>NC_067429.1:13753506-14378506 GCF_009764475.1 Pristis pectinata
TTGTTAAAGGAGAAGGTAGGTCTTGGGATGATTTTCTACTTGGAATAATGCCAGTCCCAATATATATATATCTTTAAGAAAATGACTACATAATTGTTATAAATAGGACATGTCACACTAACTGCATGAGGCCCACTAGAAGTTTCCATCATTTCTTAACTGCTCCATGATGCAAGTTCTGGTGAGTACAGGTATATCATCAGAATGAGCTCATTTAGTGAGTGGAGGCCTGTAGTTTAGATCTACTATGGAGCCAATGCAACAGAGCAACATTAGAAAAAAAATTCTACCAAATTTTGGTGATTTTCTATTACATTTGGTGCTACACTTGCTATTGTTTTGCTCCATTTCCATGAGATGGTACAGCACTGCAGCAGTTAGCGCTGCTGCTTAACAGTCCCACTGATCAAAGTTTAATCTTGACCTCTGGTACGGTCTGTGGAGTTTGCATGTTCTGAGGTTTCTGTGGGTGCTCTAGTTTCCTCTAGTACTGTTCATATTGGTTACTGTAAATTGTTCCTAGTGCAGGTGTGTGACCAGGGTGGGGAGAAATAAATCTGAATATAGTAACTTTCACACTTCTCAGTAAAATATGAACATGCAAACGTGCCAATTAGTATCAAGAGTGGGACGCTCAGTACCTCAAGCCTACTCTGTAATTTAAAAACATCATGACTGAGCTGACCAATAACCTCAACTCCTTGTTCTCATCCCCCAGCAACAACCTTTCAGCCTTTTGCTTGTCAAATATCTGTTTACCTCTGTTTTAAAATATTCAAAGACTCTGCTTCCACTGCTTTTTGAGGGAAGATTGCAGAAGACTCATGACCTTATGAGAGGAAAAAAAATTGTCTCCTCTATCTTAAATGGGTAGCCCCTTATTTTTAAACAGTGACGTCCTAGTACTTAATTCTCTCTCAAGAGCAAGTATATTCTTCACATCCAGCCCACCAAGACCCCTCAAGATCTTGTATGTACCAATCTAGTTGCCTTTTCACTCTTCTAAACGCTAGAGGATACAAGGCTAGCCTGCTCAACCTTTCCAACATAAGATGACCTCACAATTCCATGTATTAGTCCAGTAAATCTCTGAACTACTAAAAAGAGATCAATACTGTATATTGTTGTCCAAGTGTCTCGTCAGTGCCCTTTGTAATGGATCTCTACAATCAAATTAGTGAACAGTATTTTGTAAAGAATTGGTGGTATTGATTTCCTTAGTGTTCACTTTTAAATGTAATTTTAGAAAGATGATGTGATTATTACTGGATTAATGATTATTTGCTTTTGGCCCACAGATGATGTTGAAACTGCAGCTGATGGTGTCAGTGAATGCTTTGAAGAAGAAAAGTATGAAGTAGAAAGTCAGGGGTCCTCTGACTGTTCGGAGGACTACATTATCATCTTACCTGAGTGTTTTGATACAAGTCGCCCTCTGGGAGAATCTATGTACAGCTCTGCCCTTTCCCAACCTGAAGAAATGGAGGAAGAGGAGGAGATAGAAGTGGTATCTGATGCTGACGTCCCTGAGAGTGAAAATGCTGTCGGTGAAAACAAGCCTCAGTTGCATAACATTAATGATATATTATGTATATCTCAGACACTGGAAATGGAGCCCCTTAAACCAGAGGTGGTGTCTGCACCATTGCACCAACAAAGGTAATATTTTATGAATGTTCTTTGTAGCAATTGAGCGAAAGTAATATCAGAAGTTGATTGTGTGGCTCAAAATTTGCTCTGGGACAAATTTGGCTTTTAATCATGAATAATAATAGCAAGAGTCTGTCAGGAAGGAATAAATCATAAAAATGGGAATATGCCACCAATTAAAGTTAAACTCAGAATATAGATTTAAAAAAAAGACTGAATGCACACATTTATTTGTAACAATGAATTAACAATGCAAATAAAAATGGGTACACTCTAATAGCCAATACAGAGATGAGGTTGCAAAGCATTTAAGGTTGGGAATTAAATATTCCAGGATGTGTGGACAAAATGGAAGAAGAGGCAGAATCCTGATAATAAAGGATGTGATAATGGCAGTAGATGGAGAGAATCTTAGCTCAAAATCCAGAAGTAGAATCCGTTTAGGTGGAGTTTAGAACAATAAGGGGCAGAAAGTATAATCATGTGGGATACATTTTCATGAATTGCACAAGAAATGGTTTTCAAGATCACTATTTTGTGGAATGAATGAGCAAACAAGCAATGTTTGATCTAGTATTATGCAATGAAAAGGGGTTACTTTCAACTGGTAGTTAAGGGGCTTTTAGGGAAGAATGCTTAAAACATGATAGAATGTTGTATCAATATTTAAGTGATTCAGTTCAATCTGAAAACAGCTTTAATTTTTTTAAAAAACAAGTTATGAAGTATAAGGTGTGAACTGGCTGTGATAGATTGGAATACTTTATTTAAGAGGTATGGCAGTAAAGGAGCAATGGATGAAATTTAAAGAATTAATTCATAATTTGTAGCAAGTGTAAGCCTATTTTAAGGTGTGACAATCTCAACAAGAAAAGTAGTACAGGCGTGTCTAATGAGGGAAGTCAAAATAGTATTAGGTCAAAGAAAAAGGTTTATAACATTGCCAAAAAGAACAGTAAGCCTTGGGATTAGGACATTTTGAATTTCATTAAAGGGAATCTGGGAATGGGAAAGTAGAACCTGAGCATTACCTAATGAGAAACTTAAACTGGTAAATATTTCTATAGATCTGTAAAAAGGAAAATATTTAAGTCAGCTACTCCTGAGAAAATTATTTGGGAACCAGGGCAATGGCAGAGAAATTAAACACTGGTTTTTGTGATTCTTCCTTGTGGAAGAAGAATACGAGAACTTCCCCAGAAACTGGTCTAAATTGAATGAGGCCAGGCTAGCACACTGCCAGTAAGTTAATTACAAACTGTAGCACCAACCAACTCCCACCCAACATCATTGCCACCACTACTCAAATTCCAGGTGTCCAGACAGGTCCTTGATCCTTCAGCTGCCTGAGGCCAGGTGGTGGGTTCCCAATTTATCACCTTTCCCTAATCCTTGCAATGTAATGTTGATCTTGATTCCAATTGCTTCCAAAACATTGGAGAGCATCATCTTTCTATTCCCCCTCTCCCCCTCCCCATCATATACCACCACCATCTCTTCATGGTATTGGCTCAATTGTGCCTTTTGGGTATTGTACCTCCAGTCCCAACCTCTGAAAGGAGTACCAAATGTTTGCAGTTACTGATCAGTTGAATCTCGCACATCTGAAGTTTTCAGCAGAAGGCTAGCAACAGTTTCTGTCTTTGACACCCTGCTGCTGCACCTGTTTAGTGCACTTAATTTTCTAAACAACGGAAAGACAGACAGTGAGAATTGCATTCTTTGTTACAGTGCAGCCCTGTCATTAAACTTATCAGGACCTTTAACCCTCAGTCTTTCTTGGTTTCCCTGCATTCCTATGAATCTAGAGTTTGAGGTGTTTAACCAACCATAATAAATGAATTTGTTTTCTGGTGAATGAAAGTCACTGGACAGGGGAAAAAAAAATAATCTTGTGTTCTTGCTCTGTTATTTAAGGAATGATGGTGCAACTTTAAATTCAAACGAGGTTCACTCTGATATACTGGAAATGCCTGAGGTAGAGAATCAGCCAGTTAGTTTACCAGTTCATCAACAAAAAAATGGTAATGTATATGATCATGATTTAACAATACATTTCCATTTGCAAGAATGTTTCTATGTTTTGTTGCCCTCATCCTCTTGGTTACTTCTGCGTCAGGTTTTCGGTTTCAGAATAGCTGTTATAGTAAATTTGTTGATGGTATTGCAGTGATAGGAAATCTCAAATACAAAAGAAGATTATTTTGGTGGAAGAGTGAGTTCCATACTAATAATGAAGACCTAAGTACTAAGTTCCGTACTAATAATGAAGACCTGCTTGAATATCTCATTTTAGCTTGAAGTTTTAGTCCTAGTTGCTGATGACAATTATATGAACGTGTCTGGAGGTGCAAAGACAAGCACTTTGTGTTTACCACTTGATGGTTGATTAGATGCAATACCAATACACTGTCATCATGCATATCCTTGGTCTATAAACGTGGAGGTAGCTGGCCCATCACTTAAGATAATTGGGGATGGATTCATGGAAGTAGGTCCTGTTAGAGGAGACACAGAGGAGGTTCAAAGCCTTATACCTACATAGGAAGAGAAGTCCATGTCACACTCTGTCCTTGGTAATAATGCCAGACAGAGCTATGTCAGCCATTGCAGGAACTTTGTACCATTCCTTCTGCAGATTGAGCGTTCCACTGGCAAGATGCCCATAGCCAAATAGTACCTTTCTTCTGAGGTAAGAAGAATGGCAAATAATGTGTTGGTCTTTATTTCAAGGAGGCTGAAATAGAAAAATGAGGAATATTTGCTGAGATTGTGCAGAAGTTTGGTGAAACTTCATTTGGAATGTGTGTAATTTTGGTTTCCATACCTTAAATTTGCCTTTGAGTCCGTACAGTGAATTGATTCCTTGGATGAGGAAGTGAGATCGAGTAAGACTGGTCTATGCCTGTGTTTAGAAGAATGAGTAATTATTATATTGTAACATACAAGGGATTGATAAGGTACATGCTGAAAGGCTGCTTCCTCGAGCTTGGGCAACTTCCTCGGGCAATTTAACATCTGTTTATCAACCCTCCAGTGGCCATTTCTAGTGTCAGCTTCAGATGTTACTATCTTTCTGTGAATGCAGGCTAGGTCAGTGTTTCAACTTAACACCCCATCTTGGCCACTTTGTGTGCAGTTTAATTCTCGAGTTATCTGGTAAAATTTGTCCCCTGAAAATGGTGAAAATACTCAGATTTTATCAGAAAGAAAACTTAAACCTTATCCACTGACCAATCATCAATTCCAGATCTAACAGCTGTACACTTCAGATTTAATTTGAATATATCTTTTAACCTGTGCCCAGTATATTGCATCGATGAGTCATTTAATTCAGACACTTTCAATTTAAAAAAAAATTAAAGCTGCATATTTTATGGCTTTTAATTGTGGTCTTTATTTTAAGATAATTGCCATGTTGTTTGTTCTCAGTGTCCCCAGCTTTGGAAGTGGAATGTGCAGAAGTACCAAGGATGACGAATAATAAACAACTTCAGTGTCCACATTTAAGGTGACAACACTATCTGCTTTGTTTGTTTCTGTTAATCAAAACTTGGCCTATAAATTGGATTCCTTCATTTTGGGGCGTATGGGGGATATGATTTTGTACAACTGAATCCAAAGTTAATCAGTAAGCTTTTTTGTTGTGATTTAATTTTGTAGCTAAAATTCAGTCATGTACTTTTGGAACATTGTAAAGAATATTGAATCATATTTTGGGTATGACTGTTCATTGATGGCTGATGGTTACTCTAGAATAACCATGTTTCATCAATGCTGCATTGAAGAGACACCCAAGAAAGTTGTCCATCTACTTTACTTTGTATCATAGCCTAGCCTTGTGATTCTCCCAGCCTTTCGCTGCACACCCTGGCCACCAACTCCTGAGCACACCCTGCTCTTGACCACCAATGATGAATCCACAATTTGTACCTTTTTTTCCTGCCCCCATTACCTGAAGTCTCTTCAAGAAGTCGATCCATTGATGAGCCATTTTCCTCTCCTACCCCTTACCCCAGTAGTCCCTTGCCACTGAAGCCTTGATCAGTTAAACAGACATCTCCCCACCTCCTCCATTGACTCTGCTTAATTGGGCCTAAGAGCACTGGCCCCACCCCAACAGTTGTTGGCAACACATTTTCAGCTCCTTGGATCATGCAGAAGCCCAGTGATTTTAGCCCTACTCAATGTTACAACAATTGGTCCATGGTCACAGAAAAATACAATGAGCCTGTTTTTATTCTGTTGTAGTAATGGCTTTCTCCATATCTAGACCAATGTATGCTTTTGTAATAGAACAGTAGGGCCTGTTACCTGATTTTAGTGGAGTTGAATTGCTCAAGGTAGTATCTGTTTTTATTGATAACTTTTATATGCCAGAGATCCAAATTCCACTGTGAACCAGCAGAAATATTGCCCACTATTACTCATGGTTCAATTGCTTCCTACCTTAAGCTCTAGCCATTGTGGGTTCAACTAGGTTGAGCATGTAGGTTAGACTAGGCCTTCAGTGCAGAACTAAGATGATGCTGCAGTGCCTGAGGTACCAATGTTAAAATGAAGTCTTCTGTCACATGGACAACTCAGAGGAAGTCAGGATAGGATTCATTAATGATGTTGAATACTCTTCCCAGCATTTGCTGACAGGCCTCCCATGTGAAAAGGCCATTTTGGTGGGTGGGTTGGGGTTGGGGGTGGGGGGGAGCAAACAGATGGTGACTAGATCTTTGGCTATCGGTATGTCTGCAGTCAATCAATGTTTTCCAGGGAAAATATAAGGTTGTGTGAAAAAGGGAGTCTTTTTTTTAATTGCCCAATCTTAAATTTTGAGTAGTAATTCACATTAGAGTCTTTTTACAAACTGAAGTCTGTTTTCTATATTTTTTTTAATTTATAGACACCATAGTGGCATTGCTGGTGACCTAGTGAAGGGAGCCCTGTCTGTGGCGGCTTCTGCCTATAAAGCTCTTTTTGCAGGGGATGCCAATGTGGTACAGGTATATATTTTTAAATATTCTTTAATGAAATCATTTGAGCACTGTTGTGTATTTGCACAATTCAGAATGTCACGAACCAGCAACAAAAGAAACACACTGAGCATGATTCAGTGTTTAAAAACTATTTTACTAATTACTACTTATGATAATATGTAAAATAAAAGTAAAAATGTTAGTATGTTAGAATTCAAAAATGTTAAACCTCGAACGTTAACCCCAAAACTAAACTCTTCGTGTGTGTGTGTGGCAAAGTCCAAAACTCCCAGTTCCAGAATGGTTCTTAAAGTTCAGTTCCGCAAGCCATAAGGTGAAACATGAGCAAGGGCTTCTTCAAACACCACCGTTGTCTGAAGATAAGACGTAGATGTAGAGAACATAGAGAGAGTAAATATGAAATCCAAATGTTCCACGATGGAACCCCAGCGACACTTCAGTGTTTACTCAGTAGTGACTTCCTCACCCCGAAAAGCATCCGAATTGTGGTCGTCCACACACAAATACCTGTTTCCTTTTACAGGTCAGCAACAAAGTGAACTCCACCGGATTACTTCCAACTTCCATACATGGATTTCAGTGGCAAACACAGTTATTGTTTCTCATCCATTGATAGAGAAAACAAGCAGGCTGGTGTCTCTCTCCCTTCTCTCTCTCTCTTTCTTTCTCTCTCTCTCTCTCTCTCTCTCTCTCTCTCTCTCTCTCTCTTTTTTCTTCTTCTAACTTCAACAATGTCATTACGTCCTTTATCTTCTATTGACATAAGCATGCCCCACATACACACACACTCTCTATCTTAAAGGGACTTTCACTGAGTCCGTAACAAGAATATTCGCAAGACTTCATTGTCTTTATGCCCAACGCAAGCATTTATGCAGATAATGAGGTTATACTGGTAATTAAAAGAAATTGGAGTCCTTAAATAACTTCAGGTCTATGCTGGATGTAGTACTTCTACCTGCTTTGTATTTGCATTACCCATTTATATATGATATGGTGGAAGTCAATTGTTCATGGGTCCTTCTTACTCGACCCAAAGCCCCTTTTTGTGTTTTCTTTTGCTATTGGAAAAGTTCAATTCTATCCTGATGATCAACATTCCAAAAATAGTATTCAAAGTTGGACTGGAATTTTCCATTGGTTATGAATTATGTATTAATGCAATGCACTGTGGCTTGATAAAATGTGCATTCGCTCCTGAAATTTACCTTGTCATATAAATTGTTAATTCTAAACATGTCCCTGAGGGAATTGGCATACTGTGACTAAGGAGTTCCATTTATAGAATTGATCTGACTATTATCTGGCACCATTATTGTAGACAATAATAGTCACGTACTATTAGCAGAACCGCAGAACTCTTTGCATGCTTTCTTCTAGACAGATTATGGTATTCGTGGGTAGGAGTAGGGAAAATGAAGGGGAAAATAGTTTGCGGATATTATGACATGACCACAACAGGTTTGTGCGATATATTCAAATACTGATAATCCCAACAAACATGTATGACACAATATTAGCAAAGTCTTTAATGTTTCATAGTATTTTGCCAGAAAGAATTCTGATTTTATTTTTTTTTCCCCGCTAACATATTCTTTCTAACAGTAGAATGTGATCAAAAGAAGGTACAAGCATAGTGACTGGGGATGAGCTGGTGGCTTTATGTACTTGCACTTGATGTTGTCCTCCCTAAAAGGCTGCTTGGTTAGGATAGTATCAAATGCAAGGATGTAAATCTGCTTGTCTGTTGTTTGATGGATGGCTCTAAATTTTAGTGTCTGAGAAATTTTCTTAAAGATACCTGTGCTTTGTGCTTTGGTGTTTAAAATTTTGTGTTTTGTAAGTTTTATCAATAATTTTGAAAGATGGAGTTGTGTCAAGGTGACTAAATTTAAACAAGACTCCAAATGGAGAGCAATGTCAAATGACAGTTTGATCAGTGTACATAGACTCGGAGAAAATCAAGAAATACAGGCTTTGTAGAAAGTAAAGAGGCAGATCCAGTTAAACATGATTACACATTGATGAGATTCTGCACAAGAATTAATATTGTAGCTTGTATTCCAAATAGAAAGGTGACTATGCTTCCTCATCAGGACATGTAATCAGGGGTTTTGGTGATCAGTTATCAAAATAGTTGGTATAATGATAATTCAATAAATTAACCTATAGAAATAACAGGTGCACAGATTGTTGGACTTGTGGCTAGGATTTTAATTTTAGAATTGCTTTTTGGCTTATAGATTATCAGTCCTTGCCAGTATGGAATACTCTGATTAATTTTGGTCTTTATAATTTTATAAGAAAAATTTTAAAAGGATATATAGATTAATTTCAGGACACCAAGCTAGGAGTAGATACTGGCAAAACATCCAAATTGTAGTGCACGTTAATGAATGTGCCAGTCGTACCCATGAATGCTTCAGCCATGGGTGTCACTGAATGGACGTTACATGTTTTCCCAACCAAAAATGTTCTTCAGGGGACCAAGATCAGGTTGAAGTGGAATTCAGGGTTGCTGGTTATTGGCCCATTTGGGGCTTGGGTTCAGTCAGCTTAGAGCAAAGTGGATGGAACAGGAAGGTTTGGGGTGGTGGGAGGGCATGTATTTAAGGTGAGAGAGGGAAAGTACAAAGGAGATGTGCGAGGCAAGTTGTTTTACATAGTGGTAGGGGCCTTAAATGCACTGCTGGGGGTGGTGGTAGAGGCAGATATACCATAGGAGAGTTTAAGAGACTCTTCAGATAGGCATATGAATATGCAATAAAGGGAGGGATGTGGTCAATGTGCGGGGAAGAGGGATTAGCTTAATTAGGAGTCATTGGTTTAATTAGTTTGGCACAACATCATGGGCCGAAGGGCCTGTCCTATACTGTACTGTTTTATGTACCAGTCAGTTAAGGGACATAGAAAGGGGTTGGTCAGCACAAGAGTAAGACAACAGCAGGTGAAGTGGCGATTGTAACCTTTATTGGTGGCTGGAGATCCCATGGTCAGGGGACTGGAAGATTGCAGGGAAATCGGTGGATAGGGAGTTTGTTGGGTCTAGGCTGGTCAGAGAGGGAGGCACGTGGGTAGAGAGGGGGAGGATGAAAGATTTGGGACTTAATGGGGGCTGTTGGCAGTGTATTGGTAAAGCACAAATATCTCAGAGGCCAATAGTATTTGCTACTGAAACAACTTTTGTCTAATTTCTCCTGCAATGTTCCAAAAGAAGTGTTTCTATAGCACAATATAATGTAATTTGATCTGTGTTTGCGTCAGAAGTGTAAGAATAGTCATTACTGCACTTCTCCTTGTGGTAAATACATTTTCAGTCATGTATCCCTGATATTAGCTGTGGTTCATGGTCTTATTTCCAGACCATTATTTTCCCTCAGCCCCACAACACCAAGGATCTGAGTTCAATCTTGACCTTGTGTGCTGTCTGCTTTGAGTTGCATGTTTTCTTTGTGACCATATAAGATTTCCTCGGTGCTCATGTTTTCTTCCATGTCCCAGAGATGTGCTGATAGATGTACTGTATATACCTCTTAGTGTAGGTTATTGGCAAAAAGTCAAAGGGAAGTTGATGGGCATGTTGCTGCAGCACAGGGAGACAAGGAGAGGAGGAATGGGACTAATGGGATTGCCCCCATGGAAGCTGACATGAACTCAGTGGGCTGAATGGCTGCCTGTCTCTTTATGAAAAGATGGAACAAATAAAAGCTGGAAGACCAAGTCTCATTTTGTTTTCATTGAAGGATATTTATGTTTTGTAATGATTTAAATGGAAGGTAAATTGGCAAACTGATTTGCAGATGAATGATGGAAATAATGGAAAAGGTTAAATCTAATGATTTGTAAATAGGCTGAGTAGGAATATATTTAAAGTTTGGCCACCATTACTGTTGAAGTTTAATCAGACTATTCCTTAGAAATTCAACCCCAGTTAGTACTTCTAAGTACACAATATAATAGTAGCCCTATTTGTGAATTTACTGGAACTGAATTTTGAAATCTGTCTAAAACATGGTTGTTATTAGATAGTATGATTCGTGCTGCCAGCAGAGAATGAATTGGTAGGCATAAACAACTTGAATGTAAATGATGATCTACTAATGGTGTTCAGATAATTATGCAATTAGTTAATATTTATGGAAATACAGAGACTGCAGATGCTGGGATTTGTAGCAAAAAACAAACTGTTGGAGGAACCCAGGTCACAGTTGCTACCTGACCCGCTGAGCTCCTCCAGTAGTTAAAATAAATGTTATAAACTAGTTTAGAGAGCTTACATTTAAGTTGATCAGAAAAGCATTTAAATGAAGGTCATCCCATGCTGAATGCTCATGATAAAGATTGGCCTTGAGCTGAATAGGTTGGAAAAAATACTTAACTCTTTATTCAACTTCATTCCCTCTGCATAGGCTGAAGCAGCAGAGAATCAAACAACACCCCTGATGGATATTCTTTTTGAAATGGGATTTTGTGACAGACAACTAAATACGAAGCTCCTCAAAAAGCATAACAACAATCTCATTGAAGTTGTCAACGAACTTCTCCAGATCAATGATAATGACTGGTACACTGGACGCCACTGAATAAACATGAGAGATGTGGACTGCCACTTAGTTAATATGAACCTGTTGCGTGTGCTAAAAGGAAATTGTACACAACAGCTGTAACTGAGGACATCCACAGGACAATGTGATCTGTGAATTCATTTTCAGCAATATGTTTCATTGAATTAACACTGAGTTCAGTTAATATTGGGGAAACTGTATTTCTCCAGTTCATTAATCCACATTATAGATTATGTGGGTTTATATAATGTTTAAAAAAAAAACTTCTGGAATAACAACAAATCCAAAAGAAAAGGGGATCAAGATGTGTCTGAGTCTGTTTGATGAATTTTGGGAAATCCACATTGATGCTGATATCTTGAGTTACACTACACAAAAGACATTAAGTGTCACAATATATTTTGAAATGTAATAATCCATGAGTTGGACTCTGTACAACAAAATACTACAGGGAACCTACAGTGAACCTATATCAATGCAATGAGTATACCTTAAAAGGCTCTATGTCAGGAATATGATTTTATATTGATACCTGCATTGTAGCATATTGTACTTGAGAAAGAAACAATTGAAACTTTATTTTAGATCAGCTTGGAAGTAATGCAAATTATTTCTTCAGTATGATTATATATTGATACTTCATATTATGGTAGCCTGCAGCAGCGAGTTGCCATTAGGCAGACCCTTTGCAGGTCTTCTGTTGGAAATAGAATACTGGATCATGAGAAGTAGAATGTTTGTAATATGTGAGGTTGGTTTGTGTGCTAGATTGTCCTTCCACAGCCAAATTGTGGACAGCATAAAACTGAGTATTATAATCGGATGGCAGTAGGACAAACTTAATTTGATATTTTTCTGCTGAAAGCAAATTTCATGCTTTTACTAGACTTTCATTTGCATTTTCTTCTAATAACTCCTGTAATGGAAAGTGTATGTTTAGAAATGATCACTGCAGCATTTGTTGGCAGTCTCTATATGCTTTGAAGAATTTGGTATCCAGTAAATTAGTTTCAGCTGTATTGCGTAGTTGATATTTTCTTAGGTTCTGACTATGTTTTGTGTCTGGTCAAAAGCTGCACAGAATAATGCTTGGATTGAAATCCATGCAATTGGCCTCTTGAAGCTATGTAGCACCTTTCTTAAAATTCCTGTTATTCTTGAAAGGCTGAGGTAGATTAACAGTTATATATTGATCAGCCACAGAGAATTACAAATTTTAAGAGCTAGAATTTGCAACTGTTGCAATTCATCTGACTATAATTATATTCAACTAAAGAACTTTTTCTTTATCCTGGAAGATATGGTACTACTTTTGCAGTTTTTCATTAAATGCTTCTCAAAACAAAAACTTCAGTGAATACAAGTTTGGACTTGGAATTGTAATGATTTTTTTTAATGCATCCAAGTTGTGTGCTCACTGTGGCAATGGAGCTTTCATTCAACAGTTTAACATTTATACTACATTACAGTCAATGAGCATTAAGTACCAACAACTACACACATGTACAAACATAGAATTCTTCTTGTTATCCAGACCCACAGTATCAAGGATGACTTGTTTCCATTCTAGTTCTGAGGAGCAGAAAATGCCTATGCATTTACATAAAATAACTAAATCCATGGTCACATGTCCTTTTCTGTTTCTTCTCTACTTCACCCTGACCTTCCCTCCCACCACTACAGCTGTTGGATGCTCACTCTCCCAGGATGTCTCCGACTGTCCCACTCTCCCTCTTCAGAAGCCCCACCCCAGTACCAGCAGCCACACTGCGTGGTCTCCAGCCTAGCCAGATCTCCTGGGAGAGGTCTACACTATTCCAGCTAATTTGGTTTACCCAGTCTATATGCAAATTAGTCTCCTGTGATTGTTGTATTGCCTTTTCTGCCCTGAAGAGAATAAAAATAAATACAAATTCTGCCCTTGTATTTACTGTCAAATAATGACTTCTAGAGATTACGTAGTATTATTCATTGTACGTTACAATATCTTGACAATATCAATACCCATAATGTGAGGATAGAAAATGAGGCATCCACAAATTCTTTGAGCACATCAAGAATATCTAAATGTGCATTTTGGATTATCTCTGCTTTCAGTCTAGAAGAATAATTTAACTTAAAAATTGTTCTATACGAGGAATTGGTCTTTTGTTAAAGTTGTGTGTTGTGAGTTGTACGGCACCGAGGGACACTAATGCAGAACAATTATTCAACTATTCCATTGGTGCAGGAATTTCCATTGGAATGGAGTGAAAGGTGTTGTTCACCATATTAATGTTTTTTTTAAATGCAACATTCTACAAAAGACTTAAGAATATTAGTGAGAAATCTGGTTTATATATTTTTTAAAAAATTACAAGAAACTTGGAATTACATGGGTAGTAGTACAACCCAAGCTGCTGCTTGGTGAGAGAAAGTCACGAATAACCCTATAATCTTCACTTTAACAATGTATTTCTCACCCCCCTGGCCCCCCCCCCCCCCCCCCACCACACCTCTTTCTCTGCTGAAACCTTTGATTCTACATTGACTGAACTGAGGCCTCAATGATCGAATCAATTTGCCAAGAACAGATATTGCTTGATTCCTTCATGGACTTAAAATCAAGATAGTGTGCGGGATATTGAAGTGTTGTCCTAATTTTGAATTAACAAACCTATTAGTAATGTGGATGGTCAGTCTTCTCAATAAAATAAACTTTAGCATAAAAACAGCTTGCTGTTTTTTTTTTGCAGTCTTGTCATTGGTAAAAAAACATAAAAAGGAGTACTTTAAACTGATCTAAACACCTGGAAAATTAATAGACAAATTATGCAAAGTTCAAAAATTACTATTTACGATTAATAAAAAAAATGTTTGCGTATGATTTTGCCATAGAAATCCAGCTAACTATCAGTTGTAATTTCTTTGCTGCCAAGGGGGTTTCGTGAGATTTGACCTGATCTGTAAACAAGATTTTGATTTGGAGATTGCACCAATATTTACACATTTACAGTGTTGATGTACATCTTTTTAACTTTGCTCAAAAACAGTTAAAGCAGGGAATTTCTCCTTTAGCTGCCATTGGGATTTGCCATTCAGCAAGTTGCATTGAAGTGTTGTATGGTTATGAAGACCTTTGGTGTTTTGGGTTTGATTTGCAATCTACAGTTTTAGTCTGTGCCCCAGGTTATGAGCGCGATGTACCAAAATGTGTGTTGATGCTTTGTTGAGATAATTTTGTGGTTAACTTAATATCTTTCAAAATGGGTTGCAAGTGTGTTGTGGGTTGCAAGAAAAAAAGTCAGATTTTCTTGAACCTGAAAACCCTTTCACCACAAGCTTAAATTTAGCTACGCTTCAATAATTTTTTAAAAGCCCAGCAGAATAACTTTTTGACAAAAGCATTAATATCAGTTTACTTTAACAGTGTAAGGTTGTTAAATTAGCATCTTATCAGTATTTTAACTGATTATAAAGCTCAGATATATGTTGATCTCGTATTGCACAGGGGTATCTTGGCTCAGCAGATATTTTATATTGACAATAGTCCACAGAGCAAAACTTCAAACCAAACTGGATTCACTGGATGCCAAACTTGCATTTGGCAAATTAACAGGTTCTCTCGGTACCATTTCATCATTGGTATAAGAATCCAAAGAGGGACAGATAATAAACTGGAGTCAAAAATCTATTGCCATGTTTCAAGTGTCTGAAAGATGCACCAAGAAGGGATCCATTGAACCATTTCTGCAGTTCATCTGCATTCTTTTCGTAAATTACATACAAAAAAAGGATTTATGGATTTACTGCAAAATTTACAGTACTTTTAAGATTGAAAATTAACACTTCAGTAACTTCTGATGGCTTCATTTGCACATTGTCTACATTTGCATGTAATTGTCCTCAAACCCATTTTAGAGTATGTATTATTGCATAAAATTACCCCATTCTCTACAAATCTGTATTTTTCTGTTCCTTTGAAATGTGATGTAAATGGAATATGATTCCTTTTTAGATGAATAAAAAATATTGTTTAAATGAAGTTCTCATCATTAATTCTCTTTTCACCATTTTTATGATGACCTAAAACTCAGAATGGTGTTGTGGAAACTGCATTCTGTATCTTCATTAGAGATGTAGGTCAGGATAGATGTGATGCTGACTCTTGACCTCTAGGCAAAATGTCCAGCTGTCAGGCAAAATATTTTCAGATTAATAGGTTTCAATTATATTTGAATAAATTGTGTTCATCTTATTGACCACCTGAAATATTTATGGTCTTTTTTAAAGTATTAATAACTTTGGATTCTGTACTTGTGCAGGGAAATCTGCCAGGACTCTGCCTTTCTCCCATTGCAGAGGTATTCAGTAATATGGGTCGAACCAATATTTACGCTATTACACACTGTTAACCCATTTCCCATATTAGTTAAGGGACAGTTTTGTTAACCAGTCTTAGTTAACATGCCTTCCTGAATTGCATTTTGTTTTGGGTGTTTGAACAATTTTGTTTATGTTGAAATCTGTAGATTCTACTTTGAAAACAGTTCAAAATTAAAACAATACATGGAGGATTCATTAGTATATTAGCAATAAAATGAGGTTAAAACCCACCTTGGACATTTTCATTTGTCTACCAATTATGAATGTATACAACCTGTAGATAATGTTGTTTTTAAGGCACTTTAATATGTTTTAAGTTTAAAATTTTCAAAGTATTTCAAATATTCTCAGATGTTTACAAAATAATTAAGTCTTTAATAGCTCTAAATTGGGGGTGCAACGTGTTTGACTCTGTTCATATTTTGTGGATGGATGTAGTTTATGGCTATAGCACGTGATATCTCTTTTACATAGGCCATCGTGATGTGGAGGGCCTCTTAGCAAAGGATCCTCCCAGCATTTGCTCTTCCAACAAGGAGGATCTTGTTTCCAAAATCTAGGTCAAGTTGACATGTGTGACTGCTCTTTGTGTGGGTGTAGTTTGAAGCTCTGGCCACGTGGTGATGATGCAGAGCATTTGTGAAAGAGCATCCATTATCTGCTTTTGGAGCACAGGAGAAATATAAAGGTGGCATTAACAATACCTTTAGAGATTATATTGCCTCTTGCCTTTATCAGTAGCAGGCTTAAGTGACCACTATGTCCGCTACACTTTGGAATTATGGGTCATAAAAAGCTCAAGATTACAGCAATGCAATTTTTACAATGTAGAACTATACTGTATGTGTTCAACCCATTCTCTTACCCCACCCCCAAATCACCTATCAATAACAACAAACTTGAAAATTCTCTGGATTTGATTTGGAGTTTCAGGCAATTTATGACAATTGCCTGGTCTCTTGGAATTTCGTCTCACAAATGAAGTCTGGGGTACCATTGTCAATTATCCCTTTTACTGCTATTCGAAGTCAAATCTGAGTTTATTGTCACATGCATGAGTATATGAATACACAGGTGCAATGAAAAGCTTACTTGCAGCAGCATCAACAATGCATGTAGAGGAATCTTCCCAGTAATGTCAGTGCACCAGTCATAGGACCATGAATGTATCTAACGGGATGTTTCTTTGGTAGTTGGGAGAAGAGTTTTTTTAAAAAAAACTGGTCTGTACATCAGATTAATTGTTATAGTTTTTAGCCCCTGTGATGTTATCAGTATCCATTTCTCAACTATTCCATGTCCCATTTCATTTGAGCTCATTATAGGTACTACCCTTATCAAATGATAAGTAACTATAAGGACATTTCTTCCATCATCTCACCATTCATTGTGGAATAGAGTTTTGTTGTAACGTCTCAGTGCGGGTATAACAATACTCGATTTCAACAGGAATCTGAAGCAATAACCGATCAGCTGGAGGAATTCAGCAGGTTGAGCAGCATTTGGGGGGCGGGGGGGGGGGAGGGGCGGTAGAACGGAGGTGGGAGAGATTGTCAGTTTTGGGATTGAAACCCTGCATCAAGACATTGACAATTTCTCTCTCCCCCCCCCCCCCCCCCAAACAGATGACCCACTGAGTTCTTCCAGCCAATCGTTGTTGCTCCAGATTTCAGCATCTGCAGTCCCGTGTGTCTCCTTTCAGCAGGAAATATCCCTGTCAACTCTCTGTTCAGGAGGGGTTGTGAAGCTAACAGCGATCAGGAGAATTGCTTGCAGTTGGGATGAAATGTAGCAATTTTTCTTTCAACTAAACTAAATATTTGCTTAATATCTGCTGTAATTTTAAACTAAGGTGGGTTCTAAAACTGCCGCTCTATATAGCAGTTTTATTCCCGCACCTTCAAGATCACTGCATTAAGCTGTGGTTCGCAGAGTGGAACTCCCATCCCTGCTAAGTAGGCTAAAAGAAGCCTATAACCAGGCTGAAAAGGCCAGGACTTTGGGCCTTTTTTGTGGAGGTTAAGAAACCCCATAAGGGGAATTTGAGTCTCCCAGCATACTTGGATACTCTCCAAATTTATTGTTGTTGTTGCTAGAACCTGCGGGTCTTGGCTCGGCTAAATCCAGAAGTTCCCAGGTAAGATATACTGCCTTTAAGATTGGAACTTCATCTACGGTGTGTTACTGAAGAAATTATAAACAAAAACTTAAGGTGCTATTAAGATGTCCTCTAAATTACTGCAAAAGTACATTGTGGAAAAATGATCAATTCCAGGCATTCTTACAGTTCACTTACAGCTGTAGATCCTCTGGTGCGTTCCTGTAAGATTTTGCATTATAGATAAAAGGTGAATGATTTAAATCCTATACTCTTTCGGGTGCCACGGGGACCTACTCAAAGAGACTTTTATTTGCATGGTGTATTCCATTATCTTAAGAAATCGCAAAGAAGTTTCAATGAGATATCCTCTCAGTTACTTAAATTCTAAAGAACACAGAGCTAGTCAATTCAGTCTCTTCAAACGGGAACCCGTCACTCCCGGAACCAGGCTACCCTCCCTCTATGGCAAGTGTGCCCTTTCTAGGTGTGATGTTCAAAACTGTACAATATTCCACGTGTGCTCTCATTAAGCTTCGTTACAATTGCAGTAAGACTTTCTTCCTCCACTATTCAGAACCTTTCCTAATTTAAAAAAAACTAACATATAATTTGCCTTCCTAATCCCTGCATGTTTGATTTTAGTAACTAGTTTGTAAATATTAACATGTGTATACCTTTAAGAACTGTAGTAACGACTTGATACATTGAGGTATCAGCCACTGAGGCTTGTTGACCTGCAGTAGAAGATATTTGTTTAGTAGCTCTATCGTTTATGCGTGCCTTACTTACGGAATATACATTTGAGTAAGTATACACGTGTGCTGTGTACACATTGTTAACCTGATTCATTGCAAATTGCACACAATTAAAATTTCCAACGCATGCTTCGAGGGTTAGCTGGGAAGATTTTATTGTTAAAGGAAGCCACTGCTGGAGCAGTGGGGAGACCTGGTGCTGGAGTATCAGGGGTGCGGGTGCCTAACAGATTGGGAGGCGCTGCAGCTGCGGTTAAGCCGCCCCTCCGGCGGCGGCGCCACTCAGTGAGAACGGGCGGCGACTGGCGACGGAGGCAGGAAGGAGACGGAGAAGGCGAGCGAGAAGCCGATCCCGCGGCCGTGAGTAAACCAGCCCCGCGGGAGGGGCTCCGCCGTTGGACGGGCGACGCGAGTCAATGCGGCCGGGGAGTGGAGGAGATGGCGGCGAGGGCTGACACGGACTCCCGGGCCCACGTCCCCCCACCCCCCGAGGTGACGCTGACTGGGGCCCCGGGGCCGTGTGTGTGGGGTGGGGGTGCCTTGTTTATTGACTCCACGGCCAGGTGCACCTGGGCTCCAGTCACCCTGCAGCGCAGCCCCCTCCTCCCCGGGGTGGGCTTCACGGGGACCCGGGACCCTGAGCTCAGCCCCCTTCCTGCTCAGTGCAGGGAGCGAATGCCTTCATGTTTATTTGCAGGGCTAAAATCCGATGCATTTGTCTTGATTATTAATTATTGACATCATGTTTTAAACGGAAGATACAACCTTCACGCTTCCATTAATAGATACAAGCATATCTTCACCAGCCGCATTTAGTTCCTCATTTTGCTTTTCAGTGCTAGGTGTGAGATTTGCTGTTTTGCAGTCTGGTAGCACCCTACCAAAAGCAATTATCCTTCTTCTAACGCCACCTCATTACTCGTTCTCTACACCATTGAAAGCCGTTCACGTAATCACAATGTTCTGCTTTCAAGAGTTCTTCGTTAAAGCCAGTTTGCACCACTACCCGATTCCTTGCTGTCAAATGTTCTTATTAGAAGCTCTCCCTGCTGTTTTCATGCTCATTATCCAAATTTCCAACTGGGTTAAGGCCCTTTAATGTGATAGAGGCTGTAAGACTATGATAAGGTTTAAGATAGAATGTAGAGGAAAATGTTTTTGTTTGCTTAAGAGCTGAACAATGAGCCATAGTTATAAGATGTTTAATAAATCAAGCACTGGATTCAAGAAATTCTTTATCCAGAGGATGCTTAGAATGTGGAACTTGCTGAGGTGACCAGTACAGGTGCATGAAGGGGACCCAGATAGGTATAAAAGGGAAAGCAGTGGTGCCTTGTGTGGAATATAAGAACAGATGTGGACTTTGGTTTAGTAACTATTATGTAATATTGTGCAGTTTGTTGAATCTGCCTCATCTGTTTACATTTAAGTGATGTTGTTAATGTGGGAAAGATATTCAATGATGTTTGTAGGATCAGATAAATAAAAATGCCTGCTGAGTGAATATTTGTTGAATGAACTTGAGCAGAGTAATTGAAAATATGTTTTAGACTTTTGGAACTTTTTGGAGGTTGGGATAGCAAGGTGAAAAGATGAAGGAGAACAGGTAAGGCAAATGGATCTTGAGAATATTTTGAGAGACCTTGTCAACTGATTCTTGTGATGACGGTGATGCCCTATCGAGAAAGACTAGACAGTTTGGGTCTATTCTGTGGCATTTAGAATAATGACTAGTGATCTTATTCATACATATAAGATCCTAAGGGGGCTTGACAAGGTAGCTGTTGAGATGCTGTCACTAGTGGGAGAGTAATGAACAAGGGAATGTAGCTACAAAATAAGGGGCTGGTCATTTAACGCAAGTGCGTTGAAATTTCTTCTTTCAAAGCTAGTGAATCCCTGGAATTCTCTGCCACTGATGATGGTGGAGGCCAGATCATCAGAGATCTTTAGGTGGACATAGATAAATATTTGAAAGATTGAGGATTATGGGGAGCTGGTACGGAAGAGGAGTTAAAGCCAGCATAGGTCAGCCATGATAATATTGAATGGCAGGGCAAGCTTGATGGACCTGATGGCTTATTCCTGCTTCTACTTTCTTGTGTTCTTGTAGTAATGATTTTTTTTCCTGAATATGTAACTGCAATGCAGATCATGAAATCTCCCAGTCTGTACTTTGTTAGCTAATCTTACCTGCAGCCTTAGCTGGTTCAAACTAGGAAAAGGAAAATTTAGGTGCTATTCAGTTGCGGTAGATTGGAAAGCATTTGGGTGCAACAAAGTTTAATCATTTAAGATGTGAAGCTGAGATAAAATTCTAATTATTCATAACATAACTAGAAATTCATGCTAAGCTTTGCATTTATCAATTGCAGCCTTGAGATTAACTAAAGACTGGCCTGTTGGATTGTAAGAATCTCTTGAGTATTTTAACTTTCATATTGATGTTCCATATTCAAGTTTGCTTTTTGTTATGTGGAGCCTCAGTAACCACTATGTTCCTTGATACTGCAGCGGAAAGTAACAGAGAAATGTAAAACAGCCAAGAATAACCCTTTCTTCTATTCTCTCTGCAGCATGAAGTGACTCATAACCTTCCACGCTTTTTGAAAAAACTTCTGAACAGGAAAATAGGGGAAAGTTTGTTGTGTTTGACTTTCAGGAAGGAAAACAATATGAGTAATGGCAGTTATGATCTTGAGTCTGGATACAGATTTCTTAATTTGGGTTTGGTGATTATCTTTGGAAGAAATCAGTACCACCCTGAGGAGAGATGTTACCTCTGTGTCCAGTGTTCTGAATCGAAGAGCTTCAGAGCTGGCAGCTGGTAACCGTTGATTTTTAGAGGCAGTACTATGATGTTCCAGCTGAAACAACTGAGGTTGTACATGAATAAAGCAAAGCTTTGACATTTTTTATGGCACTTAACCCAACCCCTGAAACATAGAATCATGATTTTTTTTCTTAATTCAAGTATAAACCATAAGTTTTGTTGTAATGTGAAACATAATCAAATGGGTGAGTTGTCAGACGGTTGACATGAAACTTGTTTCCTGAATCAAGTAATCGGATTTCAGAATGCTTAAAATATTAATACATTTAGCACCAGTGTTAAACTGGATCTCTTAAAATAGGTTAAAAATGTTTACATGTTTTTGGATGTAAACCATTGTAAGATGGTTTAAATCCAAAAAGGTGTGTCCAACTGCAACCTACATGGTTCCTGATACTTTGCTGTGCAGCAGTCCATCTTGGTCATCATCCCTTAAAGGCATCGTCCCTAAGTCACACAGCAGCAACACACGTAATGGCAGAAGCAAAAGAAGCAAAGTGCTGGAGGAGCTCAGGGGGTCAAGCAGCATCTGTGGGGGGAGGGGGGTGGAAGGAATTGTCAATGTCTCGGGTACAGTCCATATCTGCAGTTTCTTGTGTACACAGTGTGGCTGCTTTGGGAAAGGGAGAGAGATCCCAGATTAATGTGGAGAGATACAGACATGTTCATAAATGAGATGCATGCCAGGATGGAAGTCCTGTGTCTGGGTGGGAGTGGAAGGAAGGGGGTGGGCCAGGAAACCTGCCAGGACCAATGTACGAAGAGCCTGGTAGGAGTTGATTCAAATGTTCTCCAGAAGTTCAAATTTTTGCACAGTTGAGTGGTACTGTAAAATATTTCATGCCTGAATGTAACATGACAAACTGAGCTGTATGCCACGAAAAAAATTACCCTTTCAATCAGGTGCATTTATTCAGACAGAGACACAGACAAACAGAGACAACAAGAAAGGTCACTCATTGTCATTCACCCCCTCATTTAGGGTAAAACTGGGGAATAATGGGAGGAGACTCACTTAACAGGCAGATGCTCAAGTTAGCAGTCCGCTGGCCTGGAAGAAATGATCCTCCTCCTCATCCTGGTGGGCAGAAGAGCCATAGAAGTGCATACTGCTGGGTATCATCATTAACTCTCTTTCATTGAAATGGTTAATACAAAGGCTTGTATAATTTATGACTAGTTTTGTGTGTTGTCTGGACCCATGCACCTGTGATGCTGCTGCAAGCAGGTTTTTCATTGTACCCGTATCTCACCGTACTTGTGCACTTGACAATAAATTCAATTTGACTCTACAAGATGGTTGGCATGTTGTCAGGCCTTCCTGGCCAAATACAGGAGGCAAAAAGAAGCACAGAGGTTGTGTGGAGCCAGGAGACCATGACTTCCACTCTTTGGAGAATGTGCACACTTCTTTGCAAGGGCTTGGCAGCAATCTCATCACATGGACAGTGGCCACACACTGCTTAAATGCAATCAGCCCATGATCCAGCAAGAGTTGTGGTTTCTTCTGTACAAGAGCAGTTTGAAACCCTTCAGGAAAATCAACTTGGCAGCAGGGAGCAGCTTGATATTCCCATTGAGCAGAGAGGTGCCACTCTTGAGCAATTACTGTCTTTATTGGGCAATGAAATGCCATTGATAAGTAGATTGCTTCCCACAGTGCATACGGGAATGCAACACACAAGCGGCTTGTGATTTTTCAGTTGTAAAGGGATGCTGCACATGGGCAGATTGCTAAGCTGCTTGAGCATAGAAGTGCAACACACAAGCAGGTCACTCTGCTACAGGAGCAAAGATATGGCACATGTGAGCCCATCACTCTTTTACAGGAGCAGACATGTCCTCTCCATTCCCCATTCACACACCTTTTCATTGTGAGTAGAGTCCAGTTGTAATGACACAGAATGCTGACTCAGTAGAAGAGTGAAGACTGAAGGAACCTGACAGCTGTGAGTCAGGGTCTGTCAGCTTCCTTCCAGTCTGGATGTTGAAACAATGGTAGTGGTTTCAACTCTTAGTAAAACCTCTGGGACAGCTCGGTCATCTGTGCCCAACAGCCAGTCATCTATTTCCTCCAGTTGACCGTGGGCAGCAGCTGAATCCAGCCCACTCGGGGCACGAGCTTCTTGTCGATCATCAAGAATTAATGTGGACTCAAAGGGAGCAAACCTCCGCAGCCACATAGAGGACACTGCGGTGTAGCATTAGGACATCGAAACTCACCTATGTGGTTGTCAAAAGGCAAAGGTACATTAAACAACAGTTATGTTTCTCTGATGTCCATACTCTCAGTGCCCTTTTCTATGTACAAGTTTGAACACAATAGGAGTAGGTAAGAGCATTATTGCTTGTGCAGGCGAGTGTGATGCTACATCGATCACATCCAGCTGTGTTATATTCACTGAAGCTGGACAAACGAAGCAAGATGTGAGTGAATATTATACTTCCTAAGTGTGTGGAGAGAGTCACTCGGTTTGCATTGGAGACTGATTTTTGCATGCTTCTTTTGAGAAACATTTCACTATCAGCGAGTCTCTTATTGCTTATGTGGACAATGCCTCCTTCCTCCATTTAGCCAGGAAAAGAGGCTGGTAATGTTAAGCTAGGACATCCCCTTTGGTAGTCTTCATCCATTCCAGCTTTTCCTCCAGCACTCGCTGCTGTCTGCAGTTTATAAGGCTATTCAGCATGCAGCACACTGTGGTGAAACCCCCACACCTGCTTGACCTGTACTAGACTTTGGAATCTCTTCACGAGGACACCACTTGATGCTTTGGTGGCTCTTGGTTTATTAGCTGCTGTGGTTGAAGTGACTAGCTTTAGAATTAGAGGGTTGTCCAGGTCACATAAAAGCCATTCCTCAGGGCAGTGCTGCCTGCTGAAAATGCCCAGTGTTATGGATCCTGTTGGGATGGACCATGGATTAACCAAGAAATGAGAAGTGAGTTTTGTATGCAATCATTACCTTCTAAGCCATTGTTTCTCAAAATGGGGGCCATGATCCTTGTGTGGCATACTTTTTAAAAAAAAGAGTCACTCTCTCTGCTCCTCTAAGTAAAAGCTGGTCCATGATAGTGCACCATGATCTCCAGTCTCATTCATAAAGTTGTAAAGTTATACAGCACAGAAGTGGGCCCTTTGGCCCAGCACATCCATGCCAATCTTTTTGTCCGTCTACAACAATTACATTTGCCCGCAATAGGTCTATATTTTTCTGTGCCTTGTCTATTCAAGTGCCTGTTTAAATGTCTCTTAAATGTAGTCTTTCTGCCTGATTCCACCTCTTGCTCTAAATAGTGAGTTCCAGGTATCAACCACTCACTTTAGTTGGGGGGTGGGGGGGGGGAAGCTTCCCCTCAAATTCCCTTTAAGGTCCTCCCTCCAACCTTAAACCTTGTGCCCTCTTGTTTTTGATACCCCTGTTATGGGAAGAAGATTTTGACCATCTACCCTAATTATGCATCTCATTTTATATACCTCTATCAGGTTACTCCTTGGTCTCCTTCACTTCCAGGGAAAGAAACCTAGTCTTTCCAGTCTCTTCCAAAAACTAAAATCTTCTAATCCAGGCAATATCCTGGTGAATCTCCTCTATACTCTATCTCCAGCGCAACTGCATTCTTTCTATAGCGTGGCAACCGGAACTGCTCCAAGGGTGGTCCAACCAGTATTTTGTAAAGTCGCAAAATGAAGTCTCACCTTTTATATTATGTGCACCAACCTATAAAGGCAAGCATGCTATATGCCTTCTTCTCCACCCTATCTACCATTTAGGACCTTGCCCATATTCCCTGGCTCCACACATAGATGGCCCCTTTGGTCCACTTTTTCCCTGGTTTCCCTCTTGCTTTCTTGATATGGAAAGAATGTCTTGGGATTCTCAGTCTTTAATTTGTTTCTGGCTAATACAGAATAGTCCTGGGTGTTCATGTTATTACAATTTTTTTTTCACCATTAGTAACAATTATCATGAAACATGAGGTGATTAAAATCTCATATTCTAAAGTGAAAAATCGAAAGGCGGAGGTGAGGATAACTTGAGGAAAAATACATTTGCAAAACATTCATTAATTTCTTTCTACTGTTATATACTTAAGGCACTGATATCTCTTCTGAGAAATTGGTTTGTGTATTTTCATGGCATGGCCACATGGATAGAATCATCATTCCAGGCTAAAAGCACCATGAATTATTACATCTGTCTATTAGCTCATTAAAATGAGGGGTCTCCCACAGTAAGCTCCTTCACTTAAAAACACTTTTATAAATTTATTTTAAAATAAGATATATTATCACTGTCTTGTGATGTGAAATGTGTTGTTTTGCAACAGCAGTACAGTACAAGGACATAAGATTACTATAAATTACAAAATAAATAAATAGTGCAAAAAAAGGAACAATGAGGTAGTGTTGATGCGTTCATGGACTGTTCAGAAATCTGATGGTGGAGAAGAAACTTTTCTGAATCAATAAGTGTGGGCCTTATTTCAGAATCATACAGAGACTGAACTGAAGAAGTAGAATAACTCTATTGAAGTTTATTTAGTAAAAAGGTGTGTACTGTAAGAACTCTATTTCAATTTAATCGAAAATAAGGAACTAAAAAGGGAACCACAACTTTGACATTTTTTTTGCTAAAGGCAAAGTTCCACAAAGAAGCTGGATTAAAATTAAAATTTACCGAAGCACAAAGATTACATGGACAATGGGCATATTTTAAAAAAAATAAGTGAAAGGTGACAACAAAAAGGAAGCAGTGGAGAAGGAACTACTGGAAATCAGAGGGAGAAATAGGAAGCTGCAAATTTATGAGAAATGCCACTTTTAATTTATGCTGTTCACCTTATTCCACCCACAGACCTTGCTGGTCTTTTAGTGCACAGCTGTGTACATCAACCCCCTCCACATGATATGGACAGATAGTTCTCTGGCCAAATCCACTCCTACCCAACCATATCCATCTTTAACATGACCACTGTTGTAACTGCAGGCTGATTGAGAAGCACATGACAGTGGTGTGACATTCATTCTCTTTTTCCTTCCTGATATATAGATGTCTCAAAATATAAAGGTAATTTTGAAAGATGTCTTTTTGGTTTATGATTTTTCTCAAATTTTACTTATCAGAAGAAAAGGCAATTATTTTTAATGTGCACCTCTGTGATTTGAAGTCTTGAATCAAGGGAAGATACTACATAGTTTAAAAAGCTGCTTGTACTTGGGTGCAGGTAACAAGAAAGCCAGATCATCTTGGGGCAGTTTGAACACAGCTGGCAGAAAATTTAGCCAATTAATCATGAGTCATGAAATGGCACTTAGGCATCAGAACTCAAAACAAAATTTGATATCAGTACTTTTTTTTTCTAACTTATTTCTAGAATATTGTGAATACATCTCAAGCTCATTTGAAAAATGTGGCAAATCAGGTTTTTGGTGTTGCGTTAAGAAGTGATGTTTTGAAGATGAGGTGGTGTCGGTGAAAGAATAAAAGTGTTATATCCTGAACATAGGAAATGCTGGGAAAAAATAATTTCATCGGTTGGCATTTGTGTTAGGGTCCAACAGAGTTAATTTTTCATTTGAGGTAGAAAAAGTTAGCAATGTAACATACAGTATATAGATACCGTATATATACAGTATCTGCAGTTTTTGTGTTAGCCAAATGTATACAATGCATGACAGTCAATATAATTCTTACATACACTTTTATTCTTCATATTTTAGCCCTGAACCACAGGGGATCTGCAGAGGATTTGATGGCGAGGTTTAGAAGGCCATTGGATTTTTGATAATTTTCTCTATAGGTTTCCAAGTTATTTCTGCTGCTGTAGAATATAGAATTTTCTGTGATTGGTGTATTGCAGACGCACCACATGATTTTGCACTCATGACTATCAGTGAACAGGAAATTGAAGAGAGAAACCATGAAGCTTGTGAATCACCACTGACAATGATAAAACTGAAAGGTATTGTGCAGCTAGCATTGTTTTTTTTCAAAGTGAGAACAAGGTCTTTCCATTTTCATGGCAAAATTTTCTGGTATCTCTTGAAGTGTGTCAATACTTAGAAAGTGTTCCTGAGGATCTGCAGGGGTTTAAAGGTCTGCAAGCTTTTTTTTTTGACATCTTAAAGAGGATCTCCTGACTTCTCAACACTTCTAGATGTTCTCCCACACAGAATAGTTTGAAAGCACAAATTTTTAAATTAAAGAATTTTATTCTCACATTTTCTCCTTACATTTTGTTTTAGTTTTAAATATTATGTTGATTTTTTTTGTCTCTCCCAATAATAACTATTACACCTAAACCAGCTGAGTTCAGCACAGACTGGAAACAGAACAGGCTCTTGTTCTGTGTTGTTAAGCTGTTTTACTGAGTACTTCGAGGTGTTTAACTAGTTTAGCAACCACATCTTTGTAAGTAACTTCTAGACTTGTGTCTACAGGAAATGGACTGTTGGGGTTTTGTCACGACTGATATATTAATCTATTATGTGAACCAACATCTGTGTCCTTTCCCAGGGCAACATCCCTAGTATTGAGGCCTTACTTACATTGAATTGGGTCCTTTGGACAGGACACGTTGTTATTTGCTTGATACCAAACTCCTTAACAAAAAAAGAAACTGAAATAACAGGTAAGTTAAACTAATAAAATGCTTTATTAAGTAACAGCACGAGCTTAAGCATGCTGTTCAATGATAACAACTTCATGATAGTCATGTGGTACTATCCTTAAAGTAGTACACAATCCTGTCGGAGGAAGAGATTACCAGGCAGAGCAATGCACACAAAGTGCTGGGGGAACTCAGCAGGTCAGGCAGCATCTATGGAGAGAAATGAACAGTTGATGTTTTGGGCCAAGGCCCTTCATCAGGACTGGAAAGGTTGAGGGCAGAAGCCAGAATAAAAGGGGAGGGAGAGGAACGTTTGAAATAGTATTGAGTACCTGGAATTTGTGTCTCTGGAACACACAAAAGCCCTGCTTAAATTGTAGATGGAGTGCACTACCTCATAAACTAACACTCATCCACCTCATCTGGAATCTCCTGCCCCATCTGTGGAAGAATCTGCTGTTTCCCACATTGTCCTCATCAGTTATCTGAGAACCCATGAAACTGGAGTGAAAGTAAGTCGTCTTCGATGCCAAGGGGCTGCCGAATAAAAATGTTCATCTATTTTAGGATCAGTTTTCTATTGATGGAATAAATGATTGTTCACCATCTTTTGCTTTCTTGCCAGGAGTAGTGCAGTGATCTGCAGTCATAATGCCACTTGGTTTAAAGCAAGAGTATGGGAAGTACAGTGTTATGTACATAAGCTGTGCCAGCTGTTACAAGTTTTAGTGCACTAATCAGACAACTGCTGGACCAGGCAGGACAGTATTCTGCTTTGACATATGCTATGGCAAGTGTGGTTGTTATGAATGCTTCTGCAGGTGGACCCCATGTTGTGTTAGATGTTAGGGACAGTAATGTTTTCTGATCTCTTCAGAATTATGTGCTTCATTGGTTTATGGATAACACAGGACAAACAGAGAGATCGATAATTCTTTGAATTCACTTGTGATTTAAGAATGGCATTTACATCAGCTTTTCTCCAAATTTTTGGGAGTCTGTTGCTTTATAGACAAATAGACATGGACTATGTAGCTGTTGTTTTCATTGTGATACCAAGCTTGCTAACATGATCTGGATATGGGCTGTCTGGTCCACTGGCCTGCAGTTTTGATCAGTGCGATAACCATGTCAAACTCATTGTCAGAGATGAAGGTGATTAACTTGAGGTTTACAGTATGTGGTTTTATGTTGTTCGTGGATTCATGTCCGGTTATTTCTTTATATTATTTGCTTAAGTGGTTTTATTTATTCTTATTGCATAGTATTTTTAGAGGGGCTTATCTAACACATGACCTAGATTTTGTTTTGGTACCCTTTTCAACAAGGTGGTTAATGGTGTGCCATGCTTGCTTTTTGAATGTGTCAAATACAACCCTTCCATAGAGATGAGCCCTATATCTTTTTTTGATGTAGTTCAAGGTAGCAGCCAACTATGTTACAGTCACATATACTGAAACTCTGATAATCTGCTATCGGATTGTTCAGAAATCCTGATGACTTGGCATCTGGCTCAGAGTCCTGGTTCCCGCGCTCCCTTCAACCACACTGGGGTCCCAGTTCCTGCACTCCCTTTAAACTTGCCATGTTTGCTAGAAATTATTATTATTCTACTGTGTAGCATTTTTCTAAAAGAAAAATGAATTAAAAATGGATTGGAATAATAATTGGAATAACATCTAATAGTCCAGAGAATCTGCTAATCCACTACCAAACTCCTGAAGTTATTAATAAATTTTATTTATTAACAAATTAATAAAGTTTTTTACTCTTGGTATTTAAGGTGGGTCGCCTTTCCACTAGGTAAGAACTGGATTTGTCTGGGTGTTCCGGTATAGAGAGTAGAAGGTATGTTGCTCCTTCAGATCATATGCGAAAGTTATATCACTCTAGTTTAGAATATAGAATAGAACAGTACAGCACAAGAACAGGACCTTTGGCCCACGATGTTGTGCTGAATTAATTAAACACCTTACTAAACTGATCCCTTCTGCTTACACAATATCCATATCCATTCATGTGCCTATCTAAGAGCCTCTTAAACACCTCTGTCGTATTTGCCTCCACTACTACCCCTGGCAGTGCATTCCAGGCACCCACCACTCTCTGTTTTTAAAAAAAACTTGCCCTGCACATCTCCTTTGAACTTGCCTTCTCTCAGTTTAAATGCATGCCCTCTAGTATTAAACATTTTGATCCTGGGGAAAAGATACTGGCTGTCTATCTATGCCTCTATTAATCTTATAAACCTCTATCAGGTCTCCCCTCAACCTCCACTGCTCCAGAGAAAACAACCCTAGTTTGTCCAACTATCACGTCTTCTAATCCAGGCAGCATCCTGGTAAACCTCTTCTGCACCCTCTCTTAAAGCCTCCACATCCTTCCTATAATGGAGCAATCAGAATTGAATGCAGTGGTTTTCCCAGGACACATTGCAGTTGTCAGCGGAATGGCCACAGTCTTGATATTGCCTGCATGTATTTTTACTTTGGCAGGTGGAAAGGGATGTGATTGAGAATTTGACAGGACGTGGCTTGTATACACCTATGATTATTATGCTGTTCAATAGAGTGGAATACTGAACCACATTCCACTCTGTAGCACTCTGGAAGTGTTATATCCTTTGATAATTTATGACAGGTCATGCATACTGAAATTAGCAAACCCAGGAACCCTGCTACCTACAAATTTGTAAGATTGCAGCCAGAGCACCATCTTTTGCTGCTATGTTTCTTGCTAAGGGGAGTGCATGGGGTTTAATTTCCCTTGTGATGCATTTCAGCATTGATTGTTTGAAGGTAATGTGGCCTCCAATCTTGTTGGAGAACGGTTACAATTTCCCTTTGATGATAAGTTGCTTTGGCTTATCATTTTGTGTTAGTATATTGATACTGGGAGATTGAGTCCTTTAGCCTTGGCTGTACCTTTAGCTTTACTTTGCAGCAGCATCCAATAGTTTTGATCTTCACAGAATAGCATAAACTAAGCTGAGCAGACAGATATCTGGATGCAAAAAGAAATATTTAAAAAATACAGCAGATGCTGGGAATCGGAAATAAAAACAGGAAATGCTGGAAACATTCAGTAGGTCGGGCAGCTTTGGTGGAAAAAGAAACAGTCTGGGACCCTTCCTCAATGCAATTCTGAAAATTTCTCTTTTCACAGATCTTGCCTGACCTGCTGAGTGTTTCCAGCATTTTCTGTTTTTATTAGTGATCTGGATATGGTTGCTTTAGAGCGGCCATTTATAAGTTGAATATCAAGAATAGTTCAGATATGAGTGTGATGTCCACCAAAATATGTAGTATTTAGTTAAAAACTGCAGTCTTTAAAATTCCCTTATGCGGTATATTGAATCTACACAAAAGAATGATGACTGCAGAGAATAGCTCATTGATTTGAACATTGATCCCTTTCTAAAGAGGTGTAGACTTGGTGTCATTCAGTGTTTGATTCAGTTCTACAACCTTTGCAGGAGGTCAAGCAGAGTCAAAACCAGAAAGTATAACGTAGGATTGGGTGGTTGATGGCCAGAATGGACTCAGTGGGCCAAAGGGCCTGTTTCTGTGCTGTATCTCTCTCTGACTCAAATGAAAAAAAAGTGTCTCCTCAGTTACCAGGAGACTTAAATCATGCACGGTGAAATAAAGATGGGGGGAAAAGAATCTAGTTAAGAGCGGGAATCAAGAAATAGGAAATATTTTTTTAAATTTTTAAATCTCTAAAATTAAAGGAATGAAAGTTCACACTTATTAAATTGAATATTCAATAGCAGCATGAACGTTTGACAATAATTAGAACTGATCAAGCCATTAAAATTCAATTACAGCTGAACACATCAGCCCTAATTTCTTCTGTCAAGCTTAGTGATTTATTTGGAGTCACACCCTTGACATGCTCCAATACAGTGCTTTCAGGCAAGATACCTGTGGAGAGCAGGATAACATGACTTGCAGATTTTAATGCCTTAGACAAGCATCTTGGAAGTAACGATATTACCTCCATTGTAACTTCCTACATGAATGGTCAGGCAGCATCTATGGAGGGAAAGGGACAGTCGACATTTCAGTTCGAGACACTGATGAAAGGTCTCAACCGAAAAATAGACTGTTTCCCTCCATAGATGCTGCCTGACCCGCTAAGTTCCTCCAGCTTTTTGTGTGTTGCTCCAGATTCCAGCATCTACAGTCTCTCATGTCTCCATAACTTCCTACATGTTGAGTTTAGTGTAATTTCTCTCCTCCAGTTGCTTCGAGTGTGATGTGTTTAACTCCGAGCCAAAGAGAGGTATATAAAATCATGAGGGTGAGAGGTCCTTCTTTCCAGGGTTGGGGAATTGAAAACTTGAGGACATAGTTTTAAGGTTAGAGGTGAAAGGTTTAGTAAGAACCTGAGGGGTAACTTTTTTACACAGCAGGTGGCAGATATATGGAACCAGCTGCCAGAGGAAGTGGTTGAGGCAGGTACATTAGATACAGGTATATGGATGACAAGAGTTCAGAGGGATATGAGCCAAGTGCTGGGAAATGGGATTAGCTTGAGTATACATCTTGGTTGGTATGGGCAAAAGGGTCTTTTTTTTTGTGCTCCAGGACTCTAATTGCTGAGATAAAACTTGCTGGATAGACTAGTTGTGTCAAATTCATTTTCCCTTCATAACTTGAAGCACGATATTCCATTATCAGTTCTGTTAAAAGGTCTTTTACTGCTCCACCTTAAGTTTCAGATATGAATCCAAGATAAATAAAAAGCTGAAATTGCAAGGAAAAGTCGGGTGCAATCCTTGGAAGTTTTTCTTTGTATATTTAGATGGCCAGCTTCTACTTTATAGAACATTACAGCACAGTACAGGCCCTTTGGCCCACGATGTTGTGCAACATTTTATCCTGCTCTAAGATCTATCTAACCCTTCCCTCTCACATAGCCCTCCATTTTTCTATCATTCATGTGGCTATCTAAGAGTCTCTTAAATGTCCCTAATGTATCTGCCTCCACCACCTCTACCAGCAGTGCATTTCACGCACCCACCAATCTCTGTGTAAAAAAAAAACATGCCTCTGACACCAACCCCCCCCCCCCCCCCCCCCCCAATACCTTCCTCCAGTCACCTTAAAATTATGCCCCCTTCTGTTAACCATTTTCCTTCACCCTGGGAAAGTCAACTCAATCTATGTCTCTTATCAAGTCACCTCTCATCCTCCTTTGCTCCAAAGAGAAAAGCCCAAGTTCGCTCAACCTATCCTCATAAGACATGCTCTCCAATCCAAGCAGCATCCTTGTAAATCTCCTCTTCACCCTCTCTAAAGCTTCCACATTTTTCCTATGATGAGGCAACCAGAACTGGACACGATACTCCAAGTGTGGTCTAACCAGAATTTTATAGAGCTGCAACATCACGGCTCTTGATCTCAATATTCTGACTAATGAAGACCAACACACCATACACCTTCTTAACAATACTATCAACCTACGCAGCAACCTTGAGGGATCTATGGACGTGGACCCCAAGATCCCTCTGTTTCTCCACACTGCCAAGAGTCCTGCCATTAACCTTGTATTCTGCCTTCAAATTCAATATTCCAAAGTGTATCACTTCACACTCTTCTGGGTTGAAGTCCACTTGCCACTTCTTAGCCCAGCTCTGCATCTTATCAATGTCCTGTTATAACCTACAGCAACCTTCTACACTATCCACAACACCACCAACCTTTGTGTCATCTGCAAGCTTACTAAACCACTCTACCACATCCTCATCCAAGTCATTTATAAAAATCACAAAGAGCAGGGGTCCCAGAATAGATTCCTGCGGAACACCACAGATCACTGACCTCCAGTCAGAACATGCTCCATCTACCACCCCCCTCTGTCTTTTATGGGCGAGCCAATTCTGAATCCACACAGCCAGATTTCCTTGGATCCCATGCTTCCTGACTTTCTGAATGAGCGTTCCATGAGGAACCTTATTAAACGCCTTACTGAAATCCAAACACCACACCCATTGCTCTACCTTCATTAATATGTTACATCCTCAAAGAATTCACTCAGGCTCGTGAGGCACGACCTACCCCTCACAAAGCCATGCTGACTGTTCCTAATCAGCCTATGCTTCTCCAGATGCCCGTAAATCCTATCTCTAAGAATCTTCCCCAGTGATTTGCCCACCACTGAAGTAAGACTCACTGGTCTGTAATTCCCAGGGTTGTCCCTACTCTTTTTTTTGAACAAAGGAACAATATTTGCCACCCTCCTATCATCTGGCACTACTCCTGTGGCCAGTGCAGATGCAAAGATCGTCACCAACGGCGCCACAATCTCTTCCGTCGCTTCCTTTAATAACCTTGGATGTATCCCATCCAGCCTCGGTGACTTATGTATCTAAATGCTTTTCAAAAGATTCAGCACATCCTCTTTCCTTGAGTCGACATGCCCTAGTGTATCAGCCCGTTGTACGCCATCCTCATAAACTACGAGGTCTCTCTCACTGGTGAATACTGAAGCAAAGTATTCATTAAGGACCTCCCCTACCTCTTCCGACTCCAGGCACGTTTCCTCTTTTATCCCTGATCAGTCGTACCCTCACTCCAGTCATCCTCCTTCATGTGTGTAGAAATGCCTTGGGGTTTTTCTTAATCCTGCTCACCAAGGCCTTCTCATGCCCCCTCTTAGTTCTCCTAAGCCTGTAATCTCCCTCCTGGCTACCTTGTAACTCTCCAGAGCCTTGTCTGATCCTTGCTTTCTAAACCTTAGGTAAGCAGCTTTCTACCTCTTGACAAGATATTCTATGTCTCTTGTCGACCACGGTTCCTTCACTCTACCATCCTTACCCTGCCTCAGTGGGACAAACCTATCCAGAATCCCATGCAGGTACTCCCTAAACAACCTCTACATTTCTGTTGTGCACTTCCCCAAGAACATCTGTTCCCAATTTACAGTCCCACGTTCCTGCCTAATAGCATCATAATTCCCTCTCCCCCAATTAAATACTTTCCCATATCATTTACTCCTATCCCTCTCCAAGGCTATGGTAAAGGTCAAGGAGTTATGGTCATTGTCTCCAAAATGCTCTCCCACCGAGAGATCTGAAACCTAATCAGGCTCATTGCCTAGTACCAGATCCAGTATGGCCTCTCCTCCAGTCGGCCTGTCCACATAGTTTGTCAGGTATCCTTCCTGGACACACCGAACAAACTCTGCCCCATCTATCCCCTTTACACTAAGGAGGTGCCAATCAATATTAGGGAAGTTGAACATGACAACAACTCTGTTATTTTTGCACCTCTTCAAAGTCTGCCTCCCGATCTGCTCCTCAGTGTCTCTGCTGCTGTGGGGGGGGTTCTGTGGAGCACTCCCAATAGAGTGATCGATCCCTTCCTGTTTCTGACTTCCACCCACACTGTCTCAGTAGACGATCCCTCCAGGACACCTTCCCTTTCTACAGCTGTGGTACAGTCCCTTATCAGCAAAGCCACTCCCCCACCTCTTTTACCTCCGCCCCTGTCCCTTTTGAAACATCTAAACCCAGGAATATCCAGCAGCCATTCCTGCCCTTGTGACAGCCAAGTCTTTGTAATGGCCACAACATCATAGTTCCATGTACATCCCATGCTCTGAGTTCATCACCTTGTTCCTGATACTTCTTGCATTAGACTCACTTCAGCCCATCCAACTGACTGCAATTTTGCCCTTTCAACTGCCTTTATTAAATGTACTGTATACATTAACTGGAGGCAGAATTTCAAAGCACTGAATTTAACAGTTGCACATTATCAGAACTAGAAATTGGTCTAGGAATCATGACCAATAGGAAGCTTGCATCATCTTACCACCGACCTTCTGTGTAGTTGGCAGATCCGTTCAGTGATGCTAATACATAATGTTGCACGGTTATTACAATAATTGAAGATGAATGTTATCTCCATAAATAGAATATAATTCTTTGTTCTGAATTCATGTTACAGGGAAAACAGGGAAAATACAGCAAACCATGGGTAAATCATTCTCTCATTTACCTACTTTCTCAAGACAAAACAAGAAAGAAGATGCAGAATCTATTGTGTCAGAGACAGATAGAAAATCTATAGAAAACACAGATGAAGTACAGGGCAGTAATGGAGAGGCCAGTTCTCATGTTCCTTACGTAGAGTTTGTGGGAAGAGAAAACATCACATGTCCCACATGTCAAGGGACTGGAAGAATACCAAGAGGTAGGTGGTTTTCCACGTAATAATTGTGATGTTAAGCTAGTGAGATTTGCTTCATCCACCTTTTCACTTGAAAGGTATCACCCTTCTACCAACATTTGATGAAGAAGAAAGTTCCACTGTCGACGTAACAAAGCACCATGACTCCAAGTACTTCATGCAATAATGAGTCATTGTGAGAGATTCTTCCATCATTTTGGGAAAACTGGGCATATTACAAAATACTGATGATGCCAACTTTATAATCTGGCAAACTATTCAGCAATTTATTTTAGTGATTTTTTTCCCCTTCCTAGCACTATTCATTTTCCATCAGCTAACTATGCTTCTGTTCTTAGCTGATGTTACTCGTAAGCTAGCAGTTGTATGATTCAGTGTTAACCAAATATTTTGGTTAACTTTTTTATGAATTGGGCTCCATCCGGTTAGCCGTTGTTCATTTTTAACCAGTTTCTATAGGAATCCAAATGTGACACTTTGTGATTCTTTGGGAAAGCAATAAATGCCTTTTACCACTGAGATATAGTTTGGAAATACACTCAATCCTCATTATCTACTGATTTTTCTATCTGTGGATCTACGTAATTGAGGTTGGCTCCAGGCCACAACTTGAACTTTCAAATATATTTATATACATACATGTATTGAGGTATCATTTATTGTCTGCATAAGTATGGTGATCAGTTTCCAGACCACTTGTGTTAAGTGGCTCCCGCTGTGTACTCCTCTAACAGAAAGAGGTCTTTGTTTACACAGCTGCATCTTATGAGTTCTAAACCAAATATTGTTTTTAAGTTTCAATGGAAGTAGTTGGTTATCCAATATCCTTTCCTTTTAGGTATTTAAATGTTTTAATGTGTTTAGTAAAGTGTGTCAATGCTTTTAGAACATTATATTTGTTATATGCTTATTATTTTTGGGAGTTGTGTCTTGGATACAAAGGAGAAGTCCTTTTGTTTTTTGTGGGAAGTCCATGCCCCTATCCCTTGGGTATAACAAGGATTTAGTGTATTACACCAAATACTGTACCTTTCTAATCATTCCAAGTAAAGAAAACACTACATTGTTGGTGTGTATTGACCAGCACTCTAATCTTTATTAAAAAGTAAAATTAAATACAGGAAAAAATATTTGTAAGATGGACAGCATTACTTCATTTTAGTACCTCTATTGTACTAAAAGTTTAATGTTTCGTTCTGTACAATAACATGACCGTGTATCTTTGATAAACCTTAAATGGGATGGAGCCTTCAGATTGCAGTGACCCAAAAAATTGAGTAATTGAAGGTCAAAAGCTATCACCTTTTTTATCTGTTTACAGTGTTAAAGCAAATATAATAAAAACATATTCTTGTAATAAGACTGTCAGTCAAGATAGGTTGTAAAGGCATAAAGTTTGAATCCTGATTCAAAAACAATTTGCATATTTTCAGGCAAACCAGAGGTCAGGTGGAACTTGGGGCATATTGATGGGCATGGGTGTGAGATTGTAGGGAGAATAAGAAGGTCAATATTAATTACTTCTGTAACTTGTGTCCACTCTGTGTTATGTAACGCTTGTCAAATAGAAATAATTCATCTGGCATTTTTAAGTAGACAGTCCCACAATGGGTAGGGATGTCAACTACACGGAATGTACAGCATAGAAACAGCCCAATAAGTTCTTACCATTATTTATTTGACAACAGGGCCTTCCTTATCTATCCCTTTCAGCATTACCCTTGTGCTTATCTTAGCCCTCCATTAAATACAACTCTTCTATTTCTTTCAACCACTCCCTTTGGTAGCGAGTTCCAGATTCTCTGAATTTTCTGGGTGAAGAAGATTCTTTGAAATTCTCTCATTAATTTCTTAATGTTGACTTTATATGAATGGCTTCTAGTCTTAAAATATTTCTTGTCTACTTTATCTAAACCTTTTATAATTTTAAAAATCTCTGTTCAATCACACAACAACCTTTTTCATAAAGGAGTGAAGAGACACTGAGTGTAATTATTTCTTGATAATATAACTCAATTCCCATTCCATCCTTGTAAATCACTTTTGCACCCTCTTCAGAGCATCCACAGTAAAACGCTGATAATCCACTACCAGACTATTCAGAAACCCCAAGGTTTAGCATGTGGTGATAGTTGTCGTGCTCCCTCCCAACTCACTAGGGCCCCAGTTCCTGTACTCTCTTTAAACTTGCTGGGTTCACTGGAAAATGTATTATGGTACTGTGTAAAGTCTTAAAAAATTAAGTGTGTTGGGGTAGCCAGTGTTCCATAAAATCACAATCCTGACACCACAAAAATCCTGCATGTGCAGATTATCAGAATATTACTGTATATCCTTTTTGTAAATACTATAACAAGAATTGTACACAGTACTAAATTGTGATCTAAATAATTTGCAATAACAGTTTAGTATAAGTTCTCTTTTTCAATTCCTCTCTAGAAATTAACTCTTTTGCTTGGTTTGCCTTTTCAGTAGCCTTATTAACCTGTGTCATTTTCTAAGGTATCAAAATGTGATATTGAGATCTCAAGTGTACTGAAATTTATTTGGAAATAGTATGCCCATTTGTTAATTTCTTCACGTTTGTAGCAGTCCTCTTTAATGTTGACTATTCACCCAATCTATTTTCAAATTTAGAAATTGTGCTTATGGTTTCAGAATCTGAATCATTAATAAAAAAACTGTGAACAGCTGGCCTGCTTTTCACCTTCAGCCATTCTGAACTCTCTAATCTTCGCTTTCTATTTTAAAACTAGCTGACTATATGTACTTGTCCCTTGACTCTGTGTGTGGTACCTGTGGAAGCCTGTAAGAACTGCATGCCATGCATTACACTTCTTGCATTACCCTTATCTGCTCTCTGATACTTCAAGCAAGTCATTGTGATTAGTCAAGTTAAATTGCCCTTGTTAAAAATCAGTGTTGACTAATCCATTAATTTTGGTTCCTAGATAATCTTTTACTTTGTCCTTTTGTTGAAAATTCCATTATCTTTCCTAACACACATATTTGGACATGTTTTATTTCCCCTCTTAAATATAAAGTTTATAATAGTTTTCTGCTGTCCTCTGGCAATGTACTTTTTTCTAACACATTTTCAAATGAATGTAATAGTGCCCCCGACATCTCTTCCCAAATATAATCTTTTTGGATGGGTGATTTGTGAGTTTGAATGTTTTATTTACTGTTTCTCATCTTTTTATTTCAGAAATTGTTAGTTTATTTAATATTTCCCTTTTTTTTATTTTCAAATTCTGATGTCTTCAGATATTCTGTCTAGTGATCTGTTACACTGGAAAGTACTGAAGCAAATAGTTCTTTTTATGCCTCTCCTATTAGCGGCTCTATTTCTATTCTAACAAGCCTGTTTCTCTTTTACTTTTGTGCTGGCTGATAATGTCATAGTTCATTTTTATCTTTTTTTTTAATGATGATGTCTCTCAATCTTTGTATTTTCCCATTCTAAGCAATCCTATGATATACGGTATAAAATTAAAAGCCAAATCAACTATGGGCAATCTGAACCTGATGAACCCAAGTTCATAATTTTTTTCCATGCCTAATTGATCATTGCTGTAAACATAACGATTTCCAACATGCTATGCACATGCACTAAGGAAATCCTCCCAGCCTGGATAAAGTACTGATCTGTATTGGCATGATGTGGCCCAACCCAGCCTGACCATTGGAATCTATCCTCAAAGATGGGGTTACGGAATACCTAGAGGTGCAGGGCAGGATAGGTCCTAGTCAACATGGTTTTGTGAAGGGAAGATCCTGCCTGACCAACCTATTGGAGTTTTTTGAAGAAATCACAGGTAAGGTGGATAAGGGAGAGGCGGTAGATGTTGTGTATTTAGACTTTCAAAAGGCCTTTGATAAGGTGCCTCACAAGACACTGATTAATAAGATGAGAGGTCATGGAATTACGGGTAGGATAACAGAATGGGTGGAGCATTGGCTGGTTGACAGGAAGCAAAGAGTAGAAATAAAAGGATCTCGTTCTGGTTGGTTGCCGGTTACTAGTGGTATGCTGCAAGGGTCGGTGTTGGGACCGCTCCTTTTTACCTTGTACATTAACGATTTGGATGATGGAATAAATGGTTTCGTGGCTAAGTTTGCGGATGACACCAAGATAGGTGGAGGAGTAGGGAGTATTGAAGAGATAGGAAGGTTGCAGAGGGACCTAGACAGTTTAGGAGAATGGGCAAGGAAATGGCAGATGAGATTCAATGTAGGGAAATGTGCAGTTGTACACTTTGGAAGCAGAAATAAGCGGACAGATTATTATCTAGGAGGAGAGAAAATCCAAAGCACGGAAGTACAAAGGGACTTGGGGGTACTCGTGCAGGATACCTTAAAGGTTAACCACCAGGTCGGATCGGTGGTAAAGAAAGCGAATGCTATGTTGGCATTCATTTCGAGAGGTATAGTGTATAAAAGTAAGCAAGTGTTGATGAGGCTCTACGGGGCACTAGTGAGGCCTCATTTGGAATATTGTGTGCCGTTTTGGGCCCCACATCTTAGGAAGGATGTGTTGACGTTGGAGAGGATTCAGAGGAGATTTACGAAGATGATTCCAGGAATGAAAGGGCTTACGTATGAGGAGCGTTTGTCGGCTCTTGGACTGTACTCGCTGGAGTACAGAAGAATGAGAGGGGACCTCATAGCGACATCTAAAATATTGATAGGTGTCACAAACCAGCAACAAAAGAAACACACTGTGCATGATTCAGTGTTAAAAACTATTTTATTTATCACTACTTATGATAATACGTAAAATAAAAGTAAAAATGTTAGTATGTTAGAATTCAAAAATGTTAAACCTCGAACGTTAACCCCAAAACTAAACTCGTCGTGTTGTGTGTGTGACAAAGTCCAAAACTCCCAGTTCCTGAATGGTTCTTAAAGTTCAGTTCCGCAAGCCATAAGGTGAAACATGAGCAAGGGCTTCTTCAACAACCACTGTTGTCTGAAGATAAGATGTAGATGTAGAAAAACATAGAGAGAGTACATACGAAATCCAAATGTTCCACGATGGAACCCAAACGACACTTCAGTGTTTACTCGGTAGTGACTTCCTCACCCCGAAAGCATCCGAACCGTGGTCGTCCACAAACAAATACCTGTTTCCTTCTACAGGTCAGCAACAAAGTGAACTCCACCGGATTACTTCCAACTTCCATACATGGATTTCAGTGGCAAACACAGTTATTGTTTCTCATCCATCGATAGAGAAAACAAGCAGGCTGGTGTCTCTCTCCCTTCTCTCTCTCTCTTTCTTCTTCTTCTGCCTTCTTCAACAACGTCATTACGTCCTTTATCTTCTATTGACGTAAACACGCCCCACACACATACACACACACTCTCTATCTTAAAGGGACTTTCACTGAGTCCGTAACATAGGAAAGGACAGAGTAAATGTGGCTAGGCTGTTTCCCTTGGTGGGTGAGTCCAGGACCAGAGGGCACAATCTTAGAATTAGAGGGTACAGTTTCAAAACAGAGATGAGGAAAAATTTCTTTAGCCAGAGGGTGGTGAATTTGTGGAACTCCTTGCCATGTACAGCAGTGGAGGCCAGATCAGTGGGGGCGTTCAAGGAGGAGATAGATATCTAAATAGTCAGGATGTCAAGGGATATGGGGATAAAGCCAGTAATTGGGATTAGAATATTTTTTTTTCTCTTCTTCTTCCCCCATTCCCCATTTCTCATTTCTATTTCCCTTTCCTTGGAGCAGACTCGATGGGCCGAATGGCCTGCTTCTGCTCCCTTGTCTTGTGATCTTGTGACCCAAACCTGAAGGTTTTATCAGAATGTAAATCAGAACATAAACATGTGGCTTTGGGCTTGAGTTGGCTCTACTCTGATAATCAGGCCCTCAAGGTTGGCCTATATATTTTAATTTATTTTGTTATGTCCTAAATTATCCATTATGTCCAACTTGTTTTTAGAAGAGTGTATTTTTCCTGGACTACGTTGAGAACCATTTTAACTTCTTTGCTGTTCTACATTATAACCTCAAGGGGGAAGAGGAGAGGAAGAGCAATCATGGTAGGGGAATTTGTAGTTAGGGGAGACAACAAGCATTTTAACAACCTAAGATGTGAATTCAGGATGGTATCTGGTCTCCCTGGTTTCAAGGTCAAAAATGTCATTGAATGGTTGCTACAGGGCATTTTGAAGAGAGAGTGGACTCTGACCTCTGGCTGTTCAATGACCTAGATAGAAAGAGTGATGAGCTCCTGCAGGCAGAGGTTAGGAAGCTAGGAAAATAGATTTAAAAAAAACAGAACCTCAAGGGTAGTAATTTCTGATTTACTACTAGTACCACATGTCATTGAGTCTGGAAATAGGAAAGTAAAGCAGATGAGGTGTGACTGGAGAAATGGTAGAGGTGGCAGGGCTTCAGTTTCCTGAAGAAGTTGGACTGTTTCTGGAAGAGGTGGAACTTCTACAAGCCAGAAGGGTTGCACCTCACTGGAATGAAATTGGTATAACCTTGGTGGGGTTTTGCTAGTACTATTGGAGAAATTTTAAGTTAGCTTGGTAGGGGAAATGGTAACCTAAGGGTAGAATCAGAAAGGAGAAAAGCTACGCTGGAAATAGAACATAGGTTATCGTTACCCTGGGGTGTGCTTCACTATTGCCTTCTCCCTTTTTCTTACCTTCTGTGAACTCCTATCAGGAAAGGGTGGTGCATACAAGCATCAACAAATAGACTCAGAATAAGGAAAAATATTAAGATAAAATTAAAGGCTCTCTATCTGAATGCATACAGCATACCCCCATGTTATGGCAACATAAGTTCGCTCTGCAAATTCCTAAGTCACCACCAAAAAAGTTTGAGAAATAGAATAAAAATTTGCTCTTGTGGAATTTACGTGAGATAAAAATAACTAAATAAACACAAAATGTGAAAGAAACTACAAATTTTGTCAAGGGTTTGCTTTGCGGAAAATTGCAATACAAATGTTTCTCTTGGAATGCAACCTCTCTGTAATGTGGGGATGTACTGTAGAGTATTCATAAGATAAGATATCTTTATTAGTCACATACATCAAAACACACAGTGAAATGCGTCTTTTTGCGTAGTGTTCTGGGGGCAGCCCACAAGTGTCACCACTATTTCCGGCGCCAACATAGCATGCCCACAACTTCCTAATCTGTACGTCTTTGGAATGTGGGAGGAAACCGGGAGCACCCGGAGGAAACCCACACAGACACGGAGAGAACGTACAAATTCCTTACAGACAGTGGCCGGATTTGAACCCGGGTTGCTGGCGCTGTAAAACGTTACGCTAACCGCTCCACTACTGTGCCTGCCCAAGATAGAAGAGTTGATAGCTCAAATAGAAATAAATGGTAAACTCAGTCAGTCAGATAGTGTCCGTGGGGGGTGAAAAACAGACAAAGTTTAATGGCAAAGACTCTTCAACAGAACTGGGTATGTAAGAAAACAAATTAGTTTTAAATTGCAGAGAGGATGGAAGAGGGATGGATTGGACAAAGGAACTGAGGGTGAGGCCAGGGTTGCCTAGGTGATCCCAATGTTTAGAGAGTGTCCAGTTAATAGATTAGTGAGGGAAGTTAGACAGAAACAAAGAGACATGTTATCATTGAAATGCAGGTCAAAGTTGTTGCTGAATTCTGAAGCCAACATTAAGGGAACTCTATCCCTTATCTCCATTATCTTCCAGCCAATTAATTTATCTCAAGGTTATTATTCTATGTTTTTGTTTACTTATTTTCCCATTTTATAATCGATGCCTGCCTTCCACAATGTTTGATGAGACTTCATTGCTTTTGATCTTTCTCTAACTGGATTCTTTTTCCATCTTATTATGAGCTATGTCACTTTTCTTTTATTAACTTTGTTATCTCCAGTGACTACAGCTACTGCACTTCTTTTCCCCTCCCTCTTTCTTAAAAAAAATTATAATCTGTAATGTTTAATTATCAGTCCATTTTTTTCTTTTGCCATGTTTTGGTATGTTATTCTCTTACCTTTATTAGTTGAAATGTGTTGCCTCCAATTTGGTTTTAATGACATTCTGATGTTTCTGTATTGATAATTTAGCTATATTTTAAAGCATTTCCTCTCTCTAATTTAGCTATCATGTTTAATTCCTATTTAATCATAATTTCTTTCCTCAATTAATTTAATCTGTTGTGTGCTTTACCTTCCTGCTTCTATATTTAAGCTTAAGATTTGCATGTTTAAAGCCTTTGCCACCTCCCTTTTTGCCCTTTCTTCTAGGACACTGATTCCATTCTGGTTCAAAGGGACTCCATTCTATTGGTCCTCAAAGCTTTTCTGCTATTCAATAAGGTCATGGCTGTGTTTGTAACCTTCACTTTCCCATCCACCCAACATTAACCCATTGCCCCCTTGCTTATGAAGAATTTATTTTCTTTTGCCTTAAAAATATTTAAAGACTCCACTTCCACCACCTTTTGAAGAAGTTACTAAAGAATCATGAACCCATGAGAGAATTTTTTCTTCTCCTTTCTTAAATGGGTGATCCCTCATTTTTAAGCGGTGACTTTCTAGTTCTAAATTCTCCCAGGAAAGGAAATATCCTCTCCGCATCCACCCTGTGAAGACCCCTTAGTACCTTGTAAGTTTCAGTCAAGTTCCTTGATGTTCTTCTGAACTCCAGCAGATACAAGTCAGCCTGTCCAACCATTCCTCAGGAGACATGAAGGAGAAAATATAACTAAACCATAACCTTTTTATTATGATAGTCACAAAGCTGCAGATGCTGGAAACTTGAAGCAAAAACAGACAATGCAAGAAACACTCAGCAGGTTAGGCAGCCTCTGGAAAGAGAATTAAAATTTCTGGCTGAGGACCATTTGTGAGTCTTTGTTTGTCTTTGCAATTAAGGAATGTTCCTTTTCTTAATCTAAGAGCAATTACTTTGAAGTGACTGTACAAGTGAGATATTGTGGTTTTAAAAGGACTGGGTGAATAAAGTATGACATTACACCATATAACAATGTAATCTTTATAAAACACTTCATCAAAAAAAAACTTGTTGTTACAATTGTAGTATAAGAAATTAACAGTTGATGTGTGTGCAAGAATTTTCCACAAACAGTACTGATATATGGCTGCCTTTTCTGTTCTTGGTAGTGTTGGTGGAAGAATAACAGACCAAGACCTGTTGATGATTGGCCAATGGGTCTGTAGCTAGATGGAGAGTGTGGTACTACCAAGCCACTCTTGGTGATGGACATTGAAGTCCCCCACCCAGAGCACATTCTGTATGCTGTGAGTTCTCCCAGCTGGTGTTCAAAATGGATGAATGTGGATTCATCAACTGAAAGAGGACAGAAAATGGTAATCAGGAGGAGGTTTCCTTGCCTCCATTTGATGTAATGCCATGAGACTTCATGGGGTCTGGAGTCAGTATTGAGGACTCTCAGGGTTGCTTTTTACCCCCTGTAAACCACTGTTGCTCCCTCTTGTGGATTTGATCTCCTGATGGGACTGAATGTACCTTGGGATTGTGATGGAGGATTTGGCATCTTCATATGTGGTGTGATTCTGTGAATGTGATGACATTATCAGGCTGTTGCATGATTAGTCTGTGGCTCTCCACTCGTCCTTGGAGTATCTAGACAACAGCAAAATGCGTCAGGCTGCTGTTTATCGATTACAGCTTGGCGTTCAACACCATCATCCCTCAGTACTGATCAACAAACTTCAAAACCTGGGCCTCTGTACCTCCCTCTGCAACTGGATCCTCAACTTCCTTATCAGGAGACCACGGTCAATGCAGATTGGTGGTAACGTCTCCTCCTCGCTGACGATCAACACAGGTGCACCTCAAGGATGCATGCTTAGCCCACTGCTCTACTCTCACTACACTCATGACTGTGTGGCTAGGCACAGCTCAAGTGCCATCTATAAATTCGCCGATGACACCACTGTTGTTGGCAGGATCTCAGATGGCGATGAGGAGGCGTACAGGAGTGAGATTGGCTGGTTGAGTAGTGTCGCTCTAACAATCTCACACTCAGCATCAGCAAGACCAAGGAATTGATTGTGGACTTCAGGAAGGGGAAGTCGGAAGAACACACACCAGTCTTCACTGAGGGGCCAGTGGTGGAAAGGGTGAGCAGCTTCAATTTCCTGGGTGTCAACATCTCAGAGGATCTATCTTGGGCCCAACACATTGATGCAATCATGTAGAAGGTACGTCAGCAGCTGTACTTCATTAGGAGTTTGAGGAGATTTGGTATGTCACAAAGACTCTTGCAAATTTCTACAGACGTACGGTGGAGAGCATTCTGACTGGTTGCATCACCGCCTGGCATGGAGGCTCCAATGTGTAGGATTGAAAGAAGCTGCGGAGGGTTGTAGACTCAGCCAGCTCGATCACAGGCACAACCCTCTCCGCCATTGAAGACATCTTCAAGAGGCCCATTAAGGACCCTCACCATCTGGGACATACCCTCTTCACATTACTACCATTGGGGAGGTGGTACTGGAGCCTGAAGACCCACGCTCACTGTTTCAGGAACAGCTCCTTCCCCTCCTCCATCAGATTTCTGAATGGTCCATGAACACTACCTCGTTATTCCTTTTTTGCGCTATTTATTTATTTTTGTAAGTTATAGTAATTTTTATGTCTTGCACTGTATTACTGCTGCAAAATAAATTTCACAACATATGTCAGTGATAATAAACCTGATTCTGATTCTGGGAAAGCTCTTGCAATTTAGATGCCACTCTCCAGATATTTGTGAGGAGGACTTTGCAAGGTTGGCTGCGCTCGGGGCGAACTTGGTGCTAGGCGGTCCCTTCAGTTTTATTTTCTCTGTTTCAATGTAGTGGCTATGGCACAGCTGAATGGCTTGGCAGACCACTTTAAAGGGCATTTAAGAGTTAACCTTTTTTTTGGTGACTCTTGGGTCACATCTAATTGGTAATTGGTTTATTATTGTCATATGTACTAAGATCCAGTGAAAAGCTTTTGTTTACGTGCCATTCGGACAGATCATTCCATTACTTAAGTACATAGAGGTAGTACAAAAGGAAAAAAACAATGCAAAATATCATGTTACAGTTACAGAGAAAGCGCAGATAGACAAAAAAAGGACCATGATGAGGTAGATTGAAAGATCAAGAGTTTATCTTTAGCTTGTGAGAGGTTTGTCAAGAGTCAAATAACAGCAATAGGAACTATCTTTGAGCCTGGTGGTACGTGTTCTCGAGCTTTTGTATCCTCTGCCTGATTTTGGGGGTGGGGGGCATACACGTGCTGCCTGATTATGTTGGCTGCAGGAAGAGCAGATTTCTTTCCCTGGGTAGCATGATAAATCAATTGGGATTTTATGACAATCCAATGTTTTGTTTTGTGATCAGCATTACTAATGACTAGTTTGTTTATTTTTAAATATCAGATTATTGATTGAATTTAAATTGCACAGCTCCCATGCAATATATCCCATTTGAACTCTGGTCTCTGAAGTGGTGATCTAGGCCTCTGGATTATTTGTGCAATGATTTAATCACTGCTATGTTTAGAGCTACAGATACTTACCAAGCATGCTCAGACAGCACCTCCCAAACCCTCAACCTTTACCAACAAGAACAAGGGCAGCAGGTGTATGCGAACACCAGTGTCTGCAGGTTCTCCTCCAAGTCATAAGTGGTCCTGACTTAGAAAACTATTGTCATTTCTCATCATCACTGGGTTTAAATCCTGGAACTCCCTTCCTTCCCAATAGCACTGTGAGAGTACTTCCACTAGAAGTACTGCAGCAGTTCAAGAAGGTGGCTCATCACACATCCTCTCAAGAAGACCAGTTAAGAATGTGCAATAAATACTGGTCTTGCTAACAATGGTCCCATGTCATAAATGAGTGACATAAACTGCTGTGTGAAATCTGACTATATTTTTAAGATTTTGTTCTCTGTTTTACATTTCCAGGCCAGGAGAATGAGTTGGTTGCCCTAATACCATACAGTGACCAGAGACTGCAACCACAACGAACGTCAGTATCAATGTTTTACTGTTGCAAAAATGCTATTTTACTAATAGAGAAGGAAAGCAAAAGAACATCACTTCCAATTCTGTGTTTTGATTTACTTTTCAGGAAGCTGTATGTGGCAGTTGCTGTGGTGATCAGCCTTTTGGTCAGTGGGCTTGCGATCTTCTTCCTTTTCCCACGTTCCATTGATGTTGAACATGTTGGTATTAAGTCAGCTTATGTCATTGATGACAAAAAGGACTACAGAGTTATTCTTAAAATTACGGTAGGTTTGTTGTATATTAAATCCTGTGTAATGATCAGTTGATAACAAAAGGACTGAATCGTGTAATATGGCTTCTACTGTCAATAGTGTCTAATCGTCCATTTCCTGGAGACTGGATACACATTGAAAGGAAAAACAAGAAAGCAGCATGTGGACATTGCAATCTGAAAATTGGATTGGATGCTCATTTTTGCTTTTCCTGGTTGTAATAATGATTTGGACAGTGTCCATTAAGCCTTCAGGAGATTTGTAAGTGCTATACAAAACTAGCCACAACTTGACACTAGTTGGTACCAGGTTTCTATTTCATTCAATGAAACTACCATGAAGGCTACTGTGAAAAATGGAAAAGTGCCCACTGGTTGAAGAGGGAAGGAACTGTGAGATTAAGGTTGATGCTTTTCGTTGTTATTTTAGCCTCTTCATTGCCACACTTTTTTTGCTTTCTCTTTTGCAGAATATATTAAATGTAACAAACTACAACTTCTACAGCATCAGTATTACTGATCTCAATGTACAGATTGTGTTTTTTAATGAGGTCCTTGGAACTGTCAACATCAAAAATACCACAGTCTTCAGGCCTTTGGGAGGTGGCCAGGTAATGAGCATTGCCTCTGGTGTGAGTGGTGAATTGACTTGCTATTTTAACTGCGGTGTTAAATTGTGTTTTCAGCAAGTTACACCTGTATTATAGTAGCACATGGGAATATCCCATGAACATGTAAAGATGGTATCCTTTAGTGTATCACAATGTGGCATATCTGGCCTAATTATTTGCTTGCATTAACCTTTGCTTTGTACCTTGCCAGAGAAGATGTGGGAATTTTTTGTAACTAAATATTGGTGTAGTTGAATCTTTGTACATCAAATATAAGGCTGCATAATGAACTTTGTGCACAGTGAATGCAAAACAGCAAGTGGATCTTTGTGTGGAACAAAATGCAGACAAGAGACATCTGGTTGAATTAAAGTGGTAGATGCTGGTAAGGAAGATTCACGCCTGAGCCGATGAAGACATAGATTAATATTCCTACAGTGGTGGGAGTAGATACAGATTGAGACAAGTGATGCTGTTTGGAGTTGGAGGTAGGAGGTTGTGACGGTGTTGGACTGCACTTCGAATGTGAAGCTTTGCTCAGGGTCAGAAGAACCATTGCACAATCGTGGGTTGAGACTGAATGGACAGCTGGAAGAAAAATGGTTTTCTTGTAAATGCTTAGATTTTCAACAATAAATATTCACTGTTCATCTATGATTTTATAGGATTAGTTTCCTTTTTATTTATAAACTGTAGATAATGCAAGATCTGGGAAAAGAATGTAGTCATCTGCTGAGTTTCTGTTTCATAAAAAAGTGAACACTAAACCTTGTAATACAGTAAAACAATGAAAATCCTGAGCATGCTGGATTTTGGTGCTAGACTAACAAATTTTTCAGACTACTGGATTCCTATTAGTACTCCACAACACCTTTAATTGACTTTATTTAGATGTTACAGAATATTATAATAAATTTTCCAGGGAACCTTAAGTTTAAAGGGAGCAGGGAAAATGGGTCCTAGTCAGCTTAAAGAGAGCATGGGAACCAGAGCCCCAGTGAGCTGAATGCGGGTGTGGGAACTGTGGCCCCTGGGAGTTGGAAGGGAGCAGGAAAGCATGACCTGAATGCCAAACCACTGGGACTTCCGAATAGTCAGATAGCAGATTATTGAAGTTTTAATGTATTCATTTGGGCTAATCACTAGGGCAGTAAATGAGTGCAAATTAGATCCCGGACTCAAATGTTTATCCACAGCTTCAGTGAGACAGGTTAGTTTTACCCTGTTGGTGGTGTTATTGCAATAATTATCCTGCTCAGTACAAGAGGAACCGTAAGTTCAGACATTGGGTGTATGTGCAAAGCTACCATCTGTGGGACTATATCTGAACGACTTAGTCAGAATCCCACCCAAATGTAAAGATGCCCTAGTGCTGCGGATTACTGCGGCTGAAAATGCAGTGAGTTGAGCAAAATTACACACAAATTGTGGGTAAATTGATTTAATTTATGACCGACAGGGATAGTGATGTCACAGCAGGTAACCCTCAATTATTGTGAAACTTAGTGCCCAAAAGCCATGCCAAACATTTAATTTTAATGTATGTATATTTTAGTTGAGCAGGAAATTGCACTACAGATATCCATGCAGCATGGGATCCTGACTGCCATTTTTAGCACCCAGGGATAGTTTTGCAAATCGGACTGGCCCTTTCACTCTGACAACAGCCTTCTATCTGTGGTTATCTTCTGTATTGACAGCAGCTGCAGGCAGTTCTTCTAGATTGAACTGCCAACAGAGTAAACAATTCTAATTTTCTTCCAGCATCAGGGAAGGGCTTTTTCAAAATGCAAATATAGATAGAAATTTTGTTTGTAAAATTTCCCATTCTCTGAGTAAAGACATTGACCAGTGGATCTCTCAGCTGTTTGAAGGTGAAGATTCTGTCATGAATTCTAAGTCTTTCATATACATAGAACAAAGAATAATACAGCTCAGGAATAAGCCTTTCAGCCCACCATGTCTGTACTGACCATGATGCCAATCTAACTAATTAAATGATTCTTAAACTTTGCTGTCATATCTGCTTCTACCACCTCCTTTGGCAGCACGTTCTAGGCACCTACCACTCTGTGTGTGTGTGTGTGTGTGTGTGTGTGTGTGTGTGTGTGTGTGTGTGTGTGTATAAAAAAAAAACTTGTCTCACATTTCTCCTTTAAACTTTCCCCCTCTCACTTTACACTTGTGCTCTCTAGTATTTGCCATTCCTCCCTGGGAAAAGGTTCTGACTACCTACCCTATCTATGTCTCACAATTTTATATATTCGATCAGCCTCAGCCTCCAATGCTCCAAAGAAAACAATCCAAGTTTGTCCATCCTCTCCTTAAAGCTAAAACAGTCCAATTCAGGCAACGCCCTGGCGAACCTCTTCTGCACTCTCTCCAAAGCCTCCACGTCCTTTTCTGTAGTGTGGTGACCAGAACTGCACATGATACTCCAAATGTGGCCAAACCAAAATTTTATACAGCTGCAACATGACTTGCCGACTTTTATAATTGATCAATAAAGGTATGCATGCTGTACACTGCCTTTAACACCCCCTTTGCCACTTTCAGGGAGCTATGTCTATAGATATTTATTAATTAAGCTACAGTCAATCTTGGCATTCCTGAGCTAAGTAGGAGAAATCTGGCCAAAATTTCCTTGATATTCAATGACATTTCTACTGAAAAGTGCAGGGGTACAAAAGTAAGGCAAGTACAGAATTCATCACAGCCAAAGTTGAATAGCTGCCTGATCTCAGGGAATTAAGTGGATATGGGCTTAATGCAAGAAAATGGTACTGAGGTAAAAGGCATGATCTCTTTAGGTGGTGGAGCAGGAACAAGGGACCAACTGACCTGCTCTTCTGTTTCTTATCTTCTGCTCACTAACTTTGCATGTAATAATACCAGTTTGGTGAAGTAGCAGAAGGTAAACTTTGTTGATGGAACTTTATCCCAACAAAAGGTCAGAGTCTTCAGAACAGGGTGAACGTGAAATAACTGGTAAAGCAGGATACTGGGTGTAACCTTGTGAGAAATCTAAACCAGAATGGAGTACAAATAACGGATGGGTTTTTGATGTAATCGTCACATTGATTAGCGTTGAAGGTTGCAGTAAAACATCAAAGAATATTTTGAAACCCTCTGTTTGCTTTCAACTGCAGGGGTTTAGTAAGATGGATGTTTGCTGTTCCTGTTCTTTTGCATAGTGTCTCTTACTGAACCAGAGGGAATGTGCAAGAAGTCGAACTGTGCATCATAGATGTTTATATTTTGGATTAGATCTTTTATTAAACTACTGATATTTCATTACTCTATTTTAAATTGTTTTTTTTTTCTCCAAAGTGACCTACCAGCCTGAGATGTGAGGACGTGATTGAGACAGGAGCTTAAAAAAAAATGGACATTATAATCCACCTTTTGATTCCCAGTTTTTCTGATGTGTGAGCAATTGCACACAAATAACCCTCACTAATTATTGATTGTCACTGATATGAGTCCAGTGCACAGTTTATTCTGTGTAGATTATTTCTGTTTAATTACGGACTTGGACACAGAGACCAAATCACAGTGCAACAAAATTCCTTCTGTTACTGCTGTCAGAATACCCAGAATTTCAAATTCAGCATTCTTTCCCTCTGTAATTCAAACCCTTAACTGAATTGGATCAGCATAGGTGAGATTTTGAGCTCCATTCAGTCTATCATCTACATCCATGTATAACACAAGTTGCATGTACTGTTTCTGTTTACATGGTCTCATGGGCTTCTTCTGGCAAAGTAAATTGATCATATCTTTACTCTTTTCAGATTTTCTATGCAGTGACTGCTACACTAGATGATCTTGGCATGTAGTGAGTATTATGAAGATTGTGTTTGGGAATTACTACCATAGGAATGAAATGGCAGTGATAAAGAGAAACATTTTCTATTTAACTGCTCAAGTGAACAATATTACCTTTATTAGCTTGATCACAAACTAAAATAACACTAAACTTTTAAAGAAATAACTTTGATTTAAGTAATTATTTTCACATCTTTAGTAAATCCCAAATTGCTTCGCAGCCAGTGAGGTATTTTCAAAGTTTTGTTGGTAAACTTGAGAGTCAGTTAGTGCTTACTGAGGTCCCACAAATAACAGTAAGATGAATCACTAGTTAAACTTCTGTGTGCAGATTGAATGTTGGTCAGGTATCAGAAGTTATGTTCCTCTTAAAAGAGGTGGTGTGATCTTTTAGGCCAACCTAGTATGTCAGGGAGATGGGAATCCATGCAGAAAGGCAGAGGGAAGCAAAGCGGAGACCAGAGCAAAAGTTGGAAAAGAGAAAAGTCAGAGTGGAGTACAGAAAAGTTAAACACAAAGGACACAAAGGTTACTAGATTCTAAAAGGACAAAGAGTGTAAGGGCACTTAATCTGAATGCCCGTAGTATTCAAAACAAGGTCAGCAAACTTGTGGCACAAATCATAACAAAGGGGTATGATATAGTGGCCATTACAGAAACATGGTTGCAGGGTGGAGATGAGTGGGAATTAAATATCCAAGGGTATCAGGTAATACTTAAGGATAGGCATTAAGGTAAGGGAGGTGGGGTAGCACTCTTAATTAAGGATGAGATCAGGGTGATAGAGACGATACAAGATTGAGGGAGCAGAATGTTGAGTCCATCTGGGTAGAGATTAGGAATAGCAAAGGGAAAAAAAAATCACTGGTGGGAGTTGTCTCTAGGCCAGCAAATAATATTACAGTGGCACAGGCAATAAACCACAAAATATTTGGTGCCTGTAAGAATGGAACAGCAGTTATCATGGGGGACTTTAACTTCCACATAGATTGCCTCGACCAACTTGATTTGCCCAGTCTTGAGGAGGACTTCATAGAATGCATCCGTGATAACTTTCTTGAACAGCATGTTAGTGAACCTACAAGGGACAATGCTATCTTAGATCTGGTCTTGTGCAATGAGACAAGTAAAATTAATGATCTTGTAATTAGGGATCCTCTTGGAAAGAGTGATCATAATATGATTGAATTTCTTGTACAAATGGAGGGTGCAATAGTTTGATCTAAAACCAGTGAATTGTGCCTAAACAAGGGAGACTACAATGGGATGAGGGAGGAGTTGGCTAGTGTAGGCTGGAAACACAGGCTGTATGGTGGGATAGTTGAGGAACAGTGGAAGACTTTCAAAGAGATTTTTCATAGTGCTCAACAAAAGTATATTCCAGTTAAAAGCAAGGACGGTAAGGGTGAGGAGAGCCAGCCTTGGATAACTAAGAAAATAAAAGAAGGCATCAAGCTAAAAGCTCATGCATACAAAGTCGCCAAGAGTAGTGGGAAACTGGAAGATTGGGAGAACTTTAAAAAGCAACAAAGAACCACTAAGCAAGCAATAAGGAAAGGGAAGATAGATTATGAAAGTAAACTAGTATAAAATATAAAAACAGATAGTAAAAGATTTTATAATTATATAAAGTGGAAAATGGTGGCTAAAGTGAATGTAGGTCCCTTGGAAGATGAGAAGGGGGAATTAATATTGGGTAATTTGGAAATGGCCGAGACCTTGAACGACTATTTTGTGTCGGTCTTCACGGTGGAGGACACGTCTAACATGCCAAAGAGAGATGTTATGGATGCGATGGGAGGTGAGAACTTCGATACAATCGCTGTCACTGAAGAGGTAGTGATGAGCAAACTAGTGAGCCTAAGGGTAGACAAGACCCCTGGTCCTGATGGGATGCATCCCAAGGTACTGAAAGAAATAGCAGAAGTTGTAGTAGAGGCACTTGTGATAATTCACCAAAATTCCCTGGACTCTGGGCAGGTCCCGGCAGATTGGAAGACAGGGAGTGACATGCCACTGTTTCTAAACAAAAAAGGATATAGGCAAAAGTCAGGTAACTATAGGCCAGTTAGCTTAATGCCTGTAGTTGGGAATTGCTTGAAGCTATCATTGAGGAAGAAATAGCGAGACATCTGGATAGAAGTGGTTCCATCAGGCAGACAGCATGGATTCAGAAAGGGCAGGTTCTGTTTGACAAACTTCCTGGAGTTCTTTGAGGATACAATGAGCGCAGTGGATAGAGGGGAACAGGTGGATGTTGTATACTTGGATTTCCAGAAGGTGTTTGATAAGGTGCCACATTAAAAGACTTATCCATGAGATAAGGATGCATGGAGTTGGGGGTAATGTAATAGAATGGATAGAGGATTGGTTAACCAGCAGAAGGCAGAGAGTTGGGATAAATGGGTGTTTCTCTGGTTGGCAATCAGTGGTGAGCAGGGTGCCACAAGGGTTGGTGCTGGGCCTGCAACTGTTCATGATATACATTAACTAATTGGAAGAGGGGAATTGAGTGTAGCGTATCTAAGTTTGCTGTTGACACTAAACTGAGTGGAGAAGTAAACTGTGCAGAGGATGCAGTGAGATGTAGATAGGTTAAGTGAGGGGCAAGGGTCTGGCAGATGGAGTACAATGTTAGTAAATGCAAGGTCATCCATTTTGGAAGGAAAAATAGAAGATCAGATTATTATTTAAATGGTGAAAGATTGCAGCATGCTGTTGTGCAGAGGGACTTGGGAGTGCTTGTGCATGAATCACAAAAGGTTGGTTTGCAGGTGCATAAGGTTATCAGGAGGGCAAATGGAACGTTGGCCTTCATTGTTAGAGGGATTGAATTTAAGAACAGGGAGGTTATGCTGCAACTGTACAGGATACTGATGAGGCCACACCTGGAGTAGTGCGTGCAGTTCTGGTCTCCTTACTTGAGGAAAGATATACTGGCTTTGGCGGCAGTACGGAGAAGGTTCACCAGGTTGATTCCGGAGATGAGCGGGTTAGCCCTTGAGGAGAGATTGAGTCACCTGGGACTATACTTGTCAGAATTCAGAAGAATGAGCGAGGATCTTATAGAAACATATAAAATTATGAAAGGGATAGCTAAGATAGAGGCAGGAAGGTTGTTACCAGTGGTAGGTGAGACTAGGACTAGGTGACATAGCCTCAAGATTCAGGGGAAAAGATTTAGGATGGAGATGAGGAGAAACTTCTTTTCCCAGAGAGTAGTGAATCTGTGGAATTCTCTGCCCAGGGAAGCAGTGGAGGCTACCTCATTAAATATATTTACAACACAGATAGATTTTTGCATTGCAGGGGAATTAAGGGTTATGGCGAAAAGGCAGGTAGGTGGATTTGAGTCCACAGCCAGATCAGCCATGATCTTGTTGAATGGCGGAGCAGGCTTGACAGGCCAAATGGCCTACTCCTATTTGTTGTGTTGTTATGTAACCTGTAGATGTATATGGAGCCATGGGTTAACATTATATCCAGAAGATACAGCACTGTGTCTGATAATTCCTCACCACTGCACTGAATCAATCCCCCAACCATGTGTTTGGTTTGTTCTGGACTCTCACCCATGAGCTTCTGGCACTGGTATGAGATTGCTATTAACTGAACCAACCTGATCCATTTGAGTCATTTTTAGAAGCTTCTGAAGAGAACTAAAATATTTTTCATTCCTACCAAAAACCTTAATGTTTTGGGCATTCCCATATACAAACACATTTTCCAATTCTCTCTCCACCTCTCCTTGTGATGACAACTTGCGTAGAGATACAGTTTGATGGCCTCCAGGCTCTAAACTATTGGACATTCTTCATTTTGTGAATCCTGGGTCGATTACATTGATGAGTGTAAAGATTAGTTTAAAGTCAATTGTGCAATAACATTTCAGCATAAGTAGCAATTTTGGGGAAAGGGTAGGTAGATTAAAACAATATATGTTAATGTGTAATGTATTACAAACGTGTCAGATAATCTGTAATATTCTTTCTCATTTTGTCTTTAAGCCATTATTGCACAATGCCTGAAATCAAAGTCCACAATATTGTGATCTCAATACAGTAAGTGTTCTAGATTACACCTCCTTCACAGAATTTGTATTAGTATAATCCAGTTGAATTAAATACATTTTACTTCATTTTAACCAAAATCACTTTTTCCTTATGCAAAGCAAATTGCTTTGTACACCCCTCACCTGAACAGCGAACTAGAATAATCCATATACTTGTGTTAGGTGTTCCCTCCTTTCTTGAAGAATTATTTTTTTTATTGTAGACAGCCACTTTCTTTCTGTGTATTATGACCTTTTTCTCAGTTTTGAACTGGATAACTTGGTTTTGGAGATGGGTTCTAAGTAAATTAGATAATTGTGTTTAAAAAGTTTAATTTGTATCACTGGTTTAAAGTACTTTGAGGTACATGCGGGTACAACTTTCACACTGCAATTGGTTCCACTTTGCACAAACAATGTGATCTTTTGCACAATGTTAAGAATGTGCTTCTCCATCCAGATGGGGACATGTATTTTCACCTTCGTTATTCTCCTGCTCAGAGATTCCTTATGGTTTCAGTCACACTCTTCTGGTCTTCCCCATCTTCATGTATTGTTGCACTTTGAGAAGACATTGTAACTCATAAAATGAATCCATTTGTGCAACCAAGTTGTTTAAATATACCACTGTTAGCCTAGAAGCCTTCCTTAAATGTAAACAGAACTGCATCCACCACTTATGGATCACCTGAAGTAAATGCAGCAATGGATTTCCTCAAGGATGAAACAAATTAGAGTTCTATCATTTGTTCTTTTCCATCTCTTCCAGAGCAACGGTAACAGCCTGGTATTTGTCACACTCTGAGCAAGTCTCTGTTGATGCTTACCAATACGTTGACTGTGGCTCCAACACCACCCGTCTTCACAGCCCCTATTACCCTCCCCAGGGCAAACATTTACAAGAGGTGCTCAGTTAATGCAAATGGCGTTACTGCCCTTTCACTGAAGGCTTCCAGCATGGCAGAACTACATCCTTCTCTTTGCGTAGATACTGTGCTTCTGATCTGATGAGAAACTCCATCAACCAGTTCTGTACCCACCTGCTTGATTATTTTATAGTACCCTGTGTAATAATGTAACATTTCTGAGAGGAGTAAATGAACTAGAATGTTGAGTGTATAATGGTGATTTGATAATCTGACAGTTCTGGTAAAAGCAAATTCTGCTGAATTACTGAAGCCGAACAATAACTTAAATCTAGCTGGGAAGTAAATCGAGACAATTATCGTCCAAGTTGCTTAATTTTGGATATGATATTCATACTTATATTGACCTCCAAATTTACGTGTGTGGTTCCTTAATTAAGACCTCTCATTCTCTGTCTCCCATCAAAAGTGATAAGAACATGTCAAAAGGTTGTTGTGTACAATGTCTATGGGCAGCCCTCTGGATAATATTTGGGAGACTCATTTATATTTATAGAGCATGAAGGTTGAAACTTCTGAGAAAAGTGTAAAATTGTCAAAGTATTTAAATGATAGAAAAGCAAGGTGTTCATTAATTAATATGGATTGCTTCAGAATAATTAAGCAAGCAATATTAGAGTAAATGACACAAATATTTTATTAGAAGAAGGCCACTTCAGCCTATGAAGTCTATGCCAGTTCACAGGACAATCCATTCACCACTAATTTTCCCCGCAACCTATTCTCCCCATATTCCCATCAACTTCCCTCATATTCCTGCATTCATATACACATTTAAAATTGCTAACTAACCTACCAACCTGCCTGTCTTTGGGATGTGAGAGGAAACTGGAGTATCAGAGGGAACCCACATGGTCACAGCAGAATATGCAAACTCCACATACAACAGCACCGGAGGTCAGAATTGAACCCAGATCGTTGGAGTTGTGAGGCAGCAGCTCTGCTAGCTGTGCCACTGGATTCTAGAAGTTTCTGGTTGCATTATTTAGTGCATTCCAGTGAACTACACTGTTGCAGTTCCATAACTGCAATAAAAAAGTAAAGAGAGGTAGTTTAACTGCAATAAAAAAATAAAAAGAGGTAGTTTTAATATACTTTTAAAATATTCAATTCAAATCCCTCGTGGTTCAGCAGATAATGTTTTGTGGTTTGTAGTTCTGAACCATATCAGAGAAGCTGGTTCCAGGTATAGCACCTGGCTTCTGCTTATTTAGATAATGTTAGTTAATAAACAAGGATGAAAAAGATGGAAATGTGTGGAAGAGCCAACTGTTCTTTGGTTAGGACAGGAAATGTACGCCAAGATTCCTGCTCTGATTGCCAAGTAACAACCCGTGTCAAAGTGTATTTGTGTGAATATTGCAGAATGATAGAAATTCATGGCAGCGTGGTAGACCATTCAGCCTATCTTGTCTATGCTGGGTGATAAAGAGCTCCTTTATCGCTCCATTGCCTTATGTGGTATTTTTTCAGCACCATTAGGGTTTTTGCCTTCACCCAATCAGACGTGAAAATATGTCTTCCATCCACTGCCTTAAATTTATGTCCCCTTGTTATTGAACTCTCTGCTAAAAGAAATGGGTACTTCACCCTAACCAAACCTCTTGTAATTTTACACATCTTAATTCAATCAATAATCAGCCTCCTCTATTATGAAAGAATCAATTTCAATGTATCCAGTCTTACCTCCTAAACTTAACCAGTATGGTATCATCCTCGCAAATCTGTCCTATACCTTGTCCTATGCTATTGCATCCTCCTTGTAAAGTGACCAGACTGAATGCCGCACTCAATCTTTGGTTTACCTAGTGTCTTGTACAGTTCCAGCACTGCCTTCCTTCAGACAGTGTTTGACTCTGATGCTCCCCATGGTGGAATAGTCTGTGGGCAATTAATGGCAAACTCATATTTACATGAGCAAGATGCTAGTGGAACTATATTATTGTATAAAGCAATCATTTCAACAGAGGAGAAAATATATTGCTAGTCATTTTATGTACCTGACCCCAGGAAGTGTCCCCAGCTAAGAGCACTAATGGTTTTTGTGTACAGCTATTCTTGATGGGGATTGTATCAGCCATAAAAAGCAGATAGAGCTATTTCAAAAGTTTTAGATTAATATATTAAAGGAGATAATTCAAGTTTTTGTCAATTAAATAATCTATCTAAAGTTCTCTTTTTCTTTATTAATTAATGGCAGTGTCATCCCTAAATTGGCCCTGAACTGAGGAGGCAGTTAAAAGGCAATCATGTTGGTGGGTCTGGAGTCACGTATATGCAAACTTAGAAAGGGAAGACAGATTTTCTCCTCTGAATGATGTGTGTGAACCAAATGGCTTTTTATGACAGTCCACTAGTTTTATGGTTATCACTACAGAAGCTATCATTTTGTTTAGTTCCAGATTTAAATTTACTGAAATTTAAATTCTTGTGTGGTAGAGCATAAGGTGATGCAATAGTGGAGCCTGCTAGATATGCATCTGGCACATCCTTTTGAGTGTATGGAATTCCTAAGTATCCACATTCTATCACAAATATGGTCGCCCTCTAATACATGTTGAGTGCAGTTGGTCATTCCAAATCCTTTTAATCAAAGAGAAAGATATTTTGTAGGATATCATTCTTTCCCCAAGCCATCCCATGGAGACCTCAACAAACTGTTTACCGTATTTAGTTTTGATTGATTTAGAAAACTCAGCATTCCTGTAAGGCCTTTTGTTGCTTCTTGCATTGGCTTGGTGCTGAAGAAAAACGTTCTTTGAAGCAAACTTGTTTACTTTGGTTGAGATTTCATTGGAAATGTAAAGGTTAGAAAGTGACTAGATTGGAAAGGATCTGCTTATGACAAATCTTTGCAAGCGATGCAACAAATACTTTTACTGAGGATTCTCTACTTGTATAGAATCATACAGCATGCCAGAGGCCTTTCGGCCCAACTCGTCCATGCCCACCAACGTGCCCACAATTATATGACCACAATTTGTAACTATACACAAAATCTTTCAGATTATTTCCAATTGTCACTTTGTTCTCAGTGTCCTAGCCACTAGTTGTCAGTTGCTTCAGGTCGAATTATAATCTTGCCATTTTCACAGTTAAATTAGATTATGGTTTCTTCAGCCAAACTTTATGAAAATCCTTTATCCATCGATCTTCTCCCAGCATCGGGACACTAGACATAGCAGTTGTTATGTTTTTTGGAATTAAAGTATAAAATCAAGTAGTGGATGAGGCAATGTAGAGGGAAACATTTTTTTGTAAGTAGATTTTTTTGGTCTTCAGTCCCAATGTAGGCCCTGCAAAATGAAAAAGTAGACCATAGAAGTGTCATTTAATATTATAGTACCCTGCAGCCACTTGTATAGTGTCAAGGTGATTAACCGAAATAAAATTGTATTAAAGCTCATTTGAAATAATCTATTCTGTCCCTTGTAGTAGCCTCCAAATGTAACTGTCAAGAATGAAGACAATTTGTCCACATTCAGCTAATATCAAGTTGTCCCTTATATGATGCCCGTAATTTTATATCCAATTTCTTTAATGGACCAAAAATATTGGGCACGTCTCATATGTCCTGACAACATATAGGAACCTTCTGGTACTTGAGGTTCTACCTTGTACATTTTTATGATCAAATTTGGTTAATCTCAAAAACACTTGGACAGAGAGGGAGTAAGCTACTGTTTTCGGGTCAAGAGAATTCATTTATAATTTCACTAAAGGGATAGGTGAGAGGAATACTTTATTTTCACTTTTATGATGCTGATACTAAAATCTCCCTGTTACTAGGTGTGTTTCGATGCATATCATGCTCACTCATCTTGGTAAAATTAAGTATGAAGGTGCAAATGTATTTGGAGATTCTTCACTATTTGAGAGTATTATCACTTTTGTTTCTGTCACTATGGGGTCTTTTATTGTATGATGCAAGGACATCTTGTTTTGCAGTGAATGGCTTTTTAATGATATTGATACCATCCATAATACTTTGAAGGCCGCAAAGTTAAAATGTTAAATGTGTCTGCCACAACATTTTTTCTTTCATTATCATGGAATAATTGTCTCTATCTCTTCATCTTGTCCCATGTATTAAAAAATAGCTTGTGTGTAGTAAATGTATTTAGTACTCATTGAAATGACATTGTGCTGTAACTTATTGATCTGTAACTTCCTGTATGCATATTTAACTATGCCTGACACTACAGAATTGAGCAGCAGATCGAAAAGAGTACACCTGAATGGTGCTAGACATGCAACAGAACAACAAATTATTTATATTTGAATTTTGAGCCCCAGTGAGTCAATGTAAGTGATACAAAAAAAGTGAGTAAATTATTTATAGATATTCAGTCAGTAGATTTGTGGCCTTTTTGTGATACTAACTCTTGCAGATCAAGAAGGTAACGGACTCTGATTCTAGTGTGCATTTGTCTGAATTTGTGCAGCTGGCTTCAGCATCCCTGATCTCAGAAAATGCTGCCTTTGAACTGCTGTTCCTAATTAGTCTATCAACTCCTGCTAGTAACTGCATGGGTGGGTGTAGAAGGGATCAAGGTCAGGGTGCTGACCTGCACAGCGGAATGGCTGATCCTCATTAAGTCAAGCATAGAAATTAGCCTCTTGAGCAAGATGCAAAAGCGTTTGTGTACTTCTCCCTTAGTAAGCACCTTTAGGAAATTTAAGGAGAAAAGGGAAGTGTTTGAGAACTTGTTTGGATGCTCATACCAACACTGGTAACTGAAGAACATTAAACTTGGTATGTAAAGAAATTACATTTTGTCCTAATGAATGTTTTGGAGATCTAATAAAATGTTTTGGTGTAACTATTATGTTAGTATTAGACTATTCCACTCATTATTCACAGAAAAACCTGTGGCAATGTAATGGCAGAAGGAGTGCAACATTACTGTGCATGGAATTTGAGCTTGCACTGTTTCCCAAATCATGACCATTTACGAAAATAAAACAATGTTGATGAATTTAAAATGCAGTTATCTTAAAATGCTATTTCTACATTTTTTATATATTTTATTGAAAACGCTAGATCTGAGGCGGTGAGTTAAGACCAGAATTTAAGATCTGAGTTTTGTGAATTGAAACATGTTATGGTTTTTGATGTCATTGGAACACCTGGATTAGATTAGAGTGTTATAGTTCCTTCAAAGATATTCATTACCCCAGATAATTAAGAATTTTAGAAATGCCTTTCAGAGGTGGCCCAATTAATCTTGTGCAATATGCTGTCACATTGCAGTCAACATTTTCAGTTTGTATAAATCGTAAAACACAGAAGATTATTAAAGTGCCCTGAATACTGTTGGTAAAGCATAATTTGCTTTAATCAGCTGCTGTCCATTATTTCCCCTTCCCAACGTTCAGACTTAGTAGGAATGGAACCATCCAGTCAACTAGATAGCCAAATCACGGATTTTTCTTCGTTTTGTGTCTTTGAACTTTGGGAAAGGTGTAATGCAGTCCTGAGAACAGCCTGTGCTTAATATCTTTTCAATTACTGCCATGTTCACAATGAGAAATACTAGTCCCAAACTGGACTTTGCATTCATTATAATGCAAAACTTTCTGTGTGGAATTTATCTTCTGTTATTAATTTACATTGTTAAAAGAAGTACCACTTTTAATTGAAGCCATGACATCAATATATTATCGGTCATACCAGTGAGCATCTAAGTGTATGTAAAGCCAGTGCCATTTTACCATGGTAACTGTGTTCTTGTGAGATTAGACACTTAAAAGTATGAACTGTTCTGATCTTAATTGTACTACTGCTGTAAGTATGACAAACATGCTATGTGTTCAAGATTTTTTTGTCAAAACCCAATGTGTATAGCAAAAAGCTAATGGTTATTGAATTTTTGAGGTCTAACTTAACTATAAATTATGTTATTTTAAATGAGTTCTGTAGAAAGTCCTGCATTATACCTTGTTACTTTAGAATGGTACCGCCCTTTGTCTTCAAGTGAATTGTCTTGCAGATGTAGCTTTGTTGCTAATTAAAGGATAATTGAAGTTTCTTTGTGAAGTTGAATTCACTTAAATAACTGATTTTCATTGCTAATTGTTTTGTGGTAACTTGGGTAGAAAAACTGTGTGATTTGAATTGCACAATGCTGCCAATGTTCGCATTTTATTTATGAACTAATTTTTTGAACTACTATGGTAAGGAGATAAATGCCCAGGTGACATTAATTTCTCTATTTCCTGGGACAAATTGGGCTTTAAATGCATCATCAGTTGCAATTCCCCATGTTTCTTTCTGCGCAAAAGAGAAGGGTTGGTCGTTAATATGATGGTGTGTTGATCAAGCAGGGCCTCTGTGTATGCCCATTGTATGACTTTGAGGTTCTCAGTACCATCCCGTAGCCTGCTTCCTGACTTTGAGTAGGCGTGAGCCAAGATTCCCATCAGTTGGTGGGAATGTTGCATTTCTTCAAGGAGACTTTAAGCACATACTTGAAATTTTTTCTCTGGTAATCTCTTCCTGTGACAGAGCTTGGAATAAAGTGCCTGTTTCAGGCGTCTGGTGTCCATAAGACATAGGAGCAGAATTGGGCCATTCGGCCCATTGAGTCAGCTCTGCCATTCGATCATGGCTGATTTTATTTTTCCCTCTCAACCCCATTCTCCTGCCTTCTCCCGTCACCTTTGATGCCCTGACTAATCAAGAACCTATCAACCTTTAAATATACCCAAGGACTTGGCCTCCTCAGCCGTCTGCAGCAATGAATTCCACAGATTCACCACCCTCTGGCTAAAGAAATTTCTCCTCATCTCTGTTCTAAAGGGATGTCCTTCTGTTCTAAGGCCTCTGGTCCTAGACTTTCCCACTACTGGAAACATCCTCTCCACGTCCACTCTGTCCAGGCCTTTCAGTATTCGGTAGGTTTCAATGAGATCCCTCCTCATCCTTCTAAACTGCAGCAAGTACAGACCCCAGAGCCATCAAGTGCTCCGTTAACCCTTTCATCCCTGGGATCATTCTCGTAAACCTCCTCTGGACCCTCTTCAATGCCGGCACATCCTTCCTTAGACATGGGGCCCAAAACTGCTCACAATACTCCGAATGTGGTCTGACCCAATGCCTTGTAAACCCTCAGCATTACATCCTTGCTTTTATATTCTAGTGTTCTTGAAATGAATGCTAATGCATTTGCCTTTTTTACCACTGACTCAACCTGCAAGTTAACCTTCAGGGAATCCTGCACTAGGACTCTCTAGTCCTTTTGCACCTCCAATTTCTGAATTCATTCCCTGTTTAGAAAATAGTCTACGCCTTTATTCCTTCTACCAAAGTGCATGACCGTACTCCTCCCTACACTGTATTCCCTCTGTCACTTCTTTGCCCATTCTCCCAACCTGCCCCAAGTCCTTCTGCAGACTCCCTGCTTCCTCAACACTCCCAGCCCTTCTACCTATCTTTGTATCATCCGCAAACTTGGCCACAAAATCAACAATTCTGTCAACCAGATCATTAACATATAACATGAAAAATAGCAGACCCAACAATGACCCCTGTGGAATACCACTAGTTACCGGCAGCCAACCAGAAAAGGCCCCCTTTATTCCCACCCTTTGCCTTCTGCCAGTAAGCCAACCTTCTATCTATGCTAGTACCTTTAATACCATGGGTTCCTATCTTGTTTAGCAGCATCATGTGCAGCACCTGTACAACATGACCTGCCAAACATTGCTGAGTGTGCGCAACTAGGTCCTTGAAACTGAAGATGTTGGCATGGGAGAGGACACTAGCATTAGTTCACTCATCCTTGCAGTGAATTTGGAGGATTTATGAATGTTGGTGGTATTTTTCATGTACCTTAAGATACCTGCTGTAGGTAGTCCAGTTCCAGAAACGTATGATAAGATTTCTTTATTAGTCACATGTATGTCGAAACACACAGTGAAATGCACCTTTGTGTAGAGTGTTCTGGGGACAGCCTGCAAGTGTTGCCACGCTTCCGGCACCAACATAGCATAGCCACAACTTCCTAACCTTTGGAATGTGGGACGAAACCGAAGCACCTGGAGTAAACCCACACAGACACGGGGAGAATGTACAAACTCCTTACAGACAGTGGTCGGAATTGAACTTGGGTTGCTGGCACTGTAATAATGTTACTCTGACCACTGGCAATCACTCACTTTTTAATCAAACTCCAGGTTTGTAATTGATCTATTGTGCTTTTTCTAGGAAGATTTAGTAACCCAATAATCAGACACATTATTAATGTTTCTAGATCAGCTACCAGTAGTACATGTGCTTAATTATTACTGTATGAACAATAGACGTGAAATTTGGCAGGTATACACGGGAGCTAGCATGGTTAACTGTGCAGATGGAACTTCAGACCTTGTGGTTAGGTATGGGGCTGAAACCAGAGACCAGGAATGTGAAGAGGTGTACAACCAGAATTGGGAACTGAGATGTAGTTAGCTGTGTGGGTGGTGGATCCAAGGCTCAGTGTTCGATGTGCAGCTGAAGGTCAGGGATGTGAAGCCAGGGACCAGGAATGTGATTAGGTGTGTAGCAGAACCAGGGATCAGGAACAGGACCAGTATTTGGCTGGGCTTGGGAATTGGGAATTGGCAACTGGGGTGTAGCCAGGATCGTGGGTGAGAAGCCAGGAGGGAGGCAGTGGACAAGAGCTCCTGTGTGTGCGCGCATGGATGAGTGGGAATATGCCAAGTACCACCTACACGTGTGGCCAATGATACCCATACAGCAGAGTTTGGTCTCCAGGGCCTTCTGAAGCCAGTGTGCTACAGCTAACCCACGTTAAACTACACGTGGGTAACTCAACTCCATAAGATGCATAAGGGAACTGGAATGTCAGGATCCTCAAGGACAATCCTAATGGTGACGTGCCTGAACACTGTTCCACTGCAGTAACTGGCTTTGACAGTGACATCGCTGCACTGATTGAGACGTGGCAGGTAGGAGATGGCCAGTTAAAGAACAAAGTGGGTGGCATACCTTCTGTAAGGGCAAATTGGAAGAGGAATCTTTTCACAGGGTGAGCTTCACCATCCAGAATGAGCTTGGCATCTAGAAAACTCGCCTTCAGAATTCTAACCCATCAGCTCACTCTAACACAAAATTAACACACTATGGTGATCAATGTGTATGCCCCAACCTTTGAAGCTTCAGAAGAGGCTAAGGAGAACTGGTCCAACAATGAAAGAACCCCAGTCTATATTGCCAAAAGGAAACAGACTGATTCTTCTGGGTAACATCAGTGCCAGGGATGGAAGGAATAGGGAAGGCTAACTCCAGTGGGATCCTTCCCTTGACAAAATGCTTGGAGCATGACCTTGTCATTGTTAGGGAGTAGTGAGCTGTAGTCAGATGGGATAGCATAATGACCATTGATTCAAGCAAAATGAGCCTTCAGATTACTTCCTATTGTAACTTTCAAGAACTAATCAATTTTGAAATGACAAGGATGGCTGCATAAACAACCACTGCTGTCAGTGATGGGAGTCGCTGGCTGCAGTAGAAGGCCACACAGGAGCTATGCTTTGGAAACTGACAAGACAATGCTTGATCTCTCAACAAATACATGCATAATGATACCTTCTTAAATATTGGGTAAAAGCAAATGTGGTTTAACCATGAAACATTTTTGTATGCATTGACCAAATTTACGGATAATGGGGTTATGTTAATTAGATTACAGTGAAAGCCAACCATGATTGCACTGAGAGGGAAGTGTGACATCCAATGATACTGAGAAACAATGGGTAAAGATCTAGATATTGGAGGCAGGTATTATTTTGCCGATCAAAGCTTGGTGTTTGTGCTTCCAAAGAGCCACCCTTCATCATACTGTGCTAAAACAGGGGTGTTGTGGATGTCTGGGTTTTAGCCTCAGAAGCTTTTGGAATATTGACGTGAACGACCTTGCTTCAACAAAGGCGTATGAATGTTCAACGCGCTCCCATTGTAAATGTAAATGGATAGATGGTTGGCTGACTGGCAGAAGGCAATGGGTGGGGATAAAGGGGGCCATTTGTTCACACCCAAAATCTTGAGGTAAACAATGCATTGTAACTATTGAAATTGTATTTGGTTGCTTGTTGTTATCATTGTACCTAAAGGGTTAAAAACTCAGTGTTTTTTGTATTTGAGGGGATTGTTCCATCACGTCTCCTCAGCGAGTTTGCTTGTGCAGAATAAAGATGTGTCACATCTACCATTCGAACTCCAAGTATCTCTTAAACTCACAACAGTCATAATGAATGCCCTGTTTCATCAGTATGGTTAAGTATGTAAGTGGAACCAGGATATGGCAGGGAACAGTGTAGTTAGGTTTGTGTGCGGAGCCAGGAATCAGGAACGCAGTTAGTTGTGTGGCAGGAACAGGGTCAGTCTACAGCCTGTTTCATCAGAGTGATCAACAGGTGGTGACAACACCCCTGGTCCAAGCACTGGCACCTGCCATATTATATCACTGTCTGAGGGAGAGGCTGCAAAGATATCTGCATCACCTGTACCATGACAGGCACCAATGGTTATTGGAGTGATCACTGCCTAATTTGCTCTATTATCTTTGGTCCCAAAACATCAGCATCATGTTGAAATAGGTCCAGGATTCCTCACACAGTATACTCCCAATCACAACTATTCGAAAACAAACTGATATGGAGCATTAGTCATTGTGAGGAGGAGGCATAAATAAAAAAATAGTATGCAATACTACCAGCAAATACGTTAATGTGTTCCTTTTCAATGTGAGTAGAGAATCATGTAATATCACACTGTAAACAAAGGTTGTTTACAAGCACTTCCAAATGGTTTGAAAGTGTTTTGGCCAATTCTGGGAAGAATGTGTGTTACAATGGGAATGTTCAAGAGGAAAGGAAACACATGATGCATTGTGTTAATATAAGCTGTTTAAATTTGTTAACGAGGATTCATACCTCTAATGAAAGGTCTCAGACCTGAAGCATTAACCTTTGTTCTTTCCATAGGTGCTGCCTGACCTGCAGAGTGTTTCCACAATTTTCTGTTTTTATTTCATACCCCTTGCATAAAGTCAAAATAGTAACTTTTCAAATTATACACAGATCTCACATCAGAGTTCAAAATAATTTGAATAGTTTCTTAAAAAGAAAAGTGAGGCAGCATTGTTTTAGGGGTTAACAAATAACAAATGTTGTTGGAAGTATTTTATTGACGTGCTTTGCAGCCTGATATTTAATCTCTCAATATATACTGTTTCACTTCATTGTACTCTGCATTTGAAACATGTTGATCAACACAGGACTTTTCTCAGTTAGAGCGAAGGTTCTTCAATACCTTGAGATTGTGATGCCTAATCCATTCTTTCACCATTGTTGACTGTAGTCTGTGGACTGAAAAACATGAAGAAACAGGAAAGAAAAAGAAAACAAAAACAGTATATTAAGCTCAGTGGCTTTCACATGACATTTTTAATGAGGAATTTTTGTTCTGAGGATATTCTTCTAATTCTCCTTCAGCCTTATTGACATAGAATCATGTTGAAAAGGCAATTTTACAGCTGGTCTTTTGAAATAAATATGTAGAGGTGGGGAAAGACCCAAGAGTTTTAAAAATGATCCAAGGTTGCACATTCAAAACTCTGGGTAGATCGATTATAATTTCTGGAGAGAGTGCTAGGCATCCTGCACAGCCTCTGGTGAATAATCTAATGTTTAAAGGATCATCGTTGGTCCTGTTGAGTGCTTTCATGTCAGTACCAGGGAGAGTGAAAGTTTCTGTTCATAGAATGTGGTTGTATGTGTGAAACTGTCTTTGTGCTGTCCTTAAATTAACCGCTTACCAGTATTACAATGTTCCCATGTGGACTTGAGGTGTATTTACAAATTATTCATTCCACCTTTCACCATGTGGTGACTACAGCTCCAGTTTATATTCATCCATGTTTCCTTAGTGTCCTCAATGAGAAATTTTAAAACTCCCTCCCTAAAACATATTACTCCGGTGCAGTAATGATACAGCAATTTTCAACCAGCTTTTGAAGAAGGAATGAGAAATTGTTATAAAAACAGAAGATGCTGGAACCATTCAGTTTCTCTTACCATGGATGCTGCCTGACCGGCTGAGTATTTTGAGAATTTTCTGTTTTATCACAGATTTCTCACATCTGCAGCTTTTTTGATTTTCAGTGAGAAAATGTTTATTGCTATTGGTTTATTATTGTCACTTGTACCGAGGTACAGCGAAAAACTTGTCTTGCAAACCGATCGTACAGGTCAATTCATTACACAGTGCAGTTACATTGGGTTAGTACAGAGTGCATTGATGTAGTACAGGTAAAGACAATAACAGTACAGAGTAAAGTGTCACAGCTACAAAGAAAGTGCAGTGCAACAAGGTGCAAGGTCACAACAAGGTAGATCGTGAGGTCATAGCCCATCTCATCGTGTAAGGGAACCGTTAAATTGTCTTATCACAATGGGGTAGAAGCTGTCCTTAAGTCTGGTGGTACGTGCCCTGCTTAAATTGTGACCTTTCACCTATGATATATAATATTAACAAAGTTCTTATTATCATTACCTGCATTTGCCCCAAAAGACAAGACAATGAGTCTGGTGTTTTGTACCAATCTACACTATGCAAACAGCACAGCTTTTAAACATAAAACAAGCCACTGGAGGAACTCAGCGGGTCAGGCAGCATCTGTGGAGGGAAGTGGAGAGTCAACATTTTGGGTCGAGACCCTTAACATGTTTCAGGGTTGTGGCATAGAATTAGTGTTCTGAATCCTACGTTACTGCCATATTAACAAAACCTGCTTGTTAAATCTGTATCAGCTGAATATGTCTTCCCAACAATATGTACATTAATCAACAGTTGATGACTACTTCTGCTATTTGGATGAAAGAAAGAAAAAGTTAACCTAGTTATTATAAAAATAATTAAATTCAATGGTCCACCACAAATCTGCATCACTTGTTGGCCTTGTAGCTAGGTACCGATCATGGCTGTGTTGTATGAGCAAGAGCCACGTGCTTCCTCATAATCAAGTGGTGGGTGAGGGATAAATCCAAGTCACATTTTGTAAATCAATAGCAGAGGCTTTGGAACAATCCACATCATTGGATCAGAACTAATTCTTCAAACAAAGCGGCAGAGACTGATATAAAAAACCATTAAAATCTGGTACACCATAACATTCCCAGTTTGATATTTTAAACTTTATGTTTTGACATTGGGTTTAAATGCTCTTTTTTAAAAAAGAGTCAATGTTGTGTTTTAATAAAATTATAAATGAGAGAACTTACAGTGTATCTTCTAATGGGTTTGAAATCAGGTTTCTCAGTTCTGGGTGAAACTTTAGGCTGTGGAACTTCTGGGAAGAGAGAAAATCATGTTAAATATAATTTTACTTTTCCTTGATATAAAAGTGACCTATTCACAGTTTATCACTGCTTTGGTAAATAAAAACTTAAAAAGCAGCAGATGCTGGAAATCTAAAAAAAAGGCAATGAACCATTACCATTAACAACACAGTACACACACAAAGTAGCTTAATCTGATTTTAATCATGACATTAGGTCATCCCGTCTCAACCTATCAGAGAAATTCCCTTTATTCCACCCATCCCCCTCGCCACCTTCTCTGCTACCCAAAATTAACTTGCTTCTCTTTCCCTACTCTGAAGGGTCCTGGAACTGAAATGTTAACTGTCTCCACAGATGCTGCCTGACCTGCTGAGTGTTTCCAGCATTTTCTGTTCTTTCTTACCATTTCTCCCACATTCTTCATTCTCCTTTCCTGAGATTGTGAAGATACTGTTGGATGTTGGACCCTGTCTTAATATTACTTTCAGAGTCAGAGAGTTATACAGCACTGGACCAGGCCTGTGGCCCAGCTCATCCGTGCTGACCAAGTTGTCTATCTGAGCAAGTCCCATATGGCCCATATCCATCTAAACCTTTCCGATCAATGTACCTGTCCAAATGTCTTTGAAATGTAGTAATTGTACCCACCGCTACATCTTCCTCTCGCAGCTCTTTCTACATACCCACCACTCTCTGTGTGAAAACATTGCCCCTCAGGTCCCCTTTAAATTTGCCCCCCTTATCTTAAATCTGTGCCCTCGAGTTTTGGACTCCCCGACCCTGGGAAAAAGACTGTGGCCAGTCACCTTATCTATGCCCCTCATGATTTATGTACATCCATAGGGTCAGCCCTCAGCCTCCTACGCTCCGGGGAGAAAAAAGACAGCCTATCAAGTCTCTCCTTACAGCTAAATCCTCCAGTCCTGGTAACATCCTCAGGAATCTTTTCACCCTTTCCAGCTTTGATGATTTGAATAGAAAGTATTAGCAGGCAATTCAACAGTGTATATTTATGCATTTCCCCACCTAATTAGGATCAGGGGTCCAATTCACAGGAACTGTAAGGTTTCACCTGTTACCCATGTTTCATTTCAGCCCAATTGGTAGACTGTGTGTTATTCTTAAAGTCTTCTCATGGATGAGTAAGCATCACAGTGTGTGGAGCATGTATCTGCTCAGCTCTATGGAAGTTCGTACTCAAAATCGAAGTCATTCTGGCATTCAATTGGATGTTCAAAAGAGTTTGCTCCATTTGTACTTTGTTTAATATATAAAATAATGTCAGGTTTGAAAAGAACGTCCAAATTTGCCCTCTATTTTGTATTGTATGTTCATAAGAACATAAGAAATAGGAGCAGGAGTAGGCCATCTGGCCCGTCAAGCCTGCTCCACCATTCAATAAGATCATGGCTGATCTGGCCATGGGCTCAGATCCACTTTCTTGCCTTTTCACCATAACCCTTAATTCCCCTACTATGCAAAAATTTATCTAACCGTGTCTTAAATATATTTAATGAGGTAGCCTCCACTGCTTCCCTGGTCAGAGAATTCCACAGATTCACCACTCTCTGGGAAAAGCAGTTCCCCCTCATCTCCGTCCTAAACCTACTCCCGGGAATCTTGAGGCTATGTCCCCTAGTTCTAGTCTCACCTACCAGTGGAAACAACCTTCGTGCCTCTATCATATCTATCCCTTTCATAACTGTATATGTTTCCATAAGATGCCCTCTCATTCTTCTGAGTTCCAATGAGTATAATTCCAAGCGACTCAATCTCTCCTCATAGGCTAACCCCCTCATCTCCGGAATCAACCTGGTGAATCTCCTCTGCACCGCCTCCAAATGCCTCAACTAACTCAGTCTCCATCTGGACACTTGGTCGGGGCGCCAGGACCAGCTTAGAGATAAATAGGGTAAACGGTTCATCGGGACTCAGATCTCACACAAAGTGACTGGCACTCCCGCAAGCAAACCCATAAAACAGGAACAGGCTGAGGAGGAGCGCAAGATGCCGTGTAGGAACCTGCGGGTAACACAGCCGGACAACTGAGTAATCTTCACCACAGAACATATCACAAAACCTAAAGTAAGCAGAATTTAGTTAAAATACGCAGTACATGCTCTACAGTGTCTATGTACCTTTGTATGTCTTCAGTTGATCTGAAGGATTAGATTGGTTGCTTTTTATAAGTTCAACCTGAAATAGTAACAACCAAGTTACACGTTGCGACTTTGAACAATGGGAAAGGCAAACGTTGTTTTGAGATGAATCCGTATACTTTTATCAGCTTTAGTTGATATGAGTCGCAATTGAAGTGATAGGTTTGCTTTGATGAGGAAGTAGAAGAGTTGTGAGAGTTATTGGCGGCTCTGGACTCAGACTAACGGTTAAGCTTCATTGTAAACATTAGTGGGGAGGACGAGCGCTGGTGAACTGTCCTGGTAAAAACCGATACCTGCTGCATGTGAACTTTCCTGTCGATAATCCATTGCCGCCGGCGTCCTTCCCAATGGTGTGCAGAAGACATTTCAGTGTGAGAAGTTACAAAGTGTCTGAGCTTAATATTTGCTGTAACTTGAAATGTAAACCGTGCACGGAGTGAGCAAGGCAAACGGATAAAGACCGCACAGAGGCCGACGCTCCCGGAGCAGAGCGGCCTTGGTTGATTGACAGCTCCCCAGGGCCCGTCTGGAGCTGCCTGGAAATTACACCCGTTGCTTAGCAACAAGACGCCAAAGAGCTGTCATCAGCTGCGGTTAAAGTCGGGTTTTCCGCAGCAGAGGTATTGGTATTGGTTTATTACTGGTATTGGTTTATTATTGTCACTTGTACCGAGATACAGTGAAAAACTTGTCTTGCATACCGATCGTACAGGTCAATTCATTACACAGTGCAGTTACATTGAGTTAGTACAAAGTGCATTGACGTAGTACAGGTAAAAACAGTAACAGTACAGAGTAAAGTGTCACAGCTACAGGGAAGTGCATTGCAGGTAGACAATAAGGTGCAAGGTCACAACAAGGTAGATTGTGAGGTCAAGAGCTGCTTTCAATACAGAAGTTTTATTTTCACTCACAAGTTGACACCACTGTGTTCTCAGTAAACACATTCTAACCTCACTCTGTCCCCTGGTTTCATACTTGGGTGCCACTGCAGCGGGGAACAATGCAGGATGTGTGATATTCATTCAGGCCTATCCTAAACATCGGCGTGTACATTCACCCACACTGCCTCCTTTGTGTTATGTGCTGCTTCGGACATGTCTGCCTTAAGGGGAGTCAAACTGTGGGGGAAACAGTGAAAGAGAACGTGCAAGAATACTTGGAGGAGACTGAGATACACGTGTGTGTGTGTGTGTGTGTGTGTGTGTGTGTGTGTGTGTGTGTGTGTGGGGAGGAAGAGCGGTTGGTTTTGAGGAAGGTTATACATGCTGGGTCTGTGGGAGAGTCAGTGGAGACACAAGAGACTGCAGATGCCGGAATCTGGAGCAACAAACAATCTGCTGGAGGAACTCAGTGGGTTTCGACCCGAAACGTCGATAATTCCTTTCCTCCCACAGATGCTGCTCGACCTGCTGAGTTCCTCTGGCAGATTGTTTGTTGCCGTGGGGGAGTGCTCGGTTCCCACATCGGCCTTATCAACCACTTCAGCACCCACAGGAGTGGAGCTGAAGGACATCACCCTCGTTTCTGAGCGACTGGCTAACGACACGCCGGGTTGTGTCATGGGTTGAGGGAAAGTTGGCAGCATCAAGAAAATAAGGTAGGAACTGGGCAAAAGACACCAAATGGTCAGGATTCATGGTTGGAGTAAGAACTGATGACAAGTAATCAATTCCAACCACCTGCCGTGTGCAAAGACATATCCAGAACCTGAGGGTAACACTAGCTGTCCAGCTACCCATATTTGCTACACCTGACTACACACTGGGAACACTTACACTGTTGCTTATCATTATTTGCAACCTGGCCGGACTTTGACTGCAGAACATAAGAAGACAAGAAATTGGCAGGAGTTTGCCATGCAGTCCTTCCAGCCTGACCCGCCACTCCACAAGGTCATGGCTGATCTTCCACCTCAAAATGGTTTTCCTGTGTTATCCCCGATCCCTTGATTCCCTTAAAGCCCAGAAAACTATTGACTGAGCGTCCACCCCAGTCCAGGGTAGGGAATCCCAAACAGTAACTAATTCCTGCATTGCAGCTTTAAAGAGGAAACGTTGGCCGAGGAGGGGATACGGAGGGTGGTCAACTCCAGATTGATTCTGGGAGGTTTCGACATGAGTAGACTGGACCGAGGCTCCTGACCCAGGTAGGCACCGACTTTCAGACCTTGCTAGCAGTGAGGAGCATCTGTCTCCTTCATTCTCCCACTGCCGATCACCTGTAAACTCCTGCTTGAGCATCTAAACCTGAAGGTAGGGGAGGGAGAGAAAAGAGGGAGGGAGGCAGAAGGGAATAAGATGAGAGGGAAAGGGACGGAAAGGGGGGGAGGGATGAGTGGGAGGGAGGGGAGGGAAGGAGAGGGGTGGGTGGGAAGGGGAGGGGAGAAGAATGAGCGAGAGGGAGGGGAAGGAGAGAGATGGGGAGGAGGAAGGAGAGGGATGGGAAGGAGGGAGGAAGGGAGAGTGAAGTAGGGAAGAGACGGATGGGTGGAATGGGAGAAAAAGAAGGGAAAGAGGGGAAGGGGAGGGAGGGAGAGTGGGGGACGATTTCTATGCATCAGTTCATCCATCAGATGGGTTTTTCTCAGGTTGGCAGTGACCACTGGGGTATCATAGGCATCAGTACTTGGGCCACAGCTCTTCATGATTTATATCTGTATCAAGGGGACCGAATGCCATTTTCTAGGTTTACCAATGATTCTAAATTAAGCAGGATTGTAAAAGGGGAGGAGGATGTGAAGAGAGACGTAGACAAGTTAATAGAGTGGATAATAACACAGCAGATGGAACGTAATGTGGAAAAATGTGAGATTATCCATTTGAGTGCACAAAACAGAAAAGGAGAGTTTTTTTTAATATAAGAGACTGGAAAATGCAAATGTTCAAGGGACCTCTGTCTTTGTACGCGTCACTGAGGTCTAACACACAGCTGCAGCAAGCTGTTAGGAAAGCAAAAGATGTGTTGGTCTTTATCATGGGAGGAATGGAGAATGGATTTAAGGTGTCTCACTGAAATTATGTAGTCCTTTGGTGAGGTTGCACCTGGAATATTTTGTATAGTTTTAGTCTCTTTCCCCCCAAAATGGTATATTTTCCAGAGAGGGAATGCAACATAGATTCACCAGACTACTTCCTGAGACAGCTGTCTGCTGGATGAGGAGAGATTGGTAGACTAGGCCTGTGTTATTTAATAAATGAGAGGTGATCTCATTGAAACACACAAAATTCTTACAGGTCAGCCATGAACTCACTGCCTGAGAGAACAGGCTGAAGTGACAAATCATTCTACTTCTGATTCATACACAGAACCCATGTGTTTCACTGGATATCTGTATACAAAGACCACCAGCTACTTCTTTCCTCAGTGATGGTTCATAGCGTCTGGGATAGGTTATAGATTCAAGAGGCAAGTGCAAACTATAGGCTGAGAGTTCCGTGCAGTACCCGTAAGGACAAGACTGTGCAGTTGCTGACTCCTGGATGAGACATTGGACTGTGTTATGTTTTGGTGTGGGTGGTGATTCCTTATGGAACCACCATCCATCTGCCCTTCACTGGCCCTGTGACCAGGGAGGATTAGAAAATGATGAACAGAGCAGGGGAGCACAGATGGAAGGTAGTAGGAGCTTAACAATAGGTGAAGGCTATTCAGCTGTCAGATCATGGCTGGTCTGTGTTTTAATTCCATCCACCCGTCTCGGTTCCATAAAGATAACTTCTGGGTTGTAAAGATGCAGGTGAGATCAATGACACCGAGCCTGAGAGCAGATCGGTCATTGTAACAATGACATTTGCTGCCTTTTGTACCTAAAGGTTCACATCTTTTTTGCTTCCTTTCAAGACTGTGGAGTTCATAACCTGGACTTTAAAAGTTAGGATCCTGCTGCATGGCTTGTTTTGTCTTACTTCAAAAGTGAAAGACTTCTAATTGCGTATACATTTCATATCCCCTTCCCAAGTGCTTTACAGGCATGAAGCACTTTTGAACTGCAGCTACTACTGTAAGGTACAAGGCTGTCCATTTGCACAGACCAAACTCCTACAATCTGCAGATAATGACCAGAACATCTGCTTTTCAGTTTAAGTGAAAAACAAATATTGGCTGCACACTGGCTAATACTCTATTCTTCAAACTAGTGCAATGGTATCTTTATGTCCATCCGAGACAGCAGGTAGAATGTTGGTTTAATGTCTCAACACTTAAGGCAGTGTTGAATTGCCTATTTGGTAACTTAATGTCCTGAGCCAGGTATAAACTCAATGTTTTATTTATTTGGAACACTCTATAGCTTTAGCTGGCTTCCACTAATTTCCCAGGATCACAGAGTGGTTACAGCATGGAAGGAGGACATTTGGTGCTATTGAGTGTGTACTAGTTCTATCTAAGAGCAGTCCAGCTCCTCCCACTCCTGTGCCCTCTCCCAACAACCCTGCATTATTCTTTCTTTCTCCAGCGCTATTTTGTAGGCCACAATTGAATCTGCCTCCACTGCTACTCTTGGCAGTGCATTTGGACACCAATCAGTCGCTACATTAAAAGAAATCCTCATGTACTGTTGGTTCTTTCACCAATCACCCTCATTCCATCTCTCCTGGTTCTTGATCCTTTCACCAATGGGAACAATTGCTCAACATCAACTACACATTAATTTTAAATATCTTTGTCAAATCCTCTGAAACAACATTCAGTCTGCCACATAATAGAACATGGAACAGTACAGCACGGGACAGGCCATTCAGCCCACAATGTTATGCTGACCTTGATGCCGATTTATACTAAATGTCCTCCTCCTGTGTATCATCCATATCCCTCCATTCCCTTCATATTCATGTGTCTAGCTAAAAGCTTCTTAAACTCCACCAAACTGCCTGCTTCCTCTACTAGCCCAATAATCCATTCCAGGCAGCTACCACTCTCTGCGTAAAAAACTTGCCCCTCACATTGCCTTTAAACTTCCTTCCTCTAACCTTAGAAGCCTGTCCTCTGGTGTTTGACATTTCTAACCTGGGGAACAGATTCTGACTGTCTAGCTTATCTGTGCCTCTCATAATTTTAAGAACCTCTACCAGATCTCCCCTCAGTCTCCAATGCTCTTAGGAGAACAACCCAAGTTTGTCCAACCTTTCCTTATGGCTCATACCCTCTAATCCAGGCAGCATCCTGGTAAATGCCTTCTGTAACTTTTCCACAGTCTCCACGTCCTTCCTATAATAGGGTGACCAGAACTGCACACAATACTCCAAGTGTGGTCTGACTGAAGTTTTATGTAGCTGCAGCATGACTTCCTTACTCTTATACTCAACACTCCTACCAATGAAGGCAAGCATTCCATACGCCTTCTTTACCACCTTATCTCCTTGCGTAGCCACTTTCAGTGAACAATGGACCTGGACCCCAAGATTCCTCTGCACCTCAATGCTATTAAGGGGCCTACCATTAACAATATACTTTCTCCTTTCATTTGGCCTCCCAAAGTGCAACACCTCACACTTGCCCTGATTAAACTCCATCTGCCACTTCTCTGCCCATATCTGTAACTGATCTATATCCTTTACACAACCACAACTCCACCCATCTTGGTGTCATCCGCAAACTTGTTGATCCACCCATCTACACTTCCATCCAAATCATTGATGTATATCACAAACAACAGAGGTCCCAGCACCGATCCTTGCAGAACACCACTGGTCACAGACCTCCAGCCAGAATAACAGCCTTCCATTCCAACTCTATGTCTTCTATGGGCAAGCCAGTTCTGAATCCAAACTTGCAATTCACCTTGGATCCCATTGCATCTTCTGAATCAACCTATTATGAAGGACCTTATCAAATGCTTTATTGAAGTCCATGTAGATAACGTCCACTGCCTTCCCCTCATCAAGCACCTTTGTCACCTCCTCAAAAAACTCAATCAAGTTTGTAAGACATGCCCTGCCCTGCACAAAGCCATGCTGACTGTCCCTGAGCAGGCCATGTCTTTCCAAATGTGCATAAATCCTATCCCTCAATATCCTCTCCAATAGCTTCCCTACCACTGATGTGAGACTCTCTTGCCTATAATTACATGAATTATCCCTATTTCCCTTCTTGAACAAAGGCACAACATTTGCTACTCTTCAGTCTTCTGGGACCTTACCTGTTGCTGGTGAGGACACAAAGATCTTTGGCAAAGCCCCAGTAATCTCCTCACCTGCTTCTTTCAATATTCTGGGATGTATGCCATCAGGCCCTGGGGACTTATCCACCTTAATGCTTTTCAGCACTACCTCCTCCTCAATCTCAAAATGTCCCAGCATATTAGCATGCCCCATTCTGTTTTCACTGGTGTCCAATTTCTTCTCCTTGGCGAATACTGATGGCAAAGTACTTATTTAGTACCTCAACCACTTGCTCTGATTGCAATCACAAATTTCCTCCTTATCCTTGAGTGGACCTACCATCTCCTTACTTATTCTCTTTTTCTTAATATATAAAATATCTTGGGATTATATTGGCCCTGCTCACCAAGGACATTTCATGGCCCCTCTTGGCCTTCCTAATCGCCTGCTTGAGCATTTTCCTACTATCTTTCTATTCCACAAGGGCCCAGTCTGATTTTAGCTTCCTAAATCTTACGTATGTTTCCTTTTTCTTCCTGACTAAGTTTAGGACCTCTTGAGTCATCCATGGTTCCCTTACCTTACCATCCTGTCCTTACTCCTTACATGCTGATCCTGAACTCTGATCATCTGGTCTTCAAACAACTTCCACATGTCAGGCTCCCAATCAATGTCCCTTAGCTCCTGTCTTATCTTGTCATAATTTGCCCTCCCCCAATTTGGTGCCTTCCCACAAAATCCAATCTTATCTTTACTCATAGCTATCTTAAAACATACCCACGTGTGGTCACTATTCCCAAAATGTTCACCCACTATCAGGTCTGTCACCTGACCTGGCTTATTTCCCAAAACTAGCTCCAGTATGTCCCCTCCTCTAGTTGGATTCTCCACAGACTATTTCAAGAACCTCTCTTGGATGCACTGAAGAAATCCCACCCATTCTATGCTGCTTGTATTAAGGAAATTCCAATCAATACTGGGGAAGTTAAAGTCCCCCACTGTGACAACCCTTGTTGTTTCTGCACCTTTCCATAATCTGTCTACATATCTGTTGCTCCACCTCTCGGGAGGTCTATAGCATAATCCCACTGGACTGGAGTCCTTCCTTGGGAATCATTTTAGTAAATATCTCCTGTATCTCCTCTATAGCCTGTATATTTTAATATAGTCAATTTGTTTTCAGAGCCCCCATGGCTTAGATCCTTTCAAGTTGAACTTGCTTAAATGCCTTTAGCATAGGAATATCATCTACTGAAGCCTTTCTGTTTAACAGGAATGTAATCTGGTGCAAAAAATAATCACGATTATGGACCTGTCAGGCTCTGTCGACACCATCTCATTGATGGTGTAGACAGAGCCTATTATGCTGTTAATTCTCATATTCATTAGTAATTACCTGCTGTATCCACATGCTAACTTTCATATATGAAAACTCTGTAAATCTTTGTAGTTATAAACCTACCATTGCATTCCAACCATAAAATGTAAACATTCATAACTAAGATACATGAAAAATTATTGATTGAAGTATTAATTTACACTCTCCATAGATGTTCCCTGATCTACCATCTGCAAGTGTCTCATTGCCGATCGTACTTCACAAGAACACAAGCAAACAGGAGGAGTAGGACACTCGGCCCCTCAAGCCTGACCTAATCAATATGATTATGGCTAATCTACTCCAGTCCACAACTGCTCCTCTGTGCCAGATCCCAAAGCCCTTCTTCCCGCAAATGTATCAACCTCCACGTGAAATGCTTCGAATGAGTTCAACTTTCTGAAGTAGAGAACTCCGATTCACTAGCTCTGTGAGAAGATTGTTCTACCTACTTCGGTTTAAATGACCAGCCCCTTATCTTGAAACTATGTCCCCTCAGTATTTCAGTGTTCATTTCTCCCACCAGTTTTACAAACATTGGGTTAGGGTTATCTGGGAAGGAAGATTTCTGAGCTGAATATCGTATGATATTGGGAGAGCGATGTGGAAGCATTTCATCAGGCAGATGGATGCGTTGGCATTGAGAATTCACCAGGCGGCGCTCAGAGCCCGTTGTGACGGAGCGAATGGTGCAGAGTGAATCCTTTGCTTTGGACAGTGCTTTCCTGATGCGCCGCTGATCTTCAGCTCAACGTAATATCCAAGGGCCAAGACGTGTATGTTTATGACAAATGCACACCCCACTTTAACGTACTAGTCTTTTAACGCTTTCAGTAATAGCTAAAATAGCCACCAACGCTAAGAGTTTCTGCATTTAAGTTAATGCAGGGCATGTTCATTCAAAGTTTCCATAGAAAGCCAGGAGATAACACAAAAACCAAGGCCGAGTGACTCGTGAGAAGTGATTAGGGCGAACAGTACGTGGGATATAACCCTTCCGTTTTTTTTAAACCGTTCTCCAATACTCATTGTTCTCGCCGATGGAGAAAGATGCACCCATTTAAAAATATGTTGAATATGTTACACGCATTGCCGAACAGATAGTTTGCTGCACTTGGATCTCTGGTGGAGTTTGATCTGAGGAACGGCGAGTGCATCACTTGGGCTCCTCGCAAAATTTTAAGCGACACCTTTTCAGCTGAATTATTGTTCGTTAGAGTTAAAGGCGTTGTGCAAAATTGCTAAGTTTCTGAACGGCGTTAATGACATAAGAAAGCATTGACTGTGTGGAAGGTATTGTGTTCCAAAAGCAGGCCTATCTTGATGGCCGTTGTGCCAAATTATAAACATCTCTTAATGTAAATGTTTACCATGTCGTTAGCCACACTGATAGGAATAAATAGTTTCTTCTGTACTTCAGTCGTGGTTCCAACACCTCTCAAGAGTGTGTGCGACCAGCAAGGGGAGATTTCTGCCAGCAGACCTCCAAAAACGGCTTAATAGTTTTGTGTTCAGGCAACTGATCCTCCTTACCACTCCTCGCTCTGCCACCTCTCCCCCACGCATCCCCTCCACCTCCCAACAGGGTCCAGTTTCAACACTTACAAAGGCTTAGACTCTATTGGCTCAAAGGTGGAACTCAAGGCTGAATCTGCACCTTGAGTTCTAGTTAATACTTCAGTACAGAACTGAGGTACCAACTTTCAGTTGAACTGATGAGCAAAAGGCTTCTCCAATGAATGTAAACTGAATTATTGATGCTTTGGCCTTAGTTAACCTGCAGCCCATGCTGCTGAAATAGATCATGTGTTTGGTTTCATTCTTGCTGTTCGTGAGACCTTGATGCACACAAATTGGTATTTACAAGTCAAGGTGAGTCAAGGCCTTTAAGATGAGAGGGGTAAGTTCACAGGAGATGTGCGGGGCAAGTTTTTTTACACAGAAGGGTGGGTGCCAGGAATGTGCTACCAGGGCTGGTAGTGGAGGCAGATACAAAAGAAGTGTTTAAGAGGCTCTTAGACACATGAATGTGCAGAGAATGGAGGGATATGGACTGTGTGTAGGCAGAGGGGATTAGTTTAGTTAGGTGTTTAATTACTAGTTTAATTAGTTCAGCACAAAATTGTGGACTGAAGAGCCTGTTCCTGTGCTGTACTGTTCTATGTTCCAAGTTCTATGTTCCATGTTTTATGTCCTATGTTCTATGTTTCTCATTGGCTTTATTGTGCTATCTCAAAGTTAGTTTTCTTTCTTAACATGATACAAAACCTTTGCTCGAGAATGTATTTGTGAAAAGTATGAGAAGGATTCAGTTTGGTTCAGTTAAACAACTGAGAAAAATTAATGATCTCAGAAGTCAACCCTCCATTATATGGTGTTTGTAAATACAGTCATTAAGTCAATTCCTTAGTGTAATCATCTCCACCCATTCAGCCTGAACCTGTTGTACCTGGAGCTGCAGTTGTGCATAGTTAAGACAGGGTTTCCTTTCCAAACATGACCGTTATCGATTTATGAGCCGTGTTCCTGGTTTGGGGAAGAAGTGATCAGGAAAAGGAAAACAAATAAAACTACAGATGCTGGAATCTGAAACAAGAACAGAAATGCTGGAAGAACTTAGCCAGTCAAGCAGCATGTGGGGAATGAGAAACCAGTCAATGTTTCGAGTCAGTGACCCTTCCATAGAACTGGGGGGGGGGGGGGGGGGGGGGGGGGGAGGGGTTTACAGAGCTGGGGGAGGAGTCAGGTGTAAGACATGCCTAGATGGAGAGAGGTTAAGACAGATCAGGCCATAAGGAGCATCAGTACTGACCATTAGCGAGGTATTTTAAAGAAACAGGCTGAGAAAGAGACAAAAAACACAATGAATTCCAGCAGGCCAGCCAGCATCCATGGAGAAAAGCAGGTGGTCAATGTTTCGGGTCAGCATCATCATGTTTTTCATCTAGATTCCAGCATCTGCAGTCCTTTATTTCTCTGAGAAAGAGACATAAGCATGATAATGGGAAACGAAATGGCTGCTTTGTCAACACTGGGGATAGGATTGCTGGGAGAACTGTAGCTATATCAATTCTGCTCCAAAAATGATGGTTTCTGATACCTTTTAGCAATTTATCCCCTATTTTAATTTTTTTGAATAAATATATATATATATATTTGGATATACAACATATACACAGATTTGTATATGTATATGTTCCTATGACTAGACAATATGATGCAATAATGGTGATGCTGTGGCAACACTGATGATAGATTATAACATATGATACATATCATCAACTTTGCAATGTTCTACTACTCACTGAGTATCCAGGCAACATCTTCAGGATTAAATTTTAAATAATTTGGGAGGAAAATAGTTGATTCTTACTTATAAAATATAACTCATTGTGAAGAATAAATTCAGTATTAGCCAAAAAAACAATTTTGAAACAGACCAAGTCTTTTATTCGTCTAATTGATCTCACTTAAAGTGGATAAACCACCTGGTCCAGATGAGATCCATCCCAGGTTACTGAGGGAAAGTGGGAATGGAATTGCAGCAACTTTGGCAATAACCTTCCACAGTTTTCTGTAGCTTCAGGGGTAGTACCTGAGGACTAGAAAGTTGCAAAGGTTATAGTTGTGGGGAAAAATCTTGTAACAACAGACCAGTCAGTTTGACCTTAGTGGTGGGGAAAGTTCCAGAAGCAATAAACAGATACAACATTAGAACTCACTTGAATAAGCATGCATTGATTAGAGAAGACCACAATAGATTTGTTAAGGCAAATTGTGTCTAAATTGATGGAGTTGCTTGACAAAGTATCGAAGTGGTTTGATGAAGAAAGTGCAGTTGATGTCAGAATCAGTTTTATTATCACTGACATATGACGTGAAATTTGTTGTTTTGTAGCATTAGTACAGTGCACGGACATAAAATTACTATAAACTACAAAAATAAATAAATAGTGCAAAAACAAAGGAATAACAATGTTTATATTGACTTCCAAGAGACATTTGATAAGGTGCCAAAGTAGGATTGTCATCGGGTTTGAAGGTCATAGAATAGAAGAGATTGTAGCATTGTGGTTAGGAAATTGGCAGCCAGGAAATGGTGGTAGTGAAAGGTTTTCCAGTGAGGAGGGATGTATACAGTGGACATGCCCAGGGATTGGTACTGCTAGGTTATTGACTTGGACTTGAGTGAATACAGGGACAAGGAAGTAATGATGACCCTTTATAAAGCACTAGATCAGCCCCAATTGCAGCAGTGCACCCAGTTCTGGGCAGCGCATTTCAAGAAGGATGTAAAGAATTTAGAGAATTTGGAGCAAAGGTTCACTAAAATAATTCCAAGTGGGAAGGACTTTAGTTGTGTGGATAGACTTGAGAAGCTGGGGTTGCTCTCCTTGAAACAGAAGAGGTTGTGTGGAGATCGGATAGAGTATTTAAGAGCATAAAGGGTCCAGCACAGAAGGAGAGAAACTTTTCCCATTGGCTGGAGAGGGTCAAGAACTTGGGGATGTAATGTGAAGGTGATTGGCAGAAGAACCATAACTAAGATGAGTAACTATTTTATGCAGAGAGTGATTAGGATCTGGAAAGCACTGCCAGGAATGGGAGCAGGCTTAATGGTAGCAAACAGTCGTGAGTTGGATAAGTATCTGAAACAAAAGAATTTACAGGGCTATGTGGAGAGGTTGGGGAGTGGGATTAGTTCCATTGCTCTTAGAACCAGTACAGACTTGACAGGCTGAATGGCCTCCTTCCTTGCTTTAACTATTTCATGATTGTGTGAAACGAAACCTACTGGTATCCCTGGTAGCCAGAGTGTCCTTTATCACCACTGGCGATAAACAAAGTTTAATTCGATGTTTATTGATATTAACATATCTTATGGCAGGCACGGTAGTGTAGCGGTTAGCGTAACGCTTTACAGCGCCAGTGACCCGGGTTCAATTCTGGCCACTGTCTGTAAGGAGTTTGTATGTTCTCCCCGTGTCTGCGTGGGTTTCCTCCGGGTGCTCCAGTTTCCTCCCACATTCTAAAAGATGTACAGGTTAGGAAGTTGTGGGTGTGCTATGTTGGTGCCAGAAACGTGGTGACACTTGTGGGCTGCCCCCAGAACACTCTACGCAGAAGATGCATTTCACTGTGTGCTTCGATGTACATCTGACTAATAAAGATATCTTAAGGTGCTAAAATTATTCAATCTTGATGTTTTAATTTAAAACTAAAGTAACAGTGTCCAGAATGGCTCTCTGTCGATTTGCAGATCCATGGTGAAGATAAAACACAAGAAGTATAAGTGCAAATGCAGGATCTGAGTTCTGGCATACAAGATGTATATAGTCCATGGGTCAAACATCACAAACTCAGTGAGCCTAGTCCCCTGGCTTTGATTACTTTCCTTGTCAGGCCACTTTGTTCTGATGTCTCCTAAATTCTAACAGTCCTAAACTCACAAGTCACAGGAGCTTTTATCTAGTTAAAGGTGAAAGCAAGAAAAACAGAAAATGCTGAAAGTACTCAGTGGGACAGGTAGTGTCTGAGGGAATGGAAACATTATCAACCTTTCAGACCCAAGATCTTTCATCAGAACTGGGAAAAGTTGGAAATAAAACAGGTTTTATGTTATATAAGAAGGAAAGAAAGGAACAGACGACTTAGGGGTAAGCCTGTGACAGGGTGGGGATAGGAGAGATTGGTGGAGGTGCTAACTGAAAGCGGATGGTGAAAAAGTGTGTCTGAAGGAGGTGTAAATGGAAGTAGGTGATTGAACCCTGAAGTTGTCAACAGAGGAGAGGAAACTCGTGAACCCTGGAGATGTGAGAGACCAGGTTGGAAAGGCTGATGAACCGAGGTTGCTGAATTCTCTTGAGGCACAAGAGACTGCAGGTGTTGGAATATGCAGCAATGAACAATCTGCTGGAGGAACTCAGCAGGTCAAGCAGCATCTGTGGGGCTAAAGGAATTGGTGCAGGGTTTTGAGCCAAAACGTCAACAATTCTTTCCCCCCTTCACCCACAGATGCTGCTCCATCTGCTGAGTTCCTCCAGCAGATTGTTTGTTGCTGAATTCAGTGTTGTGCCCGGAAAGCTGTAATGTGCCAAATCCTGCTTCTCAAGTTTACATTCAGCTTTGTTGGGAAAGTGTAGGGGACCAAAGGTCAAAGTGGGAGTGGGATGGAGGGACAGGTGACTGGAAGCTCAGGACCACCCTTGTGGACTCAATGGTGGGATTCCTTAGAGCAGTAACCTGAACTACGTTCTGTTTCTCCACAGTACGGAGACCACATTGTGAGCAACTAGTGCAGTACACTAAATTGAAAGAATGACAAATAAATCACTGTAGCAGTAACATTATCTCTTTTGGCAAACTGTTCTTACAAATGCAAAACACAGTATCACAAATTGTTTCAAAATTGGCCCAGCTCCCCTGTGTATGATGCCAAGGTGCTGCAATGGCACATGTTGTTTCACCGTTACCACTGTTCCATGGAGAGGATGCCCCTTTTATGTGTAACATACCTCAGTCTCTGCCTCATTCTTGCACTACCAGCTGCAAGTCTGAGAAGACAGTGAGTGGGTGGGAGGAATGGAGGTAACTGAAGAGCAAATGGGAAACATCCATCAGCGAGACATTTATTTCTCCATGTAATTCAATGGAAGGGATTTTTTTTTGAGGATCTTTACTCATCTGCTGCTTTCCAAGCACTGTTAACTGTTTTGTGTATGTTACTAGATGTATAGCTGCACATCAAGCAACTCCTGATCCCCTTGAAAGAATTGCTAAATTCAACCTTCAATTATAACAGCCTGTCAGTGTTCAAATGACTTTGAATAAATAAATTAATTATTTGTTCCATATTTGCAGAATAATGACTTATTAATTTTTTTTCACCATTAAAGCTCCATGCTGACAACCTTGCAGAATTTACCCGCTCATTCATTTTGTTTTAAGAACGTCACACATGGCTTTCAAGATGCTCATGCAGATACTGACTAATCTCATTTCTTGGTGGGATGTGCTAGGTAACGGAGTGTGATGGTGGTGGAAGAAGTCAGCAGCAGAAATAGGGCAAAAAACCAAAGGTGTTCACAGTTTCATGGAAGGAAATGAAGGCTGTGTTATAGATGTTATTCAGGTGAATCCTGAACTAACCTGTAATTGTTATTACTACTGATATAAATTTACTTGTGTTTTATTAAAATCAAAAATTGAAACATCTCTCGAATGAAGTTTTTTTAATATCTGAGAATACCAAATTTTGTGGAACACTTATATAATCCAAAAAAGATAAGGTAAGATATCTTTATTAGTCACATGTACATTGAAATACACAGTGAAATGCACCTCTGCGTAGAGTGTTCTGGGGGCAGCCCGCAAGTGTTGCCACACTTCCGGCGCCAACGTAGCATGCCCACAACTTCCTAACCTGTGTGTCTTTTGGAATGTGGGAGGAAACCGGATCACCCGGAGGAAACCCACGCAGACACGGGGAGAACGTAAGACTCCTTACAGACAGTGGCCGGAATTGAACCCAGGTCACTGTCACTGTAAAGCGTTACACTAACCGCTACACTACCGTGCCTGCCCTTACTTAACTAAACTTAACCAAAAATAATCCCTCCCCCATAAAACTCAAGCCCCAATCACAAGATATAGTAAGAAACAAAAAATAAGCTAGTTGTCTTCCAAATATTTCAACTGTTGACCCTATGTGAAGGGATAGTTCACTGAATGATGGTTTCAGCCTTCTTTTGTCTTTAGTTCAGATTACTCATGAAACATTAGCACTGTCTCATACAAGAACAGACCTGCTCAACCTTATGCATTTTGCTGAAGGTTGTCTGTTGCAAGTTGCAGCTCGCTATTGGAGTAATATTGAGAGTGGGCTTGCAGCTACAGTAAGAACAGGAGACTTGTAAACATTTCTCAGCACAATCAGCACTGCTGTTTTCATACCTTCCTTCAAAACATCAGCTGTTTTCTGTCAGGGCTGATTACATTGCAAAACTTAGATTTATTTACGGCTTGAAGTACTGGAAGATTATGACTCAGATCCAAATTTCACAAATGTCCTAACTTGTCCTAAAGAGATAATGGGAGTAAGGGGGCTGAATTTTAAATGCAGTTCAGAGTAAAGAGATTTGACTATTCGGAGCATTTATTGGGAACTTATTTTGCCCATGATCTTCTATCTACTGGTGGTCAGGGTTTCCTGAAATGTACTCCCTAGGCAATGTTCTGCAGTAGGAGTTCACTCACAAAACCAGACCAAAATAAATTTCCTCCTCTCTTGAAGGTGTTGACCACTCTCTGGGGGAGCACTTAATTTGCAGCAAGTGGCTCTCACCTTTTCCTTTAGGGTTAATCTAAAAAAGTCAATGCCAAGATAATGAGGATGATGTTGATGAGGAACTACTGCTGAGCCTAACTCTGCCTCATCAACATCTGTAAATGTGCACCAGCCAGCAGAGGCTGCTGCATTGAGATCAAGTGTAGGAATGGCTGATTCTTCCCACTGAGGCTGATTGCCTACATCAGCCTCAGTCGTTGTCCTTGCTGTGATCAGCTAAGTGAACAGAAAAGGGATTAAACCTTCACGTTCAACCAACAATCTGCTGGAGGAACTCAGAAGGTCAAGCAGCATCTGTGGGAGGAAAGGAATTGTCAAGGTTTCGAGTCAAAAACCTGCATCACCTGCACCTATCCTGCACATTCTTCTCCTGACTGACCTTCCATCCTCCATGTTCCACCCTCCATAAATTCAAGTTCAACCAGAACTCTGCTGCTGGGATCTGTGCTCACGCTGACGTTCATGTGAGCTGCTGTATCTTTCACCCCATCAATATGGGTCCTGTGGTGAATTAAATAACATATTACAGTGCCTTTCTTCACCTTGGCAACTTTGATTTTCAACCTTAACCTGAAAAATACATCAGCTCCATGACCATCAGTGTAATGATGTGGCTCCTTGATTTATCCAACATGGATTTTGAGGTAGCTTTTAAACAATTATTTTTGTACTGGCACAACACACAATCTTTTTTTTATCACTGATCTGATCGCTCACTCTAAAATGGATGATGGGTTAGTGGGGAAAAATGAAGTTTGAAGCTTAATAAAATTTCTAAGCAAACCTAAAAATATTAGAAAGAACATACCAGGTACAACAACATGCTGAATAGAGAATATAAAAGAAGCACGGGGAAGACCAAGAGAAGGCAGCACACTGGCAGCCACGGTATCATTTGAGAACAGCAGAGAATTAATTTCAATCTGCCTCTCACCCACATACTCCTCCCACCGGTTCCCCTCCTCATCTCCTTCCCTTTATTCCATGGCCCACTGTCCTCTCCTATCAGACTCCATCTTCTTCAGCCCTTCGTCCCTTTCACCTATCACCTGCCAGCTCTTGCTCCACCCCTTCCCCCCACCTTTTTATACTGGCTATCTCCCCTCTTTCTTTCCAGTCCTGATGAAGTGTCTCAACCCGAAATGTTGACTGTCCATTTCCCTCCATAGATGCTGCCTGACCCATTGAGTTCCTCCAGCTTTTTGTGTATTGCTAGAGAATTAATTCCATTGGTGTCCTGACCAACATTCCACCGCCATTCAATCCGGAACAACATTCCACCCTCAATAACTTCTGCCCAAGCTTCTAACCTCATTGGTCCTGACCAACATTCCTTTGCCAACCAATATCACCAAAAATAGACCAATGTACCTGTTGTGTTGTTGCTGTTATGGGATGTTGCTATATGCAAAATAACTGTGGTATCTGTTTATATAGTAACCACTGCATTTCATAATATTTCAATATTAACTTCCTGACTTCATCTCATGCCTTTAACACAGGAAGAAAACAAGGTACTTGTGGGGATTTATAATCATACAATAATCAAATACAGAATCATGGAAGGTTATATAAGGATCATGGATGGAGTTATGAATCTGAACTCTTTGGGTGAAACCCCAGTGTGTAGGTGAGACAGAGCTGGGAGCTGAGGACATGTTCCTGAAAGGTTTCCTGTGTAATTGTTGGGTTGGGAAGAGAGGCCATTGCAGGGGACTCTCTGGCAAAGCGCAAATGGATAATTTGAAATTGCAAATCCTGGTTTCCAAAACCCTTGCACCTCTCTACCTTTCTAACCTCCTCAAACCCTCCAGGATATCTGAGCTCCTCTAATTCTGGCATGTGTATATTTCTGACATTAGTCACCTCAGTTGCCAAGGTCCCAAAACTTCTACACCTCTCCATCTCTCTTTCTTCCTGTGAAATGTTCCTTTAGCCAAGATATACGTTCTAATAACTCCTGAAGTGACCTGGTATCCATTTTTGCTTGATAATGTTCTTCGCAGCACCTGGGGATGTTTTACTCCTCAACATATGAACACATGCTGTGCCAGATGAGCAAGAGAGGAGAGAGTGTTGACATCCTCGAAACTGAGGATGCCTACTAGGTCATCATCACAGAGTTTGCCATTTGGACTTCAATTTTGATGAACAGCAGGGAGAGAAGTACCCTGATTGGAGGACTTCAAATAAAAAGAGAAAATGCTGGAAATATTCAGTAGGCTGGGCAGCATCCATGGAAAAAAGAAACAAAGTTAATGTTCCAGGTCCAAGACCCCTTGTCAGAACTGGAAGACTTGCTTGCTGAGTGTTTTCAGCACTTTCTGTTTTTATTTCAGATTTCCAGCATCTGCAGTGTTTTTTTTAATATTTTCATTTACTGAATGACTTCAAACATATGGTTGCAGCAAAGGAAGGCACCAATACATTGCCTGACAAATTGCTGAGAGGTGTGATCAATCCCAGGTTTGTTTTTAATGATTTACTATAGATGATTATTCAACCTTACAACAAATACACAAGAACACAAGAAAACAGAAGCAGGACTAGGCTGCCTGGCCCCCCAGTCCTGCCCTGCTAATCAATATTTTGATTAGACTGACCTACCACAGACTTCAACTCCTCCTCTCTGTGAGTTCCTCAATGCCCTTAATTCTCCAATCTTTAACTATCTCCCCGTATAATAACCCAGCCACAAATCTCTGGGGTAGAGAATAGCAAAGATTCACCACCTTCTGTAGAAGAAATTTCTTTGTGCCTTGGTTTTAAATGACTGGCCCCTTTCCTTGAAACAATGTCCCTTTGTTCGAGACTCTCCCACTAGTGAAAACATTTCAACATCTATCCTGTTAAGCCCCCTTAGGATCTTATATGTTTCTTATAGGGGCATTTAAAAGACTCTTAGATAGGCACATGGATGTAAAAAAAATGGAGGGTTATGGGCTGTGTAGGACAGAAGGGTTAGATTGATCATGGAGTAGGTTTATATAGGTCGGCACAACATCGTGGGCTGTGCTGTACTGTTCTATGTTCTGTGTTCAATAAGATCACTCTTACTCTTCTAAACTCCAAAGATCTCTGAACCTACCTATTTAGATAAGATTTCTTTATTAGACACATGTACATTGAAACACACAGTGAAATGCATCTTTTGTGTAGCGTGTTCTGGGGTCAGCCTGCAAGTGTCGCCATGTTTCCGGCTTCCGGCGCCAACATAGCATGCCCACAACTTCCTAACCCGTACGTCTTTGGAATATGGGAGGAAACCCACGCAGACACAGGGAGAATGCACAAACTCCATACAGACAGTGGCCAGAATTGAACCTGGGTCACTGGCGCTGTAATAGCATTACGCTAACCGCTACACTACCGTGTCTATTTAGCTTCTTTTTTTTAGGACAACCCTCTTAGCCCAGGAATTAACCTGGTGAATATCCTTTGGACTGGCTCCAATGCTAAGGAGACGAAAACTGTGCACAGCATTCCAGGCGTGGCCTCACCAACACCCTGTACAATTGTAACAGAACGTACCTATTTCTAAACTCCAACCAGCTTCTTCACACAGAGGGTGGTGCGTATATGGAGAGTGGCCAAAGCAAGTGGTTGAGGCAGGTACGATAACAACAGTTAGAAGACACTTGGACAGGTACATGGATAGGAACGGTTTAGAGGGATATGGGTCAAATGTGGGCAAATGGGACTGGGTTGGTTGGGCATCTAGGTCAGCATGGATGAGTTGGGCCTGTTTCTGTGCTGTGTTACTCTGTGACTCTAAAATATTTTTTAAAAGTGGGGTGGAATTCTTCCTAGAAATGCTGGTAAATGAGCAGAGCTGGAGGTGTTGGGGTTACAGGGACAGGGGCAGGCACTGTAGTGTAGCAGTTAGCGTTACGCTGTTACAGCGCCAGCAACCTGGGTTCAATTCCGGCCACTGTCTGTAAGGAGTTTGTACGTTCTCCCCGTGTCTGTATGGGTTTCCTCCAGGTGCTCTGGTTTCCTCCCATATTCCAAAGACGTACGGGTTAGGAAGTTGTGGACATGCTACGTTGGCGTCGGAAGCTGCCAACCAGAACACTCTACGCAAAAGATGTGTGTCACTGTGCGTTTCGATGTACATGTGACTAATAAAGATATCTTATCTTAAGTTGCTTTCATTGAACCCTGCAACAGGAAAGTGAATTTCGAATGGGGAGTGTGTGCAGGAAATGCAGAGTCTCCAAACACTGCGATTTTCATATCGAGGTTCACCAAAAACAGTTGCAAACGAGTTAAAACTGTGCGCATACCCAGAAAATATTTTCATATGAACAGCATATTATAATGTAATGCGTTGGCGACAATGCTACCTGCCTAGTCTAACACGAAATTGTCAGCACATTCCCATAGCTCGTTATCCAAATAAATACAGACTTTGCCGGAGGGTCAATTTGAATAAACCTGTCAAATTTAGAAAAGACCAGTTTGGAACTGCGTCTGTGTGGGACTCTGTTGACGTCAAGAAGGGGTGGCCACTTTAAGAAATTTCTTTCTAGGTGTTGGCCGGGGTTAAGGCGACGTCAGGCTGAATGTGTTTCAATCGCCTCTGGTGTGAGCGAGTCACTCGGAGAAATCCCGAGGATGTGGGAGGTTCTCGGATCTGTCAGTTCTTATTGATAGTAGCAGAGGCTGCCTTACACGCTGTCTTATGGCAAACCGAATCCGTGGAGCCTACTTCACTGAACCGCCACTACTAGAACCGCAATAGGTTCCCTGCAACAGGACAAAGGTAATGTGTAATCACCTGTTTATTTTTACATCGGCTTCCCTCTATTCTCGCTTAGGTCTGCTGATTCACTTAAATTAATCATTTTTAACAAATACTTAAGATGCTCAGTCTTAATGTTAAAAGCCTGTCAGTTAGTTGATGCATACCGTGTCTTTCCTGACTTTATATCCAGTGTGAAAATGCACTTGGCAAATATACGTGGATTGCCGCAGCGTTAATGTGAGATTCAGACCACAGAAGTGAAGTTTATTGTGGGCGCTTTTATTGATGGACCTTACATGATTCCAGCTCCCCACTGTAGGACCGGTAGCTCACACATGTGCCGCTGGGTTTATATGGCCATATTAAAACCATCTGGGTTATAATATGGTCATATTAAAACTACCCTTTGATCTGAATTTCTGGGCGTGTTTCCGATCGGTTCGTGCATGCTCCGAATTAAAGACTTTTGTTAATTAAAAAAAATAAAATATAGTTTTGAGCACTTTCTTTAATGCCATTTCGACCTTTATATTGCCCCATTAATATTTTAAGTGTTAACCAGCTCTGTTAGTGTTTGTGGATAGCAATTTGCTTTAGCTGAACGTGAAGTACAGTTGTATAAATACTACACACACACACACACACACACACACACACACACACACACACACACACACACACAATCCATTTAAATTAATATAACTCCGAGGCGTGCTATTGGTATGTCCTTGGTGTGACGCTAGGACCCAGAAGGAACCCCGAAAGCCTTGGTGCGGGCAGAGCACTTTAGATTGATGTGTTAATTTCATGTTTGGTTTTCTCTGACCCCAATGGGTTTTAGCTGAGTATAATCAGGAAGGGCATGATTAGTAAATAAACAGGGATCAAAGGCGTTTTATGCTTAAAAACATCAGCAATCTAAATAAATCCTGCTCAGTAGTGAATGACAAATTTAAAAGCTGCAGCCACACAGGCTAATGAAATGAAGGTTTGTTTTGAGCTTTTAAATATAGGTCAATGTATTGATTGAATTTCACCGTAGGAGTTCGCATTATTATTCCCATATGAACGCAGATTTCTTCAGATGTACATGGATCAAAGATATACTGGGAGAGCATTAATAATTATGCTTGAAATGACAATTACATTTTAAATTGAATTTCTATTTAAAATGCATTATTAAAGGCACTGCGAAGTTTGCACGTAATAAAGAATTTTTCATCTTTATACCAGCGTGTTTTCACCAGCCGATGCCTGTTTCAGTAAAGGTGCAGTAGGATGCAATGAGAGCATTGTAGGAATGTTAATGTATCGTTTGTTTAATGTATAGATCTTAGTCAAACTGTGTCCAGCGAATTGAAAACCGGCTTTGGAGAAGGTGCCACCATCCAACGCCTTCAAGAATTAGAAGACATCGGCAGTTAAGATTCGGTGTACATTTTAAAGGGGCGGTGAAGAGGATATTGTATCGACAATGGGAAATCAACTTTCGGAGCTGACGCCCAGCGGTACCTTCTTGCCTCCTTTCCAGTCTCTACACGTTGTGGTGATTGGATTAGATTCAGCAGGAAAGACAACTTTATTGTACAGACTGAAATTAAAGGAGTTTGTCAACACAATTCCTACTAAAGGGTTTAATACTGAAAAAGTCAAAGTGCCAATTGGGAACTCGAGGTCCATCACTTTCCAGGTCTGGGACGTTGGTGGCCAAGAGAAGTTGAGGCCTCTGTGGAAGTCCTACACCAGGCGTACAGATGGCATTGTCTTCGTCATAGATTCCTCTGAGCTGGAGCGAATGGAGGAAGCCAAGGCTGAGCTCCACAAAATCTCCAAGAGTTCAGAAAATCAAGGAGTGCCCGTCTTAATTTTTGCCAATAAACAAGATTTGCCTGGGGCAGTCTCAGTGGCTGAGATGGAAAAGTCTCTGGGTTTAAACGAACTGGGAGCTTCCACTCTGCACCACATCCAGAGTTCCAGTGCTGTGAATGGCCAGGGATTGCAGCAAGGACTGGAGAGGTTATACGAAATGATTGTTAAACGGAAGAAGATGCTCAGACACCAGAAGAGAAAAAGATGAACTATTGCCCCAAACCTATAATTGATTAAGACTTGAATCTGTGCTCTTTTTAGAATAGTTCGTTAATGGAGGTTCCTAAAAGAGAATCTAAATGGTCAAAAGCACACAACTTGCCTAGGTTATATTTTCCAGGTTTTTGGGGTAAGCCCAAATTCATATTTTCCATTTTCTGTTCTCCCCAGATATTGTGTAGTGTGTACCACAGCAACAGGACACAGATTCGGTGATCCAAATGCCAATCTGCACAATGGATTGTACTACAACAGAGACAAGTGTCAAACTAGGAGAGGAGGGACTGGTTGGTGATACAAGGCAACTATTGCCATTAAACAGCATTGACTCATGGCATTTTACATGTTGTTTGGAGAATATTTGTGAATTGATAGTTATAGCAAAGGTCCTCGGTGTACTGGAGTCTTTTAATTTGCATTTGCAAATATGTTCCTGTTATGATTGATTGTACCAGGCTAAACCCTCTTCACATAAACTGATAGAACATCACTAAGAATTGCCAGGAAAAATTGGTCAATGGAGACAAAACAAAAGTTGTTTCTAGCTCTCTTTAGCTGTCCCATTTGTCAAAAATCTTCGTCATTTTGCTCCAGTGGAGCTGAACATAACACAACGTTTTGATATTCGCTACTGTTTCTTTTTTCTAAAGGATTAGAGACTTGCGCAAATCTTTGTTGACAAATAATGTGCAAGTCAAGGACACTTTTGATGAAAGCTGCAAAAGACAGTTAGCATGTGATGACTCCTCTGCAGAGATAACAAGTTGACTGAGGGAGGTGCTTTTTAGATTGCGTTTTTGTAGCTATGATTCAGCTACACATTCCTACCACATGGGACTACCTAAAGCAGTATTTCATTAAATGAGTAGAGGAGTGGAGTAAATCTTTAATGTTCCACCAAAGGGAAGTATTTCCACTCCAATACCAGAATATGTCGAGGCCAAATGATGTGAGGTGACTCCAAACATGCTTCTCATCATCCAGCTGTAGTAAAACTGTTATGGTGCAAAGCTACATTTTAACAGTGTTGGGATGGAGAAGTCTTTGATGTTGGGTGTGACTTGCCTTCACACCCTGATCTCCTCTGGTCCAAGTAAGTGCAGAGTTTCTTTGAAGTTTGATAATAATGAGATTGGTTGGATGCACAGCCAGCAGTGAAACTCTAGTCTGGCATTGCATGTTACAATTCACTTGGTACCTGGTTTGAAGCCAATGTCAGCAGTGTAATTCCAGCCATGGATATTAGATTGTGACACTGTACTTCAATAAGAGGAAACATGCAAACGTCCACATTTTTTTGTATTAACTTCATTAAAATGTTTTCCAGTCAGGCTTTGACACAAAAAAATGGATCTTGTCAACACTTAAACTGTGAAACTAAATGTTGATTTGTATATATAATTTTTTTGTACTTTGTTACCATTTTTTAAAAGCAAATTTTGTGTTTAGTGCTGAAATAAAATGCTGTAAGATCAGATGAATTAAAGACATGAGTCATTTTTCTTTTTGTAATGGTTTACCCTTGAATTTTTAGTTCTGTTTCCTGAGTGATTCTTCAATTATCTTTTAATGGATACAGCAGAACACTTCACTTAAGTCACTGGGGGAGGGGACGAATTAAAAATGGACAGCTTGTGCCATCGAATGCTTGCCGCACCAAATCAATAAATGTATGTGCAGGGATTAGTCCATTTTTGTTACTTCTCTCAACTACTGTAAGTAGACAAAATTTAATGCTTTCTAATTCTTGACAACAATGCAACTTATAACTCATTGCTCAGAGGGTCTGACAGCTAAGAAGAGTGCCTTTAAAAGGGGGGCCAGAGATGTAATTTCTTAAAGGTCTACCATCTGAAGGAATTTATAGCCTAGAAGCTATTGGTCGATTAGTGGGATTATGGAGACTAAAAACATGTCATTGCAGAAGAAAAAGCCTGCATGGATTTACAGGAAGAGATTCTTTCCATCAAAACTCCTTTTCTTGTTCAGGTAATTTCACAATAGATCAGTAGTGACATAGCTTTGTTTAGAGTGTTTCAACTTGGGCTTTCTGACCGTTTTTGTACACATCATGGTGAGCAATGTCATTGATGGGAAATGAAACACACTTTTAGACATCAAGCACCACCAGGTTGGATGTAGGATGCAGATGAAAGTGTATCCTTCTTTGAAAGCAAAGTGGGAGTGGATTCTTCCCTGAGCTTGGGGCAGAGTGGATGTGGGGATGTTTAAAAAATGGTTCACTTTTTCTGTCCCTTTAAATACAGACTGACCAAGTTGCTATTATTACATGGGTGAAAAATAATTTGAAATCCACTGGTCTACTGTGCTTGAGAATTCTACTTCACTTTTCCCATATCAATCACCCTTATTTGTGTTTGAGCAGTTTTGCCCAGGACAGCTGCAGTAAGGGCAGTGATATGGTGCACAGTCTGGACTGAGTTTGCCAACAACAATTTCACACAAGCTAGCAGATAGAGAGGCCAATCTTCCTATCACTCCAGTGTGAGTTTGAAGGTCAGCCCAGTATTTAGCCCACTGGAAGACAATTAAATCTAGTTCCTTATTTTGGGAGCCATCTCTCAGCGAATGCAGATATTGATGATGAAAATGAACCGCTACCTCCAATGCACGAGCACAGTCTTTGGCTGTCTGAGGAAAAGAATGTAAAAGATCAGGACCTCAAACTCGATATTCTCTTGGTCCACTAGATAATAGAGATCCCTCCTCTGTGCCTGAGAGATGGACTACATCTAATGAGGTCATCAAGGTTCTAGAGAAACCAGAAAAGCTGTCTTTCCAAATTCTCCCAATCTATTGGCACATGGATGAATTAACAACATTGTCCTCTCCCTGGTCAACGTCCCAGGTATCAAGGCTCTAATTACAGTCAATTACATCATTCACAAGACAGCACTAAACCCCTGAAACATGGCAAGGGATTACCAAGAGGACAAGGGAAACACTTCAAGGATCTTCTCAAAACCTCATTGAAGAACTGTAACATCTCTGTCGACTAATGGGAATATCTAGCCCATAATTAATCAAAATAGAAGAGTATTTGGGTTGGTATTGAGAAATTTGAACCTCTTTGTTGGGAGTGCAGAGATGTCCAGTGAAAATGGCAGAAGGAGTGCACCATTCCTCATAATGCCCAGCCACCCACCCCATGAAGCACCTCCTGCCCCATTGGCAGCAGAGTCTGTGGATTCCACTATGGTCTTACCAGCCACCTCAGGATCCACAGAACTCGAGTGGAAGCAAGTCATCCTCAGTCACAAGGGATTGCCTAAAATGGAGAATAATTAAAGACCACTGGAACTTGAGCAATATAGATCCAAACAAATAATGGGTTAAAAGGCATAAGACACAAAATGTAGGAAATTGAAAACATGGATTAGGGGAAGAATAGGGTCACAGGGATTATTGCTTTGATTTCTATGAATTAAGATGGTTATTGAAACCAATGAATGATGCCACAAATTGTAACAATGGATAATGAGGATACAGCAGAAAAATTAAATCAGAAATGCAATGAGCCTGCACATGACAAAGTACAAGATACAAATTATTACACAAAGGTCACACCATGTGGGTCATAAATAAAATGTAATTGAATCTCCACACAGAGACTAAGATTGGACTTGACTGTAGTACTGCCCAAAGATACAGTGTTCAGATAATATGGGAAGCTCTTCAAAATAGCATATTGCTCTAAGAGATCAGTACTGATGTACAGGAATTATGCCAAGGATTTATAAAGCACTGGTCAAACCAACTTTAAAATGTGTGTGTTTGAAAAAGAAAAAGCAGTATCACTCCCACATATAAACAGGATTAAAGATTAGAAAAACATGTGAAAAAAATGTGATACAACTCATCAAAGCGTTAAATGGTACCAGTGAGATTATGACGAAGTATGTGGGAAAGAGGATGATTAAGAAACGAAATAGAAATTAGACAAAGTAAATTTGGACAATTATCAAGAACGGCACATTTTGGATTCTGTGAAAATTATTTGGAACAATTTAGAAAGCAGGCTATAGGGGAAAATTATTAGGATTTTCAAAATAATGTGAAGAATGGGGACCTAATATGGAGAGACAAAATCTGATCTGACAAGTACTTTCTTTCATCTTAACCTCTTCCTACACTAAGTGTTAGATTTTCACCTTCACTGCCTGAGCACAAATGTACCAGCTTGATGGTACAGTGAGCATGTCTCCATTAGGAAAAGATTTACTCTTGTTTCCCTATTCTTGTATAAACTCATAAGAAAGAGGAAAAGATTACATGGCACCTCGATCTTGGTCCATCAGTTGATGAAATCATGGCTGATCTGGCCTTAGTTCCACTTCTTGGCCTGTTACCTGCCATCTCAATAGATTACAAAATTGTCTATTTCAGGTTTGAATGGAACCAATGATGAGGCTCCACAGCTCTCTGGGTTAGAGAATTCCAAAGATTCACAAACACCTGAGAAGAGAAATTCCTCCTCATCTCTATTTTAAATGGACAATTCCTTACTCTGAAACTATGCTAGTTCTAGATTCCCCCCATGACAAGAAATGTCCCCTCAGCAAATATCCTGTCAAGTCCTTAAATGTTTCAATAAGATCACCTCCTACATCGCAATGAGTTCAGGTCCAACTGCTCAAAGTTTGTCCAATAAGATTCAGGGGTGCTGACCGGGTGGATATGGGGAGGATGCTTCCTCTTGAATGAGGGAGTCACTATTACTACACTATTATTACTATATTGCTACTATACTATTATATAAGGGGTTTCCCATATAAGACATTTTCTTCTCTCAGTGGGGTGTGAGTCTTTTGAACTCTCTTGCTCAACATGTGGTGGAAGCAGTTCCTTTGAACATTTTTAAGGCAGAGCTATCTGGATTCTTGATAAGTGACGGGGCTCAGTGGGATTGTAGGAATTAGATCAGCCATGATCTTGTTGAAGAGCAGAGCAAGCTCAAAAGGCTGAGGGGCCATTCCCACTCCCCATTTGTATGTTCAACCCCTTCATACCAGGAATCAACATACCAAACATTCTCTGAACTGTCTCTAATGCCAGTATATTAAATGAGGAAGCCAAAGCTGTACCCAGTATTTCTAGTGTGGCCTCCCCAGTACTGTGTACTGTTGTAGCAAGACTTCCCTTTTTTGTGCTCCTTGAGAATAAAGGCCAACATTTCATTTGCCTTTCTAATCACTTGCTGTACCTTCAAGTGCAATGACACCAAAATCCGTCGGTACTGCAGTTCCTTGTAGTCTCTCTTTATATAAACAATATTCTCCTCCAAAGGGGATAACCTTAAATTTACCCAGAGGATAGTTCATCTGTTATATTCCTGCCCACTTACTTAGTTTATCCCTTTGGTTTGCTTTCTCCACAAAACTTGCTTCACACCTATCTTTGGATCATCATCAAATCTGCCTGCAATGCATTCAATCCCTTCATCCAAGTCATTAAGACTGTAAATAGTTGAGGCCCCAGCACTGATCGCTGTGGCATTGAATAGGTACAGACTGCCAATGTGAAAATGACCCATTTATCCCAATAAGCAAAAAAATAGCAGATGCTGGAAATCTGAAATAAAAACAAAAAGGCTGAAAATATTCAGCAGGTCAGGCAGCATCTGTCTACTATAAGATCTATGTAAGAGCAGCGAGGCAAAAGTAAATCTTTTGCTGGCCTATATCTGGCCAGGTAGTTCATAGGTTCACTGCACAACCAACTGATACATTTCTACTCAGGAGATGAAGATGAAAAACTACCTCTTCCCTTCTTTCTATCATTCAGGGACCTTCAAAGTGATGGACTGATCACCTCTTCCAAATTAATGAACTGTATTTGGTGTCACAAAGTTGCCTCCTCTACCAAAGGAAAACCAAACCCATCTGCGTGACTGCTTTGCAGTCCAGCTCCATTCTGTCAGCAGGGTTGACTCTGAGCTTCCAGTTGCTGTCACTTTAATTCTCAGTTCCATTGGTAGCTTTCTGTCTTTGGCCACTAACACTGATTCAATGAAGCCTAATATAAACACTTAGCAGCATCTCATCTTCTGACTGAGCATGTCACAGCCTTCAGTACCCAACACTGAATTCAAAAATTTCAGATAACCAGCCTTTCCAGTTTGTGTTAGAAAAGTCAGCAATCAATAACGTTAAATTCATTTTTTCCTTTCCAAAGATGCTGCCTGACCAACAGGGTATCTCCAGAATTTCCTTTCATTCTAGATTTACAATGCTCACTATACTTCGTACCTCATAGTTTCCAGCATTGTTTATTTCTCTCTACTCTGTCTGTATTCATCTCCTTCAACTTCCATCTCCTCTGGATGGATCAGCAGTGATTATCAAGTCTTCACACTCTCTCTCAGCCAACATCATGAAACATTAACTCATGGTCATGAAACATTAACTCACCTCACAGATGCTGCCTGGCCTGCTGAGTATTCCCAGTATTTTCTGTTTTTAATCAATTTATTCTGACTCTGTTTTCTGTTTATTAGCCAATCCTCTACCCATGCTAATTTATTGCCCTCAACATCATGAACTCTTACCTTGTGTGGTAACTTTAATATGAAACCCTCTTGAATGTCTTTTTGAAATCCATTTCTCTTTAGCCTTGTTTCATCCTTAAAGAACCTTAATAAATATGTGAAATGTGATTTCCCTTTCATTAAACCACGCTGGCTCCACTTGATTGTATTATGATTTTAATTCTGCTATTATTCCTTCCTTAACAGTGTCTTCCATTGTTTTCCCAATGCCAGATATTAGGCTAACTGACTGAGAATTTCCTACATTCACAAGATCACAAGATCACAAGACAAGGGAGCAGAAGTAGGCTATTCAGCCCATCAAGTCTGCTCCAAGGAAAAGGGAAAAAAGAAAAAGAAATGAGAAATTGGGCGGGGGGGGCAGGTGAAAAAAAAACTATTCTAACCCCAATTTCCGGCCTTATCCCCATATCCCTTGATACCCCAACTATTTAGATATCTATCTATCTCTTCCTTAAACGTCTCCAATGATCTGGTCTCCACTGCTGTACCTGGCAAGGAATTCCACAAATTCACCACCCTCTGGCTAAAGAAATTTCTCCTCATTTCTGTTTTAAACCTGTACCCTCTAATTCTAAGATTGCGCCCTCTGGTCCTGGACTCACCCACCAAGGGAAACAGCCTAGCCACAACTCTGTCCAGTCCTTTCAACATTTTAAATGTCTCTGTGAGGTCCCCTCTCATTCTTCTGTACTCCAGTGAGCACAGTCCAAGAGCCAACAAACGCTCATCATACGTAAGCCCTTTCATTCCGGGAATCATCCTCGTAAATCTCCTCTGAACCGTCTCCAACATCAGCACATCTTTCCTAAGATATGGGGCCCAAAACTGTGCACAGTATTCCAAATGAGGCCTCACTAGTGCCCCGTAGATCCTCGTCAACACTTCCTTACTTTTATACACTATACCTCTCGAAATGAATGCCAACATAGCATTCGCTTTCCTTACTGCCGATCCAACCTGGTGGTTAACCTTTAAGGTATCCTGCACGAATACCCCCAAGTCCCTTTGTGCTTCTGTACTTTGAATTTTCTCTCCTTCTAGATAATAATCTGCCTGTTTATTTCAGTTTCCAAAGTGTACAACTGCACATTTCTCAACATTGAATCTCATCCGCCATTTCCTTGCCCATTCTCCTAAACTATCTAGGTCTCTCTGCAACCTTCCTGTCTCCTCAATACTCCCTACTCCTCCCCCTATTCTCCTCCCTCCTTTCTGTAATAGAGGGATACAATGAATAATAGAGGGATACATTCAGAATCTTGAATGATCTCGTAGGATCATGATTAATGCATCCACTATTTCTGTAGCCACTTCTTTAAACACCCTAAGATGCAGGCTATCAGGTCCAGGCAAGTTGTCGTTCTCTGTTGGTGTGCTGAATTGCTGAATGTTTGCAGGACTTACACTTTGGTTGTTTTTTTATGCTGTATGTGACCCTAATTATTTAAATATAAATTGAGCTTGTGTTTGTGAGTTTTACCTTGCAGGAGTCTGGACTTGGAGTGGGATTTTGAAATGGGATATTTGAAAAGAGGTGAGTCTCTGTGCTTATGCTTGGGAGCTTCACCTTGCAGGAGTCTAAAAGAGGCCTATTTTCAAGTTGTTAATAACTGATTGGCTCATTGGCTAGTTAGCAGCAGCCAATAAAAAGAAGGTATGGCTGAGCAGTGTGGCCATTTTGGAGTAGCTATTGTGTGAGTGGGCCAGTGTTAGAGTGGGGGAGCTGAGGCCAAGGAGTTGGTGACTTGGAGTGGGAGAATTGAAAAGAAGAGTCTCCTTGCTTGCTTGTGAGTTTCACTCGCAGGAATTTAAGGGGTAAGTCAGCTAATTGTTAGTTAATAGGTGATTGGCTAATTATAGCAGCTAATAAAAAGAATTTAAGGTCAAGCAGAGTGGCCATTTTGGAGCAGCCAGTTTGAGGGGGCTGCTGTATAGTCAAAGTGCTGCTGGTTGTTGAGGTGTGGGCTTTGGTGGATATCAGTCTTCAGTGAGGAGGGTGAGCAGCACTAAGGTAAGGTTCTTATTCTCTTTTTTCCTGTCTTTTTATTTTCTCTCAGCTTTTTAGTTATGGCAGGTGAGCTCAGACCTGTGACATGTTCCTGTGCAATGTGGGAACTCAGGGATGCTGCCAGTGTCCCTGATAATGTGTGCAGGAAGTGTCCAGCTGCAGCTCCTGACAGATTGCATGGTGACACTGGAGCTGTGCATGGATTCACTTCGGAGCATCTGTGATGTTGTGGATAACATATTGAGTGAGTTGGTCACACTGCAGTTTAAAGGCCTAAGGAAAGGGTGACCAACAGGCAAAACAGTAGCAGGAAGGTAGTGCAGGAGTCCCCTGTGATCATCTCCCTCCTAAGCAGACATACTGCTTTGGATACTGCTGGGGGAGATGGCTCATCAGGGAAAGGCAGCAGTAGCCAGGATCATGGCATTGTGAGTGGCTCTGCTGCACAGGAGGGCAGGAAAAAGTGGTAGGGGATGCCATGATAAGGGGGAATAGACAGGAGCTTCTGTGGCTGCAAACTGGGCTCCTGGTTGGTGTGTTGCCTCCTGGGTGCAAGGGTCAGATATCTCAGCATCTGCAGGGCATTCTGGAAGGGGAGAGTGAACAGCCAGTTGTTGTGATGCATCTAGGTATGAATGATATAGGAGAAAAGTGGGATGAAGTGTGACAAGCTGAATTTAGGGAGCTAGGAGATGGATTTAAAATGTAGGACCAAGGGTAATAATTTCAGGATTACTACCTGTGCCATGTGCTAGTAAGAGTAGCAGTATAGTTAGGATGAAGATGTGGCTTGAGCAGTGGTGCAGGAGGGAAGGTTTTAGATTCCTGGGACATTAGAACCGGTACTGGAGTAGGTGTGACCAGTACTAACCAGATGGTCTACACCTGAGCTGGGCTGGGATCAATGTCCTTGGGGGATTGTTTGCTAGTGCTGTTGGGGAGGGTTTAAACTATATGGCAGGGGGAATGGGAATCCATGCAGAAAGACAGAAGCAAAGCAGAGACAAACTTCCTGGAGTTCTTTGAGGTTATGAGTGCAGTGGATAGAGGGGAACAGGTGGATGTTGTATACTTGAATTTCCAGAAGGTGTTTGATAAGGTGCTGCATAAAAGACATCCATAAGATAAGGATGTATGGAGTTGGGGGCAATGTATTAGCATGGATAGATGATTGGTTAACCAGTTGAAGGCAGAGTTGGGATAAATGAGTGTTTCACTGGTTGGCAATCAATGAGTGGAGTGCCACAGGGGTAGCGTATCTAAGTTTGCTGATGACACTGAGTGGAAAAGCAAATAGGTTGTGAGTGGGCAAGGGTCTGGCAGATGGAGTACAATGTTGGTAAATATGAGGTCATCCACTTTAGAAGGGAAAATAGAAGATCAGATTGTTTAAATGGTGAAAGATTGCAGCATGTTGTTGTGCAGAGAGACTTGGGAGCACCTGTGCATGAATCACAAAAGGTTGGTTTGCAGGTGCAACAGGTTATCAGGAGGGCAAATGGAATGTTGGCCTTCATTGCTAGAGGGATTGAATTTAAGAGCAGGGAGGTTATGCTGCAACTTGGTACTGGTGAGGCTAAACCTGGAGTACTGCATGCAGTTCTGGTTTCCGTTGAGGAAAAATATACTGGCTTTGGAAGCAGTACAGAGGAGGTTCACCGGGTTGATTCTGGAGATGAGGGGGTTAGTTTGAGGAGAGTGAGTTGCCTGGGACTATACTCGCAGGAATTCAGAAGAATGAGAGGGAATATTTTAGAAACCTATAAAAACTATGAAATAAGAGGCATGAAGGTTGTTTGCACTGGTAGGTGAGACTAGGACTAGGGGACCTTAACTCAAGATTCAGGGGAATAGATTTAGGATGGAGATGAGGAGGAACTGCTTTTCAGACTAGTGAATCTATGGAATTCTCTGCCCAGAGAAGCAGAGGCTACCTCATCAAATATGTTTAAGACACGGTTAGATTTTTGCATAGTAGGGGAATTAAGGGTTATTGGGGGGGGGGGGGGGAAGGAAGCCAGGTAGGTGGATCTGAGTCCACAGCCAGGTCAACCATGATTGTATTGAATGGTGGAGCAGGCTCGATGGGCCAGATGGCTGACTCCTGCTCCTATTTCTTATACTCTTATGTTCTTTAGAGATACAAGAGACTGCAGATGTTGGAATCTGGAGCAAAAAACAATCTGCTTGAAGAACTCAACAGGTCAGGCAGCATTTGTGGAAGGAAATGGACAGTTGGTGTTTTGGGTCAATACTCTTTGTCTGGAGTGTCATTCTACAATCCCATTAGTTTGCCTGGTCTCATTTCTTTGGTAATAGTGATTATTTTGTTTTCCTTCCCTTGCTCCCTTTTTAACAATTGAGATACTTTAAGTGTCTTAGTCTGAAAACCAGAAAACATTTTTTTAAGGTCTTTGCCATTTCCTTAATTCCCACTATTAATTTCCCTAGTCTCATTCTTCAAAAGAACTTAGCTACTTTTTCTTCTTTTGTCTAAACTCTTGCTCTGTTTATTTCTTGTAGGTTACTCTCAGAATTCATTTTCTCCTTGTACTTTGGTTATCATTTACTGGTTTCCAATGTTCCCAAGTTTCTGGTCTACCATTAATTCTGGTAACATTGTATGCCTTTCAATTCAATACCATCTGTAACTCCATTAGTTAACCACAGATGGATCAATCCTTTTGTCTTCATAAGAATATGCCTTAATTGAGAACTATGAAATAGCTTTTTAAATGCCAGCTGTTACTTAACTGCAGTATTACTTTTTAATCTATTTTCCCAGACCACTTTAGCCAACTCTGCCTTCATAATTCTACAATTGCCTTTATTTAAATTTAAGACTATTTTCAGATCAGTTTTTCACTCTTGTGTCTTGTCCCATGTTTTTTGCTATCTTCTATTCTTGTGTCTGCATTTACTACTAGTCTTTATCTTTGTTTTCTGACTCTTGCATGTTGAATCTTGTCTGTGTTTGTGTGTGACTCTGCAGATTTTTGCTTTCCCTTTGCCTCAGTCACTGCTGGAGCTGTTCTGCCACATTACGCTAGACTGACTTTGATTTTCTTTTACACTCCTTGAGGAGGATCACCAACCAATTGCTTAGCACTTTTCCCAGATGGCAGGACCAGAAGCTGGGAATTGTGAATGTGAGCCAACTGACTTTGGCACACTATAACTGCTCTCATTTATTAATTATAATCACTAAGAAACAAGGCTAACAATATTACCTTCAAAATACCAATTAATTTTCAATCTGCCTTTAACTTTTTGCAGAGCCTGTCAAGTAAAATAACCAAATGTAATTTCTTGGAATAGAAGAGTGTTGCTTCCAAATGAAGATGACCCTTTTTGACCAGCTTTCTGAACTAAGCATGGAGCCAGTATTTATAGCTTAAATCAACATGAAACTGAGCTGCCTTCAAGCAAAACAGAATCTGGGGTTTTGGTTGTTTTAAGTGCTGGTCTCAGAGCAGATCCATCTGGGAAATGGAGCAGGTGCAGGGTTTCTTAATCTGCTGTAGTTTAAGAACTGTGATATACAAGCACTTTTTTCTTGTGTTAAATATGTCACAGTATGTAAATTTCTAATAATTGAGCATTAGAACACTACACATTTTCTTAAAGATTTTTCTCTAATTTCTGCATTGTGCTTGAATGACACCATTCAATTTTGACCAGTGCTGATGGTCAGCAGATTGTCCAAGGGTATGGACATCACTGTTGAGAGCGATCATATTTTCTCTTGGCATTGCAATTGTGCACTTCCTGTAAGGATCATTACACTGTGATCAGACCTGGGAAATGGAGTCGCAAGAGACTGCAGATGCTGGAATCTGGAGCCACAAACAATCTGCAGGAGGAACTCTGGATTGAACAGCATTTGTGGGAGGAAAGGATTGTTGATGCATCAGGACAATGGAAAATGGAATGTTTCTTTCTCTACCCCAGGAACACTACAGTCAAGAGTCTTTCCCAAAACCCTGGCTATGATCTGCTAATTTGTAAATGTCTGTGGCTTTACTGTTCTCTACTGAACAGAACACTTACCTTGGCTATTGGCATCAAAAGTACCATGTGGATATGCAGATCAGGAAGTAATATACTTGTGTAACTACTTTCCCATCCCAATGAAGATTCAAAATTCTTTGTAGTTCATGAACTACAATTGAAGGGTATTCAAAGTCAGATGAACAAATGCAACAACTAATTTGTGCACAACTGGATTCCACATGCAGTAAATGAGTGACCAATTAATTGAATTGGATTCAGGATAAATATTGCCCATAGTTCTGTCCTTAGTGTAGTGGGTTATTTCAGACAGGCAGACAACTTTGCAATTACTTGGCACCAAGAACAATGCACCTTGCAATACATGATCAATATGTGCACTTTCATTCAAAAATGTATTTCTTCAAAATGTGCAAATATATTATACAGGACATTAATATTACATTCAGTGTATTTATTGATGAGATTTACATTACATTAGCATGACATCAAAGTCTGAGTGATAATCCAAGTGTTTTGTACACTCAGACTCTTAGTGCAATGGCAAGAGGCTGTTAAACTATGGCCTTTCCCTCTAGATCCTTTGTGGTGGCTGCACCAAGCTTCAGTTTGTTCCCTGTGCAGTTGTGGACCATGGAATGTTGTGTATTCCCAACAAATAGGGTTGAGGGTGTGGTCTTGAGACTTGTTGGGTTGCGGTGAGATTGTGCTCTCTTCACAATGAATGCCACCATTGGGATAGAATCCATAAATATCAAACATGGTGTTACCAAGAGCCAAACTGCAGTTTAGTGAGGGGTTCTATAGCACACAGTCTATAATAGCCTTTTAGAGAGATGCTAATGAAATAAGTTGGTGAATTCAATAAGACATTAGAAGAGGTGTCATCACCTGGTTCCCTACCTGTGCAAGACAGTATAATTATTGTTTATGGAGGAGGGGTTTATAATGGGTAAATGAGTATGTGAACATGAGCAGAAGGATACTAGGCACCTTCTTGAACCTGTTCTACCATTCATTAAGATCCAATCTTGTTTCAACACCTACTGGGCATAAACATCCTGAGAATGCCAGAAAATAACACATTAAATTCACTGCTAAGGATCCTGCAATGGGCATTATTGATTGGAAATATTCATCTTTCTCTACCTTTTCTCTTCATGGTTAAATATTGGATGAGTCCTCGCACTGGTAAACATGAGTGGTCTCTGCATTGAGAGCCTGAATAATTTTCCATTTTCTTTGTGCAATGTCAGTAGTCAAACTCTCAGGTCATCTCTTGTATTGAGCACCAACAGAGTTGTATTTGCTTTAAGCATGATCACAGAAGTTAAGCTGCACTACCTCAGCGAGAGTTTCTTTTATCTCCCATGAGTATAATGATTACACAATACACAGCATGTGGCAGTTTTGCCAATTATGTCTTTCTCTCCTTCAGTCTCTGCATTTTTATTTATTTTCCTCTTCCTCCTCCCTTAAATATTGGGGTAAAATCCAACACTAGCAAGGGTAGAAGTTGTGCAATACAAGTTAAATCCTATTGCTTGTGAACCATCCATTTAAGTAAGGCAAAAGGATGCATTTACTCTGCTGTTGTTTGTTCCCCAGTCTGCTGAAGTTGACTTTTACCACCAGTGATTCCTTTCAGGAGTAATGTTTGACAGACCTGTCACTATCCAGTAACTCTCCAAGATCCCATTCTTTCTAAGTGTCTAAATAGAGGAGGCTGAGAGGAGACCTGATAGGAGTTTATAAAATTGAGGGTCATAGATAGACACCTAGTATCTTTTTCCCAGGTCGAAATGCCTAATACTAGGGAGGAGGAAAGTTTTGTTTTACAGGGAGAGAAAAGTGGGTGCCTGGAATGCACTGCCAGGGGTGATGGTGGAGGCAGATATGATAATGGCATGCAAGAAGCTCTTAGCTGGGCACATTGGAGAGATTGGAGGGATATGGACCATGTGCAGACAGGGATGAGGTGTCAATAGCTTAATTAGTTCAGCACAACATCATGGGCTGAAGGACCTTTTCCTGTGCTGTACTGTTTTGTTCTATGTTCTAAATGTACCCTGACTATTCATGTCATCAGATTATCTGGATACAATCACCTTCTGGTTGCCTAGCTAAAGGAAGGATGTCATTAAACTGGAAAGGGTGAAGAAAAGATTCATGAGGATGCTACCAGGACCAGAGGGCTTGAGTTATAAGGAGAGGCTGGATAGATGAGTTTTTTCCCTGGAGAGAAGGAGGCTGAGGAGTGACCTTAGAGGTATATAAACTCATGAGGGGCACAGATAAAGTCAATGGTCACAGTCTGTTTCCCAGGGTAGGGGAGTCTAAAACTAGAAGGCATAGATTTAAGGTGAGAGGGGAAAGATTTAAAGACCTGAGGGGCAACTTTTTCCACACAGGGTGGTGGGTATGTGGAATGCGCTGCCAGAGGAAGTGGTAGATGCAGTACAACTACAATAAACATCTCTGCCATGATTATTCTCAATACTGGTGCCCTACAGGCTACGTTCTCAGCTCCCTACTCCTCTCTATACACCACATCTGTGTGGCCAGATTCTGCTCTAATGCCATCGACAAGTTTGCAGATGATACTAGCGTAGTGGGCTGTACCTCAAATAACCATGAGTCAGAATACAGGAAGGAGATGGAGAGCCTAGTGACATGGTATAATGACAACCTTTCCTTCAATGTCAGCAAAACAAAAGATCTGGTCATTCCCTTCAGGAAGGGAGGTGGTGCACTTGCTCCTGTCAATGATGCTGTGGTCAAGAGGGTTGACAGCTTCTAGTTCCTAGGAGTGAATGTTACTAATAGCCTGTCCTGGTCCAACCACATAGATGCCACTGCCAAGAAACCTCGCTGGTGCCTCTACTTCCTCAGGAGGCTAAATAAATTTGGCATGTCCCTTTTGACCCTCACCAACTTTTATCGATGCACCATAGAAAGCATCCTATCTGTATGCATCACAGCTTGGCATAGCAACTGCTCTGCCCGTGACAGCAAGAAACTGCAGCGGCTTGTGGACACAGCTCAGCACATCACGGAAACCAGCCTCCCCTCTAGGGACTTCTTGCTGCCTCGGTAAAGCAACCAGCATAATCAAAGACCCCACCCACCCTGAACATTCTTTCTCCTCCCCTCTCCTGTTACACAGAAGATACAAAAGCCTGAAAGCACGTACCACCAGGCTCAAGGACAGCTTATAACCTGCTGTTATAAGACTATTAAATGGTTCCCTAGAATGATAAGATGGACTCTTGACCTCTCAATCTACCTTGTATGGCCTTGCACCTTATTGTCTACCTGCACTGCAATTTCTCTGTAACTGTAACACTTTATTCTGCATTCTGTTTTGTTTAACCTTGTACTACCTTGACAATAATTAAACCAATTTACCAATGTTTAAAAGACATTTGGACAGGTACTTTTGATAGGAAAGGTTTAGAGGGATATGGGCCAAATGCAGGCAAATGGGACCTGCTCAGGTAGGCAGCTTGGCTGGCATGGATGAGGTGGGCTGAAGGGTCTGCTGATTGGTTTCCCTCCCTGTGTTGGAGGGGCTGAAGTAGTTCACTTTGGCCCTCCAGTTTCTCCAGCTGATTCAGCTAATTAGGAGTTACCCTGCTCTTTTCCACCCCCCCCCCCCCCCCCCACTCACACTCACACTCTCTCTCTCTCCTAAGGATTAGGTACTCACTGCCTTTCCTGACTGACATGTTAGGAAGCTGATATTGTCAGGAATCATTTACCTGTTCTCTTTCAGAAACAATTCCATTACCACTTTGGCCTTACACATAAGATAATTGTCCAGAGAGTGCTGTGTTTCAGTGTGCCATTACACAATCTGACATTCCACACAATCTGTGCCTCACTTCTGGATGCAAAAGCAATATGTTTCCCTCTTTCTGAAAGCAATCCAGGAAGGCAGAAATTCCACGCAGAAAGCATGGTGATACTTAGCAATGGTGAAGGTCAAAAAGTGTGTCACAATTTCTAAACTGGTAATATTTTAATGACCTATTATAGCCCATTAAAAAAATCTGTGCAATTTTGTTATTGTTTACTGAAGAAAAACTGAAAGAACATTGCCAGCTGGCAACATTGGAGTCCCTCATGCAAGATATTTAATTGTACTGACTTGGAATGAGGTCACCTTGATTTTGCATGAGTGATGGTAGGGAACATAAAACCACACATGATCCTGTAGCAACCCGGGTACAATGGTTACATCATTCCATGTCAAAAAGACATGAATATTGGGCAAGCAGGTACTGCATTTATTTGACGGGATGTCAGTCCCTGAGGCTAATCTCGTTACATGAGAAACAGAGTCAGGTGACAACTTCTATCATAAATCACCTAAGGGATTTCCAGTGGTTGCTTTACTGAGTTTCGACCTTCATAAATTGTCGTACTAAAAAGCCTTATTTCCCCCAAGGTGCTTTGAAATTAAACTTATAAAGGATGTTTTATAAAGGTGCTTTGAAATTTAACTTATAAAGGGATGTGTTTCTTGGGGGCAAGGTTAGGTGCTGACAATCTCTACACAGAGGAAGCTGTAGGACACTGTTTACAAATAGTCATTTGTGAAAGGTGATGATTTTGCTGTTCATTATTAGTAACTGTGCTTGAGTTGATGTGACATGGGCTGTATTTATATGGGATTATTGAATCCTGGAAAGATTGCACATGCTGAACAACAAAGACCACACTGTTCAGTGTCTTTACCTTTTCATGCTGGGAGGCACCAGATCAAAGCCTTTCATGTGGGTGCCAGAGAAAGTAACAAAAATAAGCAGAGGGTAGAAGGCAGGCAGTAAGCTAAAAAGCAGCAATTCAGTTAAATGATTCTGAAAGTCTTTATTCTGTGATTCATATCAGGAAAACAAGATATTTACTTGGATACTTGTGTTCTTCTGTAAATATTTATTATAATATGTGTAACATTCCTCCAGAGGTTTACCTCCTTTCTCCCCCATCTTGCTTCATGCTGAGATGCTTTCTAATGGATTCCACCTCTCTGGTATCCCACATGTATCTGGTATTCAACATTAGATCATACAGCCAGTTTCTATGAGTGTTGGGGGGTTGGTATTATAGTCAAGTCTAATACTGCCTTTTTTAACCTACCCACAATCTATGATGCACTTTCTAAGGCATGCAAAATTATTGTTTGCAAAAAGAAAATTTGACTCTGCTCTAAGACCTGTGCATAAGATCCTGCCAAAGTCTGTAACTCTGTAAACATGCAATGATGTCACCTCAGTGCTCTGGCTATTGTTAGGAGTGAGAATCCTTCTGATTTTTAACCTGAACAATCTGGAGATCTAGGCTCAAGAGCAGTTGTGATTCATTGTAGTTACCCACCTTCTCCATGTTCCCAATCATTTAGTAAGAAATCTCACATTCATTTTGCACTTTTGGCCAAGAACTTACAGTCAGCAATGGTAAAAAGATTCTGTTGAACATCTAGTGATCTTTGCTCTGAGAATTTTCCCTTTTCATGATGCCTGCAACTGTCAAGTGGAAGTTCAAAGGGAGTTCTGGTACCCAGTAGCTGTGATCTCATCGATCAGGCTAAGCTGCCAATCACTTTAAAGAATTCTCACAGACAGGAAACTAACTAAATTTTTAAACATTACCGTGAGTGCAGAATGATAACTGGAACAGGGAGATGCATTAAGTGGCCGCAGTAATACCATGAATAAAAGTTGCTAAAACTAATTTCTTTTTATTTTAAATTTTATTTTATGAAATGGTTATACAAGGAAATGACAAGCACAAAATAAAATGAACTTCTCAGAGCCAGATAGCTTGCTAAGCAGTCATTATGGGTCAGTAATCTCTCTTAGATCCCATAAGGCTAGGCATAACATTTTTAGATTATTTTATAGAGGGACTTGAATGTAAAAAGCCTAATTCTACATCAGTTCAAGTAATTTCAACGTGATTGCTTTGGAGGAGGCTGTAAATAGTGCAGCCTGTAAAAGGCACAATGGATCACTGATAGCAACTTGAGGATTTCTGTGTTAAACTACTTGTGCATGAAAATCCCACGGTTGGTATTATATCCATAGTAATGGTGATGAGCTCTGATAGCTTCAATGTCATTGTGACCACATTCTCAGTTTCTGGTACTTTACTGTGGGGAGATGGCGATAGGGGATCTGGGCTTTGTGGACATAGAGTGTGGGAGTTGGTGAGGGGGAAGGATTACTTTGTCAGTAGAAACACAAGAGACTGTCGATGCTGAAATCTGGAGCAACAAACAATCTGCTGGCTGGAGGAACTCAACGAGTTGAGAAGCATCTGTTGGGGGAAAGGAATTGTCGAAATTTAGGGTCTAAACCCTGCCTCAGGATTGCTCTGTCAATGTGGTGGGGAGGAACTGGGGTGGGGAGGGGGAAGAATTAGTGAACAGAGGCCCAGATATTGGCTGTGGCTAGGGTTTGTGGGACTAAGGGGTTGGATATAGACTGGGAGCTTCCTGGAGACAGATTTAATGCAGTGAAGGGATAAAGATTTAGGTAAGCGTTTACCTTCAACTGAAGGTGTTCAATCTGGCACTATGTTTGACAGACTGTGCTTCCTGGGAATGTTCCATGAAGCCCATCCACCTCCCCCCCCCCCCCCCCCCCCCAAACCCTCCAAGACAACACAATCCAAGTCCCCTGCGATGCTTCAGAGTTCACAAAGATGCCCACAACAGCAGGTAGCTGGTTGAATATTCTGAGTGATACAAATGGACTTATACAAATCTCTTCTAAGATTATTATTATGCTTTATTCATAGAAATATCTATTACATATTGTGGAAAAAGAATGTCACACAATCGAATTTTCAGGCAATAACATCACACTAGATCATAGAGTTTCTCACTTTATTTTACAGGATGTAGGCATGGATGACAAGGTGAGCAAATTTATTGCCTTTCTTTAATTGCCTTTGAGAAGTTGGTGATGAGATGACTGTCCTTTTGGTGGAATTGGAATTAGTTTATTATTGTCACATGTACCAAGGTACAGTGAAAAACTTTGTTTTGCCTGATACAGATAATTTCAAAATATTTATATTGCATTAGTACAAGGGAAATGCAATAACAGAATGCAGAATATAATGTTACAGTTACAGAGAAAGTGCAGTGCAGGTGGACAATAAGGTGCAAGGGGCATGACGAGGTAAATTGTGAGGTCAAGAGTTCATCTCTAAAGTGTAAGAGGTCCGTTCAAGAGTCTTACAGCGGTAGGATAGAAGCTGTCCTTGAGCCTGGTGGTGCGTGTTTTCAAGCTTTTGTATCTTCTGCCCATTAGAAGAGGGGAGAAGGGAGAATACCCGGCATGGGAGGGGTCTTTGATTACACTGGCTGCTTTTCTGAGGTAGCAGAAAGTGGTGAAGGTGAAGATATTCCGATAATATTTTTGGATGGAGAGGTCCAGGATTTAGACTCGGTGGTCATGAAGGAACAACAGTAGATTTCCAATTCAGGTCACTTAGAGCGGAGCCTACAGGTGAAGGACTTTATTGCAACTGTTGTCCTTGACCTTCTTGGTAGTACAGGTTGCAAGTTTAGGAAGTGCTGTCAGAGTAGCCTTGGCCAGTAACTGGATTTTGTAGATGACACACACTGCAGTCACTGTGTGTTGGTGGTGGAGGGAAGAGTATTTGGGGACCCAATCAATTGGACTGCTCTTGTGCTTGCAGAGTAGACTAGGTGAGTAACTGCACTGCATTTTGTAGATAGCAGTCACAGTGTGCTAGTGCCGAGAGGAATGAGTGTTTGTGGATCCAAGCAAGTGGGCTGCTTTGCTCTCACTGTCAGAGGACACTGTTCCGTTTAATTCTCCTTCCCTCTACAAACTTAGCATCCAGCAGTTTCATTTGAGTTGTCAGAGTCAGCAGATGCTTCCCAAATAGGCAGAGAAATAGAATAAACTATAATTTAGAGGAGTGAGTTGTGTCCTTTGCTGCTGTGCTTTCAAATATAGTTATGATTTCTCAGTTTTTGTAATATTATTGATCAGAAAATTCCTACCCATTATTCTACATCACTTTTACATTATTGTGTGACCTTTATTTGACTCCTTGTGAGGTAGTCTAGATAAAAGCTCAAAAAAAGGTTCCAATATCGGGCTCATTGCTCTGGAGAGCAGTTCTAATCAGTGAATTGGACAAAATTTACAAGATTTGCTGTACTTGTAATTAATTCTCCTGCCCAGATTGTAGAAGTGAATTCCAAGGCTATGACCTTGCTGGCATGCTTGGTGTTCATTACTAACAATAAGAAAACCTTTTGTTATAACTGAATAGCTTGCCAAGCTACTACAGAAGGCACTCAAAACCAGAGCCATGCGTAAGTTTATGTCTGGACAAGGACGACAGAATACTTTCCAAACAAGGCCCCCAAGGTTATAAGGCAGAGGAGACAAAACATTGAAGTGACACTTATCTAACTGTGGTTATCAAAGTTATAGGTACAAAGGGAATAGAAAATCAGAGGGAATTTCTACTGTTGATGTGAATCCCAGTTATGTTCACAACCATTTGTGCTACCGTGGAAAATTGCTTCATTGCTACGCCACTTCTAAACATTATTACTCTAAATTATGACTTTATATCTTGAAAGTTTTGTAATTAATTCTACAACATGGATTTAAGTCATTCAAAATATGAAACATGAAAAGCTATTCAGAAATGAAATGGTTAATAAATCACTTTTTTCTATCAAATGTGATTTTACTCATTAAGGAACTACACTGCACAAGCTGTGAATGTTAAATAATATGGGTAATGAAACATGTCATATTAAGCATTGCTTACAATTTCACCATTTTTGGTCTCTGCATCCTTCCTCCCGCTAATTGCTGGGCACACCCTCTTACTGCTTCTTGTATCAGTGTATGTACAGCTAATGATAGATACGTGCAGACAGTTCATTCCTGTTCAGTGAATAACCCCAGCTGTGATTGCTGAAGTACACGCAATGGCCACACATGTCACATCATCTTATTCAATGATTAGGAAACTTCCACTGCAATTTTGTTGCATAGTTCAAATCTCAATGGAATTTTTTTAATATACTAATTGGTTTCGCAGCTATAAATGTGACTTGCAACAACGTGATTGATTTTTGAAATAGTAGAAATTTAGGAGAATCATCCAAAACAGGTCATGCCACAAAAAACATAGAACTCATCAATCAAACATATTCAACACATAAACACAAGTAACAGTGATTTCTATGTGTTGACAGAAAATGTTAATCAATTTTCAAATTCTATCCGTTTAGTAGTGACATTTATTTATCCAATGTTTAATTATGTTGAATTGAATGTCAGATCAATTGAGTTGTTACAGATAGAGCCTGCAGAGTGCAACATGGAGGAAACTGGTTCTGGGACCCAGTTAAGAGAGAATGAGATTAAGAACTTGTGTGTAGTGTAAGCAGCATAACTAATTCAATACCATCTGTGCTTATGTAATTAATTGAACCCAGTTTAAGAACTGAGGACTTAAGTAATATAAATAAATAAGACACCTGGTCACAGTAGATTTGGAAGTTTAGAAGGGAAAGAAAAGATTGATTAAGGATAGTCTGCATGGCTTTGTGCATGGGAAATCGTGTCTCATGAATTGTTTTGAGTTTTTTGAAGAGGTGACGAAGAGGATTGACAAGGGCAGGGCAGTAAATGTTGGACTTTAGCAAGGCCTTTCACAATGTCTCACGTGGTAGGCTGGCCCGGAAGGTTAGTTCACATGGGATCCATGGTGAGCTATCTAATCGGATACAAAGTTGGCTTGATGGAAGGAGTCAGAGGGTGGCAGTGGAGGGTTGTTTCTCAGATTGGAGGCCTGTGACCAGTGGTGTGCTGCAGGGATCAGTGCTGGGTCCAGTGTTATCTGTCATATATATAAATAAAAAGACTGTAGGTGGCATGATTAGTGGATGACACCAAAATTGGTGATGTGGTGGACAGTGAAGATAGAGGTCTAAGGTGACAATGCCATCTCGATCAACTGGGAAAGTGAGCAAAGATGGAATTTAACTCAGGTAAGTATAAAGTGATGCATTTTGGGAAGTTAAACCAGGACAGGACATACATGGAGAGTGTTGTAAAACAGAGAGACCTTCGGGTACGAGTACATAGTTCCTTATAAGTGGCAACACAGGTAGACAAGGTGGTGAAGGAGGTGGATGGCATGCTTGCCTTCATTGGACGGGGCACTGAGTACAAGAGATGGGACATCATGTTACAACTGTAGAAGACGTTGGTGAGATTGCACCTGGAATACTGTGTGCAGTTCTGATTGCCATACTATAGTAAAGATGTGATTAAGCTAGAAAGGATGCAGGAAAGAGTCACAAGGATGTTGCCAGGACTGGAGTGCTTAGGTTATAAGCAGAAACTGAATAGGCTGGGACTGTTTTCCCTGGAGCGCAGGAGGCTGAGATGTGGCCTTACAGTGATTTATAAAATCATGACAGGTATAGATAAGGTGGATGGTCACAGACCTTTCCCCAAGCTAGGGGAAATCTAGAATGAGAGGGCGTAAGTTTAAGGTGAGAAAGGAAAGATTTAAAGGGGATCTGAAGGGCAAGTCTTTCACACAGAAGTTGGTGGGATCTGGAATGAGCTGCCAGAGGAAGTGGTAGAGGCAGATACAATTACAATGTTTAAAAGACATTTGGACAGGTACATGGATAGGAAAGGTTTGAGGGATATGGGCCAAATGGAACTAGCTCAGGAAAGCACCTTGGTTGGCTTGGATGAATTGGGCTAAAGGGCTGTTTCTGTTCTGTATAACTCTGTCTCTATGACTCTGTGAAATGTTGCCTAAATTCTCATGTTGGACTAACCCCAGGATTATCTACCAGGGTGTAAATGGTGTTGAGAAGACATGGTCTCGCTAGACCTTTTTCCAACATCTGCACTACCTGATTCAGGAAACAACATTCATATTCACGCCTGGGGAAGAGATGGTGCTGCTAACTTGCTTTGCTCTCGATGCAAAGCAACACAACTAATCTGACACCACACAGTTCAGAGGTGGAGGAGAAGTGTTGCAGCATTGAAAGTGGTCAAATGGTCACAGTAGTATTAGAAATGACTTGGCTTGAATTGTCAGCTGGTACAGAAACAAACAACAAGCTTAGCTATGGTTGATTTTTATTCTTGGGATTAAGAAGGAGACAAAAAACAGTAATGTTTATCTTTCTGAAAATTCTAACGTCATTCTCTGTGCTCTTATTTCCACTGAATTGTTGCATCCATTTCAAGAAGGACATGAAGATCCTGAGGAGGAATGAGAAAAGATTTACCAGAATAGCTCCAGAAACTAGGGATTTCAGCTGTTAGGTTAGCATGGATATGCTGGGGCTGTTCTCCCTGCAGCAAAGAAGGTTGAGAGGAGATTCAACTGAGGTGGACATGATCATGACTGGTTAAGACAGAGTAAAAAGTGAAAGTTGTTCAAGGGAAATGGTTTAAAATGTAGTATTGCATTTATTTCACTAAGATAACTGTTACAATCTAGAATTCACTGTCTGTGAAGAAACTATATTCATCGGTGGCTTCACAAAGAAGTAAACTAAGTACTTGGGAGGGAATTATGTGCAAGACCATGGGAAAGCAGTGCGATAATGGGTCTGCAGGCATAGCCTTGATAGGCTGAATGGCTTTTTTTATGTTGATTCCCCAGCAAGTACTGTCTCCTTTAAAACCTTTGTGCTCTAAACAATACACCACAGCACATTAGGTTAATGTTTAATGAGCTCCTGAATTTGTCAATAATATTGAGCAATTCTAATGAAGCTCTGAGTGAAGTATAGTCACCACTTAATATCGTCCTTACCTTCACACTGATTTTCATTTTCAACAAAATTGTGGCATTATAATATGGGTTATAAACTGGAACTTAGCAGACTCCAGAATCTACTAATTTTATAGGCACATGTTAATGATAACTTATGTACATTTTACCCTCTGGTCTTCAGCAATGCACAGACATGCTGTCATACCTGCTGTAAATTCCATCGGAATACAATAAAAGGAGCAAACATAAGGTTGTAAAGCAACCACTGCCAGGCTAGTGCATGCACCAAATTAACTGACAAGCATAAACTCCTTCTTGCCTTTATTTGCTTCCATTACCTTGGTTCAACTAGGCACAGTTCCAGCAACAGTTCAGACAGACAGGCTCATTTTTTCGAAACAGCCTGCTCTGCTGCAAGTCCTGTTTTATGATAATTACATGATAGTGAATTTTCTATAGCTGCTACCTGAAATAATTTTGTCCTGCTCCTCTGAGGATTTCGTGGGCAAGTTTCCAGAGCACTAGCAAACCTTTCAGGGCACAAAAGTTCAATTTCTGGTCTAAGTAACTAACTTGTGTCAATCATTAGAAGAGTTGCAGCACAGTGCCCCGGGGCAAGTGAAAGAAAAATAAACCAGGGCTCCCATTGTTCCTCATTATCCGGTAATCCCCGCTGGAAAAGTGTGCGTTCATGCATGGACATTGTGGGGGAACAGAGCCGTGATGTTTCCTTCAGTCTAAAGGCTGCCACCACTCACTGTCAAGGCTCACACATGCAGAGTGACTCCGGTTACCAGTGAAGGAACTGCTTCCTCGGGACTGTATTGGAAGCACAGTTAGTTTTTAAAGTGAATGAATTAGGGGAGTGGAGCAAAGTGGTGGAAAGGAAGGAAAAAAACCAATAAAAAACCTGATATGCTAATGGAAGTCCCAAACTACATGTACTTTATCCTCTAGTCATACTCAATCAGCAAAGCAATTGAAAATACATGTCGCAACTATTGCCTGCTTAATTTATACAAGAGAACACTGAAATCAGTGGATTTTCCTGCAATGAAAATCAGTAGAGTAATAACATACAACGTGAGAAGTTAATGTGATGTAATGTCCAGATAGGCCTTGAAATGGCTAGCCCATGTGCCCACCCCTATTGTGAGCCTTATTAAAGTATTTAGATTGGGCTCTTACAAAATCCATGTGTTAATGATGATACCCTAACAATGAGGTTAAGTAGAGTTCTGGTATTTTTGCCTGGTGATCTAAGTGAATGGCAGTAAATGTCCAAGGCTTGAAATTGTGTGACTCCAAGGGGGAATCTGTCATGATTTTATTTCTTTGCTCTTGGATTTCTCAGGGGCAGAGAATTCTGGCTTGAGAATTGCTAACCTCAGTGTATGGCTGCACTCCTGCTGACTGCTCACTATGCTTGTCCTGCATGGTGTCCAGCTTCTTGAGAGTGCTGTTGGAACTATACTTATTCAAGTGGAAGTGAGCACATTCCTGAATTAAAACCTGTAGATACTTGGAGGGGCTGGCGATGAGTCACTATTGGTATTGGTTTATTATTGTCACTTGTACCGAGGTACAGTGAAAAGCTTGTCTTACAAACCGATCGTACAGGTCAATTTATTACACAGTGCAGTTACATTGAGTTAGTACAAAGTGCATTGATGTAGTACAGGTAATAACAGTAACAGTACAGAGTAAAGTGTCACAGCTACAGAGAAAGTGCAGTGTAATAAGGTGCAAGGTCACAACAAGGTAGATCATGAGGTCATAGTCCATCTCATTGTATAAGGGAACAGTTCAATAGTTTTATCACAGTGGGGTAGAAGCTGTCCTTAAGTCTGGTGGTACGTGACGTCAGGCTCCTGTATCTTCTAATCACAGAGACAGAATCCTTATCGAGCTCTTTTGGTCAATAAGACCACTTAAGCTTCTAATCAATCAATCATAGACCACGATGGTACCACTGACGATGATGGGAAAGTGTCTGAGCCTCTCCTTGTTCTAGAAGGTACTGTTTGCCTTAAGCTTTAAGAATTACTTGTTAGTTACCATGAGGTCTAGGTGCTCACTGAATCTTGTGGTGGGTCAGTTTTGGCTTTTTTTGTTGGAGAAACTGTGAGTGGCACTTGACATCTTGTCCTCAACAGCAAACAGAACAAACCTTGTGCCTTGGGATTGTTGTGGAGAGAGTGCCTCCCCAAAGAATTCCTACTGCAATATCAGGGGTCTCAAAGAATCCAAAGCAGTTTCCTTTATGCTTTGCATTTGTCAAGCCACTGGAATCTTTCTTATGCTTCATTCAACTGCTTTGTTAACTGTTGTATTCAGTTAAATACTGTCCTAATGCTAAGAGTAGCAGTTTGCTCACATCCATCAGCATTCATCTGGACTTTGATGGCTCACCCTAAGCTATCGTGTGTACCGTAACTTCTAAGAGAGTCAAAAACAAACTGCTGAGAAACAAACTCAGCAGGTCAGCCAGTGTCTGTGGAGGGAAATGGACAGTCAATGTTTCGAGTTGAGACCTTTCATCTGGACTGAAAGATAGAGGGGAGATAGCATTCCTCTCACCTCTTTATATTGGCTATCTCCTGTCTATCTTTCAGTCCTGACCCACTGAGTTCCTCCAGCAGCTTGTTTTTTGACCCAGATTCCAGCATCAGCAGTCTCTTGTATCTCCATCCTAAGAGAGTCAAGTGATTTTCAGTCACACAAGATTAAATAGTAATGGGCTAATGGTATCCTTAGATGTCCAGAGCTGTATGAATGCTATGCTTGTGAAGGGTCATTTTATTTCCCTTAGCTATATGCTCTATGCTGTATCAGTCAGGAAAATCTAAAGCACATGGGGGGGGGGGGGGGGTTAGCAATTTCTAAATCTCCAAGATCTGTTTCTATATTGATCTATGACCCTCAAAAATCTCCTCGGGTTGGAGGTCCTGACTTTGGGAAAATTGGGTGTCTACAAAGTGATAGAAGGCTATTCAGTCTATTTCCCTGTACTTGCTCCTTGAAATAAAATGATTACTTTTATATCGTACCTTTCATGTTTTGAGTGTAATGCAGGAAATTTAGTAGACAAGATGTACACAGCAATGTCTTGTGATTGTCAAAGTGATAATGACCAGATAAATTATGTTTTCTTAGAAATGTTGATTAAGGTTCAAACATTAGCCAGAACTCTGGGGATACTTCCCTTCTTCCTTGAAATAGTGCTTTAGCATCTCTTTAGCATCAATAACCCTTGAATGCAGAGGACCGGAGTTGACGACATAGTAATGTTTTTTTTTCTTTTTAACTGAAGAAATATCAGTCCAGTTTTTGAAGTTTTTGGTTTATTATCAATTTTTTTTTGATTTGGTGGTTCTTTCATATAATTAAATTTCATTTCTTTGTAGTCTTTCCTTTTGTATTTGTTCACTCAATAAGAGAATGGGAGGTCTAGATTACTCTTTTTTACTCCTTGTGATTTTATATATATATTAACTGTTATGACTGCTATCCTGATCTCTCTGCACCATACGTATAATTACTAATGTTATATATTATTTTGTACTAATTTGAAAATTAATAAAAAAAGGTTGAAAAAGAAAGAAAGCATCTCATGTCCTATTGCAAGAGACTATGGGATCTGAACTCCATCTTGTATTGGCCAAGGTTTTCGTGTTCAAGCCTTTGAAATGGGATTTGAATTCAGAACTTCCTGACTTGAGGCAAGCGGGCATTGACTTTGTCACAGCTGCCAAACCCATACACTGTCCCTACAGTCCTGCTAATATTTACCCTTCAGGTATTTGTCTAATGCAATTGAATCTGTTTCCACCATCCATTCAGCTTGTGCATTTCCGATTACTGCATAATATTTTGCACCGTGGTGTAATCCACAGTTCTTCAGCTAATTATTTTAAATAAACGTCTTCTGCCACTGGAAATAGTTTATTTTTATTGACTTTATCGACACCCTTCATGTTTTTATATATCTCTATCAATTCTCATCTTTATCTTCCCTCCCTTAAGAACAAACCTAGCTTTTCCAGTCTCTCCACATCAGTTCTCTTTTGTACTTATACTGAAATTTAAATGGGGCAATTCAAGAGCTTATATACAGCCAAAATAAGCAGAACCATTTCTATCTACCAGCTGGCTTCCCTGATGGTGCCTTTCGACACCTACTGTTTAAACAAAAATGATGCCAAAGTACAAAAAAAGGTCACACATGATAATCAAAGAAAATATCGAATAGTGTGTCAGAACTGACTACAATTCATCTGTTTAATTGCAGAGGCAGTTGTTGATGTGACCGTTGCCTAAAATTACCACCCTGACAGCTCTTACTACGAGTGCAAACTGGTTGTGGAGAATGGGAGGAGTTTTATATTTGAGAGATTAATGGAAGATCGTTGTTTTTACAGCACAGATTAGATTTGTTCCCTGGAGCTGCGAGGTGTCGTCAGGAATAGGGTTGCAACAGATATCTATGCACTCACAATTGGGAGTTTCCTGTGAAACAGATGGCAGTTGTAACAAATGTTAAATGCCAGCTGAGGAGCTGAAAAGATGATGAGCAGTTTGTAATCCATTAAAAGGGCATTGAAATCCATGCAACAGTACCTCTGAAAACACTGGAAAGATATGGGAATACATACTGATGGAGTAATGGGATCTTTATATTGCAAAGCAATAACAGAAATAAGTGGAAACACTCAAAGTCTGGCAGCATCTGTTGATGAAAGGTCATTGACCTGAAACATTTACTCTGGTTTTCTCTCCACAGATGCTGCCTGACCTGCTGAGTATTTGCAGCATTTTATGTTTTTAGCCCATTAATCTCAACTGTGTTTTCAGTTCATTAGCCAGTCCTCTACCCATGCTAATTTATTACCCTCAATGTCACGAGCTCTTACCTAGATTCTGTTTCTCTCTCCACAAATATTTCCCGACTTGCTGAGTACTCCCAGCATTTTTAGTTTCTGCTTCCCATTTCCAGCTTCTGCAATATTTTGGTTTGATTATTGATTTTGCGTTAACTTGTAAAGCTTATTAACAGTCAGATCAAAGAAAGAAACAGGTTGTTAAATTCCAACAAATATGTGTCATTAGAATCATAAAGTCATAGAGTAGTACAACATGGAAACAGACCTTTCGGCCCAACTGGTCCATACTGACCATGGTGTCCACCAAACTAGTCCCATTTACCTGCGATTGGCCCATATCCCTCTAAACCTTTCCTATCCATGTACCTGTCCAGATGTCTTTCCAATGTTGTTATTGTACCTGCCTCAACCATTTTCTTTGGCAGCTCATTCCGTATACGTACCACTCTCTGCATGAAGGTTGCCCCTCAGGTCTCTTTTAAATCTTCTACCTTTCACCTTAAACCTGTGCCCTCTGGTTTTTACACTATGAAGCTGGAGGAATTCAGCAGGCCAGGCAGCATCCGTGGAGAAGAGCAGGCGGTCAACATTTTGGGTCTGGACTCCGAAGGGTCCTGACCCAAAACATTGACCGCCTGCTTTTCTCCATGGATGCTGCCTGGCCTGCTGAGTTCCTCCGGCATCATAGTGTTTTTCATCACGATTCCAGCATCTGCAGTCCTTTGTTTCTCTGGTTTTTAGTTCCCCTTTCCTGGGAAAAGGACGACGTGCATTCATTCCTATCTATTGCCTCTCGTGAATGCATACACCTCTATAAAGTCATTGCCAGTGTTCTTCATCCAGTTTGTGTCTTTATTGTTTAGCTCCTCCAGCATTTCCTTCAGTTCACAGCCCATTTTAAAAGTTAATTAGGACCCCCCTTGGTTTGTTATACCACACTGGGATATGAAGATGGGTCAAGTTTATGTTTTAAGGCCACAAAACTGCCTTTGCAATACAGTCATCTTTCCACTATGTGTTAAATGTTGCCTTGTTGTGGATTTGGCTAGAGATATCAAATGGTATTCAATATTTTTTTATACATCATTTCTGTAATTTTTTTGGAAATTCAACTTGGATCTTGTGCACTGTAGCAGGCCTTAACTGGAAGTTTTGGGTTTGCCTTTTGTGTTGGTTAAAAGGGACCTAATCTAATTGAGCTTATACTGGGGAGTCCAAGGCATCCATCTTTCACCTGACAAATTCTTAAAGATGAAAGCTGCTCCTTCTCGTACATCTCTCCTTACTCTTACCTCCTTGTCATCCCCTTTGGAACACCCCAGTCATTGCTTAGCTGAGCACCCTTTCCACTTCACAATCCCACCTAATTGTTTCATAGAGTCATTTCCACACACATCCTGGCAAATTTTCTCCAGACTATCAGGAGCCTCTGAATGTTCAGCTCACCTGTTTTTCGGTGGCTGAATAGACTCCTGAGATTCACTGTCATAATTTATGTGTCGTGATACAATGGGAGTGTCTTACAGCATTTCAACACCTATCCAGCTTTCTCTGCAATAATGTTCTGGCAATCCCCTTTCATTTTGTCCTATAGTTTAATCATAAAATTGGACAACAGGTATCTTGTACCAATTCAAGCAGAACATATTTAATGAGTACAAATTGTAGTTTCCACTTGCGCAGCAACAGGAGATAAGTGCAAAGGAATGCAGACAGACCTTTCCAAAGAATTTACCGTGTCATTCAGGTTCTCTTTAAGGTTCCTTTCATCACTATTACATGGTTTTAATTCCTTAAAGTAAATTGTGTTTGGACAATAGCAAGAACTGGCATGAAAACCTGGAAAACTGGAGAGGCAAACGTGTAGGGTTAGGTCAGGTAACTGAACAATTGCTGAACAACAGCTTAACTGCAAGTGAATTGAATAACTCAAAAAGTCGCAAATGTGCATTGAAAATCACCTGATCAAGCAGCCAGTAAGGAGAAAGGACTTTGTCACATTGCAGCCCATCTGAAGGCATTTATGCTGTGAATCTTGATTTTAGCAGAGGAGTGGATGCAGAGGTCAGATACCATAAGGTTCGGAGGGGAGTCACACAATCGTTAAAACTAATGGAACAGAACTGGAAAAATACTTAATAAAGAAGTCGTTCTAATGGTTTCATAGGATTATTATTGATGGAGATCAGTCAGTTAACAGGAATAATTTACATTTATATAGGAACTTTAACAAAGAAAAACATCTTAAGGTATTTAAGAGAAATAAAATCAGACAAACATTGACATCCAGCCAAATAACTAACTTAATCCTTTGTCAATTTTTAAGCAATCTCAAAGAAAACAAAAGACGTGAAGGGTATTGGAAGTTCACTTCACCACTGCACTGATGTGTCACTGTGCTGCCCAGTGGAATTCAAAACCCTGAGATTGTGAAATGAGAATGGACCTCTTGGTCCATTGATATCACCTGTGTTCTCGGCACTCACAAACTAATCTCCTGATAGGTTTGGATAATGACAAGAAAAACTTATGAAAAGATTCTGTGAAATATTTCTTTGGTGCCCGGAAGTATTGAAGTAAAAGCACCTTGCTGTCAATTGCGGCTGTTAACGTTGTTAAAATGATCTCTTCTCACTACCTGAATCTGAGATGACTACATCAGTGTCGGCATCCATAGTATAAAGACAACTCTTAATCATCAGTGGTGTATTTATTTTTATAAGTTCCAGTCTTAAACAATTATTCAATGCTTCTTTTATAAGAGTTGGAGAACACATCATTAACTGTATTAATCAGAAATGAAGTTACACAGCTAGGGATTTTTTTTCATTATCCCTCATTTTGTTTGAAGCTTACCAGTTCTCTCCTGTGTGTTGAATTATGGTTATAATGAGAATGTAGATAGCTTTAATGGAGCTAATGCTAATGTTGTTTGCTTGGATATTCAACAATCTAAGTGTGATCTGATTTTCTTTTCCTGAAGAGCATATTATGAGCTTCTCATTGCTAATTCTTACATGATATTAACTGCTGTTGTTGTTTTTACATTCTTGTTGATGCTGTGCATTGCTGGCTGGCAGGGAGTACTTCAGTGAGTTTTCTGCTTGCTGTTTTCTCTACCTTTGTGGTGATAACTGGGTCCTCTGCACAATATTATGTCTCCGACAGGGAATTCATTGGAAAATGATAGAAACCTTTCGCTCCCTCTGCCCACATCAACCAGTTATTTCCCAAATGTTCCCTTCTTCTCTGGAAGGTAGTGACTTAAGTACTCTGTGTGATGGTTTCTGTGAAATCAGGATCATCCAGTATTCTCCCCAAGCAGCTGTAATTAGCAAGTGAGCAGTATAGAATGAGGTAGCCATGATAATAATGCAAATTTGTTTCATTAGAAATTAATGAAACATTGGAAGCAAGGAACAATGCACACCCACTACTAATTTGCATGTACGACAGGATGAATCGCTATTCCTTAGATTCTTACCTAACAGAAGGGACCCATCAGCCCATCATGCCTGTACTAGCTTTTTGAAGCAGCTAATAGAATGGTGCCATTCTCCATCTCTTTTCCCCCCAGTCCTGCAATTATCTTTTCAAGTACTTATCCAATTCTTCGTTGACAGTTTCTATTGAAACTGCTTGCACCGCTCTTGCAGTTAGTGCTTTAGCACTTTCCAGCTCCTGGGTAAAGACAACTCTCCTCCTCTCCCCTCTAGTTTTTTTGCCAATGATTTTAAATCCATGCCTTGTGCTTATTAACCTTCCTGCAAGTGACAATGGCTTCATTTTACTTGTTCTGTCAAAAACCTTTCATAATTTTCAACACTTCAATTACATTTTGCTCTAAGGGGAGTTCTCCCATATTATTTAGTTCCTCAGTATAATACTTTTGTCCCTCCCAAGCTAGACTGTTGGACTGGCTAGCTGTATATCATGCGGGAGCTTGTGGAATGGGAATGTTTTTGTCTTGTAGACTGGAGACAGAATGTTCCACAGCTGATAATATTTTCATAGACACATGGACTCAAAGGGCTGAGCCTATTAAACATGCTCCTTGTTTGCAGAATGCTGTATGTTGCAGCTGTCTGTGTGGGAGTATGGCCTCCTCGGAATGGACAAGGCTGCACACTTTTGAATGCTCTTTATTCAGGAGAAAGGGAGACTTCAACTTCCTTAACACTTCCGTTTGTTTTTATAGTGAGCCCAATTCTCTCAAATTCTTGCCTCCCATTATATCCGATGTTAATGAGTATTCCCAAAATCTTCTGGGAATATTTTCTTGATTGACAAAGTAATCTTGGTCAGGAAGCCATTCACTTGCAGGGGTCAGAAAATAGAGCTTGATTCTTGTTCAGGATTTACAGTGAAAGCAAGTTCTTCAGGAATGCTGGTTAATAATGAGAGGGAACTTCACCTGAAACCAGATGAAAGGTGGCAATTCAAAATGTCAACTATCCATTTCCCTCCAATAGATGCTGCCTGACCTGCTGAGTTCTTCCAGTGCTCTGTGTGTAACTTCACTTGAGTGGTACTTAGGTTGATTAAGGCTACTTATTGCAACCCAACAGCTTAAAGTCAACATAAGCTGCATTTTACTTAATTTTAAAGCCTCCAAAATGTTTCATATTGCAGCTGGCTGGCTGGTTGCATTAGGAGATGCCTACACTGGTACAATATCAAATATATATTATAAAAGCATCATCTCATCTCGGGCTAGGCATTGAATCCTGTTTGTCGTCAATGATAAAATACAATAAAGCAAACAATCACAGCCATTACTCATTATTAAATTGCATAAAATGAAATGATTTTCTTTAAATGTTTATTTGAGTGCAATCTAATACCTTAACCAATTATGTATATGCGTGCTGGACGGACAGTTTCAGGGAATCAGGTCCAGATTGTTTCCTGATAAAGTCATTATTAGTGACGTCAAGGACATTAATTGACATGTATGAATGTCATCCTCTGTCAAGGACATTGGGTACAGCCACAGCTGGTGTCTACTAAGCATCAAAGCTGGCCCAAAGTGGTGCAACATCTGAATAAACCCACACATAAGATTGAAACAATCTACATAAGTAAAGATTAAACTGTCACTATTTGATATCCCTCATATATTTATCAGTTTCAACCAATACAAGCAACATTCACCATGTGGACAGAACTGGAACAATAAGAACCACAAGGCAAAGTAAGATAATAAGCAAAGGAAACTCCAAAGAGTTACACAGTATGAATGGAACTGAATCCTGTACTGGAAGACATAAACCAGACCAAGGCAGTGGCAGAGGTCATCAAATTCAGAACAACAAGCACCACTCAGCTGAGTTAAGGGCAGAATAAATCCCAGATCTCATGTTTGAAAAAAGTCCAGATTAATTGGGCAACTGTCTTAAAGGTTAATATATAAAATACACCCAAATCATGAACAGATCCTCAAAAGACCAAATCTGCATTGGAATGGTTGATGAAAGAGAGGAAGTGAATTTGCTTTAATTGTTCAATTTAGATATAATCATGCATTAATTAAACACTATACCTGGTCACATCAGTCTGTTATTGTACCCATCATTGAGATAAAAGAAAACACTGAGAGTGTGTTCAGTTAACACTATTGTTCCACGTAGATAAGAATGGTAACGGGTAGGGATAGTGGGGGGGGGGGGGGGTTGCATCATTAGTTATTTAGCACAATATATTTTGTGTGTTGGATGTCAAACCATCTCATACTGATAGGCCAGAGTTTTGTTTCTCTACTGGCTGTAAAATCTGTGAACAATTTAAACCTATCCCAAGGATCATGGATAACCATATGACCTACTTTTAAGTTAGTACAATATGGAAATAAGCTTAAAGATGCACTCAGATATGCCATAGAGTTGGATGGGGCAGGAACAATGCTTGTGAGATTGACACTGAAGCATGTTACTGGAGAAAGAAAGGAGATTTCTTCAGCATCAAACCTGTTAAAAGTTGTTTGGATTAGGCACTTACATTTTGTATTTGGAGCAAGATTGTCTACATTGGCTTCATTCGACTTTTCATACTTCTGACATGAAAGAAATGAATAGCATGACAATGTGACCTTTTGGTTCTAGTCTGCAAATGCCTAATTCCTTCTGGTCTTGCTAGCTAAGCAGACTCAGGCCTCCCCCTAATCTTGTAACTATGTCCACTTGTTCAAGGTTCTCCTGTTAGTGGAAACACCTAGACATCTACCCCTTCTTGCCAATAAGATTAACCCTCATTCATCTAAGATCCAAAAACTATAGATCTAACTCTCTCATCCCAGGAATTAGTTTAGTTAATCTCTTTTGGATTGCCTCCAAAGGCAGTGCATTCTTTCTTAAATAAGAAGACCAAAACTGTGCACAGTACTCCAGATCTGGCCTCACTGGTGCAGTGAACAAAGAACACAGAATAGTACAGCACAGGAACAGGCCCTTCAGCCCATGATGCTGTGCTAAACTAGTTAAACTAATAATTAAGTGCCTAACTAAACAAATCCCTTCTGTCTACACAATGTCCATATCCCTCCATTCTCTGCACATTACCCTGTGTAATTGCAACAATACCTTCCTATTTCTAAACTACAATCTTCCTGCAATAAGGGCTAATATGCCATTTGCCTTCCTAACCACTTGCTGCACTTATGTTTTTCTGTTTAAATAATGGTCTGCCTTTAGATTCCGCTTACTGAAGTGCATAACCTCACTTTCCCACATTAAACTCCATTTGCCAGTCACTCACTTAATCCAATCATACCCAGTTGCGGAAATGTAATATCCCATCACGGTGTGCTCTCTCACTACACCAAAGGAATTATTGGTTTGATGGTTATAAGAAAACTGGCTATTTAAATTGCAAATAACCACCTGAAAAGCATATTTTCATAGGAGGATTATTAATTGTGAGGGGATAAAAATTTGAAATTCAGATAGTGTTCTTGGCCTTCACCTGCCAATAATACCCCCCAAGTGACATATGCCTATGCTTTTCTTCATTAATTTATTTTTTTTAATGTTGTAGTTAAAATGTTCTTTCTATGTGGCATTCGGAGAATGTGAGAGCATGCCTAACAGATGCAGTTCACCCAAGTCTGACTAATTATTCAACAAAAATCAGTCACACAGCGATAAGGCTGGGCCTGTGCCAGTTGATAGCAAGGCCTCATGGGCCTTTTGTGACTTTAGCAAGACAATGAGCTGTGACTACAGGAGTGTAATTGAGCGGAAGGGATGCTTATGCCGCCTCACAGCACACAGACCGGTGGCAGCCAACACGAATGTGGCAAATTACAGTTTTATTTTTACTGGAACAGTGCTCATCTTTCTTTTATTTTAAACATCTGATCTCCAGAACATGCACATTAACCTTATGTATCATGAACATGTCGAGCAATGTTGCTTTGCATAGCCTTTTCTCTCTCCTCAAGGTACTGACTTATTCTGGGGTTTGGATACACTCTGCCATCTGCTACCTCAACAATTTTGTCATTCTATGCGTGAGACTGCCCGGCAATTGTTGAGAAGCTATTCGACCATGGAAGGGGTGGGGAAAGAGAGAGGGCACCATAGCTGAGCCCAATCTGTCCTTTGCAAACACTCACACAGCACAATTTTCAACAATAACTAAATAACTATCAGTGAAAGCACTTCTGTCTCGTTTATTTACCCCACTCCACAGTTTGTCTGTGCTTCTGTCAGTCATAGAAACATTTCAATGGAAATCAGCTAACTCAGCCTGACTGGGATTGAACCTGGTAGAAAACAAAATGCTGGAAATGCTCAACAGGTGTGTGGAGGGAGAAGCAGAGTTAATATTTCAGTTCCATGAATCTTGTATATTTAGTTATATTCCACACTGCAGAGCAAAATTATTCTTTGTCCTGTGAAATTAGTGTTACCAACTCATTAATAGAGAAAATCTTTTTCCTCACTTTATATTTTGTATTCTATACCTCTGTTAGTTATATCTCCACCACATATAACTGCCCATTGAAACAGTTCATAGACTTCACCATTCAGTCAACTTCTAGAAGTGTGATAGTGACCTGATTTCTCCTGTTGTTAGATGCCTAGGCTCCATTCAGTATTTATCAAAGGTAACTGCACAACTTATTTTTACACAATCAGGAAAAGCATCTCAAGGAATTTTATAGAGGCCTGAGGAAAACAAATGCTGAGCCAAAGAAGGATGGGTGAACAAAAACTTGATTAAAGAGGTGACAAAATGATCTATGTTGGATGGAGATACAAAGTGATATAGGAAAGGAATTCCAGAGAGTAGAAACAAGCCTGTTAACAGCATGGCAAAGATGGGGGTAAAGGAATGAGTGGGATACACAAGATACCATAACCAATGAACGTGGAGTTGGACGAAGAGGCTATTGTAATAGGGAAGTACAAAGCGTTCCAAGGACAAGAATAATGGTTTTAAATTTGACACAAATAGCCAGAAACCAACATAGTCAAAAGTACTGCCTGTTAGATATCCTATTAGACTGCAGCACAGCATACCACTAAACAACATGTCACCTTTGATATAGTTTTCCCTTTCAAGGGCAATGGAACAAGAAAATAAGGTCAAAAGCAATCATTAAAAAGCTATACACAAATGTAACTTTCCTCCAATTAGTTTGCAAATTAGACCTTTGGTTTGCTCTGGAATGCAATTGCCTTCAATCTGGGGCTCGCTTAGAAAAAATTACACTTTGGAGTAAACATGTTAGTTGGGCAACTGTCTCCTTTTTAAAAATACAAAAAGAGAAAATGTACTGATGCAGCGAGATGGTTCAGTTATTTATTCTTGTTTATGACCTGCACCAGAGCCTTGAGCTCTAAAATCTAGGCTGGTGATCCAGTTCAATACCAAGGGAATGTTGCACTCTTGGAGGGTGCCGTTGTTCAGATGAGATGTTAAACGGAAGTCTTGTCCGCTCTGCAGATGGCTGTAAAAGATAATTTGGCACTGTTATGAAGAAGAGCAGCTGTCTGGCTGATCTGTTGCTTGACAATACTTAAACAGATGTCATTATCAACTGCTGTTTGTGGGAGCTCCCTGCCTGCAAATTGGCTGCTGCATCTTCTACATTAGCACAGTGACTCTTCACCAAACTACTTCATTAGCGCCAAAACGCTTTGGGAGAACAGAATGTTGTTTCGTCCAAGTCTTTCTTTCTTTCTTTCCAATTCTCTTTTGGTTGAATAGTCTGGCAGCTCCTTCAGTATAGGAGGAAAGAAAACCTAATTGAAAAAGAGATTGACTGATTGATACGAGATATAATTCCAACATTGCAAGAGAAATTTACATCACCCGTTGACTATTTTTAGCTTCATTCCATGACTGCACATACAACTCACCACATATACGCACAAACATAAATGTAAACTTGATATATCCAGACAAGCTCATGCACGCAGAGGCCAGAGTCTGAACAATGAACTTTGCGTGCTTTAGTAAAGGCTGTCATTTAAACATACCAGTGCTGTAACTGGGGTTCCTCTGCAAACATAATCAGCCAGCAAAGGAATCAAAACTACTTTACGTCTTTGAAAATCTAATAGATATTTCTTGCAAGCTTAAATAAATTGGGTAGGTCAAAGGGATTAATCTCCCATTCCTCTTTCAACAAGAACAGAGAAGACTGATTGAAATTATCATCAGGAAGCAGACTGCACACACATTGACTGCTGCAAACTAAGAAATGATCAAATTGTTGTACCTGGTCTATCCATTAGTTTCTTTACACTTTTTGTTTCAGGACACTTCCTACTAGTCTTTCTCCAGACATGCTTCCTTGTCTGAAAATCTATTGAGTGGTTGGAATTGCGTTCTTTCTCTTCCACTTTTCTTTCTGGAACACTGCCTTATTCTTCACCAATATAATGAAACCTATTCCATTCTCCTTTTGTTTTTAAAGCACCGTTATCTGGGATCTGGAATTTCACAAAACTATCTCAGGTTTGAAAGAACTATTGTGCTTGAAGAAAACTAACTCTATGAATACTGGTTGGCATGACAAGTCATGAATACAAATGATTTAAAACACAGATGTAAGGATGGAGTAGATATGATGTCTGAAGCCTTTTCCCCTCTGTCTCTCCAGAGCACTGAACGCTAGCCTCAGATTTTAAAATAGAAAGAATTATTATATCATTGTTTTTTAACAAGAGAAGTAGAATGCTCAGACATGTTTGTACATTGGGTATATAGTGTAATGCAGTTTGCATGTGTTCATAAGTATATGTGAAGAAAATGAAACATTTTGCTCGTAAACTATACAATGAAATACATATCATATATATACACACACACACACAGATATATATATTACTTCTGCAAGTATTTGCTAACATTCTCATTATAAATTTTTGCACCCATGTTTATAATGGAAACTACCTACGTAAACCTTTCATCCAGTTCTACCCTGCAGTTCAGCTGCAATACTAACACATCAAAGACACCACTGCAGTACAGAGTCAATCTCACCAGAATAGATACTGAGATTGATATTTTTTTTGGGCAGCTCAAGCCAAAATTCCCAAAATATAATTCATGCAAGTTGTGCAAAGCAGTTAAACTAACTCTAACATGTTGACAAATAAATGAAAGGGATCATCGAATAGCTTAAGTTGGTGACTCCTGTTTTAACTTGTACATATGATGGGGACAGAAGATTTTAAAGTCTCAGTCTAGAGGCAATAGATTTCCAGATGAATGGTATGCAATCATTCCTCTTATCTCCGTTCAATGCAGTCTATCTGAAACCTGTAGGAACTGTTTGATACATAAACATTACAAATTACTTAATCTGGAGGTGTTATAAAAATAGCTACAGAAAATAGAGATAAACCTACATGTACAGCTCTCAGGAAAAAAAACTTTGCTAAGTTGTAAATGATTACAGGTTTGACAGGGCCTGACCATTTCTATCATAACATAAAGCAATTATGTGTGCTCTCCTTGTGTACACTAAAATTGGCCATGCAATTTTCTAATTAGTTTTGATTATTTGCATATATAATATGTAATTGAAAATTAAATCTTATTTGTATCCTGGATAGAAATGCAGCTTATACCAGTTATCAAATTTGTGTCAAGTGTAGATTGTCGACTAGCAAATAAGGCCGTTGATTGAATTTTTGGATCTCTCCGAGGCATACACTGTCTTTCCACAGATGGGCTAATGGATCACTTTTCCATCCTGCACCATTTCCATTGCAACAGTTTGTGATACTCTAGGAGTACTTCCACTCACTTCTGTCCTTAAGCATGTTACTATGTGATGAATTGTCAGGATACACACACTGCTACTTTTTGATGCAACATCGTTGAACTTCAACATGCAAGACAAATGAAGTTGCATTTATAAAAATCAATGGCTTAATCAGAGAATGGTAATGGCAGAATTGAAAGTCAATAAGACTCACAATGCCATAAGGTAAATATTCATTCCTGCTTCTGATCACAAGTCAACTAGTTGAGAGGTAACATGTGAAATACAGCAGTGCTATGATACCTGAAACCTATGCTTACAACTGGAGGCAGCCCATGCCTTTTGGTCTTGAGAATGGCCCATATATGGTTTGAGATCTTGCTGAAACCAACTTACGAGCTTTCCATTGTGCTCGTCATCCATGACTTTGGTGGGTGGACAGAAGCAGAAGACTTATAAACCTTACCATTCATTTCAGCATGTCCCAAAGTGCTTTACAACCAATGAAGCAATGTTGAGGGACATTCACTATCATAATGTGGTGAGCTGAGCAGCTAATTTACACATAGCAAGCTCCACCTGTGCATGATAGATATTGGTTAGGATTCAGGGTAATTCATGTTAACCTGAGAGACCAGATGTTGTGTCGGTTTAAAGTGGAATCTCCAACAATGCAGCACCACCACAATATGCACAGAAAGGTCATCCAGATTTTAGGGTCAAGTCAATGGAGTAGCTCTTGAACCCACAACTATCTGGGTCTTATGTGAGAGTACTACTGATTGAACTGTATCTGCCACCTCCAGATACAGTTACATAAATGCTGAATAAAATCAAGTCATTTGGTGCTGGGTGGTGCAGTGAGTTAAACCCCTGACCTCTCAGGATTGGCAGATGAGCTCAAATCTACATTAGGCTGATGGATTTAAAATTGGCTTTAGGGTTTTCTGTGAAATGAACTTGGACAGTTTCAATCTAATTCCTTTCAGATATACAAATTGCCCCTAATGGAAAATATCTGTCAAAGACACTACAGGAAGACTGGTGTGGGAAATAGCTGTCCAACAGAAGCTCTTTATTCTGGGATAGGTCAAGAAGCATCTTAATGTGTGTCTAAGTATGCAATAAGCAACCTGTTTTTTTTTATTTTTCACTGCTGTTGTTTCTTTAGTTTTGTCAACAGAACTTTTATTAAAAAGTATGGAAATATCCACATAATTTAAGATTAATCTAAAGTGGACCTAACAAATTGTCAGATCATTTTATATTCCATTTTTCAGTATCCTGTGTTTTACTACTTTCATATGAAGAATCTTATTAGATGCATCTCAATTATTCATGGTTTCATTGTTCAAGACGCCAGCCTCATTTTGCATATATGTCACTTTTCAGAAAAGGTAATTCTAAATGTTTATTAGGATAATGCTTGCATTCTCCCTTCGTGGAAGAGTAAGCTTAGGTACAAATATTTTACTTGTTTTTAAAATCAGAACTCTTAGGAAATGTTGATTCATACAGTTTGATTGTAACAAATCTGTTAAGTTATCACAGCTGTGAAATATTTCCACTATCTCTGTCAGTTACACAGGAACATGAAGTGCATTCACCCACTTTCTCCTACTCTCTCTCTCTCTCTCTCTCTCAACACACACACACACGCGCGCGCGCACAAAGGCACACACAGGAACACACATATGCATGCAGACACACACATGCACATTGTTCAGCCATGGTCAAACACGTAGTTATTGCAACACCCATTCAAACAGACTATTGTTGTAACTTTTTGAACAGGAATGAACGTATAACAGAGGGAAAGGGGCCATGCATTCGTTTACTCCTCTTTCCCACCATTTCCATCGACTCCTGGAGATGAGTGGCTGGACTGTGACAAGTGTGACTTACTAATTGGTAGAGCAAGTAACCCACCAGTAGTTGGATAAAGTGGCCTAACCACTAGTTACAAAAAACTGCTATTGCTTTAAAAAAATTTTTTTTTGTAGATTAGTGAATCTCTGGACAGCATACTAATATTTTAGTCAATCCCTCCAATTTTCTTCTGCCCCTTTAAGCTCTACCAGATATTCTGCCCCGCCATCTTCAGAGGCCAGTCAGCACTAGTTCAACAAAAACAAATCAAATGACAATAAATAACTGGAGTCTGACCATGAAAATGATTGGGGCATCACACTGAATGTGTACTGGCCTTGTAAAACCTATATCCCATCCGATATAGTGGGTCACATGAAAATCTACCTTACAGGTCCTGCCAAATATATAAAAACATTATGAGCCCTGTAGACATGAAGAGACATGAATATGCACAGTCAGTCCTATCCAGGATCTGTGAAGGAGATGTACATTGTAAAACACACACACTGTTCCATTTTGCTGCCTGCTCTGGAACTAGGAGTACATGTTTGAAAATTCCACAACCCTATAATGTTTGTCTATTAACTGTAATGGACAGAAAAATCAAGAACTGTGAATATGCAAATATGCACTCACATAACATTCTATGCAGAAAATTGACCCAATATATTTTCAGGTGCATTGTTCAAAAACAGCTCATTTAAAATAGTTTTTAAATGAAAATTAAGGAAATCATTCATTGATATAAAGTAAAAATTACATCTATATATCAGATATCCAGATCACAATTGTTGATTAATTAATTATGTTCTTAATTGCATTTAGCCCTTCTGATGCGATGAAAGGGAAATTAATGCTCAAAGAATGGCAACACAAAATCTGGCTACACAATAAAGCACATTGATGATTCTAGACTAAAGCAACAAAGAAACCTTTGCCTTTGTTTTACAAATACACTGGGGAAACCAAGGTGGTCTGTTGACTGAAGTATGAGAACAAGCACCAGGTGGATTGAAGCTGATCTTTTTATGATACAATGTAATTGAGTTGCGATGTTTGGCTTGGTACCAGAAATCTGATTATTGAAACCTTCACAAATAAAATTACCACCCTGGCACTATTAGCACCTTAATCCATGTCATTTGAAGTGGATGAAAGCACTATTATTCCTGTTTGCTTTAGAGTTATATTTGAAAATGTATAGGCCATAATGGACCTAATTTTCATTATTGGGCTAATATGGTGAAAAGAAAAGCTTGAGATTCAGATCTGTGCAAATAATTGTGTAAGAGGTCACTTTATTATCTTGCACTGAGGCGCTTCTGTGTTGGCAAGAATTGGAGGTGGCATTAACCACTTCTCTGTGTAACCAGTCCTCTGATCCATTTCTGCTTCATATTCAGATTGTCATGATGGTGAGTCCTGGGAGAAGATAGTAGTTTGGTGCTGAGATATCACTTGAATCAGAAATTTTCCAATGCACTGTTTTAAAGAGGCTGTCATTTTTAAATGACATAACTTTTCATAGGGATTGAGATTATTATGGATGCAATTCTTTCCATTCTATTTAATGCTTCGTAATAAATGATCATCCGATCACTTTAGTAGGGAAGATGACCTCCTAATATAGTCTGACTGAGCATTGAGGTTCCAGCAATAAGATAATATTTGCTGGACTGACCCATATTGAGTGTGATTGTACTGAACAAAAGTACAGTGTTTAAACGCTTTGGTTAAATGCAACCAGAAACCTATTAATAAAGAAGTTCTCAATGAGGCCTCTTGACCTGAAATGTCAACTGTCCATTTCCCTTCACAGATGCTGCCTGACCTGCTGATTTCTCACAGCAGCTTGTTTTTGCTCCAAGTTCCAGCATCTGCAGTCTCTTGTATCTCCAATTGTGGAATTTAAACCCAGTTAATTAAATCTAAAAATTAAAAAAAATGAACAAAGCCATTGGTTTGCTATAAAAGCCAATCTGTTCACTGGGGCTGTCATGGGTGCAATACTACCATCTTTACCCAGTCTGGTCTGGATGTGACTCCAGACCCACCAAGTGACAAGCCACTCTTGTTCAAGACAGCCAGGGACAGGCAATAAATGTTGGCCTCGCCTATGTTGTCTAGATGTTAATAAATAAGAGGGCTGGACCTGGGGTGCTGAGTTCAAATCCTGCCATGACAAGCAATTAAACAAACCTGGAAAAAAGTAATCGTGACTGTTGAACATTTAAAGAAAAAAAACATCCTACTTTTCCAATTTACTATGGAGTCATCTATTGTTCTTACTTAATCTACATGTGACTCCAAGTCCCACAGCAATGTGGTTGATTCTTGCCTGCTCTCTTGCTCAGATGAATGAATGGATTAAAAGAAAGAAAGAGCGATAATCTATAGAAGCCAAGGTACATCTATCCAATGTACCTTGGCTATCTGATCCCACAGAGTGGTGGTAATGGGTCTTGGAGACTGTTATTTATGGGAATCCAATTTTGCAACCTCATCTGCCTACTATCTCCTTGAGTAATGTGGAGCTAAGAGGGACAAGCTAAATTTGCAGGTTAGTCCATCACAGATACAGGAGAACTTGAACACTCTGGTGGTCAATAAGAGTCAATGTAAAGAAATGAAATGTTCTTCATATGGCTACAAAGAAATTCAGGAATTTAAGCAAATTGAAATAAAAAGGTATACACAGGAAATGAAAGTGATCTGTGAGCCCTGAAAGTTGGTGCATAGGTGGTCCCACAGGATTTGAGATGACTTACTTCTGTCCACTCTGAGGTGACAGATAAGGCCAGTATGGGACTCACACTCTGCCTCAGGCAAGCAGGAGGTCCTTGATGGGGCAGGGAGTTTGGGAGGAGGTTTACTCCTTCCACCATTTATGCTATATTCTGTGTGCTCCTGATGACTGAATTCTAGGTTCTCAATGCCATTCTGAGTACTGATAGAGAGCAACAGCATAGAAACAGGCCCTTAGCTCATCAAGTCCACACTGACCATCAACCATCCATTCACACTAATGCTAGATTAATCCCATTCTCCCTACATTCTATCAGCTCCCTCCAGAATCTACCACTCACAACACACTAGAGGCAGTTTACAGTGGCCAATTAACCTACTAATCCACAGGTCTTTGGGATGTAGGGGAAGACCAGCTCACCCGGAGGAAACCCACGTGGTCATAGGGAGAACATGCAAACTCCACACAGACAGCACCCAAGGTCAGGATTGAACCTGGGTCTCTGATGCTACTAGGTAGTGGCTCTACTTGCTGCACCACTGTGTTGCTCCTTCTGCACTTTGAGTGGTCATGGGCCAGGGAGTCTGATGAATCGGTAGGGACATTACACATTCTTAAAGACAGTTTTAAGGACATCCTCACATCTCTTCGTCGTTCCAATTGATAACATCTTGTTATAACAGAATGTCAAATAGAATGTCCAAGACAGGGCCTCAGTGCTGGCCATGGTAGTCTGAGAGAGGATGCTGACATTGATTTGCTTATCCTGCCAGTAGATTTGGAGGATTTTAAGGAGACAGTATTGGTAGTACCTCTCCAGTGCTTTTAGGTGCCTGATGTAGGTAGCACATGTCTCAGTAGAACATAAACTTTGATCTTCAAACACTCTTTTCCTTAGATGAATAAAGGCTGTGCAGCAGGTAGGAATGGTAGATGTCTCAGGAGTATATTAGAGAAGCAAAAGCTGAATTTCAAAGAGAGGTGTCTTCCAAGAAATGGGAAGTAGGTCACATTCTACAAGATCTCGGGAGGGGCAGGCATTAAGCTGCAGTCTGCAGATGATACTTATGTATGTACAAGTCCAGAGGCCAAACTCCAAATCATCATTGACTCCTTCACTGAAGCACATGAGAGTATGGTCCTTAGATCGAACACATGCTAAACAAGGGTTCTCTACAACCTTGCAGCTAATTAAAGGGAGTGATAATGCTCAATGACTGAAGTAAATCTGATGGTGGAATATATTGAAAGGTCAATAGTGTGCAAAAATTGTGAGATAATTCAGCATCTTTATTACTCATTGATACATCCAATACTGCGTGCTGTTCTGAATGTCACAGCACAAAAATGAGATTGAAGTTATTGTAATAACATAAAAGCAAGTAACCAGGTGATGGAGAGATTGGATTATGAGGAGCAATTATGTAAATTGCTCATGCTCTCACTGGAAATGGGAAAGTTGAGGTATGATAAGAGTACCTTATTTAGGATTGCCAATACAGACCAGAACAAGCTATTTTAGTCTGCATTATAACAGAAGGAATATAGGCAGCATTTGAAGGGGGTGACAGGGGTAGATTCAAACTAATCTATGGAGAACTGGTATATCTGTCAATCGGCATCATTAGGAAGATGGTATAATCGAATAGTTTTCCTTCATTTAAATGCAAATTAGATTACTTTCATAAAATAATATTGTGATTCAGTACATGAGTAATTTGAGACATTAAATGGTGGAGATTTGTCTTCAGTATTAAATGCGCAATATTCTCAGGTTGTAAAATTTGATTTCATTAAGCTGGCATGGATTACTAATTCTGTCTTCATAACAATCTGCTCCCATCCCATGAATCAACAGAGTGAATATTAAGGGAGAACCCACCTTGGAAGAAGATTGATGTCTCGGGCCCCCCATATCTGTGACCCAGATAAGATTTGCCCTATTAATTAATGCTTTCTGAGTGAGCCCTAACCCTGCTTTGGGGTGATAGGTCTGGTCAGTTCATGGGCATTGCATGTACAGAACACCTTTATGTGTAATACCAAAATGTATCTGTAACTGTTTGAAACCACTGCTCATGCCCAGAAACCTTTGTACACCTACACATCATACATGTGGAGGATTCCAAGCAAAATTTGGAAGTGCTACCAACACGCACCGTACGATTGTGTTTTGATTAAAAGTTTATCACATAGCACACAAAATCACTGCATTACATGACAGAATTTCTATGACCACATTTCTCCATATTGTATTCAAACCACCTCCTTTTGCTTACTCTTTAACTTGTCTCTGTCATTTTGCAGCCTCTTTATGTCCTCCTCATGGTATAACTTCTGACTTAGCTTTGCATCGTCAATAATCTTAGGGTATCTTACAGTTGGTTACTTTATCTGTAATTTAGGTAGATTATGAATGGCAGAGGCTGATTCTTGTACTTTACAAATTACTGCCGGCAGCCTGAAAATGACCCATTTAACAACTTCTCATGTGGCACCTTATTTTTATAAGGTCCCAAATCAGAAATATAACACCTTATTGAATTCCAAAAGGCATGCAGTATATGAGTAATGATGTAGAGCTTTCCCCTTAGTCATTAAAAGTACTGTATTTACACATTGTACTTGGTTTATATTAATTCCCTCTTATCTGCCATGCTAGTCATAACCTTAAAAACCAGATTAGTCATAAATAACTTTCTTTTCATAAACTAGGGATGACGCTACTTAATTATGTCATTGTTTTCCATATGCCCTGCTATCAAGTAATAGATTTTCTGTTTTCCCTTCTACTACAGATGCCAGGTTATTTGACTTTTTGTTCCCTCTTTTCTCTTTCCTTCTTGGAGTAGTGGTATTATATTTGTCATCATCCAAGCCATGGACACCATTCTAAAATCCAGGGAATTCTGAATAATCAAAACCAAAGCATCAACATTTTTCACATCTTTGAATGAATGCCAGCAGCTCTAGGGCACGTTTGCCTTTAGTCTCTTTAACTTTTCCACTATTAATAATTTACCAATAATATTTGTTTTAATCTCCTTTTACTGACTAGTACTTTAGTTTCCCACTATTTCCAAAAGACTTTTTGTGTCTTCTACTTTGAAGATAGAATTTTTTGTTTACTTAATGCCCCTGTCATTTCCTTACTTCACATTATAATTTCTCCTCCCTATGCCAATAACAGACTCACTTTCATTTTTCCAGCATGTGCAGTATTTTGCTTTTGTAAGAGAAAACCTTACCTGATAGGCATCCCTCTTTCACTTCCAGCCTCCAATTTTTCTTCTTGTTTCCACTATACTAATACCGGTGAGTGTTCCTATGAACATTGCTGTGTTACTTATCCTGAACTAAAGGCCCATTCTACTTACTCATCTTTCCATATCATTGAAATTAAGACTCATTTTATGGTCTCCTACTCTAATATTTTATTTCTCTCATGATCTTAAAAATCCCCAAACTCCATTTCCACCTAATCTTCCTCTTACAATCTTGAGCTTTTAAAATGTGAGCTTGCTATTATCTGATCTTTACATCGTGTGGTTATTTTCTGTCAATTTTAACCTTGATAGTGTCCTGTATTTGCAGCTCATCTCTTCGCATTGGCTCTGCAAGAATAAATAAATATGTAAAAGGGCATTGACATCCAAATAACTGCACAATAATTGCAGCCACATCTTTCCCTGCACCACACTGGTGTAGAATGTGTCTTTGGCAAGTTAATGTCAATCTTCAAACACTGAAAGATTGATTGTTTCTTTGCTGTCACATCCTTTGTGAGCTATGTCAATCAATATGTGCCTATTATGTGATAAAAGAGATTAAGGTGTTGACATTTTGTTTCCAGACAAGCTCTGCTCTTTGTTTCTTATCCTCAATGTAATTAATACAAATAAAGAAAGAAACCACACTATCAGCATACTATTAAAGAAAGATGTAGGAAAATGTTACAACGCACTTAAATGGAGGTGTGAACCATAATTGGAAGCCTCTGCTCTAGATCAAGTACTTTTTGCTGCTTGGTGTACTCCTGTCCTTAAGTTTCATTTATGATAGATTGTTTTTGATAGAATGGCAGTTTGACTGGAGCAGGGTTAACATACTGGCCACACATACACAGAGATCATGATGATCATTTCTTACTGAAGCTGACGAGGAGAATACTACTGATGATTGCCAGTACAAGGCAAACAGATTTTTTTTGTTAACAAATTGTAATCACTACTTTAATTATTTAGTCCCTATAGTTTGTCAGCAAATCTTTCATTTCTTGGCGATCTCTGACATAAATGTGCTATTCTAATAATGTGCTGTCAAGTATTCAAGGCCTCCCTCTGCATGGTGCATCACAATCACATGTCAACACACTGCACCAGTTTTACTCAAGAGCTGCATTTAATGTTTCCAGCCCAGTTCCCCTGGCAGTTTTACATTAATACAAAACTATTACTGAAATTTTATGGTATGTTGACAGTTTCATTTGGATGACTGTTTAAAAGGATTGTCTTCCATATCACTGCAAATGACAGTTATTTATCTCTCTTGTAGGCAGTCTCTTGGGGTTGAGCATGACTTCTTCCACTCCAGTTCTGTGGGTTTTGAGGTGACAAGTGAGACCCATCTGGACCTGCAGACCCTGTCCCAGGTGGGGCAGTAGGTGCTTGACAGGATTCGTGGGTGGGTGGTTTGTGAGATGGTGCACTCTACCTGTTGTTTAAGCTGGGCTTCTGTGTACTCCTGACAAATGAGCTCAATTTTCTCAATGTCTTCCTGAACACTCCTTCTCCACTTTGAGCAAGCATGGGTGAGGGATCCTGGGAGTCAGTGCTGCTTTTAGAATTTTCCAAGGAGGCTTTAAGAATATCCTTAAATTATTTCCTTTATCCTCCTGGTAATCTCTTCCCACTGACAGAGTTCAGAATAGAGTATGTGCTTTGGGACTCTGCAGTCAGGCATGTGAACAAGGTGGCCAGCCCATTGGAGCTGAATGTGACATTAGGGTCTCAAAGCTGGGCTGTTGGCCTGGAAGAGAATTTGGACATTGGTTCACTTATCCTTCCAGCTTGTGCACTAAAGGTCAATGTTGGCCTTTGCTGAGAAGTGACTCCCAAGCTTTGGGAATGGGTCCACATTTTCCTGGGATTTACCACGAAACTTTGTTGTCAGAGGAGCAGTGTCACACGAAATCCTGCAGATGCTGGAATCTGGAGCAACACACACAAAGTGCTGGAGGAACTCAGCAGGTCAGGCAGCATCTATGGAGGGAAAACTGCCCTCTTCCTTTCCAGTCCGATGAAGGGTCTTGACCCAAAACGTTGACTGTTTATTTCCATCCATGGATGCTGCCTGAGTTCCTCCAGCATTTTGTTTGTGTTGCTCCAGAGGAGCAGTGTGTTGTACAGCAGGTACTGGCACCTGTAAGGTTATGTCGTGGTCTTGGTCAGGGACCACAAGGATGTCTGCATCACCTTTGTTCAAGGAGGTACTGATGACTACTGGACTGACTACTGCCAAATCCATTCAGTTAACTCTATTAGCCTGCCCTCAAGAGTTAAGATTTAAGATTTCTTTGTTAGTCCCATGTACATTAAAACACACAGTGAAATGCATCTTTTTGCATAGAGTACTCTGGGGGCAGCCTGTAAGTGTTGCCATGCTTCCAGTACCAATGTAGCATGCCAACAACTTCCTCACCCATACGTCTTTGGAATGTGGGAGGAAACCGGAGCACCCAGAGGAAACCCACGCAGACACGGGGAGAACATACAAACTCCTTACAGACAGCGACTGGAATTGAACCCGGGTTGCCGGCACTGTAATAGCGTTACACTAAATGCTACAATACTGTGCCTGCCCATGACAGTGGCAACAGAAACATCACTGCAAGAAAATCAAAACTGAAGCTCTTAAGCACCCTGCACCCTTGTCAGGCAGTACATCACAGACAACCTGACCTTAACCTGCAAGAGTTGGAGAGAGTCCAGAGCATTGGTACTGCTGCGAATTCCACCTGTCTCCACCTGTGAAGAAACACAGTTTCTCCTCCACAAAACACCAGGACAGGTTTGCTGAAAATGACCAGGAAGATTAGGAATTAATTAACTGCAAATGCAAGGTATTCTTGGAAAAGAAACAAGCACCTGAAGGCTGAGGTCCAACAAAAACCCCAAAGGAAGGGCACTGGAGATCCTGCAGTTTGATGGTGATCATGACTCACATGGATTCATGAGCATTGATGCCCTGGTTATGATCAGTCAGCAGTGATAGGCAGGTCACATCAGACTTCTGAGGCTGACACTGTGTTCCAAGCTTTCTCACAACAACAGGTTACCAGATGGGCAAAAACATTAATCAAGGATGTTCTTAAAGTCTTCTTGGAAAAGTGCAACATCCCTATAGACTTGTGGGAATCCTTGGCTGATCACCTCTCTGAATGGACAAGAATCATTCTAAATGGTATTGAGAACCTCAAGTCCAATCATTGGGACTACACAGAAGCTTGGGGGTAAACAGTGGAAGAAGCGCACTACCTCCTAAACCAACCACCCACCTGCTTCAAGAAGCACCAGTCCCAACTGCGGCAGTCTGAGGGTCCCACCTTGATCTCACCAGTCACTTCAGAACCTGCAGAAATGGAATGAAAGTAATTCATCGTCCTCAACTTCCCCCATCCCCTATTCCCCATCTGAGGGATTGCCTAAGAAAAGAAGCTGGAATACAAAGACTTGTGAGGATCTTCATAATGCCATTGAAGATCTGTCTCTCTTGGTGTCAATATAAAGATTTTAGGGCACTTCCAGGAACGTACAGGCTCAGTCCAGGAGCCAACTCCTGTGTTTTCCACTCTACCCATCAAATGAGCAAAGTCAACTAAAGTTAACTAAATTACAAAACTGTGCATATTTCAAGTGATCTGTTGGGTCAGCTACCCCTAGAATTTGTCTGCTCTGATTGTACTTGTGCCTCCCCATTGGAGGATCACCACTACCACCCAACATGGATAGTTCTGTGACCAGCTATGGAAGGTCAGTATCAGTGCCAGTGGTCGCCTCTGCTCAGGATGCTAGGAGCAAGTTCTTTACAGATGTCTTGGCTTCTCTCAAATATGCCTGTCAATGTTATGCCTGACATATGTCCCAAAGGGCAATATGTGCTACTGTACGTATGCTCTGTAGTGGGGCATCTCCATTCCATCCTGACCTCTGCCTCATTGATGAAAAGAGGCAGATTATTGCTTCATACATCCTTGTTGCTTTCCTGGCATTGTTTTCAAAGCACTGGAGAACTGGATGGTGGTTTGACTCAAGGAACTTGTGTCCTGCACATCAGACCCTCACTATTGCATTTCTAATATTTTTCTTGCTTCGTTCTTGTTGAGTTCTTTTAGATTAGGGTGGGTTATTTTAAAATATAATTTTTCAGTGCTAAATCTTCATTAATTGCACATTCCTACTTAAGAGTAATGCTCATGCATGTCCTTTGTTGCTGATTTTTTTTTATTGATATGTTTATGGCAGGTGGGCATTGCTGGCATGGACAACATTTATTGCCTATTTCTAATTGCCCATGAACTGGATTGCTTGTGGGCCATTCAATGGGCAGTTAAATGTCAGGATGGCAGATTTTTCTTTCCCTGAAAGATTTAATTTTTTATCAATAATATAGAACAATACAGCACAGTATGGGCCCTTTGGCCCACGATGTTGTACCGACCTACATGAACACCTACTCCCTGATCAATCTAACCCTTTCCTCATACACAGCCCATAACCCTCCATTTTTCTTACATCCATGTGCCTATCTAAGAGTCTTTTAAATGTATCAGCCGCTACCACCACCCCCGGCAGTGCATTCCAGGCACCCACCACTCTGCGTAAAAACCTACCTCTAACATCCCCCTTAAACTTTCCTCCTCTGACCTTAAACATTGCCTGGGGAAAAGGTGCTGGGTGTCCACTCGATCTATGCCCCTCATAAACTTATACACCTCTATCAAGTGGCCTCTCATCCCGCGTGGCTCCAAAGAGAAAAGCCCCAGCTCGCTCAACCTTTCCTCATAAAACATGTTCTCTAATCCAGGCAGCATCCTGGTAAATCTCATCTGCACCCTCCCTAAAGTTTCCACATCCTTCCTATAATGAGGCGACCAGAATTGGACACAATACTCCAAGTGTGGTGTAACCAGTGTTTTATAGAGCTGCAACACTACCTCGCGGCTCTTGAACTCAGTCCCCCTACTAATGAAGGCCAGCACACCATACGCCTTCTTAACCACCCTATCAACTTGCGTGGCAAATTTGAGGGATCTACCGACTTGGACCCCACGATCCCTCTATTCCTCCACACTGCTAAGAATCCTGCTATTAACCTTATACTCCACCTTCAATTTCAATCTTTCAAAGTGTGTCACTTCCACTTGTCCGTATTGAACTCCATCTGCCACTCCTCTGCCCAACTCTGCATCCTGTCAATATCCCGTTGTAATCCAAGTCATTCATATAAATCACAAAGAGCATGGGTCCCAGAACAGATCCCTGCAGAACCACTAGTCACCGACCTCCAGGCAGCACCCCCTACCTTCTGTGGGCAAGCCAATTCCAAATCTCCATGGATCCCATGCCTCATGACTTTCTGGATGAGTCTACCATGGGGAACCTTGTCAAATGCTTTACTAAAGTCCATATACACCACATCCACCGCTCTACCTTCATCTATTTGTTTTGTCACCTCCTCGAAAAACTCAATTAGGCTTATGATGCACAACCTACCTCTCACAAAGCCATGCTGACCATCACTAACAAGACTATGTTTCTCCAAATGCTCATAAATCCTGTCCCTAAAAATCCTCTCTAATAGCAAGACTCACTGGTCTATAATTCTCAGGATTATCCCTATTACCTTCCTTGAACAAAGGAACAACATTTGCCATCCTCCAATCCTCTGGTACCACTCCTATGGCCAGGGAGGATGCAAATTTCATTGTCAATGCCCCAGCAATCTCTTCCCTTTCTTCCCGTAGTAACCTGGGGTATATCCCATCTGGTCCCAGGGACTTACCTATCCTAATGTTTTTCAGAAGCTCCAACACTACCTCTTTCTTAACCTTAACATGCTCTAGCACATTAGCCTGTTCTAAGCTGACCTCACGTTCGCCAAAGTCTCTGTCTCTTGTGAACACTGAAGTATTCGTTAAGGACCTCCCCTACCTCCTCCACCTCCAAGCACACGTTTCCCCCTTTATATTTGAGCGGTCCTACCTTCACCCTAGTCATCCTCCTGTTCTTCACGTACGTGTAGAACGCCTTGGGGTTTTCTTTAATCCTATTCGCCAAAGCCTTCTCATGTCCCCTTCTAGATCTCCCAAGTCCCTTCTTAAGCTCCTTCCTGGCTACCTTATAATTCTCAAGAGGCCTGCCTAATTTTTGCTTCCTGAACCTTAAGTATGTTTCCTTCTTTCTCTTGATTAAATGTTTTGCCTCTCTTGTCAACATGGTTCCTTTACCCTGCCAACCTTTCCCTGTCTCAGTGGGACAAACCTATCCAGAACCCCATGTAAGTGTTCCCTAAACAACCTCATTGCCTGGTATTAGATCCAGTATCGCCTCCCCTCTAGTCGGCCTGTCCACATACTGTGTCAGGAATCCTTCCCGGACACACCTAACGAATTCTGCCCCATCTAAACCTTTTGCACTAAGGAGGTGCCAGTCAATATTAGGGAAGTTGAAGTCACCCATGACAACAACCCTGTTATTTTTGCACCTTTCCAAAATCTGCTTACTTACCTGCTTCTCAGTGTCCTGGTGGCTACTGGGGGACTTATAGAATACTCCCAATAGACTGATCGCTTCCTTCCTGTTTCTGACTTCCTCCCACACTGACTCTGCAGATGATCCCTCCACGACATCCTCCCTTTCCGTAGCTGTGATACTATCCCTGATTAGCAATGCCACTCTCCCCCACCAGCCCCCCTCCACCCTTTTACCTCCTTCCATATCCCTTTTGAAACATCTAAACTACGGAACATCAAGCAGCCACTCCTGCCCTTGTGACAGTTAAGTCTCTGTAATGGCCACAACATTGTAATTCCGTGTACTGATCCGTGCTCTAAGGTTCATCACCCTTATTCTTAATACTTCTCACATTAAAGTAAACACAATTCAACCCATCCAACAGATTGCATTTATGCCCCGTCCCCTGCCTATCCTTCCTCACAGTCTCCCTGCACATTGCATCTCCCTTCACACCAAGTGTTCCATCATCTGACCTAACACTCTGGTTCCCATCCCCCTGCCAACCTAATTTAAACCCTCCCCAACAGCTCTAGCAAACCTGCCCACAAGGACATTGGTCCCTCTTGAGTTCAGGCATAACCCGTCCCTTTTGTACAGGTCATACCTTCCCCAGAAGAGATCCTAGTGTTCTACAAATCTGAAACCTTGCTCCCTGCACCAACTCTTCAGCCACGCATTTGTCTGCCATACCTTCCTATTCTTACCCTCACTGGTGCGTGGTACAGGCAGCAATCCAGAGACTACTACCCTTGAGGTCCTGTTTTTTGGCTTCCTTCATAACTCCCTATATTCCCTCTTCAGGACCTCATCACTTTTCCTATCTATGACGTTGGTACCAATGTGGACCATGACTTCTGGCTGCTCACCCTCCCCCTTAAGAATGCTGTGGACTCGATCTGAGACAGCTCTGACCCTGGCACCCGGGGGGCAATACACTATCTGGGAGTCTTGTTCTTGTCCACAGAATATCCTATTTGTTCTCCTAACCAATGAATCCCCTATGGTATACAATATGGTAATTGTTATTATTGACACTAGTTTTTTTTCCAGAGTTTAGAGTCAAACAGCATGGAAGCAGACTCTTCATCCCACTGAGTCCATGCCGACCATGAAGAACCCACTTACACTTGTTCCCCACGTTCTCATTAATTTCCTCCCTCCTCACCAATGCAGATTCTACCATTCACCTAGACACCAGGGACAATTTACAGTGGCGAATTAACCTACCGACCCACACATTTTTAGGATATGCAAGGAAACTTGAGCACCCAGAGGAATCCTAAGTGGTGAGAGACAGAATGTGCCAGCTCCACACAAACGGCACCAGAGGTCAGGATTGCCCCTGGATCGCTGGAGCTGTGGAGCAGCAGCTTTATTTGCTGCATCACTGTGCTGTCCATTGAACTGAAGTTAATTCCCAGCTGCCATGGTAGGAGTCCGACACATGTTTCCGGATCAATAGTCCAGGCCTCTACACGAGTCCAGTAACTTGACCACCATGCCAAGTGGAAAGAGAATCACGGCAATGCTCTCCCTCTTCATTTCATGCCCATTTGGTGCCTTTTTGCCTATTGCAAGTTCAGTTTCCACCTAAGATGTTTCTGATGCTACATAACAGAATTTAGAGGGACTGAGTGACAGATAAGGGAAAACACACAGGTCTCCGACATTGCAATTTCTCACCGTGGGTAGTTTAAAAATATATATTAAAAATAAAAATAACAGCCAAGAGGGTATTCTTAGAAGACCAGTCTGAAAGTGTATAAGGTAGGACAAAGATGTTCCCAATTCAAAGGGTTAAATCATTCCATTCTGATATTTTATAATTCAGTGTGACAAGAATATGCAAAGTCCTTCAACAAATGCTGGAGCACGTCTAGCCTTTGCCAACAGCAGACTTTAATTGATCTAGATTCCCTTCTACATATTCAGAAGTAAAGGGAGTATTAACAGCAGACAGCCAGAAGGATGTTAAGGTCATGAAAGTATTCCCCTAGTCACCTTGACCTCATAAGCCAGGACTGATAAAGTAATGACCGTGCAATGCTGACAGTATGTGAGGCAATTATGGAATATCATTGAGCCTCTTATTTAAAGCAATTTCACTTCAAACACAAAGCAGAATGTCAGTCGGGGTGTATTAGATGCAAAGGGACTGAAAATCATGAAAACTCACAAACACTAACTCAGGATGATTTTGCAGCAAAAGACCAGATATCAGCATTGAAACAAACACTTAAGAAGCAAATATCACTTCCCAGCAGAACCTTAGAGGGACCTACCTTGGCCACAGTTACATTTAAATGTATTGAGATGATCTTCAGAAGGCTTAGTGGCTCAAGTGTTGAACTTGTTCATGCTGTGATCAGGTTAGACCCAAGTTACATCTTTTTCTGTGTTAAATTAATAATAGCCAGACCACTTGCCTTTCTGTTTGTTCTCTATGTTTCTGGGCTGAGTGGAAGCATCCTCCAGATGTCCCATTCCTGACTGTTAGCCAGCGATCCTTCCTTTGTGGATAAAGAAAGACACAATTTGTCTTTGGCTTGACCATGACATTGCCAGTTCACACATGGTCAAATGACATTCAAATTACTGAAGGGAAAGTCTGGGGAGGGATGCAGGGAGAGTGTGGAAGTGCAATGTTAACCTAAACCACACATAAAGAAACCAACAGGGTGAGTGCAACAGTGGATTTGCATCCACCTGGTTACTTTTACATTGAAATCACTGCCAATTTAGATAATGTAGAGGCGTTGTGTGAAACTGGATTTCCATTTTCTAATGTATGTAATGGTGGGTGTATATCCCTTTAAGAATTGTTTCATGTGACTCATTGTCTTCTGTGTTACTGATACATTACTTTAGTGTAGAACTTGCTAGAAAGTCTACCTGTCTCCATAGGGAAGGCTACTATAAGTATTACTGCTTTACGCAATACAAGTTACTTTTACAATTAAAGTATCTTTGTTAGCATAAGTTACCAACTACCTTTCAACATTTTAGAGAGTGAATAAGAGAAGATCCTGAGACACATCTGACTTTGTGGACTTCCCACCGGGCCTGTTACGTTAAAATTATCTCCTGTCTGAGCTAACGTTGTGGGGATGCTTATATGGATAAAGTACCAGATTGCAGAAGGTGCCCATGGAACTGTACCCCAGGGTGTGTCAGTTTCTTCAGGAGAAGGTTGTGGTAAGCAAATGAGAGACAATGGAAAGCATGTATAGGAGTGGAGAGTCCAAACACAGCTCCAAAAGCTAGAGTTAAGTATTTAGTCCTTTGTGGACATTGGCAGCTGGTGGCATCAGCAACATAGTACTTCTCCGCTTGAAATGTACCTTGCACAGAGGAAGTCTGAAGGTATCTTGCAGCAATAATTAATCAGTGACAGACTCTTCTCATAATGAACCGGGTGAATATTGGTGACAATGAATATCGTTCATCTCGTTCAGTATATGGATCACCATATCATGTCACCAGGTAGCAAAATCTAGAGTCCTCACTTCCTTAAAAATTCCCATCCTGGAGATAATTTTTTTCAGCCCAGGTAAGAAAATGTCAATCATTTCTTTTCTGGTGGTAGGACATTTCAATCTCATTGTGTAGTGTGAAGAAATAAGAAAGGTTCACCAAACAACTCTCTTTCCCCTGTGACATGTGTTTTAAGTTTTTATTCCTATGATGAATACTCATTGGAAACCTTTCACTTTTGAGGAACATTGAATAATATAAACATCTGTGGCCCTGTCATGTGTTGACCACTGCTTCCTAGCCCTTGTACAGATGAACTGCTGACAAATGCTTGGTATGAGACCTGTCAAAATATAAGGCAGCCATTAATATGGAATCACTCCCATTTAATTGGTCTAATTATTACTGATGAAGGAGATTCATCACTGAGTGTGAGGAGTGTGACAAGATCCAATTAAGATTGTCAGATTTATTTGAATTGCAAGCATCAATACATTTATTCTTATTCATCAATTTTCACAAATTCCAGTCTGTTAAATTAGAACTCAGAGATGCTTCTCTGATTTACAGCTTGCAAGCTAAACTCTTTTTATAGGAGACCCCACAATAACAACACATCATTAAGGCATTAAGTTCCTTGTTTAGCTCGGCAGATCAATTTCATAATTCCATTTGAAAGTTCCTAATTGCTTTCAGCCAAACCACAGCACATTCTACCAGGACAAAATTGTAGCTTGGATCACAGCTGCAGTGAACTTGTAAATACAGAGGGCCTGCATAAAATTGCCATGAATATTCACAGGAGCAGGTGTGACAATGTAGCACTGTTTCAATGGTCTGCATGAAAAAATGAAATTGGCCATTAACTTTAAAGAAAACTAGCCTGGTTCAATTCAGCTTGCTGTAGGCATTGACCTACAGGCTAAAGCTGTGCAATTTAGCAATAATTGATATTAATAGCCTTAATTTTCTCATTGTTATTTTTAGCAGTGTTTAATGGTTTAGTATGAATTCTTGTCTGCACTATTTTAGTGCTGTCATTCCCTTGCTTAAAAAACTTGCTTATTTAACTACTTAGAATAGCACAGAAAGGGACCTGAACAAACCAGTGCACAAAATAAAGTGGGCTAGGAAAATTAGGTGGGAAATGGGAATTTGCTACAGTGACATTGTGTCAAGTGGTTGGGAAAGAGTAGAGTGAGTTTTACTCCGTGCTTTGCATAGGACTCATGATTTTGATAGGATCAGTTGCAAAGGACAAACGATATGGGTACAGTTTATGATTTTGAACGTCACCAAGTAGATCATCTAAGAAAGGAATTAACAAGAGGACCTGCATTATCAGTGCAAAACTGAGCAATCAAGTGTGATGTGTCTGAACATACTTGTGGGTCACGAAATCAGTGTCACATTATACAGAAGAGTTCGCAGATAAGCGAGATCCATTGTGTCAGTGACTCGGTTCGTGAGGTACATGTCATAGACTTGCGCACTGTGTTGCTAACCTGTCATTCTTCAGGACAAACATTCTCACCTAAATAAGCAGAAACACTCTGAAGCAAGCTTACAAATAAAACAGCATGGGTCTAAAATGATGACAGGGGATGTTGATGTCAAGTTGATGTTGATATTTGGTCTAAAGTTTCCCTTGTTTGCTACTGTAGCAGAAGTAGATTCAGTGGGTTCACGGATTCAAAAGGGTTTATGTCTCTGCAAAATATTGTGAAGAAGATTGGGTCTCTGCATTTAATTGATAGCACTGGCAGAGGCACAATGGGCTGAATAGTCTCCTAAGTGTTGAACGATCCATAGATCCTGCAGTGAATCTACAACTTCATTTGTTTAAAACAGATTTAACCTCTGCCAAAATAGCAGAAAGATGTAATGTGCTGCATGTTTCCATATTAGGAGATGCACACTGAATTATTACAAACCACAAGGTATAAATAAACCCTCAGATCTGGTAGACAGCTAATAGTTGTGAATGTTTTACTGTATAGGTTCTTCTTGTTATAAATGCACCAAACTGAGAGCCAAGACCAGATCTTTAAATTTTGAGCTCTTTGTTCCATTGTAAACTTTACGGTTATTAGCATTGTTGACTTGTGGATGAGGAGACACAGCTCTGTGATTATATACCAGATCCACTTTTGTGTTCATACAGATCTAATTTGCATTTAAAGTTTTACTTTGAAACTGTGAGGAATCCAGTTGAAACAATTGATGTTGAATGATGAGGTTTTTTTCCTGGACAATACATTTATATTGTAGTACTACCGCTAGCAAGCACAAGCCTACCAGCAGTGTTATAATATAATCAAGATGGCATCCAGATCCCCAGTGACACTGTCTGTTGTTAGATTCACATTGCCAATGAATACTATATTCCTGAAAGCTGAAGCCAACATTACCTTGGCCTTGGAGTTCTTCACACACTTTATTTTCTTGTCCTCTCCTAAAGGGATCACCAAGTCTTGATGGAATGTGTTTCATGAGTTGTTTTAGTGTCTAGTTACATATTAAGAGGCATATGAGGAGCCTTTCCTGAATTCTTAAAACATTTGGATGATTCTGATCTTAAAACTCGGCCTGTAGTATTTCAACCAGAAGTCAGCTGCAATACTGCAGGAGAGCTGCAGCTGAGTGAGGAACGCTTGCCGCAATGAGAAGCAGTCTGGCTATTGGTCAGGAAGAAAGTAAACAGACTGTGGTATACATCAAACTTCCATCGTCGCTGTTAGTGGCAGTGATCAATCAACCTGAGGGTGATCTCTACCATGGTTCTCTGATAGATGGCGAGATGGCTCAGGAATCTGATCCTTGAACCACAGATGTATTTGCATAAACTGCAAATATTTCCATGTGGGATGAGAGTTGCTGCTGGCCAGAGTTTCTTTCTGTCCCCTTTATATGCCATCCTTTTTGGCTCTGAGGACAAAATATTCATCTTCAAGGTAGGGTTTTACTTGATGAAGATTTTGGCACCGTTGGGATTGCTGGTGACTTGCTCCTCCCAACCAATGTCTGGTGTTTGTTTCCTTGAGATGTTGCATCAATGTTTTTACAGCAATCCATTTGATTAGCATGGGATCTCTTGCTGTGACTGAGGTAGGAGTATAAGTGGTGGGAGACAATGGGGAGACAACTCATACCAACATACCAGAAGCTCAAGGCAAAGGCTTAAAGAAAGAACTAAGATGTCAAAGAGAAATGGTAGCTTCATATTGACAATGAAAACAGAATGCTGGAAGTACTCAACAGGTAAAACAGCATCTATGGAGGAAAAAGCTGTAAATTGATGTTTCAGGTTGAGACCCTATGTCAGGACTGGGAGGGAACAGGAAAGATTGCCAGTGTACAGCAGTAAGTAGGGGATGGGATAGAGGCTGGTAGGTGATAAACGGAACTAGATGGAGAGGGAAAGTTGGGCTGATGGAACCAGGTGGGGGGAGGGGATGGGAGGGATGAACAAAAGGAGGAGAAAATCGGGGTGGGGGGGTGGTGACAGGTGATTGTGTGTGGGAGGAGAGCACCTGGGATGTGGGTTACCTGAAATTGGGTTGTAAGCTACCCAAACGGAATATGAGCTTTACTTTTGCCTACTCCTTGGGGGAAGGCTGAGGACAGGTTGGTGTGAGAATGGAAAGCAGAGTTATAACAACAAGCAACTGGAAGCTCCAGGTGGCCATTGTGACTTATGTCGACTTAGACCTTTTGCTTCCACAGATGTTGCTTGACCCCCTGAGTTCTTGCAGTGTTTGTTTTATGTTTCGCGTTCCAGCATCTGCAGTCTCTTTTGTCTCCATAATGAGAAACTTGACATCTTCTTCCAGCGGAATCCTTAGTGCTTGAAGAGGGCTGAATATGTGCCCTTTTATATTTAAATATACTGACAGCACATTTAAGAAGATGGACCAACACCAGAGGCAAACTAACCTTAGATCTGGCACCCTTACTCAGCTACCAGAGTCAGTGTTGGTCAGTGTAACATTCTTCAGGATTTGGTTTTAAGATACGATGGGTCATTGCCAAGCATGTGATTGATGGGATTAGGCTGTTTTTATAGGTCATCCAGAAAGTCAGCAGGCGCTCAATATTCTTATAAACACAAAATGGCAAGATGATTTTTTTTGGCAGGATGATTATTTTTTAAATTATTGAAACTTTGGTTACCTCTGGCTTTATGCCAATATTGACAGATTGACATAGCTGCAATGGAAAAAGCTATACATGAACACACGGACATAATGAGTAATGCTGCTTGTTTGCACAATCCAATGTATCACATGTGAGCATGATGCATGACTATATAATGTGAAGATGGAGAATCCACCTTTCATCTCCAGTGGTGAATAAGTGTTAACGTAGTGGTCAGCCATTGTATGCACTAGCCGATATTCAAAAATAATTAACTTGCCAAGCCAAGGATCAAGAAGAGAGTACAATGGGTTGCCAATGTTTGGTTTGATGCTGTTTGGTGCTCGTAAAGAAATTCAAATTTCTAACTCTAAGATGGGACCTGAAAAGTGTTTTCTTCCAAGCCCCATCTATAGTTGGATGTGGAATTGGAGCTGGTGATGGCAAGATTAATGCTAACAATGGGTCTAGTGTAGCAAACAATTTGCCAGGTCCAAAAGTGGCTAAATCACTACAGTTCAGCAACACTATGACCACTTTAATCACTTTGCACTAAAATGGACATTGTTTTTTTGTGTTCTAATTGTGTCCTTTCTTGTAAAAATTGTGTATAATTTATGTTTGTTTTCCTTGTGAATGCTGCTTATATAATGCTATGTGCCTGCGATGCTGCGGCAAGTAAGTTTTTCATTGCACTTGTGCATATGACAATAAACTTGACTTTGACTTTTGACTTTGAAAATGGAGCTTAGAAACTGTGCCAGGAACTGTCAGATTTAGTTCTGGTTCTCACCATATACTCCATTGCCAACCAAATCAATGAGGAAGTCTCCTGATCTCCTGCCTGGAGTGAAATTCATACAATCCATTCCTGAAAAATTTTATCTTTGGAAAAATCACAAGCAATAGAGCAACTGAAGAAAAATTCCTTACTTTCTTTTGGACAGCTGGAATGTGCCTGATCTGAAATATGATAGTTCAACATAATACAATGCACAATAATTGCAAAGGGAAGGCTTGATGAGAGAGACAATCATTGATTTTAAACCAAAATTTTTATAAAAGCCAACAGGTAGAAAATTGTCTTTGGTCACAAGTTCCAAAATGGCTGTTAGAGAATCATGTGTAAATCTTTGTATTCAATGCTAAACTGACTTCAGACATATACAAGTGATGGATGATACTTTAGTGTCCATTTACTGCCAGTGACCAAAGGTGAATTTCTACTCCTGGATAAGTCCCTCTACCACAGTAACTAAGGTTTTGCTTCTGGTTTCCTGTTATCCGAACCATTGAACATCTTTTGCCAACGTTAACACAGAATTTGCATCCTCACTACTTTTTCTCATGTCTTCTTGCTCCACAGTTGTGGATGAATTGAAATATGGCTCCATTTGTACCTTATATGGTTCTTAATAGGCCCCTTTTATTTGTTCACTGTCAGAGTCTTCTCTATGTTATGTAGAAGTTACAATACAGATGAAGGCTATTTGGCCCAACCAAGCCGTGTTAGTGTTCCTTCTCTGCACAAGTCGTGGCCCAAATCCCACATGACTATGTTGTACATATTTCCGTTAATCTCTGCTTTGCCTCAACTATTTAACTAAACTATTCTAACCTTTTTCCATAACCTAGCACCTGACACCAGGCCCCAGTCTCATGATTCTCCTTATCACCAATTTCAGCACTCATTGTGCTTCAGTGACTAAATTGAATTTAATACTCAAAGTGCAACCAAAACAGGGCTCATTACAGCACTGTGACATCGGACTCAACTCACTGGCAAACCATCACAGCTCAAACATTCTATTTGTTTGGATGATTACTCTTCCATAGCTGTTAAATCTACACTTACTCCCAAACGTCCTTAATGTGATATCACCTACTTGAGGTTGAATCACTGGCTCTCATTTCCTGAAGGAGTGGAGGCACCACATGGAGGAAGGTTGACCTCTTAAAGATATGGAAAGGTACAAACAACTCTTGTTGATTGAAGATAATTGGCAGAAAATTTAGGGAAGAGATGGGAAGCTTTTTTTCTCAACCAATTGTTATGGTCTGAAATGCACCATTTGAAAGTTTAGTGGAAGCAGATTCAAGAGTAACTTTCAAATGGGAACTGTTTAATGCCAGAAAAGGGAAAATTAGTAGAGATAGTGGCAAGAGAGCAACGTAATGGGACAACTCCTAATGAACTGAATGGCCCCCTTCAGTGCAGTAAGATTATATGATTATAGCAATAAGGTTAAGTGTCACAAATCCTCACTGTAATTTAATTATAAAAGAGCTCACACCAAAGAGATGACATTCAGAGCCAGTTACTCTTGGTCACACTCAGAAACTGTTGGTTTAATACAGCAAATTAATTGGTTGAGGGCAATGTTGTAAACAGAGCATGGCTTTGTGTTCTTTTTATATTTTCACAGGTCAGGCACAGACAGATGGAAAAGATTGCAAACTATGCCATAGAATGGAAAAGGATTGCATTCTCAAAATAATGCATTGCTTTAATTTACACTGCACCATGGTGCAGGGTGTCTCTTGCTGACTTTTCAAATACATTACCTATGTTTGGCCCTCAGGCTAAACTACATTGAGGAACTGCTTGTAAATCATGCTGTGCTGCAGTTGTATCGGACACACTCGGCTGCCTTACTTAATTTTTTAACATACTGCGTCCAGGTTCATCTGCAGGCGCTGAGGAAGTCGTCAGGAAGAGCCAGTTAATGCATGATTCAGAGCAGAGCTCCCTGCTCATTTACTTTGCCAGCTCCTTCCATCTTTGGCCTTGTCTATACCCATTTCTTTTCAAGCTGATTCAGGGACCAGATCCCAGAGTTCAGGCTACACAATTGCATCCTATGGGCAGAATCTCGATAGGGCAGTTTCAAAATAATGCAGGGCCTTTCATAAAAGTTGCCATTGTTCTATTTCACACTTGCAGTTTGTAAGTCTGCTGGGAGCTAATTTCCTCAATCTTTTCCCTTTGATTTGACAGTTTGTCAGTTATCATAGTTGTGATCAAGGTTGCTGGCTGATATGAAGCAGGACTAACCCACCAACCTGCTGAATGAACAGAGCCTGATAGGAGAAACACAGTCTCAATTCTTTAATTTCGTTTTCAGGGAAGTCACTTCAAGCATTGCATAGCAAGAACCTCCGTAATGGCTTCATTTCTGCACCTTGGCCATCAAAGTAATTAATAGGTTGGCAAAGTTTTTGCTTGTACAGTTTCATTAGAGCTGTATTAACCAGATTTTCTTGCAAATTCTTTTAACCTGCAAACATTCATTACAATAACAGCTGTTGAAAGTATTTGTAAAAATAATACAAAAAAAGTTTTAAAATTTAAAAACATCGCCAATCATTTTTTTTCAGCAACTGGTGGATCCTTGAACCTGAATTTTGAATTGAGTGCTGCCTGATTTGGCTGAGTAGGTGTGGTGAATGGGATGAAGGAATGTAGGAAATGTGTTAAAGCTTTTGAAGTTTGAAAAACTACCATAATGAGGAGACACAAGAGACTGCAGCTGCTGGAATCTGGAGCAAAAAAACAAACTGCTGGAGGAACTTAGCGGGTCAGGAAATGTTGACAGTCCATTTCCCTCCACAGATTCTGCCTGACCCACTGAGTTCCTCTAGCAGTTTGATTTTTGCTCCAAATTACCACAAACAACAAGGTGCTAATTGCCAGATAATCTAACTTCACTTGTTGGTTGAAGAATAAATATTGGTCACGTGGTGGTCGAGCTGTGGTATGCAGAAGATGCTTGTATTTGCATGCATCCAAGAAACTGTCCACTTGTTCATCAAAGCATACAAGAGGAAGGGCCTCACACGGAACATCCACAATACCAAGGTGGTGCATGGTGCATCACGCCGCTGTCTGATAATAACGTTTCATAACAAGACCCTGGTAGAAGAGGACCACTTCTTATATCTTGGGGGTCACCTCTCTTCAAAGGCAGACATCAGTGATGTAATTCACCACTGCCTTCATTGCACCAGCACAGCCTTTGGTCGATTGAGGATAAGAGAAAGGAGTTCAGCTCTGGCACAAGAATCATGGCCTATTGGGCAGTGGTGATAATCCTTGCCCTCAGGGCTACATAGACCAGGCATCTTGAAGCACTGGAAAAGTACCACCAGTGCTGTCTCCTCAAAATCCTCTAAATTTTCTGGAAGGATGAGTGGCCAACATGCTAAGCAATGAGGCCCTGGTTACATTAAGGCAGCTACATTGGGTAGGCTAGGCTATTTGCATACCTCACATTGACTCCCAAAACAGGCACTCTGTTCCAAGCTCTGTCATGTAAGAGTTCATCTGTCATGCTGGTGACCAGAAAAAGAGATTCTTAGATGCACTTGAAGTTTCCTTTTAGAAGAGTAACAATTCCACTGACTCCTGGGAAATTCTGGTCCATGACTGCACAAATTGGAGAAGGAACATTCAAGATGGCATTGAGGACCTCAAAGCAATGGCCCTGGTTAACCGATGGATACCTTACAAACTACCCAGCTGCCCATCCCTACAGCCTCCTCCTGCTACATCTGTGGAAGAGTCTGTTTCCCCCACACTGGCTTCATAAGCTGCCACCTAACCCCGAACATCCTTGATCATGAGGAACTGCCCAAGAAGAAGAAGAAGACAACTGGATCACTCCTTTGTACATCATCAAGAATGATGGGGGATCTTACTTTCCACAACATAGAAGATCGTTCAATCATTCAGGTTCATGCCAGTTCCCAGTAGGTCAAACCCATTTGTCCTGTTACCTCTCTTCTTTCTTTGTAGCCTTGCAACTTATTGTGTCATGTCCACCCATGTCCGTTTGATTCTTTTCACCACTTACCTGCACTAAGGAATAACCTTCAGTAGCTAACCAGCAACTGTTTGGAATGTGGCAGGAAACCAGATGACACAATGGAAACCCAGTCATAGGGAGAAACTCCACACAGACAGCACCCAAGGTCCAGATCGAACAAGGGTCTCTGGAGCTCTGAGACAGCAGCACTACCTTGCCTCTTTAACAAGAGAGATGAGGCCCTGTCACAGCCCATTTAAATGATGGCTTCCTAACAGTCCAAAACTCCCTCAGTCTGCAGTAGAGTGCCAGCCTAATTCTTTTATTTTTGAAGTGAGATTTGAATTCGTAACCTTCCGACTCAGAGCCAGGACTGCCACTGATGGAGCTATGCTTGGTGCTGCTCCTGCCATAGTCTCCTGGTTACTCAGGATGGGTCGTCAGGCTTGATGGCATGGAGAAGTAATACAATTACAGTCTGCTATTGTTGATATCCTGCAGTCCTTCAAAGATGCCCAATTTTGATCTGTTCTAAATCTATTCCATTCACCAAGCTCATTCATCAAAATTCCAGAGCAATCAAAAAGTGAAGGCCAAATTCCTCTTTACACCTGTATTTAAAGTAAGAGATCTGAATGTTTAATCTCAGTAGTGGCAGAATCATGCAGTGCATAAGAATGTAAGTAGGAGCAGGAGAAGGTCATACAGGTCATTGAGCCTGCTCAACCAATCAGCAAGATCATGGCTTATCTTCTACCTCAAAGATCACTATCCTGTGCAATCACCACATCTCTTTATTCCTTTAATATCTACAAATCTATTGACCTCTGCTTTGAACACATCAATGAATGAACCTCCACAATTCTCTGGATAGAGAATTCTGTTGTGGCAAAAAAATTCTCCTTATTTCAGTCCTCAATGGCTTTCTCCTTATTTTTCAACTGTGACCACTAGTTCTAGACTCCTTAGCCAGCCGAAAGATCCTCCCTGCATCTACTGTGTTTGAGTCCTGTAAGAATGAGGTCACCATTGCTTATTCTTAACTGCTAAGCCTACTCAGCCTCTTCCCATATGACAGATCCACCATCCCAGGAATGTGTCTGGTAAATTGTTACTGCAAATATATCCTATTTTAGGTAAGGAACCCAAAATTGTTCACAATATTCCAGGTTGGGTTTCACCAAGGATCTATATATTTTTTTTGTGAAGACATCTGTACACTTGTACTCAAGTCCTCTCTCAATAAAGATCAACGTATCATTTGCCTTCCTAATTGCCTGGTGTACCTCTATGTTAGCTTCCATTGACTTGTCTACAAGGACACCCAGATCCCATTCTTAATCTCTTACCAGTAAAAAAAAAGCGCAGCATTTATGTACTTTTTTCTACTGAAGTGGATAACCTTACTGTTTTCCACATTATACATTATCTGCCATATTTTCTACCACACTTGGCTTGCCATAAACCCTTGAAACCTCTTTGCATCTTTATCACTCCTTAGATTCTCACTTAGTTTTGTGTCTCCGCTCATCGTTAATATAGATTTAGTAGCTTGGGCCCAAACACAGAACTTTGTGGTACCCCATTAGTCTCTTCCTGTCAACCTGAAACGAACCCATCTATTTCCACTCTTTGGTTTCTATCTGTCTTAATCCATGCTGTAGAAAACCCCAATTCCATACACTCTAACCTTTTTTTTTTACTAACCTTCATAGTGGAACTTTATTGGAAGCCTTCTGAAAATCCAAATACACCACATTAGTTTCCTACTCTACTCTATCACAATCCTCCTCTAATAGATCAGTCAAACATGACTTACCTTTCATATATTCACACGGCCCCTGTTCATATTATTTTCTGGAGTCAATAAAACAGTTTCCAGCATTTGCCAACCCCCAAGGTCAGGCAAAGCTGTTGGTAGTTCTCTGTTTTCTCCCTCATTTGCTACCTTCCATTCTGCAGGAACCATTCCAAGATCTATAAAAAATTTCAGAGCCTCCACTATCTCTGAGGGCACTTCTTTCTAAACTCTGTAGATCATCAGGTCCTTGGGATGTATGATTTTTCAGGTTCATTAACGTTTCAGGAGGATTTTCTCTATGAATACTTGTTTCCTTTATTTCCCCGTTTGCAATAGACCTTGGTACTCCATTGTTTCTGCGAAGTCTTTTGTGTCTTCTTCTACGAAACTCACAAAGTATTCTCTTTATTCCTCTGCCAATTCCTTAGTCTTCATCATAAATTCTCTAGTTTCTGTCTATACAGAAGAGCCTGACTTTATATCATAGAGCATATATAAACCAACGATATCATTGTTAAACAAGGGGAAGAAGACACGGTTGCCAGAGAGTTAAAATTTCAGATGAGGTACATTGAATATGATAAATATTTCCCCAGACAATCTGGTTACTGCAACACAATCAGTTGCCTCTGATTTAAATGAATGACAAAATCACTGACCCCCTCAATTTTCTGATGTTTCTCGTGTGACTCTAGAAAAATTACTCCCTGGTTATTTATAGAACAAAGAATTAAGACGGTGTGTGTTGGTCATTAAGCACACTCAGCACTCCATCCAGGTTCCCTCTCATATTGTTTCTACCTTCTGGTCATTAGATCTTCCACCTGTTCTCTGCTGTAACCTGCTGTTCTGTGCTTGTAATGCCTTTAAAATTATAAGCACAAGGAGGTTAAATCCGGTAGATTCATTCCAAGAGAATGCTTCTTGCAATACATTCATTATAGCATGCACAATTCACTTAAGTATACCAGGGTTCTTTTGCTACCTTACTCATAGTGTCCATGATAAAATTTCCCACTGTATAGTGATTCCTCTACAAAATACTATGATACTACTTTCTGCCTTGCCTCATTTTAAATGTGCATTTACTCTCCGACCCTCAGTACAGATTTTAAGCTTTTAGTCCTGTCTCCTTTGGTGACCTCCTAGCAACTGTAGCTTTCTTAATGAATATTTAAGGACCATCCTTCCCAGCTAACAGATGTGTCAGCAGCTTTCTAGTATAACTATAAAAATGATTTTTACTTGGTTTATATTCATCACTGAGTAGCTTTGAGCAAGTAATGTTGTATAGTGTGTCTATAGCACAGAAAGTGACCATTCAGCCCAACTGGTACATACCTGTCCCTGTCCCAATCCCACTCCATACTCTCTACTGCCCCCACCTTCCTACCCGTCCACCCCTTCATCTCCACTCTCCCAGCCTCCCTGTCCATCCTTTTCATTTAACCCTAGATTGTACACAGTGGAATATTTATATCAGTCATAGTCCTGTTTTGGAAAATATAAATGTAAAATATAAATATTAATGATCCATTAATAATTTTTCAAAATTATTAATGGATCATTAATACTGGCACCATATAATGTTCTGTTCTTCCTACAACCACATTCCCCCCTCCCCACACACCATGTCCAATACAAAATTCTCACCAATAGTTCTATGAACTGCAGACTCTTTCCAATTATGAATAAATCTTTTGATTCGAAATGAACATTTGCTCCAAATTTTTCAATTACAGAAAAATATTGTCCTACCAGACTGGAAAACAATTATTTTACAGAGTGCAGTGATTAGTCTGATATCCTTAGCATGGATCAATAAATTGATCATATGTGTTTGGAGGGCTGAGATCAATCATATGCAAAGATTTCTTCCTAGTTAGAATCAATAGATGAGGTGTTAGAAGGTTAGATTTTCCCTTTATTGAAGGGTAATGCTTACAGGCAATGAGTAATTGTTTCATCTATTACACTGGTGCTTGGGGACCCTTTGGATAGAGCTGACAGTTATTGATGAGCTGAAGCCATCTAGGTCTGCCATGAGGTCCAAGTTTATTTGCAAACTTTTGTAAAAAATAACTAGCTGAATATTGGTTCATATCTATTCCCAAGTTGTTGTCAGATTTTTTTTCCTCTGTGTTTGAGTCCGTTGAGAATAGTTATACCAATTTAGACACAATTATGCCCCAGTTTCTTTCTGTTGCCACACTTTTGTATTTGTTCCTGCTCCCTTTCCGCCTGCAGTTGATTTAATTAGAGGGAGTAACAATAAAACTGGTAAGTGTCTCAGAGTGCTCACTTTCCAGTTTCCTCACACAGGTATCAGCCACTCAACCACCTCCCTGCAGGTGCTTTGATTTTCTCTCTGGTTTAGTTTCGGGTGGGTGAGTAGCATCAGGAGTTGGAAACCCAACTGTAGCTCCAGAAATTAATTTTAGGCTTCCTTTAAGTACCATTATTGGACTTTCCACTTCTTTCAGGTGGGAGGCTGGTGGGAAGTGTCAGGGAAACCCCACCAACACGATTTGGGTGGCCCGATCAAATGCCTGCTCATCCTGCAGGGCTGGGGGCAGGGAGCAACACCAGTCTTCACTTCTTTTAAAGAATAACATTAATTTTCTTTGTCAGCCTAGGAGGGGCTTCCTACATCAAACATGCTTTATAAATGTCAGCTGAAAATGCATTGGGTCATTAAAAATTGGACTTCTTTAGATTCAAAATTGTCTACAAATTCAGATCTGGATCCAGGGCTCCCCCAGTGCACAAAATCTAAGCAGCAATGAAATAATTTTTGTCTGTGATCTGAAATAGTCGCAACATATTGTCGTCCACACAACTAGCGTCACACAGTAATTCAAAATGTTTTGTCCCAAATGTCGGAATGTGTATCACAATGAGCTTTATATATGGTTACATATTAATATTTCCAGACTGCTAGTGATTTGTACTAGTATTTTGAAAAGAAACTAAAGGTTTCTAAAGAAGGTTCTGCAACAGGGACCTGTTTACAGTCTACTAGTCACACTCATAAGCACATTCTTTCCACTCTCTCCACATGAATGAAATTCCCCTTCCAACCCACACACTTAACATCCAGTCAGGAATTGATGGGCACTGTACACCAATAATTTTGTTTTCCATGTGCAGTCAGACAATTCCCAACGTACAGGTTTGAAGGCAAGAACAACATAACAGCAAAAGGAACATTGAGAAGAAAGAAAGATATCTTTATTTCATGATGCACCAAAGCGCCTTGAAGCCATTGAAGTACTTTCAAAGGGTGGTTGCTGCAGTAATGCAGGAACGTGGCATCCATGTTATTAGCATTGACCAAAGAGACTGTTTTTTAAATAATTTTCAGCGAGGGATAAATATTGACCAGGATGCAGGATTGACTCTTCTTCAAAACAGTGCCATGCAATCCTTTACATCAGGGAGAATGTATTTATTTAAAGTTCCATTTGAATAATGGCACCTATGACAGTGTAGTACTCATTGTTCTGCAGTATCAGCCTACACTATAATTTTTTCATTGAATATTGTTTGAGGGTAAATGTGGGTCAGGATACATCCCTGGCTCTTTTTTGATATTTTATATCCAGTTTTAGGGGCAAGGGAGGTCTTAGTTTAACACGAAAACCATAAGCAAAGAACCCTTACTAAATGTTGCTAGCCACACTAACCAGAGAAATTCGTACTTCTGTGTTTCATTTGTAGCTTCAATTAATTTAACCCATAGTTGCAGCTGGTGAGATTGATTCCTGTGTCTTATGTTGGGTGGTTAGACAACTGTGTGAATCATTGGACTCCTTATCTTGTTGCTGCACGTGGAACAAATATATGATCACACAGTATCTACATTAAAAGCTTGCCTTGAAAAAAAGGCACCAAATCTAGTTTGCACGGCTTGCTACTGACGAACATTTTTTTAACCCACTGACCTGCATTTATCCCACTGGGAATCCGTTTATCCTTTCCTTTTAATGGGGAAAGATAAGCTTAATGGAAAGCCCTGTCAGGATGGACATGGGCTGGCATCTTCTCCATCACCTTGACTCCCTGCTATTGACATCAGAGCCTCCAGAAGACCTAGTCTCTATGTTTATTATTTATGCATCTTTCCAAATACAAAAAATGATACAGCTTCAAGAAATATTAGGCAAATATGTGTATATATATTCAGTTTTAATTTAAAAAAACTTTGTGGAGCCTTTTGTTTTATCTTTCACTGTTAATACGCATTACAACTAACATTCGCATATCACCATGGAGCACATTACAGGGTCCTTTAAGTGAGGAAGAGGGTGATACAGAACAGAGTGCAAAGGTTGGATGATAGGGGACTGAAAGCAAGTCTAACAGGGAGGTTTTGAATAAAGAAGCTCTTGAAGAAAGACTGAAGCAAGACAAAGGGATGACCACTTGGAATTTTATTGGCATTGCTTTTTCAAGCAACTGAGGGATAGATCTCATATGTGATGTAATAGTTAGATGAAGTCTGAGAGGGTGGAAAAATCAAAGGCATTTGACCTATATGTCAGGCCTAGCTCAAAGGGTTCAGGGGATTTTCTTCATTCTAGCTTTTGAAGGTTTACAAAGAGCATTTAAAAGCTTGTCATCTAACATCAGGGCTCAGATGACACCATAAATAACACAAGAAAAATTTGAGTAAGTTCTTACTTGTTATCTGAACCATGGCATTAGGTTAAAGCCTTGAAATTGTCCTTCCATTTATCATTATCAATAACTTTTTTGTCCAGTCTGGTAAGTTTTCCCATCTTCAGCTGTGGTCCAGTGGCAGGTTTCTCTGAACTTTGCATGACTCTGTAGGATAATAGGCACAACGATATAGTGTGTTCATCTGAAATTCCTTCCTGTGTTATTTTTATGCTTCCACCGAGCTGTTTAAAAACCATGAGTGAAGCCCTGCTGAAATATTGTATATGAGAGTTCGTGAAAAACATAGTCTATATCCATTACATGATTGAAAGAGCTTTCTTCACTATGCTGAATTTAAGGTATTGAGTTAATAAAGGATCAATCATTAACTTAAAAAAGTGAATCCAGAGAGGTGAAGTTGTTCCTGATTGTAGACATGCTCGGGATTCCACTCACATAGATGAAATGTTGAGAGCAGAACAATGTATCAGCAACTGTTTGGTGTTAAAGGGAATAGTGACCAGGTATTTCTGCTGTATATCATGTGATTGTAGCAGAAGCTCCAAGAAAACTTCAGGCCTCTGCCTTTCCCTCTTTCATTTCCAATTCCATCCTGATTATTATTCCACACATCTAGAAAATGAGCTCCAGTTCACAACACCCCTGAATAACAGTAATCTTGCAGTTTCTATTTTTATTTTAGTAAATTTCCATACTCCTATGCCTTTGGTTACAAGTTCTATTATTCCTATTAACATTAGTGGTGATGGCTACCTGGTGTACTCTGCAGGGAATTATATGTATCATTAATTCCTTATTCTCAATATTTGATTCACTGTGAGAAGCAGCAAAAAGAGAAGGTAAAACTGAGACTAAAGTTTAATTCTGGTTTAATTTTTTCATTGTGTCTGATCATGACTCTATAGGCTACATGCAGTCTGGCAAGTATATAGCCAAAGTCTAGTGGCAGTATTCTTTTCTCAGAGACAGGGAGCTAATCATAAAATCTGGAATGATACACTTCAGAGTAATATTAGTGAGTGTTGCAATGTCAATGGTTTTGGATGACATGTTAAACCTGGTCCCTGACAGATCTTTCACCTGGATGTAAAAGATCCCATGGTACCATTTTGAAGAAGAGTGGGGGACTGTCCCTTGTGGCCTGGCCAATATTTATCCCTTGACAGCTCCAGAATAGATTATCTGTTCATTATTTCACTGTGAGATCTTGCTCTGTGCAAATTGGCTGCTGCATTTCCTACAGCAACAATGTTAATACACTTGAAAACTGCTTCATTGGCTCTAAAATATCTTGAAGTCATGTTATGAATGCTTTATTAATACAACCCTTCCCTTATTAATCATACCATCTCAATGGTCTACCTCATTAGAATGTTCTGGAGAGTTTGTTGTTCTTTGAATCTTAAATCAGTGCCATTGTGTCCGTCAGAATCAACATATGCAAGTTAATCAAACACTAACTTCAACATTATATTTGGCCTGTAATGCATCATGTGTAGCCCTTATTGGTTCATGAAAAATCTTTACTGCCTTTCTATACTCTGAAGTATTGCCAAGAACTGTTTTACATTGTTACCTTTCAGAAGTGATTTAAAACTACATGTTAATGCTTAGACTAAACATATAACAAGTAGGCTGGGATCACTGATTTCTTCAGATTTTCCATTCATGTACTGTGATTGTTACTGAATTAACGGGATGCATCCAGATCAACTTTTGACATACTTTTTTACATTAATTACCAACAAGGGCTGCAAATGGACAATTAGACAATGTATGGCTCCCAGAATTATTCATCTGCCTGAAGGCGAATAGCCAGCCTTGTCCATGAAGTTGATAGTTGGCTAGCCAAATTGAAATCCACCCAAATATTTGTCCTCTGGAGTGACTAATATTTTATTCCTTCACTTCCAGCCGACTACTACCCCTGTTGTGGCATAGAGTGAAATTGAGACAAACTTGTCCTCAGTGTGTTGTGAAGCTAATGGGTTCCCCTGTGAAATTTCACTCATTAACGTCTTTAGATGGTGGAGGCAAAGATATGGGATTGGATTGGGGTTTGGGGGTGGGTCATATGCCAACTGTGATTTGGGGTGAATCCATGCTTTGAGCAATACAATTTGCAGACACAAACAATAAACCAAAATCATTTTGCATTGATACAAATTGTTATTGCTGTTATATTGAACCAAGTACTAGAGCCAATGCATGCACTTCAGTGAATCCATGAAGTACAGCCTGGCACTGTTGCTGATTGCATAAGACCCATTCATTAGGGGTTAATAGTGTAGAGAAGTAGAAAGGCAGCTGCAGTAGTATAACCAGTCTAAAGAACTCAGCCTGATCTTGTGTGGCTGGACTAATGTGAAACCCTTGATTCTGTTCTGGTAGGTTCTAGTCTCTAGTCACGGTAAAATGAGTTCAGTCGCTTGCAGGTAGTCACGCTAGAGTGCATGAAGGTTAATTTAGAATTCATGAAACTGATCTGAAGCTAACATTTATTGTAGTTTCCTAGGGAAGAAGGATGATGCAGTTTTTTTTTAGCCAAGTCTAATTGAACTGTCTGATATTGAAAAGACAAGATTCCACAGGTCATTAAACTTTTAGAGTTTTACCTTGAAGCGTTGAGAGTCACTCACTCATCACTGCATTCTCAAAAGGTTCCTGCAAAAGTAGTCCTGTGCACAGGAACAGAGCATTCATTCAGAACACTGGAGACAATTCCCAAAGGAGAGAAAATTGTTCAGCACAGCAGCACTTCACATCAACGATTCCATATAAAATGTTCATATGTGAATGTTTAAATACACCACTGTAATAAAGATATGTGCAACTCATTGGAGTGCACCAGTCCTGTATGACTGACTTGGTGAATTAAATCAATAAATTTGAAGTGTAAGGGGACAAGCAAGAGATCCAATAATTTTCTAAAAAACAGAGGTTATAGACATACACACCTTTGCCCATAAGGTTAAGGAACTCATACATGTGCCCCTAGAAGAGCTGACAAATTTAAATTCCTTCTTGTGCCTGTGGTTTGAAGCAAGGCAAACTCCATGGATCTGATATAATGGAGCTCAAATGTTACCTGGCTAAAGCATTTTACCTGGCTAAATGTTACCTGTCTCTCACCACAGATGCTGCCTGATCTGCTGAGCATTTCTAGATTTTTAAAAATATTTCATATTTCATCATCTGCAGCATTTTGCTTTTGTAAGCTTCGATCCATTCCAGGTCTACTGGTATTTTACCTTGGAAAATTCTCTCAGTGAGCAATTCTTCAGAAGCACAGAGGGTTCATTTCAGAGATATTGCCACATTTGTTAAAGTCCCCCAACTTTCTTTCTAGTCTGAAAGCTTACAAAGAACAAGCTTGTTAAGAATTGTCCGCTTCATCACATGTAACTACAGCTCACATGGCTGCAGTCTGAAGGAAGAATGTTCAAGCATTTGGGAGATTCTGAGCAACTGAAGTAAAACTGTAGTCAAAACATTCAATAAACTTAATCCTTGAGATTTTTGAACGTCTTATTTTGTTTAAAGTCTCATTTTGGAACATCTGGAATCCCATATCCTAAAAATATGGATGGATTGTCTTTCACAGCAAATTCTCAGTGGAAAATGATACTGAACCACCTAGTGGCTGGAGTCTGAAACCACACAATGACAGGATTCAGCTGATGTAAGAAAAATGAATAGGAAATGGGTATATTGGAATTTTTGCTGGGGAAAATAGCTATGATACAAGAGGTTATGACCACCAAATACAACAACATTAAGTACACCTTCCAGAGAGGAAAATAACAGAAGTGTGAGATCTTTCCTGTTAAAAATCTAAAATTAGAGCAGAAAATGATGGAAATACTCAGCAGATTATGTGACATCTGTGGAGAGTGAAACTGCTAATGTTTCTGGTCAGTGATCTTTCTTCTGAATAGGTTGTGATTAAAAGTTACTGACCTTAAACATTAGCTCTGTTCTTTTTCCACAGATGCTGCCTGACCTGCTAAGTATTTCCAGCACACACTTTTTTTCAGATTTCTAGCAACAACTGTGCTTTTTATTTCTGAGGAAAATCAATCCCTGCACATTTCTGTTTGTGAATATGGCTTGTTTAAATGGTCAAATCTACTTCATTACTCTCCGTTCCCCATGGTTTTCTACTTTATTTTATTACCAGCTAGCATTTCAGAGACAAGAATGCTCTAGCCATCTCTAGATTAACTATTCAATGTTCCTTATGAATGACTTGGGGTGACCCAACTTTTCCATTCATCGTGGTGAAAAACTTTTCTGCTGGCAGCTTGCTTCTAGTTGCTATTCAGGAGGGTTTATACATTGAACAAAGATTTTCTACATTCCCCCTAATGTTTTGCTGTGTCCTTATGTGAAATCTACAAAATATGCAATAGTTCTTACACTATCAAAGAAACACAAAATCTAATCTGTTTATTTCTTTTTTTGAATTCAGCCATAATTCTCTACCATCTTTATTGAATTTTTCAATTATTTAAATGGCCAAGTTAAGAAGCACAGATTTCTAATTTTAGTGATGTTAAAAGAAGCCATTAATTATTAACCTTTTGCTCTCATGTTTGTTCTCTGCTCATTTCACATTCCTCTCAGCCACACAACAGCCGACTTGTGTTACTGTCTCAGATCAAAAAACTCAGTCCAGCTTACATATCAATTGTTTTACCATCTCTCTCCCTATTCCCCAACCTGGCGTTCATGTTAGGAAGCTGAATGGCAGACTATTTAACTATAAGTATGTATATACAATAAGGCCACCACATCCTCTGCAAATATTTTTCAATGTACACAAAACATATTCTTATGGTTAAATGCTAAGGTGGTAAGGTTGAAAGCCCGGATGACCAGACTCCAGAACAGCTTCTTCCTCACTGTTATCAGACTTCTGAACCAATCACCTCTTTCACCCAGAGGTGCTGCCATGTTCTCGAAACATTAATTTTACCTCTTCCGTTATTGTCACTTTAGCATTTCTTTTTGCACTACTTCAGATTGCATACTATACTTTGCATCATTCTGTTGTTTTGCATTGTCACTGTATGTATTGTAGTTATTATTACCTTGTATACTGTTTGCCCTGTGAGCTTCACATAGGCAAGGAATTTGGAACTGGTTTATTATTGTCATGTGTATCAAGATACAGTGAAAAACTTCAGATTGCATGCCATCCAGGAAAATCATGCTATACATAAGTACATTGAGGTAGTAACAAGAAAACAGAATGCAGAGTATAGTGTAGCAGCTACAGAGAAGGTGCATTTTAGGTAAATAATTAAAGTGTAGGTCAGGGTCACCTGACTTGAATGTCTCAGACCTGGACTTTAGTAGGGAGTGGATCTCTCGGTTCATTCATGGTTTTGGGTTGGGGTACATTCAGATTGATTTCTTTGGCATGCAGTCCTCTACACACTTACTGATGAAATCTATGATGGCAGTAGCATACTCATTTAGGTTGGCCACTGACTCCTTGAATATGGACCAATCTAGTGACTCAAAGCAGTTGTGTAGGAGCTCACCTACATCCTCGGACTAGCGCCGTACAATTTTCTGTACTGGATCCTCACACTTCGATTTCTGATAAGCATGGAGAAGGATCACAGCTCGATGGTCTGATTTTCCAAAATGCCAGCGGGAGATGAACTGGTAGGTGTCCTTGATAGTTGTGTAGCAGTGGTCGAAGGTGTTTGGGCCTTTGGTGTGACAGGAGACATGCTGATAGTATTTTGGTAGCACACTCTTGAAGTTGGCCTGGTTGAAGACCCCGTCTGTGATGAACAGGGCCTCAGGGTACACCATTTCGAGACTATTGACAGCGGAGTATATTTTATTGATTGAGGCTTCATGTCCACCAGGGGTGGAATGCAGACTGCTGTTAGGATAGCCGAAGAGAATTCCTGCAGCAGGTAGTAGGCTCACTAGTTCACCGTTTGATATTCCAGGTCTGGTGAGCAGGAACTTTTCAGGACCGTCCCATCCAAGCACCATGAGGAGTTGATTAGGAAGCAGACCCTTCCACCTCTAACTTTGCCTGAGGACACGTATGGTCCATCTGGTGAATGGTGAAGCCCACAGGTTGAATGGCACAGTCAATGGAAGCAGGTGTATTCCATATCTCTGTAAGACAGAGCACACAGCAGTCTCTTGGTTCTCTTTGGTAGGTAAGTCTAGTTTCACGTTCATCCAGCTTATTTTCAATAGGTTGGATGTTTGCCAGGATTATGATGGACAGGGGAATTGAATTTCTTTGCACCCTGCTGAAAATGACAATAAAATAATCTGAATCTGAATTTAATCTGACTCTGAACCTGAATCAACTGAGTTGTATCACCAGAAATGTTTAAAGTTTGATGTCTAATACAGACTGAATTTTCTGATTTCAGAGAACAACTAAATTGCTGGTGTGGACCTCAGGTTTGTGGGTGAGAGATCCCAGTGTTAGAGTTTCTGATAGTAATCCAGAGCCTACTGTGAGTATTGGGCAAGAAGTCAATTAACTGCAGGGTAGTCCACCACAATAAAAGTCCTGCTGACACTTCCTGCATTCAGTCAACACAGGATGAGTGGAGTTTTCCTGATTCTCCCTCTATCCTAGCAATTGTATGTTGGAAGGAAGCAAGGAGAAAACAAGGGGCAAATAATCTCATGGCTTGTAAAATCGTAAGTTTGTGGTTTGAGCCACTTCTCATGTACAATGTGCTTGTGCTAACCCCCCCTCCTAAAAATGCTGATGTATTTTCATCTGTCTAATAATAAATTGATTGTTGCCAAGTATGCTGTAGGTCTCAGATTTATGAATCAAAATGCATCATCTTGTTAAATGAGAAATGTTTAAGGAGCAGTACATTTTTAGTAAGAAGTGTGCATTATTCCCCATGATCGTCTCCTACCCTCAAGAAAACTTAAGGCTAGGATTTGTAATGACACATACAAAATTCAACAGTTCTGAACCTTGTCCCTTCTACAAGACAGACTGATAATCTGCGTCTCTGTCCCATCAGTATTTGGTGGAGGGAGTGAGGGAATAGTGAGGAACAAATAGAGGAGAGCTGGCACAAGGGACTGAACCAGCTTCCTAAAAGGGAATCCAAGTTGCAGTTCCAGAAGTGTTTAAAACTTACTTTAGAATGGCAGGCACAGTAGTGTAGTGGTTAGTGTAATGCTACTACAGCGCCAGCGACCCAGATTCAATTCCGGCCACTGTCTGTAAGGAGTTTGTACGTTCTCCCCGTGTCTGTGTGGGTTTCCTCCGGGTGCTCCGGTTTCCTCCCACGTTCCAAAGATGTACGGGTTAGGAAGTTGTGGGCATGCTATGTTGGCGTCGGAAGCGTGGCAACACTTGCAGGCTGCCCCCGGAACGCTATGTAAAAGATGTGTTTCACTGTGTGTTTCTATGTACATGTAACTAATAAAGATATCAAATCAAATCAATCATTTTTCTGGTGAGAATAAGATCACAATTGACAGCAGCTCATTCCCCACTCAGTGTGCGTAGAAAACGGAAACAAAAATCAGAGTGACTCTGTCCAACTCCATGCCACATTTACTGATATGTAAAGAACTGAGGTTGATCAAAGATGCAGTCAGGATCTTTACCTTTTAGCAGTTTTTCATCAGTGAGTTACACATTTTCTCTCAACTATCATGAAATGCCGCAAGTAGGTGAGCTAGTTTCGATATCAGTGGGAGAGTGACTGGAGTTTAAGGTGTTAATACCAGCTGTGACTGGCTGATAAGGGTATGTTCGGAGAAGATTGACCTTTTGGTCCTCATCTCCCTTCACGTGTGAACGGGCTATCACATCATTATAAGGTGCTATCTTTTGCTGTCTGGCAGTGAACTAACGAAGCTTTGTAGTCGGCAGTAACAGGAAGACCTGAGGGACCTGAACTTGTGACTGTTTGGCTGGGAGGTAGTTTCCCTTTGGTTTTCAATCTGATATCTCAAGTACCATGGACAAGTCAAAGATAATTTATTTTACAGTACCTGCTGTTGAGTGGGACAAAACCATCTAATTAGGTGCATAAACAAGCCCAGGATTTTTTAAATTAATCTTTCTCCTTAAGTGATTCTGTGCATGTACCAATCAGTGATAGAGAAGATAAACAGTTTGGCAAATTATCAGTGTCATTTTTGTTCTCGCTGTTGTCTCTCAAGACAAGCCTGGAGTACCCCTTCTGCTAATATTTCTAGATGAAGCACCTTGCTTCCTACATATCTGTCCCTGATAGCATAGTTGCCAATGGTAACTGTGATTATCATGAGTGTTGATTATGTGGTTGAAATCTTATGGAATTGTGCTGTATCATACGTACTATTGTTTTTTGAAATTGCAGGCGTGAAGCTTGTTCACATGAAAATCGTTTACCTCTTGGCATGATGGACTATTCAGCTAAGACAACTGTTCGCCATGGGAACGAAGGAAACGACGGAAATGCAAGCTACCCTCAACCATTTCAAATTCTTCTTCTTCCTCCAGCTCCTATTCCTTTTGTCCTTCACCTCTGTTATGACCCTTCATGTCACCTGGTTAAATGGTTTTCCCTTTGTACACTTGTAGGTGCTGATGATTTTCAAACCCTTCTCAAGTTGCTTGAGTGACATTCAACAGAATCACAGTTAGAGCATGTTAATTGTGTGGTCCACCATTAATTCAGATGGAGGCATGAGCTGTTGTAGCTCCTGTTTGAATCGGAGGAGTTGGGGACATTGGGGTCCTCACAGGTATCTATGATCCAGTGACTAGTCTTGAATCGGAAGCTGTCTGTCTACTTGTTCTTTTAAACTCTATTGGTACAGTGGCTGCTGGAAAATAACCGTAGGCTAGTAACCAAGTAGCTACTTCTGTGTTACTGCCCATTCACTTACATCATTCTGTCATTGTAACTTAATGCCAAGCTTACGCACATGGAGTGGAAGCTCTATTTTTGCACTGTTTGCATGTTGATGTTTTCTCTGCATAAAAATCATTGACCTGAAACAAGACATTGCTAGAATTGGAGCATTTCAGTTATAAGCAGAGGCTGGGTTTGTTTTCCCTGGAGCAGGGAGGCTGAGGGGGGTAACCTAATAGAGATATACAAAATTTTGAGAGGTATAGATAGGGTAGATAATAAGAATCTTTTTTTGATGAAAAACACTATGATGCTGGAGGAACTCAGCAGGCCAGGCAGCATCCGTGGAGAAAAGCAGGCGGTCAACATTTCGGGTCAGGATCCTTCTCCAAAAAATTGCCCTGGAAAGTTTTTACTTCCAACGCTTAAAGCAATCAAATCCTGTCCAGGAGATCACATAGACCAAGTATTACCCTCTAAATATAGGGTCTCAACCCGAGTGGTTGACAATTCCTTTGCCTCCAAAGGTGCTGCTCAACCCACTGAGTTCATCCAGCAGTTTGTTTTTTGTTGCCTTCTATGTAGTCTGATTATTGTGCCCATCGGGACAGGCATCCCCTCAGATCTGTTCTGTCATTCAATACGATCATGGAACATCTGTGAGATAACTCCGTACGTGTTCCCTTTCTCTGTACCTCTTAATAACTGGTCTATCAATCACAGACTTTAACCCAATGAGTTCACCTCTCTCTTGAAAGCATTCAAGTTACTAACCAGCTGGGAAAGGAAAAACTGCCTAGTTTCCTAACAACTCCTACTCTTTTACGGTTTAAACTCCCATCTTTTAGTCCCCCCCCCCCCCCCCCCCAATCTGTTAAAGTGGAATCATCTATCATAGAGATGAAATCCAATCCTTTAATCAATTTATAAGCCTTTTATCGAATCTAAGCTGCTTTCCTTAACAAATAAGTGATGAAACAATGAGGGGTCAGTAGGGCTGGAGACTATGGGTTTAGGGGATGGTGCAATTAGTGGGTTTTGGATGAGCTGAGGTTTTTAGGAGGAGGAAGATGGGAAACCTGAAGGAACATATTGGAATGGCTGAAGGTGGAAGTAATAATGTGCGAGGTATGTGCGAGGGTGCTAGCAGCAGGCGAGAGAGAGGCAGGAATGGATTTGGATGATAACAAGGGTTGAAATTTTAAGCATTTGTGAAAGAAGGATTTGGGGACGAAAGGTAATATTTGGGTCAAACAGGACATTGAGGTGATGCTGGATAACTCAGGATTTTGGTCAGAGAAGGGGAAATGGACAGTGGTAAAGGAATAGAATTTATGGTGGTGTCCAAACAATGTTCAGTGACTACTGGTAGATATAACACACTGCTTGATGTGCTGGTGATTGTTTCTGACTTCTTTTCATTCAGTTTGGTCTATTTAAAAAACACAGTTGAAGTGGGTAGGGGAGGTATTGAAAGCCACATCTGGTGACACAGTTTGTTTCTCAGTGATTTAAAATTCAAATGGTTCTTCTTTACGTGTATTTTTCTAAAGGCCCAGAATATATCTGGTCCTTACACTTATTTATTTATACCAACATATCAGGAGAGATTACATGCATAGAGTCTGCGAATTCAAGCAATTGTGCTTCTCAAATTGCATATGCTAATGAAGCTCGCAGAGATTTGTTTAACCTTGTTCTTGCTCCTGGCCAGATTTGAGTAGGCCTGTCCACTCCATGTCGAGGCTGTACAATTTCCCAAATGAGGAAGTCTGACAGGCAGCAACGTAAAACCAAGTGACTGGTCCCCTTTGGGCACTGTAACATGACTGCTGCTTGTTCCAGGTGAACCTCAATTATGTAGGAGAACATTGATTCTCTCATTAAAATCTATAACTTGAAGATGAATTCCAGTCGCACTTTGCCCATGGCGTGATTTTCACATGTTGATAATTTTCTCAAATTAGATAACACACCATCGAAAGCAGACGCAATAGCCTGCTGAATAATTCATTGCATACACACAGCTGAGGCACCAACACAAAGCTTTCTTGCCAGATGGACAAGAATTGCTGTATGCAAATTACTGTTGTGCATAGAACAAAAGGAGTGCAGATTCTGTAAAAGAAGTTCATATCAAACTCTTTATTTAATTTGTTCCATTAAATTGAGAAATTATAGATGCAATTGAAGGGAGATAACATCTGGTTAATAATAACGGCACCAAGTCATTCTCTAATCAGACAAACCCACCTTGAGGAGATGTGACATTGTTTGACAGCACTTATCTGTGATAAATGGCTGAAGTTTGTCTGTTCACTGATAATGAATATTTTATCAGGCAGTTTGAAACACGAACACTTTCGCTGTCATTACAAGTATATCTTAATTTCAGAAGGGCTCCCTTATGCATCTGACTACAAGACTGCAGATTTTTCTATTATACTATTTAATATAAAATGATTACTACAAATCAGACATTTGATGCACTCTGGTTTATTTGACCACATCCTTAGTCCATTAGGAGTACAATCTGCTTGAGTCACCTGGAGTGATCTAACTATAGAGACTGTTGTGTATAGTGGATGCTTACTTAAGCAGGTTCTATAAATGGAAGTTTGACAATAGTGACATAAACACAGCAGGAGCTAAGTCTGATAGCCTTGAAGAAGGATGTGGTGATCGTGATCCATGATGAACTCTTCCATTGATGGCACTGCAGGGAGCATGCTAACTTTTGTCCTCCTGCATATTATAATCATTGCAGTCCTCATCCAGTGCGAATTGTGCTGCTGATTGACTAGATACACCAGCAGGGAGCCAATATTGTAGCTATCACTGGGTAAAGCTGACCTATAGTGCTTAGATCCAGGCTCCACTCTTATTGGTTGGAGCAAATGCTGGATGCCATTTTCTAAGAGAATCTGACCTGTGAAATAGAGTGTGGCAGAACGTGGGAGAGACCACGCTTCATTTGAAACGGTGGTGCAGGAATAGGAGAGATGTCTTGAGTTGGCAGGTTACCACTTGGCTTTCCAAACAACATCTAATTAGGCAGTGAGAGCAGATAGCTGTGGCAATTGATGCCAGGAGTCAAGTTCCAAGGATCTGAAAGCAGTATTGTAATTAGTTCAATGAACTCACATGAGTGGCCAAGGTCAGTGATTGCCTCTCCAAATCCTCCCAATTGCACCCTTGGATTCAGACTCTGCTATGTGTACCACACCGTCAAGATCACAGACCTAACTTTCATATGGTCGAGTGCAGGGAAGGGTCTAGCACCATTTGACACACGGTCTTGTTCAGAGCTTGGAGCCCATCCTTTCCAGTGTGGAAGTGGTGGCATCTCTGGATGTACACTTGCAAACCCAGCCATGATATAGCACCTGATGGTCTTGGTGCAGCAGCCACCCAGTGATTGGAGACTGCAGGGGAAGATCAGGCTGCTTTTATGCTGGCATTATGGCTGTGGATTTCCAGCTAATCTGTACTCCAACAAATTGATGAGATTGCTGATGTGAAGCCCCAGGGATGAGACGAAATTGGTGGTGGAAAATTTGTGAAAACTCCTTTGTATACAGTAACAGGTGATATCTCCATGCATCACCATGCTGTTGTTCTTTCCCAGGTGGATTGTGCCTATGTTATCACTGCCCTTGTCGGCCTACTTGCCACAATCCATGATGGGATGCTGCAGATCATAGCTGCATCATCCATACCCAGAGCTGAAAACAACCCTCCCCCCCTCCTCCTCTTGTTCTTCCTTCAGCTCCTCGGTCATTTGCTTTACAGATGGTTGCAAGGGCTGAACCCTGATGATAGGTTGTGCAACACACAGCAGACCATTCAAATCCTCATATTTGTTTGGATTTGAAAGTGGGGAGATGAAGGACAGACTCTTCACAAAAGGTTAGAACTACTGAATAAATAGTTTGCGGTTTCAGGTACTTATTTCTTTGCCCACAACAAACCAGCAGAAGTACTGCAACAGTGTGGCAAAAGCTACTCTGCCCTTGCTGTATTCGGTCTGCTCTTCACAACCAGTGATGTTTTCCACAACTGGAAAGATGTATTGAGCTGGCTGAGATAGAAATGTGACTTCACACTGAGAAACATATTTCAAATAACTGCTTTGGGCAATTATTAGAAAGCAGTGAAAATATATATTTATAGAATCGTAAAGTTGTACAGCTCAGAAATGGGCCCTTCAGCTCACCACATGCATGCCAACCTTTTTACCCATCAACACTAATTTCATTTGCCCGCATTAGGTCTGTATCCTTCTATCCCTTGCCTATTTAAGTGCCTGTCTATACAAAATGCTGGAGGAACTCAGCAGGTCAGGCAGCATCTATGGAGGGAAATAAACAGTCAACATTTCGGGTTGAGACCCTTCATCTGCAGAACCTTTTGGTCTCCTAAGTGCCTATCTAAGTGTCTCTTAAACTTGTGATTGTATCTGAGCATCACCACCTCCTCTGGCAGTGAGTTCCGGATATTGGCCACAAATATGTGGGTCTATGACCCAGTGGGAGTCAGTAAACAATAGATCATCTGAGTTTAGCTCCCCACCTGGGCCTGGCTGGATATGTGGGTGGAGATCCATTGCAGTAAGTGTCTGGCTCCAAAGTGCTGCCCATGAAAATGCAGCAACAAGCCTACAAGATGTATGGGGGCCTAGACTATCCCTCCCCAACTCACTGCCCACAATCCCTGCCTGGACATAGATTTTTAAAAAAGCTGATCCTCCATATCTCCCTGATAATCTGGATCATGTAAAAAATATTCAAATAAATTGAAATAAGAAAACAATTTTTTTTTGTATTTTAAAAAAGCAAAAAAATTAATTGAAACATACTAAATATTACTTAATCAAGAACTTTCAAGTAATGTAAAATAACTCAAGTACTTGCCTTCTCTAATAGAATCAGTGACTCCATTCATTTGAATGGGCTTGCAGTTCCTCCATCTGTCCTCTCTGATGTAGAGCTGAAGGCTGGAAGTATATCTGGCCCTTTCTTCAGCTCATTATTTCTCCTCCATTGTTACAAAGGATGGGTCTGGCCATGTTGTTGCAGCTCTCAGCCATTTGATGTCAGGCATTGCACCGTTGTGCCCAGTGCTGGGTACTGAATGTTTTTTGTTTGTCCTTTCAAAAATATACTTTAGTCATAAAAATTGCATTATATACTACAGTACATTCATTTATTACCATTCACCAGTCCAGAAGATCCTGGTCACAGATTGATGGCTGTTATTCCCAGCCGGGATGTTCACTTAGTACATTATAGTCAATGGGATTTATCATCTTTACAATACTACATCAACTTGCAGCTTAAGATCAGAGTGTTGCAATAGTTGTGGTTTATGTGCAAGTGCCCGCATGAAAACTATGATGAGAAAACAAAGTTTCTTGAGCCTGTAAAACCACTGAGTCAGCAACAGCTGTAAGTGAGATGAACTGTTTAGGCATTGATGTATGAGCACTTTTTTTGCAAATCTATTCATTTGGTGCATTGCCTGTCCTGTAGGGTTCAACTGCTGAGAGAAAACTTGCAAACTTTACCTGGAGAAGGACGGGTACTGGAGAAGGAGGTACTCAATTGAACAGATTAGTCAACCTTCATGAATGTTCCTGGATGGTAACAAAGAAAGCTGCTCAGAGAGACTTTAATTTAGAATTGGTTTGGTTTGGTTTATTATTATTGTCACATGTACTGATGTACAGTGAGAAACTTTGTTTTGCATGCCATCCATACAGATTATTTCATTACAACAGTGCATTGAAGTAGTACAAGGGTAAACAATAACAGAATGCAGAATAAAGTGTTACAGTTACAGAGAAAGTGCAGTGCAAGGCCATAACAAGGTAGATTGTGAGGTCAAGAGTCCATTTTATCGGACTGGGGGACTGTTCAATAGTCTAACAGTGGGATAGAAACTATCCTAGAGCCTGGTGGTACATGCTTTCAGGCTTTTGTATCTTCTGCCCGATGGGAGAGGGGAGAAGAAAGAATGTCTGGGGTGGGTGGGGTCTTTGATTATGTTGGCTGCTTTACTGAGGCAGCGAGAACTGTCGACAGAGTCCATGGAGGGTAGGCTGGTTTCTGTGATGTGCTGAGCAGTGTCCACAACTCTCTGCACTTTCTTGCGGTCAAGGGCAGAGCAGTTGCCATACCAAACTGTGTTGCGTTTGGATAGGATGTTTTCTATGGTGCGTCGATAAAAATTGGTGAGGGTCAAAGGGGACATACCAAATTTCCTTAGCCTCCTGAGGAAGTAGAGGTGTTGTTGAGCTTTCTTGGCCGTGGCATCTACATGGTTGGAGCAGGATAGGCTGTTGGTAATGTTCACTCCTAGGAACTTGAAGCTTTCAACCCTCTCGACCTCAGCACCGTTGATGTGCATCACTCCCCTTCCTGAAATCAATGACCAGCTCTTTTGTTTTGCTGATATTGAGGGAAAGGTTGTTGACGTAGCGCCACGTCACTAGGCTCTCTAAATCCTTTTTCTACTCTTGACTCATCGTTATTTGAGATTCAGCCCACTATGGAGGTATCATCTGCAAACTTGTGGATGGTGTTAGAGCAGAGTCCGGCCACTCAATCGTGAGTGTTTCGGGAGTAGAGTAGGGGTCTGAGGACACAGCTTTGTGGGGCACCAGCGTTGAGGATAATCATGGCGGAGGTGTTGCTGCCTATCCTTACTGGTTGTGGTATGTTGGTCAGGAAATCAAAGATCCAGTTGCAAAGGGAAGTGTTAAGTCCTAGGTCAAGGAATTTGGAAATGAGTTTGCTTGGAATTATAGTTTTGAAGATGGAACTGTAGTCAATAAATAAATGGTTTAATGTCAGTGTCTTTACAGTCGAGATGCTCCAGAGATGAGTGTAGGGCCAGGGAGATGGCGTCCATCGTAGACCTGTTTCAGCAGCAGGCAAACTGTAGTGGGTCGAGGTTGTCTGGGAGACTGAAGCTGATGTGTGCCACAACCAGCCTCTCAAAGCACTTCATGATGGTGGATGTTAGAGCCACCGGTTGGTAGTCATTAAGACATGTTACCTTATTTTTCTTAGGACCAGGATGATACTGGTCTTCTTAAAGCAGGTGGGGACCTCAGATTGAAGTAGGGAGAGGTTAAAAATGTCTGCAAATACCCCCGACAGATGATCTGTGTAGGATCTAAGGACACGGCAGGGGACACCATCCAGGCCAGATACTTTCCATGGGTTAACTCTCCCGAAGACTGATCTGATGCATTGGAGCTTGGCTGGGTAGGTAGTTTCTGTTCAAAACGTGCATAGAATGCGTTAAGCTCATCAAGAAGGGATGCGCTGTTGTTGGGGATGCAGCCTGATTTCGTTTTGTAGCTCCTTATAGCATGGAAGCCCTGCCACAACTGATGGCTGGTCTGAGACTTGATTTTTGGCTGGTATTGTCTCTTGGTATCCCTGATAGCTTTACAGAGGTCATATTTGATTTCTTGAATAGGTCAGTATACACCTTCCTTTTCTTACATTCCCTGATTTGAACGCTACAGTCCTGGACTTCAGTAGGGAGTGGATTTCTTGGTTCATCCATGGTTTCTGGTTTGGGTATACCTGGATTGACCTCTTTGGTATACAGTCCTCCATGCACTTGCTGATAAAGTCCCTGATGGTGGTGACATACTCAGAGCTAATATTAATTTAGCAGAGTTCATCCAAAAAATTCCTCAAAAGCCTCCACTCTCCTTACAGTGTCAATTAATATTTGTGATGCACTGTGTTACTTCTGCAAAAAGCTAATTTTCATGGCATTTATATCCTGCGTATGTATGTCTATGACAACAATAAACTTGAACTAATATTTCTATGGCACTAAATTTATATGCCACAGAAATGTTTTTGGAAGACCAATTCTGAAAATACATACATGAGTTGTTCAGAAGTAATTCAGTATGTCCATGAGATGATGCCTGCCTTTCTAATCAGAGTGACGCAGAGTTTACGACACAGTTGCTGAGAAACATGAAGGGTAGGCATTAGTTTCTGCCTAGTCCAGTTTCTACAGAGCACACAGTGTAATTGAAAAGTTCATGTTGGCATTTTAGTTCCCATCCATCATGCCATACCAGATGCAACTAAAACTTTAATATCTAGTATTTTCAAAGGGACTCAGCATGCAGCATAAATAGATTTATTGTTTAGATACTCACATTGACATCCAAGATGGTAACACCACTGTGTCTTCTATTCTAACAGTGTGTGTCTTTTGTGCTTCATAGTTCTTGAGGCAGGAAGATGGGAGCTTGCATCAGCACCAGGCTCTATTACTGTGAGTATGGACACCAGATTGGGTCACATCGAGTTGCTGTGGTTTCCCCACTGCAAAATAGCCCCTCACCCACCTTCCTTCCTACCTGTCCAAGGTCCCAGCTGTAAAGGGTTAAGCATGAGATGGTGGAGGCTGCAATCCACCATGTAACTCTCTTCACTATTTTGTGTTTCAGGACTATACCGATGGGGTATCAAGATTCCTATTGTAATGTTGCAAAACCTCCTGGGGATGTCAGCTAGTGATTGCAACCACCTTCCAAGGTTTGAAAGCACTCTTTCATTAAAAAAAAATTACAGATCAAAGACGTAAATATTTATTTTCCATACAATTAAAAGAAACTGTGGTTTTTAAAAGGTTAATCTAAATCTGCTTGCAGATGTTTCATGTTCCCGTAATACTTGTTTGATAGATCTGTGCAATTATTCAGCTACACAATAACATTACACAAATCTTATTTCCAGAATAATTTAAACAACTGAGCATTGATACATTTGTCCTTTGAGCTACTGTACAGGAATCTGACCACAATAGTGATCTATAAAAACATTACAATAATAGGGATAACAGATGTAAAGTCAGCTGTCTTTGAAGTAAGTAGCATGGAACCAGTTTATGATGTTTGCCTGCAGGGGATTCAGTTAAGGGGTTGAACACTTAACAAAGCTGCCATGCTTGAGGGAGAATGCAATAATAAAGGACTCAGACATTAAAAATGAATGTAGATACTTTTCAAAAAGTAAAATGAAAGATGTCCATTAGTGTCAATAAGGCTCTTGCTACCTGTTGTAGTCCAAATACAGCCCATTGATTGTTTATGCTCTGAAGTGAACTCCAGCTGGAAGTGGGACCAAGAATGGTTATTTACATTTCAAGTCAATAAACTAAATTGCATGAAGAACAGATTAGATTTTCCATTCTAAAGGTCTGAAGAGGGACTGTACTGATTTAAGCTGCTCGATGACATTCAATCCCTATATTTTGTAAAGAAATATGGTTCAAGCCTTATTGTATGGGAGCATAGGATTAGAAAGCAAATGGTTGACTCAGTAAATTAACTTAAATTGACCACATGTTGGTTTGATCTTGGAAATTTCATTATCCAAGGCAGTTCTCAATACTTGAGAAACATTAGGAACATCTCAGTATCCCAAAATTCCAGCAGAACCATGGGTTCAGAGATGGGTTCAAACTGGTGAGAGGTAGATATGAGATTTATGTCTAGAAATCCTTCATTCAAAGAATGATTAACAAACAAAAAGGACTTTTGTGCATAGCAGATAAAAATCAGTCTGGAAACAGGAATAATCTTCATGCTTCATACTAACACCTTTATCTTCTTACATTCCGTGCCAGGGCAGAAAGAGCTAAATTTAACATCATATCTGAAACTTAGCAGCTCCATTGGCATGGCAGTCCCTCAGCACTGCACTAGAGTATCAACCTATATATTTGTGCTTAATTCTCTTTTGTTGGATTTGAACCCATATTTTGCTGAATCAGTTCGGGTTGTGGAGCCATTTAAAAGAAATGACGGTATGACAACAGGAATACATGTTTGTTTAATTGAAAGAATTATGGTGAATTTCATCGCCTGTGCTTACATTGTGATGACCACGTAGTGAAATGTCAACATGAATTTTAGGAGAAACAGTTATGGCATTATTAATTCCACAAAATACAATGACCAACTGTGATGGGATCAACTGTGCAATAGTAAACAAGGTAACATTGGATTGGCAAGTGTGCAAGTCTCATTATAAACAGGCACAAGGCCAACTATTCTCTAACAGTACAAAAATATTATCTCATTCAACATATCCAAAGGTGATTGAATATTTGTCATTCATTACTCTTTGGTGGTGTTAGATATGGTGGAGTTATTCATCAGTTTGCTATTAAGCTGTAGTTCACTTGATAGCATTCACTGGGTATCGGAGAATGTGGGTTTAAGTCCCACTCAGGAAGTATGTACAGTATACAAATATAAAGGTTAATGCTTCTATAGAACTATGCTTCCAGAGGGGATACTGTGCTCTTGCAGGTGATATATTTCCAACACATGTTAAATTAAGATTCTAACTGACCTCTCACTGGGATGTAAAAGATCGAAGGTATTATTTAGAAGCAGGATAATTATCTCTGCTTCCTGGCTGATATTTATCAAAATCAATAAAAACAGATTATCTGGCCATTGTCACATTGTGACTGCCCATCAAGAATACTTCATTGGCTGCAATGCACTTTGGGAGATCCTAAGGTTATGGAAGATATTATTCTGTTATTTTGAATATTCCAAAGCTGTTAGGGGCAATGACTTTAATTCCTGTAGATAATGAAGTTCTGCTTTCAGCACTTAAACATGTTGTGCTGGAATAGTTATCCAAAAAGAACATAGATTCCTATTGCAGGTATCAAGGGGTAGAATGACCCTTGTCTATTAAATCATAGTGAAAGAATGTGGGCACTTTATATTTCATTGAGTAGATCAGTTCAGAAAACTGAAAGGTCACCAACTTGAAACGTTAACTGTTTCCCTCTCCAAAGATATTGCCTGACCTGCAAATTACAGTGAAACTCTGAAAATCTGCTATCTGACTATTCAGAAATCCTGATGGTTTGGCATCTGGCTCACCGGGTGGTGTTTACCACGCTCCCTTTCAGCTCACTGGGATCCTGGTTCACACTCCCTTGTTTTCCATCCCAGTGCCTCAGTTTCCTGTGTTCCCTTCCCACTCATTAGGGCCCTGGTTCTTGTGCTCCCTTCCCATTTACCTGGTTCACTGGAAGATTTATTATAACACTGTGTAACATCTTAAAAAAAAGTGAGTTAAAAAGTCCCAAGCATTATTGGAGTTTTACTGTATTTACAGCATCTTCTGTTTTATTGCAGGCTGGTCAGACCAGATGCAATTGCACGTAATGGGCCTTTCCTGAAGGACTAGTGGTCTCCTGTAGTGCATTGCTTAGAAGTAGGCCACACTAAATAGAAAGTTTCAAGTTAATGTGTTATTCTGTGATTTATTTGTTGGTCTCAGCCAAGATAGTTCTTCTGTGCCCAAGAGCCTGAGAGGAGAGAGCAAGCACTGTCGTGGGCAATAAGCGAGGGCAGGAGTCAGCTGTGCTGGAATGAACTCTGCTTGCTGCTGCTTGCTGCATTAGCCTTGCCTATACGGGGGATGCTGCCAACATTTGCAGAGCAGGGTAAGAGAGGTTATTGGTTGGCAAGCAATGAAATTAAGAAGAAAAGAATTATTAGGTGCAGGTGGATATAAATGAAAGGGTCTATTTTCAGATGTTTTACATTGAAATCATACAGATGTGCTGGTATCTTCTACATCACTTGTGCCTGTGCTTATCATTACCATAAAGCCATACATACCTGATGAAGGGTCTCGACCCAAAATGTTAGCTGTTTATTTCCCTCCATAGATGCCGCCTGACGTGCTGAGTTCCTCCAGCATTTTATGTTTGTTGCACCACACATACCATGTTGTGTAAGTTTCACCTGTGCATAAGTTGGCCTCACCTCTCAGAAAATTGACCAAGTTTTTCCATTTACATAGAACATTGTTCAGAGGACAGTTACTCGATTCATATCTGGTTATGAATCTGGACCCTGGGTTATCAAGCAAGCTTTGAAAACGTTTTTTTTAATCTTAGGAAGGTATGCCTGAACTCTTTAAAATAGTAAAGAGTCAAAGTTCATATGTACAGACATATACATCAGGAGCGGAAGCAGGCTGCTTGGTCCCTCAAACCTGCTCTGCTGTTCACTAAGATCACACCTGATCTGATCTTCTAGGTGGATGCATTATTTATATTAGCTCTCCAGAGGAAAGATGAGGAATATTAGCATGGTAGTGTAGCGGTTAGTGCAACGTTATTACGGCGCCAGCAACCCGGGTTCAATTCCGGCCGCTGTCTGTGAGGAGTTTGTACGTTCTCCCCGCGTCTGCGTGGGTTTCCTCTGGGTGCTCCAGTTACCTCCCACATTCCAAAAATGTACGGGTTAGGAAGTTGTGGCCGTGCTATGTTGGTGCCGGAAGTGTGGCGACACTTGTGGGCTGCCCCCAGAACACTCTACGCAAAAGATGCATTTCACTGTGTTTCGATGTACATGCGCCTAATAAAGATATCTTAGCTCTTAGCTATCATATTGGGGTGATCCCTCGGGATTTGCTTCCATTTCATTTCCGTGTGTCCTGAGGTCGATGGGACTGATGGGCACCACCACAGGAGGGCAGGAGGTATTTGTCAGGCTGAGCAGGTTGGTACTTTGGGAGGTGTTGCACAGCTTCTGCCACTTGGGTGCTCCTGAAGCAGGTGCTGAAGGTTTCCAGGGCCATCCTGCCTGTTCCTTCTCCACTTTGCATGTTTGTGGGCCAGCGATTCCAAGAGTGAGGATGCTTTTCCAGAATCCTTACCTCTGTCCGTCTGGCAATCACTTGCCATGACAGTGTTTGGAATAGAGAATCTGCTTCTGGTGTCCAGTGCTGGGCATGTGAATGATGTAGCAACCCCAAAGGACCTAACCAAATGTAATTAAGGCCTGAATGCTGGGAGGTCGGTGTTTACCCTTCCAGTGATGGTATCTCTCCAGTTCTTTTGAGGTACCTGCTCTAGATAGTAAGTCTCAGAAGCATACAGAAGGGCAGGAAAGCTGCTGCCTAGTGGTCCATTTGATGGGTCTCTCTGCGGTCTGCCACAGGGAAACTCATCACCAATGTCTTCCTCAGCTGCCTCCTTCCATTGGTCGAAGAGATGCTCACCAAATTGGAGTGTGGATTCTATCATCATGAAGCACAATGTACATAATCTTCACCATGTGACAATCCCTAAAGAAATACAGGGAGCAGCACCAACCTTTGGTCCAACTTCAAAAAGCCTTTGATTCTGTCATTTGTGAGGGATTGTGAGGCATCCTCCTCAAATTTGCCTGCCCATGGAAATTCATCTCCTGCTTTCATTTGCTTCAAAATGATAATCAACAACAATTCTACACAGAACCATCTTAGTGAAGACTGGTGTGAAGCAAGGCTGAGTCATTGCCCTGATATTTTATCAATCTTTCTTATCAAGATGCTGTGCTATAAAGTCCAATAAGCTTTCCACTGGAGTGGAGCTAATCTACAGAAGTATTGTTCAACATATAGCAACTCCATTCTGCAACCATTCATCTCAACCTCATTACTCAGGTGATGTTTGCAAATGTGCATGTTGAGAGGTGAAGCTCCAAATGACTGTTGAAACATTCACTAGAACATATGAGAAGATGGACCTTACACTTAACATCCACAAAACAAGAGTCCTTTTCAATTTTTTTTTAGAACACTACAGCACAGTACAGGCCCTTTGGCACACAATGTTGTGCCGACATTTATCCTGCTCTAAGATCTATCTAATCCTTCCCTCCCACATAGCCCCCTATTTTTCTATCATTCATGTGTCTATCTAAGAGTCTCTTAAATGTCCCTAATGTATCTGCCCCCACAACCTCTGCTGGCAGTGCGTTCCACACACCCACCACTCCCTGTGTAAAAAACTTTCCCCTGACATCCCCCTTATACCTTCCTCCGATCATCTTAAAATTATGTGCCCCCGTGTTGGCCATTGTCACCCTGGGAAAAAGTCTCTGACTGTCCACTCGATATATGCCTCTTATCATCTTGTACACCTCTATCAAGTCACCTCTCATCCTCCTTCTCTCCAAAGAGAAAAGCCCAAGCTTGCTCAACCTATCCTCAGAAAACATGCTCTCCAGTCCGGGCAGCATCCTGGTAAATCTCCTCTGCACCCTCTCTAAAGCTTCCCGTAATGAGGTGAATTGTCGATCTTCCTCTGCTGTACAACACCAGCCTCTGACAACAAAGGTCAGTACAAGACCCTGAAAAACATGGACCCCTCTCTCAAGAGCCACCTCTCAGTGAAGGCAGACATCAATGATGAAACTGACCATCATCTTCAGTGTGCCAGCACTGCAATTAGAAATCTGAGGAAAAGAGTTTTGGAGATCAAGACGTCAAACCTGGCACAAAACGTTAGCACGTATGTATAGATTTAGGTTAGATGCTAAGAAATACTTGTTTATCTCAAGTTATGCCCCTCTGGAATAATGACCAATACTTGGTAAGAATATGATCTTACTGCAGAATGAAACTGTGTGAGTTCAACGGTTGGAAGATGTCATGGGTTATGGAGATTGATGGTTTAATAAAGATTAGTGATATTAGTCACAGTAGTCTCCTGGAGTTCATTTGAACTCCACCGAGGGCGGGAGAGGAATTTGTCAGAGCTTCTGCCCCTACATTGGCCTAAGGTCTCTCCCTTTCCCCTTTGCTCTCTTCAGATGATAATGTGACTTCAGAGTGTGATTGGGTAGTGTGGTGGGATTAATATTTATTACTCAAGGATTGCTAAAGCATTAAGGGAATTGTTTATCTTTTTTTCATATTACAGGAGAAGTATAGTTTTAATTAGAGGAGGAATATGCAATTTAAACTGGATGACTAATGGAAAAATACAGTGCTGAAAACCAGTGCAAGATGGAAGAATTGTTCCTCTGACAATGCCCTAACCACTCCCACGGAGTGGAAAAATCATTTTACATTTACCATTCATGATAATGTTTTTTTAACCAAGTTGATAAATTGCCTTAAATTATACACATTTTAAAAGCTGCTTTGCAGTATGTTTCAACATCACTCAAAATGGCAAATTTACATTCCAATCATTTCAGAAATTTAATATTTCACAACAGCAGATAAAATGGCTTAAAGAGCTCTCAAAGCTTTGCTGACAATTTGAGAAAGGTCTGACCTGAAATGAGCTTTCCTCTAATGAGATGCCGCCACATCATTCTGTATGGCTAAAACCCAAATCCGTGTAAGCATTACTTTCACCACATGGAAAGATCTCTAACACAGTGGCCAAAATAAAATCCATTGAAAACTGGGTCATATGGTTGAAAATTCCTTATCTCTAATGGGACAACAAACCATATGAAGGCAAGTGTTGACATCTTAGTCAGATTAGTGCAGATCAGATAATGTCCATTTTCCACATTCTTATTGTTTATAGAAGAAATGATAGGCTGTTGTTTGTCGACATAATTTGTGCAGCAGATGGTTGGAACAGAAGGGTTGGGGATTAGTGTGACATTCAATTGTGAACCAACAGACATTCATTTCGAATCCTTTCAGAACATAAGCAATTTTACTATACAAGTGGCTGGGTTTGGTTGAGACATAGAAGAGAAGTGGGGGAGGTAAGTGAAAGAGTAAAATCCCTCCATTCCATAAATATATTAAAAAGTGGATATGAAAAGACTGGGGAGCTGTTTGTTCATCTGTGGTCCATTGACACTTCAACAAAATACGTTCAGAGACTTTCGTAAGAAATCAGTAGATAAATCATTGAATTTTGTATGAGAGGACTCCAAACATAAAGATCTCAGTGGACAAGGGCACAGGTTGGAGATTTGGGTGTGAGGATGAGTACGCCCACATTGTGGTGATGCCTGTTTTCCAGCCATTTACTTCAAGGGTCAGCAAATCAGGAACACTTCAAATCCAATTTATTAGCCTATACACTCGATATGCATTCCTTTTAAATCACAGTTCATACTAGGAGCAGAGCTTTTTAAAATGTATGCTTGTTAAGGTCTCATTAAAGTTCTTGATGAGACAGTCATCCATGAATACATTACTTACACAGCCAAATCAAAATGTGAGTATTCTAATGCTGCCCAGGACTGAGCTGTACAACAATTTTGTTTAAAATGTAAAATGACTTTTTTATTCTAGTGGGAGTGGTTGGAAGCATTGTCAGAAGGACAATTCTTCCATCTTGCATTAGATATTTACTGCCATCAAAATGACATATTCAGTTTCTAATTAAAACAATACTTCTCTTGTAATGGATGTAACAAATAGGTAAACACTTTCCATAACCTCTTAGCCATCCGTAAGTGAGAAATATTAATCCCACTGCACTTTCCACTCATGCTCTGGAGTTACATAACGCAGGCAGAGATATAAAAAGAGATAAAAGATTTGTTTTGTTAGCCACAAGTGGATTTGGCATATATTCTTGGAAAGGGGAATAAAACACAAGAGATTTTCTGCTTAAACAAGGTTTTTTTAAGCCAGCTAGGAAATTGGTGGGGAAGATTAGAACACAGAATGTAGGGAGGGTAAGCAAACTGAGCTTGACACCTTAGTAGATGGGGCCATTTAGGTTGGGGGAGTGAAGAGGAGTGTCATGGTAATAGGGGACAGTGCATTTCGAGGATAGGTTCCATCCTTTGCATCTGAAAGTGTGAATTCTGAAGGAAGTATTTCCAACCGAGTGCCAGGGTTAAGGAAATCTTAGGGCTGGAGAGGAACTTGGAGTTGGAGGGAGAAGATCCAGTTGTTGTGATCCACATGGGAGCCAATGATGTAGATGTAAAAAGGAGATTATGTTGAAGGCATTTGGGCAGCTAGAGTCCAATTTAAAAATAATATAAACCACAAAGGTAATAATCTTTGGATTGCTACTTGAGCCATTTGTGAATTGGCAGAAGGTTACTACAAGACCTAAGGACTCAAAAACTGATGCAGGGGAAATGGTCTTCAATCCATGGGGCTCTGGTGCTCGTACTTGGGAGAGGGGGAGCTGTGTCATTGGGATCGGCTTCACTTCAGTCAGGCAGGGACCAGAGTCCTTGGAAATTGAACAATGAGGGCTGTAGATAAGGCATTAAACTAAACAATATTCAGATTTAAGACCCTGGTTTCAGATTGAGCTAAACCACTTTCAATTACATTTTTCTGAAGGAAAGTTCAGAACGTTTAGAAGAAAAGGCAATGCAATAGTGCAGGATAGTGAGGTGTATGAGATTATGAGGGGCATAGATAGAGCGGACAGCCAGCACCTTTTCCCCAGGGTGGCAATCGTCAATACCAGAGGACATCAGTTCAGAGGAGGAAAGTTTAGGGGAGATGTCAGAGGTAGGTTTTTTTACACAGAGAGTGGTGGGTACCTGGAATGCACTGCCGGGGGTGGTGCTAGAGGCTGATACAATAGGGAAATTTAAAAGTCTCTTAGATAGGCACATGGAAGAAAGTAAAACGGAGGGTTATGGGTTGTGTAGGAGGGAAGGTTTAGATTGATCAGGGGGTAGGTGTTTATGTAGGTTGGCACAAACATTGTGGGCTGGAGGGCCCGTACTGTGCTGTACTGTTCCATGTTCTGTGTTCTATGATAGCAAAATGGGTAATGATACCCAGAGTCTGTTAGAAAGGGACTGAGTATACAAACATACACATATACCTGAAATTAGAATCAGAGCAGGGAAAGATGGTAAAAAGTAAAGCTAAAGGCTCTATCTGAATCCACATAGAATTTGTAACAAGGTAAGTGATTTAGTGGCAGCGATGGGGATGACCTGATAGCCATTACAAATATATGGTTGCAAAGTGATAGAGGTTGTAGGTTTGGGAGGTTGGGAATTAAATATTCCTGAATGCTTAACTTTTAGAAGTGATAAACAAAATAGAAGAGGAGGTGAGATAGCTCTGAAATTAAAAAAAAGAGGAATAACGGCAGTAGAAAAGAAGGATCTTAGTTTGGAAATTAAAGAACTAGAATCAGTTTGGGTGGAGTTAAGAAACAGCAAGGAGCAGAAAGCGTTGGTGGGTGTTGTCTATAGACCCCAAACAGTGGTGTTAATGCAGGGCAAATTTTAAGTCAGGAAAGTAGATGTGCCTTAACAAGGGTAGTACAATTATCACAGGAGTCTTTAATCTAAATATAGACTGAGCAAATCAAGACAGTAATAGTGTGAAGGACAAGATCATGGTGTGTATAAGAGATTGTTATTCAGACCATTATATTGAGGTACCAGTAGGAATTGCTTAAATTAAATATTTTTCAATATTCATTTACAGGACCTGAGTGTTGCCAAAAACACCAGCATTATTGCCTATCCCTAATTGAAGGTGGTGAGTTCCCTTCTTGAAGCGATTACAGTCCTTATGATGAAGGTACTCCTACAGTGGATTTTGGCAGGTAGTTCCAGGATTCAGATAAGTTGCTTTATTATTGTCACATATACTGAGGTACAGTGAAAAACTTTGTTTTGCATGCCACCCATACTGATCATTTCATTATAACGGTGCATTGAGGTAGTACAAGGGAAAACAATAACAAAATACAGAATAAAGTGATGAAGGACTGGGGCGATATCTCCAGGTCTGAAGGGTGCACCACATGGAAGGGAATGTACAGGTGCTGGTGTCGCCATGCATCTGCTGCCCTTTCCTTTCTTGGTGATAGAGGTTGTAGGTTTGGGAGGTCCTGCCTGAATAGTCTGAGCAAGCAACTGCTGTCCATTTTGTAGGTGGTACACACTGCATCCACTGTTTAGAGTGGGTGATGGGGTGAGAGTCAGGTGGGAAACTTTGTCCTGGATGGTGTTAAATTTCTTGAGATCTGTTGGCACTGCACTCACACAGACAAATGTAGTGTGTTCCATCACGCTCTCGACTTGTGTCCTGGAGATAGTGGAAAGGTGTTGGAATAACTTGCTGCAGGACATTCAGCCTCTTGTAGCTATGTTCTTAATGTGGCTAGTCCAGTTCAGTTTAATCCATGGATAACTCCCAGGATATTGATGGAGGGGTGGGGCAGGGGGGAATTTAACAATGGTAATGCCAATGAATGCCAAGAATAGGAGATTAGACTCTCTCTTGGAGATGGTCTTTGCCAGATATTTTCACGGCATGAATGTTACTTGCTTCTTGTCAGCTTAAGCCTGAATGACGTCTGGTTCTTGCTGTAAGCAGGTATGGGCTGCTCAATTCGCTGAAGAGTAGTAAATGAAACTAGATAAAATGATATCATCAGTGAACATCACCACTTCTGATTTCATGATGTAAGGAAGGTCATTGGTAAAGCAGCTGAAGTTGGTTGGGTCTCGGACACTGCCCTAAGTAACTCCTGCACTGATGTCCTGGAGCCAGGATAAATGACCTCTAGCAATCAAAATCAGCTTTCTTTACATGAAGTATGATGCCAGTCATTGCAGGTTTAGGCGTGTTCTCACGTTCCCTGAATGTCACACAGAAAGAACATTTTAACTACAACGTTAATAAAAAATAAATTAATGAGAAAAGCATAAGCATATGTCACTTGGGGGTATTATTGGCAGGTGAAGGCCAAGAGCACTATCTGAATTTCAAATTCTTATCCCCTTGCAATATAATTGTCCTATGAAAATATGCTTTTCAGGTTGTTATTTGCAATTTAAACAGCCACCTTTCTTATAACCATCAAACCAATCATTTCCTTTGGTGCAGTGAGAGGGCACATTGTGATGGGATATTGAATCTCTGCAACTGAATTGAGCGAGTAAATGGCAAATGGAGTTTAACGTGAGAAAGTGAGGTTATGCACTTCAGTAAGTGGAATCTAAAGGCAGACCATTATTTAAATGGAGAATAGTAAATGCAGCAAGTGGTTAGGAAGGCAAATGGCGCATTGGCCTTTATTGCAGGAAGATTGTAGTTTAGAAATAGGAAGGTATTGTTGCAATTACACAGGGTACTGTGCAGAGAATGGAGGGATATGGACATTGTGTAGACAGAAGGGATTATTTTATTTAGGCTTTAATTACTAGGTTAATTAGTTTGGCACAACATCATGGGCTGAAGGTCCTGTTTCTGTGCTGTACTGTCTATGTTGGAACATAACAACAGAATTAGGCCAGTTAGCCCCTTGAGAGTGTAGCATCATTCAATTAGATCTGTACCTCAACCACATTTACTTGCTTTTCTCTTAAAACCTTAAGACTCTCACTTAGCAAAATTCTACCCGTATCAGTCCTGAAAACTTAATTGGCCCAGAAATGAAAGTCTTTTGGAAGAGAAAATCTCTGATTTCTACTACCCTTTGGGTGAAATAAAGTTCCAAATTTCAGTCCTAAATTGATAGCTCTGACTTTAAAACTATATCCCATTACTCTAGATTACCCCACTGTGTCTGTCCTATTGAATCTCTTTTATCATCATGTGTTGGAAATATTGTCACATTCAATATATATTAATACCTCTTTGATAATAGTTTTCTGACTGTATCTGGTAGACTATAGGGTCAAAAACAAATAAGTCATTTTCATCTAACATGCTTCAGCAACACTCTCATTTTCATTTCAGTTTTATTTGTAAAAGTATCCCTAGACATATTGCATTTGGTTCTCATATATTTTAAATTGCCTATGGTGCAGTAAGTGTAGACTGGGCACCCCCTCTCTCAGTAACACTGGGAAAGATAAGACCAATCTAAGCTGAGACTGTTCTCTCCTGGGGCCTGCAGGGAAATCCTGGGTCATACTCACCCATCTTTAGCCCCATCTCCCTCGGCCACTTACACCTACTTAATTCCTATTCCTTATACCCTGATGGGTTCCTTAGCTTTGTGATGTTGAGCTGCCTGGAATGGCTAGCTCCAGGTTTGTGCCTGTTGTGGAAAACATATAAACGAAAGGTACTTATAAAAGTCACTTCATATTTCTCATATTTCCTAATGGGAGTGAAGGAGGCTACTTGGCCCATCTAGTCTATACTCTCTCTCAGAGAATTCCTATCAGTCCCATTCTCCCATTTATTTCCCTATGATCTATTCTCTCTCAAATCACCATCAACTCCCCCAAATCTTCCTGTCACCCACTTACATTGGGGCATTTTGAATTAGCCAATTAATCTACCAGCATGTCTTTGCCAGGTAGAAAGAAACTGAAGCACCTAAGGAAACTCGTCAGAGCCTTCAAGAGAATGTGTACACTCCATACAGATGGCAGCTGATGTCGGGATTGAACCTGGGTTTTTGGAGCTGTGTGGCAGCAGCACTATCCGCACTAATCTCGAACACCTAGCAGAAAGTCATTGACATAGTATTGGCTCCCTTCTCTTCCTGCTTGGGAGACCAAAACCAACCCGTCAAAATTTTCAGCTTTCATGAATATAGCAGAACATTCTGACAAACATTCATCAAACAAATGTTGGAACAAAATCTGATATTCAGAATTATAGTAGCACAATATTAATTGGATGAGGCGATGTTGCCCAGACTGGGTTCAGAATTGCAGCCACACAGTACAATAAACATAGCTAACAGTCGGAGTCAATTTGTGCTGTGAGAGAAACTCTCACAGTTTACATAGCAAGGTAACACTATGCTTCCAGGAGGAAATGAGTAATTTGGATAATGTAGCTGGAATATTATCACGTGCCACTGATTAAAGATACCTCTTCAATTTTCAATTAAAATAATACTGCAGATCTTAAAGATTGAAATATTTCATTTTTACATAAATTAATGATCCCTCCTCCACACCCTAACCCCCAACCTGACCATTGAGGTTCCAACACTGCTTCCCTCAACCAATTAATGCTCTGTTTCCCCCCATTTTTCTCCCCTGTTATCTATGAACTAAATATACAAGCCACCTGCTTTCTTTTACTCGTTCTGCAATGGTAGAGCAAGAACATAAGAAATAGGAGCAGTAACAGCCCAGCTACCCTTGGAGCCTACTCCACCATTATCAATATTGTGGCTGATCTTCTCCTTCTGTATCATTTTCCAGTGTTGTCACTATATCCCTTAATATCCAGAAACCTCTGTTTTGGGTTAACTGAATGACTGGACCTCTATGGCCTGCTGGAGTAAAACATTCCAAAGCTTCACCACCCTCCAAGTAAAGAAATTTCTCCCCATCTCTGTCGTAAATGTCTTTCCATTATTTTCAAACTGTGCCCCTTGTTCCCAGACTCCTCAATCTGCAGAAACATCCTCCCTGTATTTAGCTTGTCAAGCCCTTTAACAATTTTGTAAGTTTTGATGTGACCTCCATTCATTTTTCAAAACTCTAGGGAAATCACCCCTGGTCTACTCAATCTCTCCTCGTATGGCAAAATCTCCATCCCTGCAATTATGCCTAGTGAATCTTCATTACATTTCGCATGTCACATATATCCTTTTTTAGATAAGGAGAGCAAAGTTGTAGTCATTGCTCAAAGGACCGTCTCACTAAGGCCCTATACAATTGCAATAAGACTTCCTTATTCATATAATCAACTTGTGTAATCAAACCCCCTTCAAATAGAGACTAACACATCTCCTTCATGTTGGTATCTATGAACAAACACACACAGGTCCTTTTGAGCATCAACAATACCCAGTCTCTCATGATTTGACAAATACTCTGCTTTTCTATTATGTTCACCAAAGAGGATGGCTTGACATTTGTCCACACGAAATTCCTTCTGTCATGTGCTCACCCATTCACTCAGCTTGCCCTGAAGTGCCTTTACGTCCTCCTCTGTACTCACAATCCCGCCAAGTTTAGTATCATCAGCAAACTTGGAAAAATTACATTAAGTTCCCATAAGCCAAATTGTTGATATTGATTGTGAATAGCTGGGGCCTGTGTTACCCCACTAATCACAGCCTATTAACCAGGAAAGCATCCATTTATTCCTGCTCTTTCCTTTCTCTCCATGGAGGAAAAACCTGTGAGTGTGTAAACAATGTGAGACCTGTCACAAGGCACCTAATCACCAATGATTTGTGTGCAATATAACGTTGCAGTGACAGGTCCTGGCAAAATTGATTTATTAAATTGCCATACATCACAGATAAAGTGCATTTTGTTTGGGGGGGGGGGAGGCAAAAGAATTCTAGCCATTTCACCACAATTAACTATTATGTAAAGTATTTTACAGCATTAATTCTTGTGGACTGAGTCTAATATTTGCTTCAAGTGCTATTTCTCCTACCTAACTAACGCTTGCTCAAGGTTTTAACTTTTGTTCAGATAAACCTTCTATATTTCTCTTACTAGATTTTTCTTGTTTTTGCTTTGTTCTGGAAAAGAATTTAGTAGCTTTTATTAAAACAATTCTTAAAATGTATGATTACAAAATGTATTGAGCAAAATGTTTAATTCTTAGAACTATTTGAACTGAAATTTGACTGTTAACATATGGCCTTACTGGTTTGGCAACTTCTGTTTAAAAGATGCCTGTTCAGTGCACTTACCTGACAGCAGAATAGTTTGTGGAGGTTATTGTATCTGATTTACAGCATTTCCAGCTTGCCAATAACTTATGTTGCAAATACTTTGCATTCAGGTATGCTGGCCCAATTTAAGCTGCTCATATAAGCAGTCTGTTGGGCTTTTCATGATACCCCCACCCCTGAAATGCACTTTATATATTGCTGCCTGGTTTGTTTTATTGCTGATAAGATGAGATATCTTTACTAGTCACATGCATGTGTTCAGGGGGGAGCCCGCAAGTGTCGCCATGCTTCTGGCACCAACATAGCATGCCCACAACATCCCAACCTGTATGTCTTTGGAATGTGGGAGGAAACTGGAACACCCGGAGGAAACTGGAACACCCAGAGGAAACCAACACAGACACAAGGAGAATGTACAAACTCCTTACAGACAGCGGCCGGAATTGAACCCAGGTCGCTGGTGCTGTAATTGCGTTACGCTAACCACTACACTTCTGTGCCTACCCTTACACTACCATGTCTGAGGGGTATTGCCTGAGGGGGATAACCTGAGGGGGATCCAGTGCTCCCATGTTAGGCTTCTGCCCAAGCCTCGAATCTCGTGGATTGTACTTCAAAAACTGCTGTACTGCCCTGAAAGGATGGCTAAATTATGATCGATCAAATTATGAAATGGCCTTCTTAACCTTTTCAACCCCTAATCTTCAAGCTCAAAGCTGAGAGTGCCATCAAACAAGCCAAAAGTATTGGACTCATAACACGTCATTGTCTTTTAGATGCTGCGTGTTTTCTCTTTCTCTTGCAGTCTTTGGTATTCATTTGCCAATATTTTCCACTGACGTCTTTTCTATTGGCCTTGAGGTGTGCACTTCCCCTCTGACAATGATGAAGAGTTTGCACCAAGCCATGTATTAGCACCATGATGTTTGGAAAAAACACACACATTGTACCCGAATATCTACCATACATCCTGAATGGATGAATTCCCCTGATGAGGCTACAAAGTTTCAAAATTATCCTGACTGTACTGAACTGTGAATTCAGTGCACTGACTGGTTAAATATACCTAGATACATGAACGATACTCTACAATTTCCAGAAGTGCCCAATGGGTCAGGCTTAGTTACTCAATAGCACAATGCTATGGCTGCCTAGAATTAGATCACATAGAGTTGTTCTGCACAGTGCAATGTATCTGAAGATAGGTTTTACTTGAAATGATGTCCATTTCCATGTTGTTCATGCCACTCTGGAAATTTGACCGGGTGTTTCCGATCGTGATATATTTCAGATGCTTGCAAGCCTAGTGTTCTTTCAGCATCAGAGGAGAAAACTTCTGCGTGTGCACTTTTTCATGTCTGTCCAAGTGCCTTTGTGTGTGTGTGTGTGTGTGTGTGTGTGTCTGTGTGAGTGTATCTGTGTGTGTGTGTGTCTGTGTGTGTATGTGTTGTGTGTGTGCGTGTGTGTGCCTGTGCGTGTCATCTCTTGGGCATGTGACAATGTGTGCAGCTGAGTGCATGGGTTTGCATCTGACCATGTCTGAATGTGCATTTGAAGGTGGTCTTTGAGGATGCCGAAGGGTTGGACTTCTCAGCTTGAGGTCATGGTATTTTTGTTCTGTAGATCACAACACAGGAGGAAGAGGAAAAGCAGGGGTGGCAAGACAAAGAGGATAAATAAGCAGATGAAGAGAGGCACATTATGTTGTTTTGTCTGATGTGACAAACTGCAGCTCAGATACCAGCACTGTGAGGCAGGGGGAAAGAGAATAGAGGCTCCAGATTTGATGGAATATTGCTCCTGGAGCTTAGCACTTCCACAATCTTCTGCCAGCTTCTCCTGATATTGCTTTTGAGGACTGTCTACCCCCTCTGGAACATAACACCTTCACAATTTCTGCCACAAGAACCTTCACATTTTTGTTGGTGAAACATTGGGTTTGCTCCCTTCCTCTTCCTGCCTCTCCCTCCAGGGTTGTTACTGCCTGTTGTTACTGTTGGGTTAGCGTGATGTGTGTCCTTCCAAGGACTGAAGCCCCAACTTTTATGCTGGGTGTGTAATCACCAACTGCATAAAAATTGACAGGAAACAATGGCATTAGGCACTTATTTTTCATAGTATGGTGTTGCTCGAATAAAAACAAGCTTGTGCAGTTGCAGAAGTGTCATGATCTACTGCACTGAGTTCAACCTGCACGGGTGCAGCATGCAATAATATTTTATACTCCAAACATGGAGCTGATGAATTACTAGGCAGCCAAACATGGACTTTGTTTGCCATTCAAAAGAACACAATAACAAGGGGAAACCAGAAGGTTAGGTTTTACACATGGCTTAATACTGAGAGAATAACCAAAGATTGTAGCTTTCAACAGCAAAATGGAAAAGAAGTAATTAGTCATTAAAAATAGAATCCATCTAGAGGGGATTTTGACAATAAAGAAAACCCTTCTAATTATTTCCAAATGTACTAGTTGCCCTTCCAATGAAGTAGCTTTCAAAGAGCAACCACTGTTGTAATGTAGGAATCACAGCAGCCTACTTCCTCAAAGTACGTAGAATTGAATTCAGAAATTAAACCAACGTCTCCCCAAACACAAATAAAAATATAAATCTGACAGTTGGCCTCAGAGTTACAGTGAAGTTAAACCCAGTGAGGCCATGAAGTAGGTGCGGGTGATTTTGACATTTAAATGACTTGACAGGTTTGTAACGTGACTTCCACATTATGCGTTTATGCACTTAGAGTTTTAGATGCAGCATATAACAGCTGAGCTCACTCCTTCACTATAATTTCCATGACAACAAATACATTTGGAAATAATCAGAAGGGTTTTCTTTATTGTCTAAACCCACTCTAGATGGATTCTATTTTTATTGCTAATTACTTCTTTTCTGTTTTTCTGTTGAAAGCCACAATCACTGTGGTTACTCTTTCAGTTTTAGTCAGAGGTTGTGCATATAAGTAACCTTCTGATTCCCCTTTGTCGTTGATTGGCAAACAAAGAGAATGTTTGGCTGTCACATAACTGCAGTAAAACAGTGCAAAAACATTTCATCGCAGCTGCCTAAATGAAAGAAATATTTCCTTCATTTTTCCAGTGGTGGAAACATTTTGTTAGCTGATCAGAGGAGCTTTAGTCACTGATCTTCAGGTCATTCATAATCCCAGAACAGTACACTCTGATAATCCATCACCTACGGACTTCAGTGGTGCTAGACCAGCAAATTTTCCCAACTATTGGATATTACCCCTACTAATACTCAAACAGACTTTTATTTCACTTTTTTTTACATGTTACCCGGTGCTATAATAAATTTTCCAATGAGATGAACTTAAACACTCTGGATAAAAGTGGGAATGATGACACAGGGAGAGAAAGGAACATGAGGCGGTGGGGACCTCGGAGAACAGAGAAACTACATGTATGAGTGAGACCACAGAAGGAAAGAGGACCACATGGCGGAAAGAGAGGGAGGACTAGGGAGTGAAAGGATCTCGGAGAGAGAAGATCTTGGTGGAGAGAGGGGATCTTAGAGAAGAGAGTAGATCACAGAAAGAGTGGGTCATGCAGAGAGATGGAAGGGATATCCTTCACATTGTGGACCCAAATTCTGGGTCTGACTGCACATCAGTTCCCAGCACTTTGCTTGCATCCTGACTCACATACTGGACTAATGAATGAGGCAGATACTGGACCATTAGAATTTCTGAACAATTGGATGCTGGATTATCAGAGTTTTAATGTATTGTGAAAAATATCTAGACACTCTCCTTACATGTTCGGGCTTGCAGTTTCCAAAATCTAAGATTCTTTTGCAAATGTCACGGTAAAAGTTGATTTCATGCTTTGCTGTTTGAATTGCTCACAAAATGAAATTACGTTTTCATGATACAGTAGTTGTAGCACAAAAAATTTAACAGATTTGTTTTACCATAGTGAAAATCAAATTGGTGGTGTTTTCTTTAAATCCACCATCAAAGTAGTTCATTTTCTGCGTGAGGAGTTACTACGGTACTTTGTACGTCAGAAAACTCCCACAACTGTTCTGAAGTGGTTTGTGAAACAAATTGTAAACTGCTGATACACCATTTCAAAAGCAAATTCCTTGTAATGAGTAGAAGTGATGCTTTGGATGAAAGACTAAACTTGGCATTTTTGTCTTCATTTCTATATTGAACATAGTGGGGAGATAGCCAGTGTAAAGAGGTGAGGGGAAGGGGTGGGGTCAGAGCTGACAAGTGATAGGTGGATCCAGGTGGGGAGGGGTGATTTGCAGATGGATGAGGGAAGGGTGGAAATAACGACAGAGGCTGGGAGGTGAGATGCGGAGGCTGCAGGTGATGGAATCTGCTAGGAAAGAAAGGTGGAGAATGGAACCAAATCAGGGAGGTGGGGAGGTTCAGATGGGAATGGGGGGGGGGGAGGGGACCCAGTGGGAGGAGTATGTGGGTGATAGGCAGACAGGATAGGTGGGGGAGGGGAAAGAAGCTGGCTGAAAGGATTAGGGGGAATGTGTTTGGGTGTGTGCAGGAGGACCTGGGTCAATCAGAAGGAGATAGCAAGGAACAGGGGGTGGGACGAGCAGGTTACCTGTAACTGGAGATTCAATTCTCATGCCGTCAGGTTGTAGACTACCCAAGTGGAATGTGAGGTACTGTTCGTCTAGTTTGCGTCTGGCCTCACCCTGGCAGTGGAGGAGGCCGAGGGTAGGCAGGTTGGTGTGGAAATGGGGTGGGGGGGTTAAAATGGTGCAGACTATGTGACCACTTTTCTAAGCACCTGCGCTCCGTCTGCCATGGCCATCTGGAGCCCCCGGTGGCTAGCCATTTAAATTCCCCTCCCTATTTCCACTCAACCTGTCTGTCCTTGGCCTTCTCCACTGCCAGGGTGAGGCCAAGTCCAAAGTAGAGGAACAGCACCTCATATTCCGCCTATGACAAATGCACTACACACTGTGTTACCTTGAGTGCCTTATGGTCAGTTAGTATATCTGTCTGAAGCAGTGTTGAGGCTCTTTGTGTTAGGTAGATTGGGTCTTGTGAGAGATGTAGAGCCTTCAAAGTGGAACTTGGGTTCAGATAGGTGAATCTTGCACTGTGTAAGCTTTGCTATGCTTTTCTCTGCCATAAGCAGCCTAACCAGTGATCTGTAAAGGGATTGACGGTGACCATTCTGAAAAAAGGAAAAGAATTCAAATTTTATATTTTATTAATCAGGCAGGTTATTATATTAAAAAGTTGCTCAATTTCCAGCCCATTAAAATTCCCTTGCTGGAGTTGCAACCCTCCTCTACAGACCCAAGCAACTGGATGGTTCAGGGGAGGAACAGACTACTTTTGTGCTTTTCTTGGTCAGTGGACTGCAGAGAGGAGCCCCTTACCCAGGGGCACCTGAAGTAAATAGTTAATAAGCCCCGATGCCCTTGGACTTCATGCACAGGCCGCAGCTCGTAGACTCATTGCTCCACCAACCTTGTGCTTGCTCAGGGTTAAAGTCAATTTTCTCCATGGTAAACTCTTGACCTGATGAAGATTCAAGAACTCTCTCTGCAGCCTCTCAGCTCATGATAGATGGGACTGTTAGGAAGTAAATGAAGCCACAAGGAAATATAATATTATACTTGCTGATTTTTGCAACGTTTCTGCACGTTTGCACTTCAATTTTAAAATGATGGTATAATTCTCTCTCTGAAAGCCACATAGAAACTGCATTAAGAAATAAATAGAATAAAGATGTTATTCTTGAGGGAATATTGTGATCATAAATTTCATTGGTGGTGAAATTAGATTGCTTTGTACTCATTGCGATCAGCATCTGAGCACCACAGATCAAATATGGGCCCAGTTCAGTAAGGCGAATCCCCTCTCTGTACTGCTCCAACAAATCTTTACGGATATCAGCTTTAAAAGAGTACTTGAATCTGTGGTTAGTGTGACATTTCTATTTCCCACAACAGCTATCATCATGACCTCAATTTAGTGACTGTCAATTTAGTGTGAAATGATATGCAGTTTTATAATATGAACTTCTACCCACCCGCTGCTTTCAGTTTTCCCAAACTCATTTGGCTTGGGATCGTTACAGCCCATGGGGAAGAGAAGAGATTTTCAGAGCATTAATTTGGTTAGGATATGAATACAGGCCCCGAGGTGACAAGACAACGTTTTAATGTGCAGCCTCCCTCAGCCTCCAGAGAGAGATTTGTTCTGGTCTTCAATCATGGACGGAGTCATTGCCTGTTGTACCAATGATCATAAATTGTTGCTATTCTCTTTAACGGTTCTGAAGGTTTATCCACAGACAAAAATGGCCTCACGTTGCAATAAAAAGAAATTGCAGGTTTTTGGAGTACAGGGAGACCCCAGGTTACATAAGGGTTCTGTTCCTGAGAACTGTCTGTAGGTTGAGAACTGTCTGTAGGTCTGTTGTCAATAGTAACCCATATTGCATCGCTCTACATACAATTGTTATAATTCTTTCACTTCATTGAATAATCATACTAACACTACCTATATTTAAACTAATAGAATATGTGTAGTATCCAGTCATTAAAGAATACCATGAAACATTTTATTATTATTATTTCTGGCTTGAAAAATGCTTTAAAAATGTGTGGGAGAATTTGCATAAAGTTGTATTTCTGTAAGTCATGTCATTCGTAACCCAGGGAGCGCCTCGGAAGGGAAGGAGAGGAGAGGATAAACATACACAAACAAAATGAATGGGTAAAAAAACCCTTCGTATAATAATTGTAAATAACTCTGTCATCATTCTAAGATGTACTTGATCATGTCTGAATGCAATCTAAGAACTTCAAATAAACTACCCACACCTTTTAATCTCTCCATTAGTCCCACGTGTTACTCTACACATTCTGCAAGTTACTTTACCATGGACTGGGAACCATGGGGCGAATATACTACACTGGCAACGAGGCAGAACAGAAAAGTATTGAAGCTGCCTGAAAAAATGAAGTCATTGAACACATTGCACCGCATACTCATGGTGGTAGGGTGAGTCTATAAACTCACAATCAGCAACAGTGACTTCAAAGAGCTGAAGTGGTAGGACTTGAGTTCACATCCACTTACAGGAGTAATAAAATGTAGTGCACTGGGGCATGTATTGTGCAAAGAGGCCACATGAGTGGCAGTGGTGCTCTGTACACAGAATTGTGACAACACCACAAATATATAGACCTGATAACACTCTGAATGTATAGACTGGGTGACCAGATGCATGTAAAGAAAGCTATGCACTATCTTTGTACTTCTTCTGTACATTGTTTATGAATAAAGATTATTTTTGAAATTAAAATAAGTTAAAATGGGAATGATGCAAAATGGGAGCTCAGACCCAATCCAGTGAGATTAGGAACCTTGGCATTTATGATAAAGTTTGTGAGTCTTTCGTTTCTAAGATAGAACAAACGAAGATGCCCTTCAGGACAAACAATATTGTTGAAGATGAGGGCAAGGATGAAGGTGTGCCTGCTCAAGGCAATGCCATATGATCATGTTTATATCACTGCTTGGATACGCAGTCACTTCGCAGATTTCCAGGCACCTCACAAGATGAAAGGTGTTTTATTTGATGAAGTGATCAAGAGATTGTAGAATCAATTTGATTTTGCACCTTCAGGGATCATCAAAACTGGGACCAGCAATTGAAGGTCAGGTAAAGCCATTGGTGATTATATTATTGTGTTGAAGAATATGTCTTGATTTTATAATTTTAGTGCCTTCCGAAACTGAGCAGAGCAGGCAGGTTTATGTGCAGTTTAATGGGTTAGCAACTTCAATCTGAATCATTAAATACAAAACATTTAATGTTTGTGCTTGCATTGTAAAGTAGCCAACATCAAGGAATTTCAGCCGGTGTACGGTGTCGGTGTTAACGGGCAAACAGCAGTGGAAAAGGCAGTATTTCTGATGCTAAACCCAAACTGTATAAGCAAATTAGGTGTGAGTGGCAAGAATAGGAGGAAAAATTGCTACTGACATAATGGAGATCATTCAGCACATTTACAGCAGTTTAAAGCAGTGAAGCACTTCAACTGCAAAAAGAAAGGCATTAAACCCCAGTGTGTAATATCAGACACTGGCCTGACAGAGGAATGTAAGACAGAATAATATCAGCCAAGTGGGCTCTCAACAAAAGAATGGCATGTGGAGTATTGAAGATGATGAATTGCGTTAGTGGCAATAATGGAAAATGCAGCAATTTTAAAATTAAAGTGGAAGTTAATGATCAATATATCAATATGAACCTTGATACAGTTGCTGACTGTGTGATAATGAGAAGTATAAACAGCAAGGAGTTCAGCAAAGTGCCATTATCAAACTGAACATGGAGACATAATCTGGTGAGATATTGAAAACCTTAGGTCAGATGTGATGTGTAGTTTCTCATAACAGTTAAAGAGTGAAGCTGCCAATCATAGTATCCAAACACACAAACAGACCATAGTTATATTGAAAATGTTGGTTTAAGCACTTAAAAATAGATTGGAAGAATGTATATAGTGCAACTATTTCTATTGGAGCAATACATAGATATGTTCAAAGATTCCTCGAGCAGCATTAAGGGGCACAAAATTCACATATGCAATAATCCAACTGACAAACCATTTTAGTACTGGCCTAGAACAGCATCATAATGCTGAAAGCTGAAAGAGAAGGGGGAAGGGGATGGTGGTAGATATGGAGTTGGAAAAGGTATTTGAATAAGGTCCTCATAATAGGCTTGTCACCAAGTTGGGACGAAAGGTGCAGTAATAGCACAAAAAAAGATTGGCTAAGTAACAGGAAACAGTGTAGTAGTAGAAATTTGGTTTTTAGACAGGAGGGAAAAGTACAATAGAGATCCTCAGGGGTCAGAGCTAAATCAAATGCTTTCCTTAGTATATATTAATGATTTGGATGAGGGTGTACAAGGCAAACTTTCCAAATTTGCAGATGACACAAAACTTGGAGGTCTCGTAAACTGGGAGGAGGAAAGTAATAAACTTTGAGGAGATAGAGAGAGGCTGGTAGAATGGGCAAATACTGTAGGTGGCAGATGAAACTTAACATTGAGTGATGGGAAGTGCTACATTTTGGTAGGAAGAATGAAAAAGGGCAATGTAAACCAAAGGGTGCGATTCTAAATGAGGTATAAAAACAGAGAGATCTGGGTATATCTGTGCATAGGTTGCTGGAAGTGGAGGTTGTGAAAGTTCTTTATAAACAGAGGAAATGGCAAAAAGAGGGAGGAAGGCATGTTCAACCACAAGTGGAAAATTGTGTTCAGTTCCAAATGACACATTTCAGGAAAGATGTACATCGTGGGTAATGACTCATTAAAATGCTTCCAGGGATGATGGACTTTGAGTTATGGGGTCTACATTTAGTCAAGGGAAAGGTTCAGGCTATTGTCTGTAATAGATGTCTTAGAAGTAGATACCTCCTGCTGCCCTCTGAACCCATTTATACGCGGAAGCTCATTTATGCAGTTGGGGCAGTTTTACACCTTATTATGGATGAGTTCCATGAAAAGCCTACTGCACTGCTGTGCTGCATGCTAACAAAGACCAAACTGAATAAGTCAGATAGGATACAAGGCTTTGACAATCATATCTAGGATCACCTTTGTTCCCCTGATTTTTATTAGGCAGAGCATTTACATTGGACACCAACCACAAACCCTAGCTGGCTAATTTTGAAGACAAGACCACAAAGGCATCCTCAAGAATGCAGCAATGAGCCAACATCCTGAACAAGTATGAGTACGACGTCCAATATTGAATATCGAAACAGAATGTTACAATGATGAATAGTCAAGAATACAGTGCAAAGGTGCTGATTCAAACATAGAGAACACAATGTACACCTGACATGGAGTTGAGGATGGAGATACAAGAGACTGCAGATGCTGGAAGCTGAAGCAACAAAAAATCTGCTGGAGGAACTCAGCAGGTCGAGCAGCATCTGTGGGGGGGCGGGGGAGGGTGGGAATTGTCAATGTCTGGAGTCAAAACACTGCATTAGTACCTGATGCAGGGTTTCAACTGGAAACATAAACAATTCCTTCACTCCTCCTCCCACAGATGCTGCTCAACCCACTGAATTCCTCCAGCATGGAAGAGAGGATGATTTCCTTATAACAGCAATGGACAAAAGGAAATTGATGCAAAAGGATCTAGTATTAAACCAAGTTTATGAGTATACTCTTGAGCAGCTAGACTGACTTGGACACATTTGGATGAGAATATAAAGTCTTTCCATCACAGACAATCTGAACTGCCACAAACCCGGGCTGCACCAAATGAGGTCACAGAGTAGTTGTACTCAAAGAATGAAGATGATCCAGGATTATGAAGGAACTTCATTTGGATTATTGGTCATCATTGGCATGGAAGGCTGCAACTTGCAGCTTTGTCTTTTGGCCTGGCAAAATAGGAACCAGGAAGACCTAGCCAGCAAGTGGACTAGAGCCCATGAGCACCACGGCAAATGTGGAAATGGCACACAAGGCCTTTCTAGTTTCCCCACATAGACCATTGTGTGAAGTAGGTGGATACATTCTTTATGTTGTTGGATAACCATTCAAAATGGATTGAGGCAAGATATGTGGGATCATGCACTGCAATTAAATGCAATTAAGAAGAACTGAGATCCATTTTCATAACACAGGTCTTCCTTGGGCAAATGTATTGGTTCATGATTTATAATTTCAGTCATTTCAATTTGAACAGTTTTGTGAAATGAAAAGGGATCAAACATAACTTCACATTCTCTTATTGTCCAACTTCAAATGGAGAAGTTGAGAGACTACTATGTATAGTAAAGAAGCACCAAGGGAGCAAGTCAGGCAGGCAGATCAGGTCTTATTATGAAACATTGACTAACAGTACATGAGTATATCCTGTCATAGCGTACACCATCAATCTGAGTCACAGACTGATCCTGTAGTTCATGACAGGATATACTTCTACAGAAGTGCTGATGCACAGAAGACTCCGGATGCTTCTGAGTTTGGTTCAACTGAATCTGGAAGGGAAAGTTGAAGAAAGCTGGATGAAACAAAGTAGACAGCACGACACATGCCATAAGTGGAAAAGTTTAGATTACGTGATAACGTTAAGCAAGTGAGAGACATGAAAATGGGCTACCAGTGAGATTGTAAAGCTATGTACTTCCAAGAATGATCTTCTAAGAGAATATTCAGAATCTTTCACATAGGCAACTTGTTCTCACCAAATGTTAAACAAGAGAACAAAGAACTTAAGTGTCATCCTGACTGTTTATTGGTAGTTTTTGATGGACAGTCCATCCATAAACCAGGACCTTTTCACACAAAAGATCATGAATCCTATTGTGCAGCTTTATCCTAGGATTTCTGGTGGGTAAAGAATGCCCAGGGATGTTCCCCAGGGATTCATTGGTAAGCTTACATCTGCAGTTGTTATCAAGAGCTGGTCTTTCCATTGCTAAACTCGCCTTGACTGGATAAGTATTAGTCATCAACAACAATGCGTTTATAAAACTGGATTGCCTAACAGACCTAGTTCCTCTAATCCAGTTGCTAGGACAACCATTGTTCTTGAATTAAACAGTACCAATACACTCCTGCGACATCTTGGACCAAGCCTCAAATTCAATATCTCTCTAACTTCTTCCCTCTTTACAAAACCTATCATCTATGATTCCATTTTCAACACTTATTACCTTCCCTGACCCTTCCCAAGCAATTGTTAGAGGAAGAGTTTATGCAGAACATAACTAAAGAAAGTAAGGAAGTGAATCCTTTAATAAGTACACAGATGGATACTACATCACCAGCTTCATTTGAGTCTCCTGGATCGACACAAATAACATCAGTATAGTTATGGTCAATTTGAAACTCAGTTAATTGGTTTATTTTGTCAATTTTTTTGAACTTGTTGCACTTTTCTCTTTCAAAGGGGCAAGCAGTTAGTACATGTAAATAGGCATGATGACACTGTATGACATTTTGATCACACATGTATTGCTGTCTGTATGTGCAGCACCTGAGAAGAAACTTGAATGAACCAGGCATACATTTGGGAACTCTCTGCGGTTCCCATGTACTTTGCATGTTACTTCACAGTAGACTAGAAACTCGCAGGTGCATATATATTACAGTGGTGAACAGAACTAGCTGCAATTATCTTAATAAGATAATAAGAAGCAAAACAAACAAAATTAAAGACATAAAATTAGCAGGATGAAATGGGTGAATCCTGTTTTCACTGAATTCAATGGTCAAAAGTCATGTGAAAACATGTTGCCAATTCAGCGAATCCATTGTTTGCTACTTTTTCTCTTGAAATCTCAAAATAGAATCATTGAGACATTAAGCACCCACCCAAATGTACGTGTCACTGCATGATTCAACAGGGGGGGGGGATCGGTTGGAAAGAGAGCATTGCATGCAAATTGTTGGCCATCCAACTGGGTTATCTGGTAATTATAGGATAAGATTTCTTTATTAGTCACATGTACATCGAAACACACAGTGAAATGCATCTTTTGCATAAAGTGTTCTGGGGGCAGCCTGCAAGTGTCGCTACGCTTCCGCCGCCAACATAGCATGCCCACAACTTCCTAACCCGTACGTCTTTGGAATGTGGGAGGAAACCAGAGCACCTGGAGGAAACCCATGCAGATACGGGGAGAACGTGCAAATTCCTCACAGACTGCGGCCAGAATTGAGCCCTGGTCGCTGGCTCTGTAATAGCGTTACGCTAACTGCTACACTACCATGCCAGTATGGTGAAAGAATTCTTAGTAAGCTTTATAGTACATATTCTGCATTCCTTTGAGATAATATCACCTTTCTGCAGGTGAACTGTTAATCAGAGCATCAGTCTCTGGCTTCATATAGTACTGAAGCTTCATACTTGCTTAATTTGTGGCTTTCCCATGCAATGATTCAGATGGATCCCGTTTCACAAAACATAGTGTTATTGTGACCTTCAGAGCCATGGGAAGAGTCACTGTAACCTTCAAAGTAAATCAACCTGCACCAGAGGCCATAGCTTTGTCACAGTTTTGGTTGTGAAGTGACAAAGGGAGAGACAGATCTGATATCATATATCCAGGTTAGGATGGCATAGTCTCGAGAAGCAAGCACCTGAGTATTGATGGAAAGACACATACAGCCTGAAGTGTTGTCAATTTTGACCATCAATAAAACGTCTTTTCATCAAGTTTGTGTCAACATGGTGGGAACACACAAAAGCAATTTATCATGCAGCATTAATTAAGACAGATTGCAGAAAAGTCTTGTTAGCAGACTCAAAGCTTTAGCAAAAATGAATACATGCACAGGCCAAGAAATCAATTCAGGATGTTAATTCCTCGCTACATAATAGGGATGAAATTTTGCAGAAGGTTTTGTGAAATTATGTATGGGGTCTTAGTTTAATTATTTTTTTCATTTAAATTAGGCTCCCCCTGTCTCCTCTGGCCCACAAAAATGGCACCTTACAAAATTCTGCATGGTATAAATCCCTTGCAGAGTGCCTTCCTTCCGATCTCATGAGCTGTGCAAGGCTCTAATGAGGTTCTGGGATGCCAATAAAATCTTGTTGAATCCGGGATCACACATAAACAGACACTCCAGATGGGACTTGTACTTTGCCCAATTTTTTTATTAGCACCAAACAGAAAATAGAAAGTGCTTGCATTTAAAAAGCAGCTAACCTTCTATCTGAAGAAATGTTTGACCTCAAAGTATCTAATTTGAATTAGTTCCTTAAAATTTAAGTTCCATCTTTATGTTCCCTTTCCAGTCTAACTATGTCACCTAATACTTGTCATGGAAAGGGAAGCTAAATACAAAGGTTACACTACTATAACATTTCTCATCAATGATTTACATGACTCTGTATTACAAAATGCACAATGCATCTGAACAATGAAGTCTGAGCTGCTGTCCAAGGCTGCACAAATGGATGGCAAATTGCTACTTGGAATCAACGTGTGCTTTTGCAGATTGCGTGCTCTCCCACACATAATGGTTTGTAGTGAATATGGAGATAATCTGTAACTGGAATAAATGGTGAGCAGATCTAAGACAAATGATAAAGAAACTGAGATGAATGGTTATTTCACAGAATGTCACAGAAGTGCAAGAAGTAAACATGGATTGAGAAAAAGACAAACAGAAATGAATTCAGAGTCGAGCACTGGGACTGTCTATACAGCTCAGTAAAACTGTGACAGGAGGATTATTGCTCAGTTGAAATATTTACCTTAAGGGACTAAGAAAGTCAAGTCTATGTTGGCATGTGAACTAATATTATTACAATATCACTCTTTAGGATTTGATGGAGAGGGGCCAGTAGTTTAGAATCTGCTATCAAAAAACTTAACCCTGAACCCAATGTCCTATCAGCTCCATCTTCAACTACCCCGTGACCCCCCTTCCCTCCCCTTTCTGCTCCCAAGTCCATGCTTGGGAGACTACAACACTTGATGAAAAACATGATGATGCTGGAGGAACTCAGCAGGGCAGGCAGCATCCGTGGAGAAAACCAGGCGGTCAACCTGAAGAAGGGTCCTGACCCAGAAGGTTGACTGCCTGCTTTTCTCCACAGATGCTGCCTGGCCTGCTGAGTTCCTCCGGCATCATCTTGTTTTTCATCTAGATTCCAGCATCTACAGTCCTTTGTTTCTCTAGACTACAACACTTGTTGGAATCCCTCCATCCCTTTCACTGAGACATCTTATGTAATTTTGACAGAAGTAGTCCAAACGTCCTTGTCATTTTTGATCTGACTGTGATGTTTGACATGGTTGACCAGTCCAATCTTCCAACACCATTCTAACATTACCCATTTGGATGGGACTGCAACTTTTAAACCTGGTTCCATTATCATCTACCCCTTCTTAGCTGACAAAATACTATTAATGTGCCACACTGATATCTTCTGGTGTCCTTAGTAAACTATCCTTAGCTTTTACTTTTTACCCTCAACATCATTAGTGAAAAAATGCTGTCTGTTTCCACATCACACAGAGGGAAATGATGGAAGGTTGTTTTTGAATTTGGAAGTCTGTCTGCAGTGGTGTTCCACAGGGGTTGGTGCTGGGATCCCTACCATTTGTTATATACAATAAAGATTTGGATGTGAATGTATCAGACATGATAAGTAGGCACAAATGACAGAAAAAATTAGTGGTGTTTTTAATAGTGAGGAGAATGGCCTCAGGCTACAGGGTGATATTTATGAGTTGGGAAGATGGGTAGAGTAACGGCAGATAGAAGTTAATCCTGATAAATGTGAAATGATGCCTTTGGGGAGGACTAATAAGGCTAGGGCATACATAATGAATGACAGGGCCCCAGGGACAGAGGAAACTTGGTGTACTTGTCCAAGGATCCCTGAAGCTGGCAACAAAGGTAGATAAGGTGGTTAAGAAAGCATATGGGATACTTTCCTTCATTCGTAGGGACAAAGAATATAAGAGCAGGAGGTTATGGTACAACTTATAAAAAACATTAGTTAGCCCGCAGGTATTGTGTGCAGTTCTGGTGTCACACTTTAGGAAGAAGGTGATTGCACTTGAGAAGATGTCAGTTATATAGAGAGACTAAATAGACTAGGGTTGTTTTCCTTCAAGTGGGGGAGGCTGAAGGGGGAGCTGATTGAACTGTAAAACTTTTGACTGTGTAGGGTAGATAGTAAGAAACTTTTCCCCATGGCAGGGGGTACAAAACTAGGTTGACGGTAAGGGGCAGGAGGTTTAGAGAGGCTCGGAGAAAGAATTTTTTCATCCAGGGTGTGATTGGAATCTGGAACACACTGCCTGGGGGATTGGTGAAGGCAGGGACCCTCACAACATTTAAGAAGTATTTAGATAAGCAGTTGCATCACCAAAGCAAAGAGGCTTTGGGCTAAGCACTGCAAAGTGGGATTAGCATTGAATGAACTTGTTGGTTGGTATTTACATGATGGACCAAGGGGCCTGTTTCTGCCATGTATGACTCTATGACTCTGTCTGCTAACAATTCTAAGCTTTGCACTTCTTGATTGACCTTTACCTCTAAATTATCAGACAGCTCCTCCAACATCTGTTACTGGATGGACAGAAATTATTTCCAATTAAACATTGGGATGACTGAAGCTATTGACTTGCAACTTTGCTGAGGTATTTGACTCAGTGAGGAACTTCCAATCAGATATCTGCGTTGTCATTAATAACGACGTATTTCGCCCTTTGTAACATCATGTGACTTCACCCAACCTCAGCTTATCTGCTGCTGTAACCTTATTGACAATTCCAATGGAAATTTGGAACATAATCTACGTTCCGTAAACTTGAAGTTATCCAAAAATGTGTTCCCATGTTTGAACTCTCATCAAGTCAAGTTCAACAATTATCTCTGTACTTGCATTGAATCGGAGGTAAACAATGCATCTATTTAAAATTCTTATCCTATTTTTCAAATCCTTCCTTATCCTCTTCCTAATATGCCCCTCCATATTTTTCAGAGCTCTTTCAGCCCTATAACCACTGCTTCTCCAATTTCCTCTTGATCATCAGCGAATTTAATTGCTGCACCATCTGTGGTCATGAATTCACCTGGCATGACCCTGAACTCTGCAGTACTCTCCCAGATTTATTGGCCTCTCCAGCCCTTTCTCTTTCTTTATGTTGCTCTTGAAAACATGTATCTTTGACCAAGTTTTTGATCATCTGTCATCTCTGTCTGCATCAAATTTTAGTTTGATGAGGTTCCTGTGAAGCTGTTTTTAAGCTGATGCTTCATCATGCTGTCTTCAATTATCTGTTTCCCCAATTTCAAGTGAGCTATAGGTGAGGGCAGCTTTAAGATGCTTGTTTCATCTGTTAGAAGTTGAGATCTAAACACATGTCAATGGTGCTTCTTACATCCATTGTAATGCATGTGGTAACAGTGGGACGTAAGATGAAGATTTCTATTTCTACAGGATCTTTCATGATGTCCAGATAATTAAAAGTACTTTACTGCCAGTGATGTACACTTTACATTGTGAAGAAGGGAAAAGTTTGGGCCTGATCAGGCTCATCTAAGACTGATGGTTCCATAAAGAACTGCCAGCAAATTCCTCCTCATTGTCCAGCTCAACTCTCACCTCCACATCTGTGCACTGGAGGAGCAGGTCAGCTGCCACTCGACTCAGCACCCAATCCAGAGACTGATGCACTGATCCTAAAGTCCAGAAGCACTTTGCATCTGACTCCTCATCACTGCCATTGCTGAGACCAGAGTAAATAGATGATCCTGAGTCAAAAGCTAGATGCATGTAAGTGTTTTATTTATTTTTCTTTACTTTATATTGTCCTTAATTAATTTACAGTATTTTAGGGTGCTTTTAATTATTTTTATTAATTATTGTTTTTCTATTTTTTAATTCCTTAAACCCATTCAATTTTTCTAAAGGATAAAGGTCAAAGGGAGATCAGGGGGCAGGGCTTTAGGATATGTTGCCACTCATAGTCTGGGCCTCTTTGGGGGAAGACTCTCAGCATTGAGGGATAACTGACTCTTCAGATCTGGGGGAGGTAAGTGGCAAGTTCGGACGGTGAACCAGATCTACTACACTCTGGGTCATTACTTGACGTCATCCCTTCATTACACCCATTTGGAATTTTTTTTATTTGAGCACCAACATCTGATATCAGTCATTACATTCAATACAAATCTCAGAAGTCACTAGTGACCAGCAGGGAACTGGGGTAACACAACTTCAGGGCAACTGGGTGAGCAATGCCCTGTTTTCTCTGAGCATTGTTCTTTTTCAGACCAGTGAGGTTTAACGTCACCCCAGAGATGAACTTTGCACGTTGTACTACAGCTTACGACATTTGGAGAATTTTACACTGGAAAATGTGTCAGGGCAAATAAAAGTTTCACCACAAAAGTCAGAGTCAAATTCATGAAGGCTGTTTCGGCACTCAGAAATGGGTGCAGTATTGCTTCACTCATTATTGCTATTCCATTTTCAATTTCACAAAACCTTTTTTAAAGAATTGTGTGAATGAATCTCCATCAATTGACTGGTCAATATGATATTGCTCTCTGTGGGACCTTGCTGTGTGAAAATGTTATCATAAGAACTTAATCGTCTGTACTTTGCTTTAGAATGACATGAGATATGAAATAAATGCTTTTTCTTTCTGTCTTTACTCAGGGCACATCCTTCTTCTGTTTAACGTGAAGAGAAATAGCCCACAACCTCCTACAGAATGATCTGTTTCTTGCACTTTTATTCAGACAACTTGATCCGGGGACAAGAATGACAAGGTTTCTACTATAGGTCAAGTACTTTTAATTTTAGTTCATAATTTAATATTTAAAAGCAATGTAACATAAAATATTCTATCACATGAAATGATAAGTTCTTCGTAGCTATTTGTAAACATTTTAAAAATAACTTTCCTTTTGATTCCAAGGAATGAAATGCCACATTATCAGTAACTCCCACCAGTATCTGATATAGGGTTTTGCTATTGTGATTCATCAATATGACACACATTCTTATTTGATATGGGTATCTCCTTGGTAAGCTTCAGCAAGGGTTCTGAAGGCAAAAGTTAAATGTCAATGCACATCATTTAAATCCCCTCAAGGCCTCGTGTGATTATTTAGTGATTATATGAGTCATACAGGCCATAAGGTTTGTGGGTTCAATCCCTGGTCTCTGCAGAGTGAACTGATCTCTGTAAGGATGCTGCTATGGCCTTGGATTAAGGAGTGTAAAGATCAGCCAAGTTTGCTGCTCCCAGTCTGAATTGCTGTCAGGTTTGTGCGATTGTTACAGAAGGATAGACTTGGTCTTGGCCATGTTGCTTCATGTTGACAAGTAACCAGGTGATGCTCAGGGGCATTTTGTTTTTTGATGCAGGAATTGTGTAATTCCATCTTAAGGAATGAAAGCTGAGTAATGTCTGCTAAACCTGGTTACTTATCAAATTCATAGTCAACCTTGCAGCTGTTAGAAGTTGGAGCACATTTGTGAATGTCAGGGATGCACCACCAGGGGAAGTAGTGATGACAGGTTCAATAGTGGCTCAGAAAAGAAACTTGAAGAGAAAATATTTCCTATGGGGAAAGACCAGGGGAGTGGAAATAGCTGGAATGATCTTGCATTGAACCAGCATGTTTTTGGTGGGCCAAATGGCCTCCTTCTGTGATCAGGAGGGACGAAGCTGGTGTTGCAGTCTATTGTTCACCACAGAAATCCATGTGACCACATTTGAAGTCATGTGCTGTTTCCTGCCACTGCTGAGGATGTGAATGCTCACACAATTCTCTCCTCTTATTAACTGCTTGGCTTTTTATCCCCATTTAAAACTGGAGCTGGTACGAGCATGGAGTTTTGACCTTAACCTTTGATTATGAGTCACTTGATTCTGTGTAAAGCATGTTGTTTCCACTATTAGTATGCATGTGGTCCAGCATCACCAGGTGGGTATGTCATTTTACAGTATGTCTTTTGCTGCTTCTGGCACACCTTAAATACATGTTACGAACCAAGGTTGCTCCCCTGGCTTTACGGCAACGGTAAAGGGAAAAGCTTGCCCTGCTGTTACAAATTGTAGGGCTGTAAAGTTCTTTTACTGATTTTCGCCCGTTGTGTCTCATGGATACACACTTTTGAGCTACTAGACCTGTTTTAGATCTATTCTTCGTGATGCACTAGAATCACCACATAGCAGGAGGCTGTCTTTGGTGCAAAACTGAGACCTGGCCTCCACCTTAAATGTGCTGATGTCGGTCTTTCCAATATCTTAATCACAGATCCTCCTCATTTGCTATTAAGTTCTTCTCTGTGGTTGCCATTTTTATTGATCAAATTCCTTTTGTTTCCATTTAGGGAACACCAGGTTTTATATTCTGCGGCATCATTTCAGCAATTTTCTCCAGTGACAGCTCTGCTCTCCTTTGAGCATCTGACATAATTTTTCAGGTCAAAGGGTGCCTGGGATTGTGTCAATGATTCCAGAGAGTCCCAGCATGAAAAAGTTTATAAACCACTGATATAGGATGACCTCATTATTCCAGCTGGTTAAAATGTCACTTCCATTACTTCAAACAGTCATATCGATGGGAGACCTCAATAAACCTGGCCATCAAAGCCATCAATGTCTTTAATATACCTGTAGGCCAAAACTGACCTATAAAACCTGGAGCACTCCATTGGTTGAAATGGGTGATACACAGAATGTCTTTTCACACCTTCCCTACAATTTTTACTCAGCTGTCGGTGCTGGAAACTTATTTATTGTCTTTACTTCACTGTCAACCTCATCCTTCAACAAAACTAATGAAATGGTTGCAATCTGAGATCTGGACATGACAGGTGTTCTTGGACTTCTCAAATCACATAGAAATTAGATTCCAGTGAATTAGTTCAAGTATAAGATCTAACCTGATTGGAACATCTGATTCTCTGGATTAATTTTCTATACCTAGAAATTGGACCCATTGGCACTCAATTTTATAGACAGCTTGCACATATAAGCCAATTTGCACCCCTTAAATTGCAATAGTGATCAATTCTGGTTATTTTGCAACTGTTTGGAAATTTGCCCAGGCACTACCCAGGCACATTTCCCCTTAGTATTATCGACATTTGCACAGTATTCATTCCACAGCCAATGATGTAATCAGAGGTGATGCAAGAATTGCTGCCTTTACCAAACTAAACTGGAGATAAAGACGCAACCTATGACCTTTGATGACCAAACACAAAAATAAAGGAGCAAATCTGGTTGTGAACTGGCAAATTCACGGGAATAACAGGTTCCCAATATGACCTTGTTATTACACTTAGAGTCTCTGGAAGATTCTCAGTGGGCAGCGTCGGAGCGGGCAGCGGAGTGAAAGGGAGCTGAGTGGTTGGGCTTTGGCTCAAGGGGCTTAGGTGGTAAAGGGGCAAGGCGGATGAGTAGCTGGTAAGTAGGTAAAGGTAAGGTTTTACCTGTTAGCTGTTTATAAATTCTTAAGTAGGAAAAACTGGGGGGAAAAAAAAAGAATTAGTTCAGATGGAGGACATGGTGGTGTGCTGCAGCTGCTTGATGTGGGAGCCCGTGGACCTTGCTGTGGTCTACGATGGCCACATCTGCAGTAAGTGCTTGAAGCTGGAGGAACTTCGGCTCAAACCTGATGAGCTGGAGTTGCAGCTTCAAACACTGTGCAGCATCAGGGAGGGGGAGGGTTATGTAGATACTGTACATCAGGAGATGGTCACCCCCCTTAGAGCAGGTACTTTTGGAGTCCAGGAAGTAGATAGAAGGGTGACTGTCAGGGGAGGGAAAAGGAAAAGGAAAACTAACAGGCAGATAGAGCAGAGGACCCCGGAGGCTGTTCCCCTCAATAACAGGTTTTCCACTTTGGAAGCTGTTGAGGGAGATGACCTGCCGGGGCCTAGCAGCAGTAGCCAGGTCCCTGGCACTGGGACCGGTCTTGCTGCTCAGAAGGGAAGGGAGAAGAGGAAGGCAGTAGTGATAGGGGACTCGATAGTCAGGGAAACAGATAGGAGGTTCTGTGGCAGTGAGCATGAATCCCAGATGGTATGTTGCCTCCCAGGTGCCAGGGTCCGGGATGTCACTGATCAGGTCCACAGGATTCTAGAGCGGGAGGGAGAACAGCCAGAAGTCGTGGTTCATGTTGGTACCAATGACATAGGTAGGAAGAGGGATGAGGTCCTGAAAAGTGAGTTTAGGGAGCTAAGCAGAAGGCTGAAGAACAGGACCTCAATTTAGCAATCTCAGGATTGCTGCCAGTGCCATGCGATTGTGAAGGTAGGAATAGGAGGCGATGGCAAATAAATGCGTGGCTGAGAAGTTGGTGCAGGAGGGAGGTTTTTAGATTTGTGGATCATTGGGATCTCTTCTGGGGAAGGTGGGACCTGTACAGAGAGGATGGGTTACTCCCGAACTGAGGGGGGCCAATATCCTTGCAGCCAGGTTTGCTAGGGTGGTTCAGGAGGGTTTAAACTAGATTGCAAGGGGGAAGGGAACTGGAGGAGTAGGTCAGAGGAAGAAGGGGATGGGGAAAAATCAGATCTGACAGGTAGAGAGGCTTTGAGGAAGGAGAAGCAAAGTACAGGCTATAAAAGTAGTAAGGCGGATGGGCTAAAGTGCATTTACTCAAATGCAAGAAGCATCAGGAATAAGGGAGATGAACTGAGAGCTTGGATAAGTACATGGGACTATGATATTGTGACTATTACAGAGACATGGCTGACATCAGGGAAGGAATGGATATTGAATATTCCTGGTTTTCAGTGTTTTAAAAGGGATAGGGAGGGGGGAGGAGGAGGAGGGGTGGCGATACTGGTCAGGGACACTGTTACAGCTGCAGAAAGGGTAGATAATGTAGAAGGATCCTCTACAGAGTCAATATGTGTGGAAGTTGGGAACAAGAAAGGAGCAGTTACCCTCCTGGGAGTATTCTATAGGCCCCCAGTAGCAGTAGGGATACTGAGGAGCAGCTTGGGAGGCAGTTTTTGGAAAGATGCGAAAATAACAGGGTTATTATAATGGGAGACTTCAACTTTCCAAATATTGATTGGCACCTACTTAGTGCCAAAGGTTTAGACAGGGCGGAGTTTGTTAAGTGTGTCCAGGACGGATTCCTGTCACAGTATGTTGACAGGCCGACTAGAGGGAATGCCATATTAGATCTAGTTTTGGGTAATGAACCGGGACAGGTGACAGAGCTATCGGTGGGTGAGTATTTGGGGGTCAGTGACCATTGCTCCATAACCTTTAGAATTGTCATGGACAGGGATAGGAGCAAAGAGGACGGGAAGATATTTAATTGGGGTAAGGCGAATTATGAGGCTACAAGGCGAGAACTTGGGAGTGTAAATTGGGATGACATTTTTGAAGGGAAATGTACTATGGAGATGTGGTCAATGTTCAGGGATCTTTTGCAGGATGTTAGGGATAAATTTGTCCCGGTGAGGCAGAGAAGGAATGGCAGGGTGAAGGAACCGTGGGTGATGAGAGAAGTGGAACAACTAGTTAGGAAGAAGAAGGCAGCATACATAAGGGGTAAGCAGCAAGGATCAGACAGGGCTCGTGAGGAATATAGAGTAGCAAGGAAGGAACTTAAGTAAGGGTTGAGGAGAGCGAGAAGGGGACATGAAAAGGCTTTGGCGAGTAAGGTTAAGAAGAATCCCAAGGCTTTTTTCTCGTACGTGAAGAGCAGAAGGATGGCTAGAGTAAAGGTAGGTCCGATTAAAGACAAAGGTGGGAGGATGTGTCTGGAGGCTGTGGAAGTGGGTGAGGATCTCAACGAATACTTCTCTTCAGTATTCACCAAGGAGAGGGGTCTTGATGATGCTGAGGACAGTGTTGGTAAGGGTAATGTTCTAGAGTATGTAGATATCAAGAGAGAGGATGTGTTGGAATTGTTAGAAAATATTAGGATCCGGGGCCTGACGGAATATTCCCCAGGCTGCTTCGGGAGGCGAGGGAGGAGATTGCTGAACCGTTGGTTAGGATCTTCGAGTCCTCATTGTCCATGGGGGTGGTACTGGAGGATTGGAGGGTGGCAAATGTTGTTCCCTTATTCAAAAAAGGTAGTAGGGATAGTCCACGGAATTACAGACCAGTGAGCCTTACGTCTGTGGTGGGCAAGCTGTTAGAAAGGGTTCTAAGAGATAGGATCTATGAGCATTTAGAGAATCATGGACTGATTAGGGACAGCCAGCATGGCTTTGTGAAGGGAAGATCTTGCCTCACAAGCCTGATAGGGTTCTTTGAGGAGGTGACCAGGAAGATTGATGAGGGTAGTGCAGTGGATGTGGTCTACATGGATTTTAGTAAGGCGTTTGATAAGGTTCCGCATGGTAGGCTTCTTCAGAAGGTCAGAGGCCAAGGGATCCAGGGAGGCTTTGCATTGTGGATTCAGAATTGGCTTGCCTGTAGAAAGCAGAGGGTTGTGGTGGAGGAAGTGCATTCGGATTGGAGGGCTGTGACTAGTGGTGTCCCACAGGGATCGGTTCTGGGACCTCTACTTTTTGTGATATTTATTAATGACTTAGATGAGGGGGTGGAAGGGTGGGTTAGCAAGTTTGCAGATGACACAAAGATCGGTGGTGTTGTGGATAGTGTGGAGGGCTGTCGAAGCTTACAGAGGGATATTGATAGGATGCAGAGCTGGGCTGACAAGTGGCAGATGGAGTTCAATCCAGAGAAGTGTGAGGTAGTACACTTTGGAAGGACAAACTCCAAAGCGGAGTACAAGGTAAATGGCAGGATTCTGGACAGTGTAGAGGAGCAGAGGGATCTGGGGGTTCATATCCACAGATCACTGAAAGTCGTCTCACAGGTAGATAGGGTAGTTATGAAAGCTTATGGGATGTTAGCTTTCATAAATCGTGGGATTGAGTTTAAGAGCCGCGAAGTAATGATGCATCTTTACAAAACTCTGGTTAGGCCACACTTAGAGTACTGTGTCCAGTTCTGGTCACCTCATTATAGGAAGGATGCGGAGGCATTGGAAAGGGTGCAGAGGAGATTTACCAGGATGCTGCCTAGATTAGTGGGTATGGATTATGAGGAGAGACTAAAGGAGCTAGGGCTTTACTCATTGGAGAGAAGGAGGATGAGGGGAGACATGATAGAGGTATACAAGATATAAAGAGGAATGGATAGAGTGGACATCCGGCGCCTCTTTGCCAGGGCACCAATGCTCAATGCAAGAGGACATGGCTTTAAGGTAATGGGTGGGAAGTTCAAGGGAGATGTCAGGGGGAGGTTTTTCACCCAGAGAGTGGTTGGTGCATGGAATGCGCTACCTGGGGTGGTGGTGGAGGCTGATATGTTGGTCAAGTTCAAGAGATTGTTAGATAAGCATATGGAGGAATTTAAGATAGAGGGATATGTGGGAGGAAGGGGTTAGATAACCTTAGGTGTGGTTTGAAGGGCGGCACAACGTGGTGGGCCGAAGGGCCTGTATTGTGCTGTATTGTTCTATGGTTCTATGGTTCTATTAATTTTTCCATGTTCATTTCATATGCACAAGTATCACCCTGAGTTTCCTTGATGATTACAGACCTCTAATGTTATGCACCTCCATGTTATGCACCTCTGAGTCTCTTCCTAGTTTTCAGCACAGCAATGATGTTGTAGCTGAAAGGTCTACGTACAAATCTTGATGGGAACCATGAGTCACATTTCAGCAAATGAATTGATTTGCAAAATTGCCACTGCACTACTTTTTGCCTGATTTCATGATTTTTTTTTCAGGAGACCAGAGTAGATGTTCGTGTCCTTTTCTGCACATGTTTACTGCACCAGTAGTGGATGAAGTCCAATTGACCTTGTAACAGAGGATATATGTCCTTACAGGTCAGCTGAGCTCTGCAATTATTTTTTTTGGTATCACGATAGACGACTAGATTAGAAATACAAAGTTATGGAGTCGTGATCCAGAGGAATAAATTCAAATTTGAGCCCTGCAGCTGAGAAATGTACACAGAAGTATCAAACTTATCTGCATTGTTGCAATACTTTTACCACTTAAAATACAGTGAGTCAAAATGGTGGCTCATTTACTCAAGGGAAACTGGAGCTGGGCATTAAGTCTTGACACTGACACATTTTGTGAATGAGTAAAAAGAAACTAGTTACTTCCAGATAGTTTCATTATTCTCTACTTCTACTTAAACATACCATATAAAATCTATTTTGCAATCCTGGCAAAATTATTATTACATGAAATAAAAAGAGTGATCACCTTTGCCTCTCAATGAGAATGCCATTGCTTTAGACTCATAGTACTGGAGGCATGGAGTCAGTTATACAGCACAGAAACAGGCCCTTTGGCCCACCACATCCATGTCAACCATTTTGCTCATCTGCACTAATTCTATTTGCATTAGGACCACATCCTTCTATGCCTTGCCTATTTAAGTGTCCATCTAAATTCTTCTTAATTGTAATTGTAGCTGATTGCACCACCTCTTCTGGCAGCATGTTCCAGATGTAAACTACACTCTGTGTAAACAAACTTACCTCTCAGATACCCTTTAAAACTCGTAACTCTCACCTTAAACCCATGCCCTCTTGTTTTTGATACGCCTATCATGGAAAAAAGATTTTGACTATCTACATTTCTATCAGGTCACTTCTTAGCTTCCTTCACTCCAGGGAAAAGAGGTCCTGCCTTTCTAATCTCTCCCCATAAATAAAGCCCTCCAATCTAAACTGAAGCCTTTGCAAAACCATAATGAAAATGAAAGAGATGGATAATCATTCTAAAAAGCATGATTTGAAGGAACGTTTGAAAAATACACTAAAACTGCCTCAGGCATTAACTCTGCAATAAAATATAATTCTTACATTAGTTTTAATGAATCAGCTTTTGGGAAAATAAGAGGGAAACAATTTAAACTCTCAGTCTTTGCTTATCAAAGCATACAGTTCCTTTGTAGATCTGTGGGTGGATTTAAGTATGGTGCAAAAATTCCTGTCTGAGTAAGATTAATATCATTTCACAATTTTTTTAAGCAGCTTCATGCAAGGGGTTTTGCAATCCTTGTTTGCTGACGATGAAATCCCAAAAGAGTTATGTGTTATTTTAGAATTAAAAGATGATTTGGAAATTTCACAATAACCTGTTACGATGTGATTTTTAACTTTGCACTTTGGAAACAAAAACTGCACCATTTCATGTGAAGATATTATCATCTTAAAGCCTATCCACGTGGTGAAGTGCCAGCCGAGCAGATAGGTATCATCATAGTACAGAATGTCAACAGTTGCAGTGTGGTTACATAGCACATTTAACGTTTGGATCAACATGGGCATTAGGATAACTGAACTGCTTCCTGTAGGTACAGAGGCGAAATGGACCACCTGGAGGGTCCTAAATGGCATTGCTACCAAAAACAGTTGGTTGAGAGCCAACATGGTTAAATGGGACTGTGCCTTGTGGTATTGAGGCCAAGACTGGTTCACCCATGGTCTTATTGAATGTTCCTGCTTCTTATGTTCCACAACACTAGACCACTTTGACACTAGATAATGTAAATTCCTCTGAATTTCTGTTTAATACATCATGTGTATCTCTATCATTATCAAATCCAGACATCTAGATTTCACCACCTAGGCCAACATAATACCCTGTCTTCTCTCTCTTCTTTTGGCTCCACCTGCATGCCCCTTGAGGTTTTTAAACTTGGTATCCATGCCTCTGCTCTCCCCCCCCCCACTCCCCCCCACCACCAGCTGATCCCCTCATTGCATCTCCATCTCCTGGTTTTCTTGACACATCAGACAGGTCCCTCATGGTTCCTCAACCTGATTCTCACCCTGCTGAGGTTACAGTTAGATTGGCCATGATCTCATTGAATGGAGGAGCCTGCAGCTTCTAATTCATATGCTCATATGTACAATAGCTAAGACCTGGGGTTGCAGTGAGTGGTAGACCATGCAACATCTTCAAGACTGCCCTTTGCTCAAGGACAGCCCATGCACTGTTTATGATCTCGATGATGCAACTCACAAGCTTTGTTTGTGTCTGTCAAAGGAAAGATTTATGACTTCGATGGATGGAGACAAGAAAAAGAATTCAGTACAATCAATGAAAGTTGCTTTCTTCTTAAAACATGAACAATAGAAATATCTGATTGCCACTATATAAAACCTTTAAGGATTTTATCATATTTCTTCTCAATGTTGTGTTTCATGATTATGTTGTGTCAGAATTTGTGTTTAAATCCATTTGTTCAGGTAATCCCTGATTGCCCCTGAATTTAAGTGTTGCAGGCACTTCAAAGGGCAATCAAGAGTCAACTGCATGGCTCTGGGTCTGGAGTCACATCTGGACCAGACTAGGCATGGACGGCAGACTTTCTTCAGTGAAGAAGATCAGTGAACCAGATAAGTCTTCATGACAATCTGGAACTTTCATGACCACCGTCATTAGCTTTTTATTCTAGATGTGTTTAATTCCTTGAATTCTGAAGCTGTCATGGCTAGATTTGACCTTGTGTCTCCGGATCAAAAATCAAGGCTTCTGGCTACAAATCTAGCAACTATGATACCATACTCCTTATTAGTTTTTAAATGATGCTACTACCCTCAGCACCACTCCTAAACCCAATAACTCAATAGTCTCTTTATTTCTTTTTGGTGACCTGATGCGTGGAAACTCATCACCATACTGCTGAGCTATGGATATGTAGAATCCACATAAGCTAGAGAACATTACTATAGGGGAGAGATAATCTAGCTGAAAGTGTGCATAAGGTATAGGTAAGTCATTCAATAATTTTCTCAGACAGGCAGCAATGTCTGTTATTTTTCATTCATTCTGGACATTGGCCTGTGTAGGTTTGGACTGATGCTCTCCATTGATTTTCACGTACCTCGTATTGCTGATACTAATAGACCTAAGTTTTCTGATTTAAGATTTGTCAAGGGAACAACGATAGGAAATCTCCTGTCCAAAATTCCAGGACTACACATTTAGAAGAAAGAAATGACATGAATAAGAATGTCTATCTGGAACTGTACTGGAGGACTGGATTTGCAGAGCCTGGGGGCTTCATGTGGCCCATGGTTTGAGCATGAACCTGATGCTGAGTTTGTAGAGCCACATCTCACAGTGAGAGGCCGGCCGCTCTTATCTCATTAATCAGCTCGACCAGCTGGCAAGTCAGCCATCAGGTGTCCCTTGGTCATAGTGGAACCATTCTAATGTGGATGCTCCTGGGTGACAGGGGCCAGGCCTCAACTGGCGGGCATATAGTCCAGCACATGTAAATTAACCTATCACAGGTTGAGTGTGAAACAGTGGAAGTTCAAGGTGCTGAATTCTGATAGGCCCTCGCACAGTTAGTTTGTAACCCAAATTACATGCCCAAAGCCATGAATGGCAATCGATGAACAACCTGGGATACAAGGTAGATGGATTCATGACATTAATGATGAGTTTTTGCAAGTGGCAAATGCTCTATATTGTTTCTGCAATACAGTAAAAAAAATCAATTTGAACATGTTCAATAGTATGTACTTTGTAGAAGGACTTCAATACAAAATCTCTAACTGACATGAAGGACAGTTCACAAACAGTGCATCTATAATAATTATCCCTATGTTAATTTATCATATTTGCTACTATTTTTGCTTCAAAGTCACTGAAGACCCCTTGACAAATACCTGCCGAGGTAAATGACTGGTCTGTATTATTGGCAGGGGCAGTCACCCCATTCACTACTCATTCTGTGATTGCCCTCTGCTGTTTCATCCACAAATCTACACCTCAAGAAATTCCAGCATTGTTTCCAAACACAAGTGTAACTCATCAGACAAGAGGGGCCTGGAGTTGTACCCACTGGTCATCTCTAATGCTGACCTTGGTGGATTGACACCTCATTGTCATAAAGTGGCTGGGCACCTGTGTTACATTTCCAGTGACCAATTGTCCAATGATGTTTGGATCTCCCAATGATATTGGCTGTGGAATGAAGGATTGGCTAGGAGAACTTCCTTCATATAAGAGTATAGGAGAAACAGGTGGGCATTAATTTAACCTCACCTGAAGCATGAAAGGTTGATGTAAGATAAGACAATTTTAAAACATCTAACAGGGGAATGAGCCAGGTTCTTTGATCATGGCTTCAAACTCACCTCTGGGTAAATCTCCTCTAGTAAGAGTTCAAACTCTTCTCACAAACTTTAGTCTTGATGGACACCAGAGTATGATGGAGTGCTGCACTGTTGGACCTGCTGTCTTTTGGAAATGACATCAAATCAAGACCATCTACTATTTCAGGTGGAATAAATTTGTTCCCAGCTGAACAGGCAAAAATGCAAGATGCAGTAACGTACTTACCTTGACCTGAAATTCAGTTCCACAAATGTTGGTAGAATTGAACCTGTGAAGAGGAATTCAACATACAAACCATACGATATTGGATGTTTAGCCCATGTAAGCGAGAACAAATTCCATGGATTTATCTGAAGAAGAGCAAGTGAATTCTACTGGCCTCTGGACCAATATTTATCCCTTGAACAACACCTAAAGCAGATTATCTAATCAGCTATTTCACTGCTGCTTGTGAAATTATTGCAAAAAGAGCAACTTCATTTCCAATATTATTAAAGTGACTAAGGGTCAAAAAGCATTTTAGGACAATCTGAGGTCATATTAGGCACTATATAAATGCAACTGTTCCTTCTGCCTGTTATTTTGTTTCATAAGCTTTAATTTGTGTTGAATTCTGTCAGATAATAACTGTTGGAAATCCTTATAACTGATGTGGTGTGTCAGAGGGGCACAGAGTATTACTTTGCTGTGGTACTTAGTGGTCATGGTGGCAGGAGGGGAGGTCAGTGAGGAATGCTCATATATTCACTAAACAAAGAGTAAGGCAAGTAATACAATTTGTGTTAATAGTGGCAGTCTCTGGGGTCACTTAAAGCAGTATTCCTTTAATAAAATGAACCATAGCAATCAATGTGATAGTGGAATTCACGCATTATCAGTAAGTGTCAAAAACACCCAAACATCCCTAAAAATTATGCTTGCACCGCTGATATTGATAAAAGATGATGAATGAGAATAGTTGAGTCAACAGCTGGGATATGACTAACTCCATTAAAAGGCATTAAATAGCGTTTGAAGCCACATTAATATTTTCTCTGCTTTGCATTTTTTCTATCAGTTTCTTGGTTCCCACAAGAGCTGCAAACCTTGAGGCAAAGAAACATGGAATCTGGTTGAATTTATTGATGTGCCAAAGTATTCATGAAAATTCTGAGGCCTCATTCTATGAAAAAAAGCAGAAGTGGAAATTCTGGACAACCTCACATCACTGGCCTGTGCCTCTGATTCCCCAGATATTGAGAGTTGGCATTTTGGAATGAATGAAGCACATTCCATGCACAACTATTCTGGGAACCTCATGTGAGGAGCCTCTGATTGAGTTAATAATCTACTTTCTCATCTGGGGGAAATAAGATATGGACAGCCCAAACACAAAGTGAAAGATCATTAAAAGACAAGGGTGAAGGGATCACAGGGAAAGAAATATCCCTTGAAAGAGCTAGTTTATTCCAAATGATTTGGCATAATAATTTTAAACCAGTATGAAACACAAGTATCCTTGGCTTAACCTGCAGGACAAGATAGTTTGCAGATACAAGAGACTGCAGATGCTGGAATTTGGAGCAATAAAACAATCTGCCAGAGGAACCAATAATGGGTTGAGCAGCATCTGTGAAGGGAAGGGAATTGTTGACATTTCAGGTTGAAACCCTACATTAGATCCTGAAGCAGGGTTTTGACCCGAAACATCAACAATCTGGAGCAAGAAACAATCTGCTGGAGGAACCTAGTGGGTTGAGTGGCATCTGTGGAGGGAAAGGAATTGTCGACATTTTGGGTCGAAACCCTGCATCAGGTCCCGAAGCAGGGTTTCAACCTGAATCATCAATAATTCCTTTCCCCTCACGGATGCAGCTCAGCTACACAAGATAGATTAACTTGCAAAGAACTGTGGAATATGTTACAATAATTGGTTATAAAAAGTTTAATGCATATTTGGCTCATTACTTTCATAACATTGCCAAATTTCCTTAATAACTACTGAAACTGTCATTCCTGTTTTTTGTTGCCTCTGGACTTGACTATTCTGAAACTCTGTTGTCAACCTCTCACTCTCCACACTCCATCAATATGAAGTCACCCCAACTTTGCAACCTGTGCCCTAACTCACACCCAGGCCCCTTTGTCTATCACCTCTGTGCCCCTTGACTTTCATGGGCTCCTTTAAGATTGGACTTAACACCTGCCTTTTTTGAGCAAGCTTTTGGTCAACTGCCCTAAGTTTTTCTTAATGTAACTTGGTGTCAAAGTTTGTTTGATAACACTGCTGTGAGACCTCTTGGAATATTTTAAGAAATGGTGGTAAAATGGGGAGGAGAAGATAAGAAATATCCAGGAAGTAAAACTACGTTTGAACCAGATGTTGATTTTGCATTTGTTTAGAGACTGGGAGGGATAACAAAGATCTACAATGCAAGACATCTTGAAGGTTGAAACGAGTAGAAAAAGATACAGTATAAATGAAGAGCTGGCTAAGAAGTAATGCCAAACTTGCGGCCTGAGCTCAGTGGAATATAAGACAGAATATATTGAAGAGCAGCATTGTTTGGCAATCCCAGAAAAGAATGAGTTTGACAAGGGACAGTCGGTGGACCTTGATTTAAGCAGTTATCATCTAGTGATGAAGTGTGTGACTGTGTTACAATTCAAGCATAAATTGATTCCTATCTAGATTTTTATAAATCATAGTTAAACATTTTTACAATTAATATCCACCATAATGACATATTTCAACATGTAAAGACGTACTAAAGTAGAAAATATAAACATTGATTTATTTTTTAGAAAAGCTACTTAACCTTTGCAGAAAGCTCTATATCAGTAGCTTATGATTTATACACCTTCAGCATTGACCTCTGTTTTTTGCCCCATGGTCCCCAATTATCATGGGGACAGAAACTAAGGCTAAGTTCAAAAGACAGAGGTCAGCAGCGTGTATTAATCACTACTCTTAAAAAATCAATAAGGAATGATGTAGCGATTGAATTTTCCCCTTACACTCCACATCCTAATTTAGAGACAGGAAAATGCAGTTGGGAGATTGCCCTTTTGAATCATACATGACATGATATTATAAAATAAAAGATGATGGTGCATAAAGGGCCAACTGCAGTGAAAAGACTCAATTAAAGATGGAAAATAGGACGTATTCATCAATAAATGGATGAGCCTATGTTGTTCAAAACCATTTTTCTTCCAAGGCTAAGTATTCCCAGATGGTGTGCTTCTAATTTTTTCAGTCTGTTTCAGTTGTAGAGGCAGAACTCCCACATACTATATCTTGGCAGCTGGGACCTTTTCCCAAGGCAAGTTTAAATGACCTGACAGCTGATGGAACCTCATTAATCAACAAGGGACATGTACAGGGTTATTTTTCTAAAGCAAAAATTATTACAGTAAATTGTTGCTATTTATCATGCTCACTGACATGCTCAGTGGCTTACCAGGTTAATGTACTATTCTCCAAACTTGCTGACACTAAGTACAGCACGCTAGCATGATTCAAACTCATCTATTAAACACATGTCAAACACATGACAGCAAGCTCCAGACTTGATTCTTTGTGTCATCTTTGAATCAATGTTATCTTCTCTTTCATGGCAATTATTGGGCTTAATAAACTGCTTGGTTTCTTGTGTAAGGTTTGAGTGTTCCAGATGAGAACGTCCGAAAGGACATTGCTGCCTGGTATGTGACAAATTGTACTTTTATTTGATTAGTGACGGTGACTGAAGTGATGAGCACATTTTTGACACAAAAGCAAAAATACTGCATGTGCTGCAAATATGAAATAAAAGTAGAAGATTTTGGAAATAGCAGGACAGGCAGCAACAATGGAGGGAGAAACAATGTTAACTAATTTTCCATCAGAATATTTTTGGCACTGGATATGATTCACCTCCTTTTAAATTGTTTTGATTAAATAGAATATTGATAGAATTATTGAACACTGAAATAAACCTTCTAGTCCCATTTTTACAGTATGTGCCCAGAATTGGTTTCAGGACACTTGAATCCTTAGTTACATTGTTCAAGAAGTGTATTTTATTCTCCATCCCTCTCTTTCTTTGGAAAGCTCCAGGTTTTGTCCCTGGCCTTCAATACTTCCTGTTGTCTGCTCTGCTACCTCAAGTAATTCTGTACATTGAAGACTTTATATAAATTGTTGCTAATGGGCAAGGGAGGGGTTTGGCTGACAGGGTAAACATTGTTGAACCTGATCCTGTATTGCCCAGACATAACCGTACAGAATCCAGTTCAACAGCCAAGAAAAATACAGGAAGCAGCACAATCATTGTACATGGCCTTCTTCAACCTCACTAAAGCCTTTGACTCCATCAATTGGGAGGGATGGTGGAACACCCTTTTCAAATTGGTGTACCCACAGAAATTCATCTCCATCTTACATGTGATCCATGATGGCATGCCAGCCACAATACTAATCAATTGATCTACAATGGAATCAATTTCAGTGAAGACTGTGTCAGACAAGTCTGTGACATTGTCCCGATACCTTTTTCAATCTTTCTTCTGCAATGTTGCACTTCACCTCCAACAAACTTCTCATGGGGATGGAGCTAATCTTCAAAACTAATGGGAAACTGTTCAACATACGACAATTACCCTTCAGAACCAAGGTCACCCAAGCCTCAATAATCAAGCTTCAGCATATAGATGATGCTTGTGTGTTTGTGTGTGTGTTTGTGTGTGTGTCTGTGTTTGTGTGTGTGCTTGTGTGTGTGTGCTTGTGTGTGTGTGTGTTTGTGTGTGTATGTGTGTGTGTGTGTGTGTGTGCGCGCGCGCGTGCTCCAAGACATTGTCGACTGGTTCACTGAAGCGTATGAGAGGATGTGCCTTACACACAACATCTGCAAGACAAGGACCTGATGAATACATCATTATGGAGGATGTTAATTGTAAAAATGTTTAACTATGACTTATAAAAATCCAGATAGGAATCAATTTATGATTTAATTGTAGCACAATCAAACTCTTCATTGCTGGATGATGACTGCTTAAATCAAGGTACATTGACAAGACTCTCGAAAAAGACACTCTATTCCAAACTCTTATGGAAGTAGATTACCAGGTGGACCGGGAAAAAGATTGAAAGATGTGCTCAAAGTTTCCCTGAATAAGTGCAATGTCTCCACCATTGTTCTGGGAACTTATTGACCATGAGAATTCAAAGTAGAGACAGACCCTTTGAGATGGTATTGAAATCCTCAAGGCCATGCATCAGGAGCACACAAAATCCCTGCATAAGTATCAGAAGGAGTGGACCACCTCATCCACCCACCCACCCAGCCCATCAACCAACTTCTGCCCCTTCTGTGGAAGAGTCTGTAGTATCTACATTGGTCTCATCTGTGACCCCCAGGACTCACAAAACTGGAATGGAAGCAAGTCACCCTCAATCCTGAGCAGAGGAAGAAGAAGAGTCTCCATTGGCAAGTTTAAAATGTGTGTACTTGAGGAGAATTTGAAGCAGATGCAACAAGTCCCTTCTTAAGTCATCAAATGGTTATTGACTTGTAATGATAACTCTGTTTCCACCTCCACAGCTACTGCCTGACTTGCTAAGTATTTCCAGCATTTTCCAGCTTTATTTCAGATTTCCAGCGTTTGCAGCTTTTCTTGCTTTTTGAAGTCATTTCTGATGTTAGATCCCAGGCAGGATGATATGATTATGGATTGTGTGGCTGTTACTAGCACTGTTGTAATCATGACAGCAATAGATAATATTGATCTTGCTTCACTGCTTGATAGGGTTATTGGATTTGTGAGATGAATTCTAACTGGGAATGTCGCTCGCCAAAACTACGGCCACTGATCTCAAAGCAGTGACGGCTCATGGAAACATAACTGAGAGACACAATGCTTCCTTCAGTCACAAGAGTTTTAACCATAGGGAAATGTCCCAGGAATTTTATTGCATAAACTTTGATACCTAGCCATATAATATAATATTAGGGCATAAAAAAACATAGAGTTTAGAAAGAGATAGAAAGATGGAAAGGTTTGGGGAGGGAATGGGTTGTACCTGAGTTCAGAATTAGAGAAGGACAGAGACCTCAGAGAGGTTTATTGAAGGAAGAGGTAATAGACATGGGAGAGATGAGGCTGTGAAGGGACTTTAGGGAAGCATGAGAATTGTTTCTTCATACCTTGTCTAACTGGTTTCAAAGTGAAGACATGACAAATCTCTGAGCATGTTAGCAGGCCATAAGAAGGATTGCCTGTTCCTTCTAATGTAGAATAGATTCTGTTTTACAAGTTCCATCCAGTCTAAGCAATCAAGTAAATAGACACTCTTAAAAAAAGTCTGCACAAGGCTAGAGTTGAGGACAAATCCAAAGAACATGAGGTGGCTGAAAATCAAAACTCTACATATATTGGAAACCTGAATTAAAATAGAAAATGATGGAAATACTCAGCAGGGGAGGCAGTATCTGGGGAAAGGGAAACTGTTAATATTTCAGGATGAAAACCCTTCCTCAGAACCTGTCTGACCTTCTGAGTGTTTCTGGCATTTACTGTTTTTAAAAATACATAGGATGGCTTTTTGCAGGAAACGTAAAATTTCATTGCTGTCTAGTCTTGATGTGAGATCTCGGACATGCTGCCACTTTTTAGGTCAATCCATATCCATTCTGCATCAGCTCAGCAGCAGCATAAAAAATGCATTCACCAATTCACATTCTCCTTCAATACACACGCTTCAAATTTGTTAATGGAAATGCAGTGATGTCATTTGCCATTGAGATGAACAGACTTTTGAGAGAAGGTTAGAACCTGTCATTATGTGGAATGATACAGATCTTAATTAAAACTGTGAAATCACATTTGCATTCACCATTTTATTTATTGATTTTGCATCCATTTTACCATCATGTGAAAAGCACGTCAAAACAAGGGGCTGCTGTAGGATGTACAATTAATGTACCACAAGGGCAGAGAATATTAATTAATGTTTTTCTTTTCCCCTTTAATGACCTGTATAATGCTTGTATGTCTTTTCATTTCATTTGTTTTGTATTAACATCAGTAACATGGGCTCAGAAAGGGCAGGAGAAACATGCCCCCAGTTCAGCCTGTTCTGCTCAAAAGAACAGGTGCAAAGTTAAATGTCATAGACCCCGCTGCTTCAGCCTGTAAGTGCAAATAATACCTTGCCCTCATGCAGACTAATACCAAATTGAATACCTAATTAATATGTCAATAGCAATAAATTATTCACTGAGATAGGCAAACTGTCTGACCTAATATGCCAATGTGTACCATTCACTACAAGCAAAATAAGATTTAAAAATCGTATGATTCATAAAATATGTGCTCAGGCACACAACTGAGATGTGCACAATTTCTTTCCATTGAATTAGGTGTGATTTATGTCCAGCTCGGTAACCTGCAGAGATTTCATTCATTTGAACTCCTGCTGGAGCAGGTGACCACCAGACTGGGTAAAATGAGAGCAGTATTTACAGACTTGTGTGAATTAACAAGGGGGATACATTAAATCACTTCTTTCAAATGGCATTTGACAAGAGAGCCAACCAAATCCAATGGTAACCATTTGGAAAAGCTTGCCACCAGCCTGATGTGTGCTATGTGGTACTGTAATATCCCAAAAGACTGTCATATTTATCATAAGGAAGATCCTCTGGGGAAACCCTGTACCATGGATGAGCTGTGAAAAATATGAGCATAAGTGCAGGCATTCCAGCTGAAGAACAAAACTTGGTCTGTGTTAATTGAATTCACTCTGGTTAAGATATTAGTGGTGGAGTGAGTGTGAGTAGTAACATTTGCTGCTCCCTACATTGCCAATGTACAGATTTATGAGTTCTTCTATTGTTTTATCAACATTGTAATACCTACACTAACCTTTTATATCAGATGTCACAGATCCATCATTGGCTGGGCTGAGAAAATGAAAGCCCCCTCTGGCTTACAGACTTTAAAGGCCTATTCTGAATTCCTCAGCAATAACATCCCTCACTTGATGAGCACAATATTCATTGCAAAGAAAGTTTCCAATTAAAAGTGCTCAGATTTGACAGAGACCTCCACATGTACCTCTGCTATTCCTTTTGACCTAGAGTTAAATGTTATTTTAAATGTATTTAATTCTCTCCTAACTACAGCTGCCTGTGTGCATGAGGTTGGTTTCAACCAGCATTCCAGTTTCAACTGGTCTATCCAAGTCTCGTTATTTCCAGTTTAATACCATTTGTCAAAGCTGAAACATTAACTCAGTTACTCTTTCCATGGATGCTGCCTGACCTGCTGAGAATTTCCAATATGTTCTGTTTTCACTTCAGATTTTAACTGTCTGCAGTTATTTTTGCTTTTCTATTTCAGTTTAGGCACCTGATTCCAAAACTTTGATACAAAACTCACATGGTCTCCAACCCATCTGGCTGCTGAATAGGCCTGGAGATTAAATGAAGAGGGATCTTTCATTCTCTCAGCCCAGGCAATGATGGAACCAAGACACTTGAATTCAAAGGTCAGCATTATTATGGTAGCTTTCATGACCTTAGGTTATCGCAAAGTGCTTTACAGCCTGTGACCTATATTTGCAGTCAATGCTGTATTGTAGCGGATTGTATAACTGGAGTCGAGATGAAATAAGTTCTTGTCTGCTGAATTGAATGTTCCTGGCCTACTCCTATCAAGAACTTGGCCATTTCTCTTATTGTTGTTATTTTTATGAATAGCTGCCTGCAGGCAACTCATTTTCTGATGGGCATGATACTTGTTCATCTTTGATGATACAGATTTATCAGATAGGAAGATATTTGTTTAATCGGTGATACTCCAATGGTGCTTACTTCTAATTGTTGCCAATTTATAAGTGAGTATGAATGAATGTTTACTATCAGCATAACAGAGGAAAGGTCTCAGGAGGCTTCACAGCTAATTAATTATTGAGTGTTCATTAGCCTTGACAAATGGTTCTGATCAGCAAATAACTGGGGTAATTTGACCAGTTCCATGAAATTGCACATTTGTTGCACTTGATGGCAGTAGAGACTCACCATGGGCACAAGTGAATGCTAACATTTATATATTAAAAGGTTGTGTACAAAGGATTGTACCTTCTTGTTGTAACATTTTAGCTATCTTTGTTTAACAGTCAAACTTTTAATTTGATATTTCATCATATTCTCCAACATACCATGGGAGATTAGGGGAGATCAGCAGACACAAGAGATTCTGCAGATGCTGGAATCTGGAGGAACACACACAAAATGCTGGAGGAACTCAGCAGGTCAGGCAGCATCGATGGAGGGAAATAAACAGTTGATGTTTTGGGTCGATACCCTTCATCAGGTCTGGAAAGGAAGAGGGCAGAAACCAGAATAAGAAGGTCGGAGGAGGGGGAGGAGTGCAGGCTGGCAGGTGATAGGTGAGTCCAGGTGAGAGGGGGAAGGTAGGTGGGTGGGGGAGGGGGGATGAAAGGGTGTGATGTAAGAAGCTGACAGGTGGTAGGTAGAAGAGGCAAAGGGCTAAAGAAAAAGGAATCCAGTAGGAGAGGACAGTAGACCATGAAATAAAGGGAAGGAGATGGGGAATAGGTGGGCAGGTCATGAGGGTAGGGGAGGGGAAAGAGAAAGGGGGCCACAGGAATGAGGGAAAACAAAGAGTGGGGAAGGGGGTGAGGAAAGGGTGGGGGGGAAGTGGGGTGGGATTACTGGAAGTTAGAGAAATCGATGTTGAGGTCGTCAGGTTGGAGACTACTAAGGCGGAATATGAGGCGTTGCTCCTCCAACCTGCGTCTGGCCTTTCCAGTCCTGATGAAGGGTCTCGACCCAAAACATCGACTGTTTATTTCCTTCCATAGATGTTGCCTGACCTGCTGAGTTCCTCCAACATTTTGTGTGTGTTGAGCGGAGATCAGCTGGTATTTTTAAAAGGCAGAGACTCATTTTGGGTTAATGCACACATCTAATAGTGTGTAGGACTCTGTTATGATTTTACTTTAATTACAATTATATATTTGTTTAATGCTGAGTTCTTTATGTCTGATGGTTAGTCATTTATATTGGATTAGTATAAACCCTCCAAGCATTAGGCCAATGCCAATCTCTTGCCATTTGTGTATTAAATCTATCAACGTGCTCAATTCTCGGCTTCTCCATGTGGTTCTCCTTTCCACATTTTGTTCAGCTCTGTAATGATTGGTTTCAATTTTAACAGTCTACGCCCCACCAATAACTTGCCTTTTCTCTTTACTTGCTTATAGTTCCAATAAACTGTGTCTTCAGTTCAGTTTCCCAGTATTCAGTTTTCTGGACAAGCCATTCAAAGGAAAAATTAAACATGAAGTTTAAAGAGATCAGAAGCATTTACAGTGAGGAGCTCTTAAAATGACAATCTTTGTCATCTTTCATTCTGATCAATAAAATTTCCAAAGGCTTTTACACAAAGGCTTCTTCTTAGGCAGTACCTCGGGATCAAAGATGACTTGGTTCCACTCTAGTTTTGTGGGTTCTGAGGTGGCTAATGAGGAACCACAGGTTCTTCCACAGATGACGCAGGAGGTGAATGGCGAGGTAAGTAGGTAGATAGTTTGTGTGAGGGGGGTGTGCTTCCTCCTCTTATACGTGGCTTCTGTGGCTCCTGATACATTGCCTCGAGGTTCTCAATCCCGTCCCAGAGACTTATTTTTCACTTTAAGCAGTCATGGGCAAGGGGTTCCCAGTATCCAGTGGAAATATTGCACTTCTTCAACGAAGCTTTGAGCACATCCTGAATCATTTTCTCTGTCTACTTGATAATCTCCTCCTATGATGGAGCTCGCGATAGTGTCTGTTTCAAGATTCTGGTGTTGGGAATGCAAACATCGTGGCCTGCCTGTCATAACTGACTGAGTGTAACCATGGCCTCAATGCTTGGGGTGTTGGCCTGGTGAACAATGCTGATGTGGTTTACCTTTCCTTCTCGGGATTGAGGATTTTGCAGAGGCAGTATTGGTAATTTGTTTCCAGTGCCTTGAAATGCCTCTTGTAGGAAGCCTATGCCTCAGAAGCATATAGAAGGGCAGGGATCACAGCTGCCTGGTAGACCATACGTTTTGATCTAGGTCTGTGGTCATGATCTTCAAACACCTTTTGCTCAATTGACTAAAGACTGTGCTGGTGCATTGAAAGCTGTGGTGAATTAGATCATCAATGATTACACATTTGTAATTATAGACTATTTTTATTTCAAGATGTCCTGACCAAAGCTCAAATCTCTCAGAGAAAGATTTGGATTTATTTCAGTTGATAGATCAAATGATGAAATTTGATTTAATGGCTATTGAGGCTTTGGATTGACTTTTGTTCCTGCATTTCAGGATACATTTCTTGCAGCTCAGTTTCTTGGCACTTTGACAAAATGTGTTACAAAAATTAAAACAAACCTGGAAATTTTAAAGTAAAACTATTATCGCAAGGAAATTCATCATACATGTGTCTGTATCCGACATGAAGTCACATAAGCAACTCCACCTCTGATGTGCAGAAAATAATTAGTGTACCCTTAAAAAATAAGGGATGTAATAAATAAATAATATTTGATGATTCACAGTTATTTCCTGTGTTATTTATGTGAAAAAAGTAAAATCTTTTTCTGTAGTGCTTGGTATAAAAGTTAATCTAAATAAAATCCTTGGTATAAAAGTTAATCTAAATAAAATGTTCGATTACCATTAATCTTAAAAATCCATTTAATCTTTCTTGCAGGTATTTATAAATATCCAATGTATTTCAATATTTGATTTTCCTATTTATATTTCTCGTATTTAAAGTTTCACTTGTATACAAAATTAAAATTTTGTACCGGGGGCGGGGGGGGGGGGGGGTGTCAGAGAAAATAGTGATAAGCCAAGGAAGTGAGCTTGAGGTACAGAATCAATTATGATTATATTAAATGACGGGGCACGCTGGCTTGATGCTGTTGTAATTCTTGTGTCTAATAGTTTTGCAAGCACCTGCACAAACTCCTAGCCTGTCCCATCTCGGAATCTTGGACGTGCTGGTCCGCAGCGGCCCCTCGCGGTGACAGAGCCGAACTTTCCACCCGAGAATGTCCGGAAAGAGCCGAGCGGGATCCGAGCGACGGGCGCGACGTCAGGAGGTGAAAGGCGAGAGGTGACTGTGAGAAGATGGCGGCTCGGCGGAGAGGGCTTTGATTTGATCCACTGCAGGGGAAGTGAATGGGGTTTTTCTCGGGCGAATAATCATTGGGAAAGGCCCGGGAGATGGCGGAGCTGGCGTTGGAGGAGCTGAGTAAGCTGGAGTACCTGTCGCTGGTGTCCAAGGTCTGCACCGAGCTGGACAACCACCTGGGCATCAACGACAAGGACCTGGGTAAGGGCCAGGCCGGGGGTGTCCCTCGGGGCTTGAGCACCGGCTCCACGGCTCCTTCCCTCTCCCCCCCCCCCCCCCACCCCCCTTCAGCAAGGGAGGAAAACAGAGTCTGCTGGAAATACTCAGTGGGTCAGGCGGGATCTGTGGAGAAACAGTCCACGTTGCTGGGTAGACACCAGAGACTGCAGATGCTGGAATCCGGAGCAATAAACAATCTGCTGGAGGAACTCAGCGGGTCGAGTGGGGATGGAGGTGGCTTAGGATGGGGGGTGGGGGTGGATGGGTAGATGGGGGTGGAAAGGTATTGTTGATGTTTTGAGTCGAAACCCTGCATCAGGACTTGGAGGAAGACTTCGGCATACCTTGAAGAGACTTTGCAGTGGAGTAGTTTCAGGTCAACGTTTCTCCCTTTCCTCTCTACTGACGCTGTTTAACTAGCTGATTGTTTCCAGCATTTTCTGTTTCTTTTATTTCAGATTTCTAGCATTTGCAGTTATTTTTAAATGTTTCTTCTGTTGTTGGGCTAGCGATTCTCAGGAGCTTTGAGCGCGTCCTTTTGTCTTTTCCTCCATCCACCGTTGTTGTCACTTGTGACAGAGCTTGGAATAGAGAGCATGTATTGGGACGCTGGTGTTGGGGACGTGCGAGTGGCATTGCCTGCCCAAAGTAGATTACCAAATATCATTGGTGTCTTGGTACTGGGGTTGTTGGCCTGGGAATGGGCAATTACGTTGGTTCGCTCATCCTTCTGATGAATTTTGAGGTTTTTTTCAGAGACAGTGCTCGTGGCATCTTTCCAGCACCCAGGAATGTCTGCTATAGGTACTTCAGGTCTCAGAAGTGTGCAGGAGGGTGGGCACTGCTGCTGTCTGGTAGACCATGAGTTTTGTGCTGGGTCTGAGGTTTTGAAGAAAATCAAATAACCAAGCTCTGTCCTATTATGTTGAAGTAGATGGCATATTCTTCAGGATCTCACAGTGAACCTTCACTGTCAAACAGTTGTGTTGTACAGTGCGGGCAAGTTGATAGAAAACCTTTGTCTCGCAGATGTTGAGTATGAGGCTTGTCCTTTTGTACGCTTTGGTGAACAAGTCAACAATGGCTTGTAGTGCAGTCTCTGGTGAATGGAAATGTCTACAGATACTGCATCTTGATTACTTGAGAATCTGTATGTGTAACCAGCCAGTACAGTTTTCACCCTGGAATTCCCAAAATGCCTCTGAGTCGGGAGGTTGTAGAGATTTGAGCACAAGTTTCATCTGTTGTACGTGCTGTCTCACAGTGGAGACGTCACATCCTGGCTCTTACTGCCCCGCGTATAGATGCTGAAGATTCCTTAACAGTATTTCAGGGAAGAAAAGGGGAATCATTCCAGATGTTCTCATCAATATTTGTTATTCAACCGATGTCACTGAATTCTGATTTGTTGGTCATTGATTTTTGTGGGATGCTGTTGGTATCAACATTTCCAACAATACAACAATGGCTACCCTTCAGGAAAATACTTAATTGTATAGGGCTTTGGCGTATTGTGATTGTCACTTATTGAATGCATGTTTGTTTTTTCCTTGGGTTTGATATTAGTGATAGAATCAACAAAGATCACCATTGTTTATCCATAATAGAAATAATATTTTGTATGTGTAAATGTAAGGCTAAGTTTGATTTGCTTCCATTGAGTTGTGCAATATAATGTGCTGGCTTTTCCAATGTAATGTTTTTCTGTTTCCAGCTGAATTTATCATCAGTCTTGCTGAGAAGAATATTACTTTTGATACGTTTAAAGGAGCACTGCTTAAGAATGGAGCTGAGTTTACAGTAAGTTCAATATAGAACAATCATAATCTGTTCCTGATTGATATACCAATCCCTTTTACCCAAAGGGATGGGAGATGTTCTATAAATCCTCAAGGTAATCTGACAAAAAAGGGTCTTTTTTTGGACTATCTTGAATCAACAAAAGTCTTCCCTTAACTAGCCTGCCTGCCCTTTTCTGCAACACTGAAATATATTTTTCAGATGCAAACATTACTGAAACAGAGTGCTTTGTAGAGTTTAAACAGAACTGATATTTCCAAATTCTTTATTTTCTTTATATGCTCGGTGTCAGTTATTATTTCCACTTTCTGGTACTTTCGTTACTATAGACATCCTGATTGTGTACGTATCATACATACCTCATCTAAGATTGTTAGGAAACATTAGTAAAACTTAAGATGGTATGAATCTGAAGTGTAAATAGAAAATGTTGGGAAAAATGTTAAAGATAAGTGAGCATCTGAAAGAGCAAAGGCAGTTTTTTTTTATATAGAATTGGAGTACTGGTAAAAGGCCTTCACTAAAATGCTAACCATTTTGCTAACCAGTTTGTACTTTCAGCATTTAATTTTAGTACTTATATAAATGTTTATACTACTTCAAAAAACTTCACTGTCTTTGCATAATACTACCGTGGAGTTTTTGAAGTATCTTGGCAATACATGCTGATGTTAGAAATTCATTTACGGTGGTCAGAATGTCTGTTGTATAACTCATAAGGGTTTATATTAATCAATTGTGCATATTCCCATCAAACAAAGCTCAACAAATTCATAGACCTAACAAAGGCTGTGCAGTAACCTTTTTTTAAATGAATGTTCTCCAGAGAGTACAGTAGGTAAGGAGGAATACATGCTGGATTTGTGCTGTGTAACATATTGGGAGTGCATTATCCTGCTTGAAACAGATGATTGGTCCTTTGCTTAAGCAATAAAGGGTTTAACATCTATTTAAAGATCCCACTGCAAAACTGTAGTGCCAGCATATAATTGGATTGTTTTTGTTAAAATACAATCTCCTCTTGAGTCAATATTTCTAAATTCGAATACTGAATTATTCTTTTTTTTAAACTGACAGAACAAATTCTTGTGATCAGGAGTTGGCTGTTTATTGCCCTCGTCATGGTCAGCCAAATATTAAAGTTGAACAAACACAGACTGCCGAAAGAACTCAGTGGGTCAGTCGGCATCTGTGGGAGCTAAAGGTGTAAATTGACGTCTCAGGACTGAGAGGGAACAGGAAAGGTTGCTAGTATATAGTAGTAGGTAGGGAGATGGGATAGAGGCTGGTAGGTAATAGGTGGAACCAGGTTGGGGGTGGAATGGGAGGATGAACAAAGGGAAAAGAAAATCTGGTGGACAGGTGAGTGTGTGTGGGAGGAGAGCACCAGGAGTGTGGGTTACCTCAAAATTGGAAAATTCAATATTCATACCGTTGGGTTGCAAGTTATCCAAGTGGAATATGAGATGGTCTTCCGAATTGTGTTTGGTTTTTCTGTAGCAATGACAATACACTGGCAATCCTTCCTGTTCCCTCTCAGTCCTGATACAGGTTCTCAACCCAAAACATTGACTTACATCTTTTGCCACCACAAATGCTGATTGACTGAGTTCTATCAGCATTCTGTTTTTGTTCTGGATTCGAGCATCTGAAACCTCTTTTGTCTTCATTAAAGTAGAACATTTCCTTGCAAATGTGGTATATTGTTGCTAAGTGTTAACCCCACAAGTGACTTTTATTGTGGATTCTAATTGCTTGCACTGACTGTTGTTCTTAAATTTCGTTGTTTTCCAGGATTCACTCATCAGCAACTTGTTACGTCTGATACAGACTATGCGACCTCCAGCCAAACCATCAACTTCCAGCAAACGTAAGAAATACAGCACCTTCTCTCTTCGTACATGTGCAGTAGATTGGATTTCCAGAGATTTATGAAATTTTAGAACACAAGAAGTCATACAGCCCATCCCAGCTACTCTAGCTCCCTGAAAAGCTATTTATTTTGTCTTAATTGCCTTTTTATTCTTAATGTTTATTTAATTCTTTCTTGATGTTTCTTAATATTTTCACAGCTGAATTACCAAAACAAAAATCAGAAAAAGAGAAAATGAAGGAACTATTCCCTGCCCTTTGTATGCCTGATAACCCATCAATAAGGGTAAGTTCTGCACTTATTTTTAGGCCCCTTACTAAGGAACTTCATTGTTGTTTTCCAGTCTCTAACTACTCTTTGACATTCAGCTGAGACTTTGTACATTCATCTGAGGGTAACTTTGCTCGATAGATTTATTTTCATCCTTGCGTTGAAATTGAAACAACAAATATTGGAAGTGGATGGGGTTGGTATCTGAAAGCGAAACGGCATGAACATTTTGGGGGTGCCTTTTCATCAGAACAGAGTTCTGATTTGAAGCACTTTGCATTTCACTACTCAGTGTACTGATCTCATTCTCAAACCCAACAATTTGGACATCTCAAGTATTTTGAAGGAGTTGATGGAATATTAGTAATGTGTAAACATAAATGAAATACTATTAGATTTACAAAGGTGTAAGTTTTGGTCTTTGCTTTTAAATCGTCTTGGCTTTGTTTTTTAGGTTTTTTTTTAGTACTTAACTAATTACCACTGTTTTATATTGATAAAATCAATTTCCATGATTTTAGACTGGACTCTCTTTCATGCATTGTTACTGTAGAAGTCAAATGGTTGTCTTTTTGGGTGGTCACCAACTAAATAATTTGAATAATATTTGCATCCCCTGATATTCTATAAATTTAACCACAACCCAGTTAATTATGTTCAAACAACACAATATTCTCGATTAATCTTAGAAAGGTATTCCCTTGTGGAAATCTTGAATTATTCTTCATTTGAGGTAATCAATTGCTGCATGGGAACACCTTGAAAATGTCTTTTGCTCTTTGTTAGGTTGAAAGAAACCAAGCCTGCTCTTTGTTTTGCAGACTTTACTGGATGAAGATGATATGAAAGTGGCTGCAGATGCATTGAAGGAACTTGAAGCCTTGATGCCAACAAAGAATGATATTAAAAAGAGTAGCAAACACAGGTATTTTTGCAGTTTCCTTTTAAATACATTTTTATAATTTGCCTTTCTTAATAGATTAGTAGAAAAAGACACCAAGTGATATGTAATAAGTGGTACAGACTGGGAAGTCCTAGGTCTGTTTATTGATCTAGGTTGACCTACCTTACATCAGTTGGGTAGCAATGGTTTAGTACCACGGATTAAGTTAGGGCACTGGGATGACGAGATAGAACTCAGCCAGGATTCCCACTTCAGCCTGTCGTCCAGTGACTTTAGCTGAATAGTGTGCTTGCAGTCATTGGGGGATGGTCAGACAAAAATATTTCCTGTGATCCCCACATTTGATAGAATACCCTGCAGATTCAGAAGTAAATGATTAAATTTGTAAAGATACAGGAAAGTTTCCAATGCATGTGGAGTGTTACATAAGTCAACAACATATTGTTGGAACACACAAAGAAGGATGGCCACTAATGAATTCAAAGTGGAATAGTTTTAATCTTGGACTTGATATTGAATTTCATTCTGATTCTCACCAGGATCAGAGACCTGGAAATAGTTCTGTTTTCAAAGTAGATTATTTTCATCTATTCATTAACTGTTGCATGGAAATTACAGCACCTGGGGTCAAGGCAAACAAGCTACTGCAACTTAACTGCACCATTTAATAACAGTTTAAAAAAACTAAAGATCCAAGTGTGGTGTAACCAAACCCTTTTATATAACTGCAATATGACTTCCTGACTCTTATACTTTATGCCCCTAGTGATGAAGGCAAGTATGCCATACGCCTTCTTTACCACTCTGTCTGCTTGTGTTGCCACTTCCCAGGGAGGTGTGGACTTGGACCCCAAGATCCTTCTGTACATCATTGCTGTTAAGGGTCCTGTGATTTACGGTATTCTTCCCCTTACATTTGACATCCCGAAGTGCAACACCTCACACTTGCCTGGATTAAACTCCCTCTGCTATTTCTCCACCAAAAATTGTAATTGATCTATATCCTCCTGTATCCTTTGACCTGTCTGCAACTCCACCAATTCTCTTGGTGTCTACAAACTTACTAACCAACCCACCTACATTTTCTTCCAAGTCATTTATATATCACAAACAACGGAGGTCACAGTACCAATCCCTGTGGAACACCAATGGTCACAGACCTCCAGCCAGAATAATACCCCTCCACCACAAAGCTCTGTCTTCTATGGGCAAGCCAATTCCTAATCCAAATGGCCAAGTCACTGTAGGTCCCATGCATCTTAATTTTCCTGATCAACCTACCGTGAGGGTCCTTGTCAAATGCCTTACTAAAATCCATGTAGATAACATCCACTGTCCTACCCTCACTAATCACCTTCATCACCTCCTCAAAAAAAAACTCAATCATGTTTATAAGACATGACCTGCCCCACACAAAGGCATGCTGGCTGTCTCTAATTAGCCCATGTTCTTCCACATTGGAATTAATCCTATCCCTAAGAATCCTCTCCAGTAGCTTCACTACCACTGATGTGAGTCTCACCAGCCTATAGTTTTCTGGATTGTCCCCATTTCCCTTCTTAAACAAAGGAACAACATTGGGAACGTGTAAGAATTTCTTGGAGAGCAGTTGATACAAAGAATCTGGAAGCTTTAGGTATTACTCAGAACCAATGGACCAAATGTCAACCTTGTGTCACAAATTTCTCTAAATTGGAACCATTTAGGCAAGTCCGCCATAGGCACTTGGTTCACAAATGATGTGTTGAGCAGAATGTGACCAGTAGCTCTGATCTAACTTTGGTCAACATAATGACAGTTTACCCTCGTAAATATTAGATGGGCATTAGACTAGATTTGTAGTTGATATTCAGATCAGCTATGTGAAAGAAGAAAAATGTATTTCTGGCCTTTCTCAAGATTCTCTTCAAATGTTTTTCTGTGTCCTGTGAACAATTGTCATGATTTATTTCAAGTTGGTAAAAGTAGAATTATGTTTCTCATTAGTAGCTCGAATGAAAAGGGAAGGAAAAAGAAAAGGAGTCGCAGTCGTAGTAGAGACAGAGACAGAGACCGAGACCGGAAGCGCCGACACAGGTCAAGGTCCAGATCACACTCCAGAGACCGAAACAAAGGTAAATCCAGCAAGCGATCCAGAAGCAGGAGTCGGAGCCCAAGCCGGGATCATAAGGAACGCGTCAGACCCAGAGAAAAGAGCTGTGAGAAAAGGAAAGAAAGACATATCGACAGGCCTCCACCTGAAGAACCATCCGTGGGCGAAATATACAATGGCAAAGTCACCAGTATCATGCAGTTTGGATGTTTTGTACAGCTGGAGGGATTAAGGTATGGTATAGCACAAAAGAAGCAGCAGGTAGTGTAAGAAATCATTGCAACAGTCTAAAGACTTAAGTTGGATTAGAGTGATATGAGTATAGTTTTTCAAGTGGTGGAAAAAAAATTCAAACATGCTGAGAAATGTTGGAATGTATAGATACTGGTAAATGACATTGCATTATTAAGGCACCTCTCACAACTTTCCTTTTGTGTCCATTTTCTGCATGTGAGTAAAATTTCCCAAATCTCCTTCAGTGTTTTAATTTCTGTCAAACAGTTTCTTACAGTTATTGCTGCAAGGAGGAGTGTTTTCCTTTCCATGTATACTGCTCAGCCAATACTTCCAAGTTCTGGATGGTGAAAGGAGATATCCAGATGTGCTTAGAACAAAAGGCTTGTTCTTCCTTTGTGAAATAATAGCCATGCTGTCTCCTCATTTGTTCAAATGGATTATTAAAGTAATAGATTAAAAAAAGTTTGCAAGAATAGTTCACAATTGCTTAAATATTTTGAAAACGAAATTCATAACTAATTCTTCAGAGCTGAGCTTTTAGTCCTCTGATTGTTCCAGTTCTGTACATTTACAAGGCTCAAGCCTGTACAATATTAGTTTCCATTTATGATAGTTTTTTAAGGCATTAAAAATATTTTAGTTCCTTTGGGAAATTGTTGCTTTACAGTCGGAGCTCCTGGGTGGGAGTGTGGGGGGTGAGGGAGTGGAAAATGAAGCATGCCATACTTTGACTCGAGTACTTGAGCAGCAAACTTTGGAGGCCTATTTCTCTACCATGTATTAAAACGTTTGTTGAAATCATTACTGGGAAATGGTGTCCTAGATTCTATATGTCTTAGAGCTTGATTTTAGAACTTATAAAAATTTTACAATATAGTTACATGCAGATTTTGTCTCTAACTATTAAGACTAATGCTGATTTTATGGAAATACTTAACCTGAAAATTGCAAATGTCTATTGATTTTTTTTATCTGTGTTTTTCTTGGATGTTTCAGATACCAACCGTTCCTCAGGTGTGTCTCATTGTATTAACTGTTTCTAAAAAAAAATGTAGAATTTGCATTTGTATTTCAAAATAATTCTATGTACATGGTGAATGACTTATGTATAACTATTGTGGTCACTTTACCAATAAATGCTTTTTTTTTCATTGCACTTTCTTTTAAGAAAACGATGGGAAGGCTTGGTGCACATATCCGAGCTCCGGCGAGAGGGGCGTGTAGCCAATGTTGCTGACGTTGTTAGCAAAGGTCAAAGAGTAAAGATTAAAGTGTTATCGTTCACTGGGTCCAAAACAAGCTTAAGTATGAAGGTAATTATCAGCAATTTTGAATTGAAATTTTTGAAAGCAAGCAAAGTTCAAAACTTATTAAGGTTTGATACGTGTCAGAGTGGAAAAAAATAGACCATATCAGTTTCAGTTTGAAGTCCAATTTTAGGGAAAAGATAGAGTTTCTGCTCTGAATTAACATTGTTCTGGTTTAATCTGGTTCATTAGGATGTCGATCAAGAGACTGGAGAGGATCTGAATCCAAACCGGCGCCGTAATGTTGGAGGTGAAAGCAATGAGGAAACTGCCATGAGGAACCCTGACAGACCCAGTAATTTGTCGTTGGTGAACACTCCCGAGGTAGAGGATGATGTACTAGAACGCAAACGGCTCACAAAGATCTCTGATCCAGAGAAATGGGAGATCAAGCAGGTAGGACCCTGTGTAGAGATTAACTTATCAAATGGCAGACATAATAATGGATCTTTTTTAAGCTAGTGTTTCAGAGGTGATTAATTAACTAGAACAAAGTGCCAATAAAATTCCTTTAGTAACATGCACAGAATGCTGGAGGTGTGGTGTCCTATCATCAGGAAGCACTAATTCATATTATTGGATCCATTGGGCTGAATTGGGTAGGGCCCACACTGCCACCTGAAATCTCCACCTGCTGTACTTCCTGGAACGGATGCAGAGGGTGAATGGGGCTGACTCTTGAGGTGTAACAAGGTCACGGCAGCAAATAGGCCTCTAGTAGCAGAGTGCTGAGGCCCTGCCTCTGGAACACTCCACAGCCATTAATGGAAGAAAAGCTGGGCTCAGATTCTTGCCTCCTGTGAAAGCTGTAAAGTTCAAATATATCAGCAATTCAGAAATCTATAAAAACATAAAATTATTGTAAATAATTTTTTTAAAAAGTGGAAAAATAATTGTTTATAAATAACTTTCCACTTTCCACCTAATTTTCAGGCCAGGAGCCACTATGAGTGGGATCTCCAGTTCTGCGCCAGGTCTGTCTGGCAAAGGAACTGGGAGATGGATTCCTCAGAGTGATGTTGGGTAATGCTAACAAGATAGGGCTCCATTGTTTGAGTCCAGCAGTGGAGCAGAGTGATGGATGCACTGGGATCTGTTACTAGGCATGTCTGTTTAAGAGAGTCTGCCAAAGTTTGGGAGTGGCTGAATGCCAGTATTTCCCTTGGAAACTGGCCACAGCCAGCAAAGTTTGACCGATTTGTATTTTTCAGGAACCAATTATATTTGAAAGCTAGATTGCTTCTATAATTTTTTCTGTATAAACTTTTAATATTTCAGATGATTGCAGCAAATGTTATCTCAAAGGAAGAGTATCCCGATTTTGATGAAGAAACAGGTATCCTGCCTAAAGTTGACGATGAAGAAGGTATGAGTAAATTTTCATTTTACTGAGTGAAAAATGAACACTAATTGTTAAATCCTATTTTTGTATCTGCTAACTTCATGCTTGGGTTTCATCATGATGAATTCACAACTATGCCTTCAGCTGCCTGGGCCTTAAATTCTGGAATTCTTTCCCTAAACCAAATCTACCTGACCCACAACCTCTGCTATTGTCTCCTCAATCTTACGCAGCACCACCCCCCCCCCCCCCCCCCCCCCCCGCACCCCCAAAACTTTGCTAATATGTCGCATGTCTGATCTGTGCGCCATGCCTCCTTTAAGATACTTTGTAAGATTTATCTGTGCATCATAACATTTGCATGGCGTAATGTTAAATTTTGTTTGCAGATGTTCCTGTTAAGTGCCTTGACTTACTGTATTTAAAGCACCTTCAATAAATCAAAGTTGCTGATGTTTATGTTGGTTTGTAACTTATAATTTTTATGTCTTTATGTCTTGCACTATACTGCTGCTGCAAAACAACATATTTCATGACATTTGTCAATGATAATAAATCTGATTCAGATGAAAATAAACCCGACTGTATCTCACTCCTGTAAAATTCGTTGTTGCATTTCTGTTGCTTTTTATTCAAGGCTTTATTTTTAAATTTGCCTTTTAACTGTAAATAAGCATTTGGCACTTCAGTATATAAAAGGCTGTTCATTTTGTACAAGCTGAGTTGTTTCAGTCGGTTTTGTGCTGTGATGAATCATGAGGCATGTGAGGGAGACTCCGGTGAATTAATCAAAATGGGAATTAGACACTGGACTGCCCAAGTAAAGATAAAATCCTTCTGTCTGGATTGGTGAAGATGCAATTTAATCAATATTTTGCATTCAAATTTTAAAAATCTACTTACCTATTTTTATTGCAGAGCTTTGAATCATTGCTTGATTTTCTCTACTATTTTACAGATGAAGACCTGGAAATAGAGCTTGTGGAAGAAGAGCCTCCGTTCCTCAGAGGGCATACCAAGCAAAGCATGGACATGAGTCCTGTTAAAATAGTAAAGGTATGCAGAACAATTAGATCCAAGGACTCACTTCTATATATGCTTTGAATAGAATTTGCAAAATATGTTTTAAGCTCTCACTCCATTTGAAGCATTTTGCTGCTTATTTTTAGTGTAATAAGTTAGAAATTAATCCATGGTTTATCATCGAGGCATGAAAGTTCCTATGCTTTATATTGTTATAATTCTGTAAGTGCAATTTTGGTTGTGGGGTAATACATATATTTGTGCAATGAAATCTTGAACTCATTTAAATCCACTAAGTATAGATGCTGTATTTAAAAACCATTAAGCCAGAGTTTCGGAGGCTATTCCTGTTGTAAGCTTCGTTCGTGCAGAGGTGTAAGTAGCGAAGGCAAAGTGAGATCTTGGTTGCATTGAGAATATTTCCTGAGGCAAGTTCTCTGACACAGTTTGTATGAGAAGTTTCAAGCCTCAATTGTTTGGATTGTTCCGATGAAGGGTCTTTGCCCTGAAACATTACTTCTGTTTCTCTTTCCACAGATGTTACCTGACTTTCAGCTTTTACTTGTTTTAGGTTTCCGCATCTTCAGTTTTTTAATTCACAGTTATTTGGTGATGTGAATGTTTTCTTGAATTACTAATCTACTGGTTTATGTTTTATTTAGAACCCTGATGGCTCTCTATCCCAGGCTGCCATGATGCAGAGTGCTCTGGCTAAGGAAAGGCGGGAAATGAAGCAAGCGCAACGAGAGGCAGAAATGGACTCGATCCCAATGGGACTCAATAAACATTGGGTTGATCCACTACCTGACGGTATGCTAATGGCTAAAATATTTTCCTTGTGCTGAGGATGGGGAAAGAACGATATTGATTATAAATTGTGGCTTCTGCTCATCCTGTATTTCAGTGATTGGTAATGTAGTATTTTAATGGTTTTTCTAGTCTTAAGTTACTGTTTGGGTGAGTTATTAAAAATATTGTAGATTTGGTTTTATGCGCTTTTTTTAATCTGCTCAAAGTGGGTTTTTTTTAATGCTAGGGATTGGAATCTTTTTGCCACGTTATCAATATCAAATGATCAAAGGTGAGCTGGCAGGACAAAGCACTGATATTTGGCATTAGCAATGTACCCTGAACAATAGCGCCTCTCTCCATTGCCTCAGTGCTGCATACTTCATACAACCAGTTTGCCTTTCCTGAAGTGGTTAGTTATTACAAATGTTATGACAATTTTATTTTGTGACCTGACTAGAAACCAGCTGTACACTTTTCAAATTAGTGTTTTACAGCTGCAAATGGAGGAACATCTATGCTTAGAAGTCTGATTGGATTTGAAAAATGAAATGTCACACTCACTGCAACTTCTGTTTCTCCCTTCTCTCCAAGTAAAGTTTCATTTTAACGTGTGATATAAATTGTCACGGTTGTACCAGACATAAAAGGTAGCTGATGGGCAAGTCAGTAGTGTGCTCTTTATTTTCTAGTTGATGGCCGACAGATTGCAGCAAACATGAGGGGTATAGGAATGATGCCGCAAGACATACCTGAATGGAAGAAGCATGCTTTTGGAGGAAACAAAGCATCTTATGGGCGTAAAACCCAATTGTCAATTCTTGAGCAGAGAGAGAGCCTACCAATCTACAGGCTTAAAGAGCAGTTGGTTCAGGTATGTCGTTTGTAATCTATTCTCTTATATCATATTCTATGTGTATATATATTCTTTTTCGAATGTCATCTTTCACTCTGTGAAAATACCACTATGATGTGTTTGATTAGAAAGGAAATTCCTTCTTGTCAACAGGTCCTTTGATTGCTGTAGCAACAAAAGAATCTGTTGCTCCAGATTGCAGCATCTGCAGTCCCTCATCTCCACTGTCTCTGATTGTTGAAATCATAGGCCACCAGGCGGTGCTGTAGCTCCACAACCCTGGATGATGTTGCACTTGTCAGTCAGTAGCAGCACCTATTGCATCCATTAAAGACAAATAATACATTTTTTCAGGGCTTGTTATACAAGAGCATTGAGGTCATGTTATTAACTTGAAGACTGAATGTCTGGTCTGATGGAGGAAAGACAGAACAATGCTTAATTTTGACATTTTTAATCTACAGCTGTTAGTTATCTATTCACAATGCTGTTTGCACAATAGCTTTGAAGTGCAAATATACTGCTCGATGTTCTATCCCCCTGATGCTGGCACATAATAGGAAGTTCCTGTATGGGGCCTCTTTGCTGACGACTGGTACTTTGCTGTTCTGTGTAATTATGTCAGTGTTTTAGGCCTTGCAGCCAAAAACCTTGTGGTTTCTGGGTTACAGCATTTGTCAACTGGAACATTTAGCACCAAGAAACAGCAGACTACACTAACCAAGGTCAATGCTGTCACTGAATTTATTGTTCGATATTGGTAACTAGCTGTAGCTGTGCAACTAAGGTATTGTTTGGTTACTGTTCCTTTGCTTTAAGAAGATACAGAACTTGTGAATTTTCCCTGAGGCTTGCAGCTAGAAGCCTTCTTTTAACAACTTATTAACTGGTCTGACATTTTCCCTATAGCAAAACGTATAAAATTTGCCATCTGTAAATTTGTCAGTTGTGAGGTAGCAATAAGGAAATATTCACTACCATAGATTTGCATTGCTTTATAAAACTTTGGCAATAAAAAGTAGTTGTTTTCATGTTGCAAATGATTTAAGCCTAATGAGAAAGTCCATTAAAGTATTTGAAGGATTAGTTATTATTTCAGATCCTTCCAGGGTCTTTCCCTCTCTGATTTTATAATTTCCTCCAGGCCAGAAGCCCTCAAGCATTTTTACTTTTCGTCCTTTAATCATGTTCTAATTTAGCTGCTCTGCCCAGCTTGTCGTGCCTCAGTAGCTAAGACTGCCAAGCACAGAAATTTTCTTTCTATATTTTTCTGCCTTTTTTTTCTCCTTTAATACACTTATTAAAACCTACCTTGTTGGCTAAGTTTTTGGGCAACTGGTCCAATATTTACTTATGTTTGGTTTTGGTTGGTACCATGCCTGTGAAACACTTTAGGCACTTGCTAATTGAAAAATTCCTATTAACTGTTTCAGTTGTGTTATTTAAAATAGTTTAAGAATAACATTTAATGCAGAAGTAACAATGTTTGACTTTGAAATGAACCGGTAATAGAAGTGGCAGTGACTGCAAATATGTAATTAATTTTGATTTGATTTAATTCCTCGCATTAGTTGTCTCAAAATATTTCAGTGCCATGAATAACATCAATTTTGAAAATCTATCCCCATCTTAAGTAGGCATTGACTATTATTAATAGTAGTAATAAGCTGGAATCCCATGGAATTTGTTCAGTTTTCAAGAAAATTATTTAGTGTTATTGCTTGTAAATTTCCACAATCTCTTTTTGTAGATTGATATGGATATCATTTGAAAATGCACTTGTACTTACCAGAAATCGAATATAGCCTCATGTCCTTAATTCTTTTGGAAAACAAATTTCTGGTAATAAAACATTTTTCTCTTTTCTAGGCTGTGCATGACAATCAAGTCCTCATTGTCATTGGGGAGACTGGTTCTGGTAAGACTACTCAGATCACCCAGTACTTGGCAGAGGCAGGATATACAACCCGGGGCAAGATTGGGTGCACGCAACCAAGGCGTGTGGCTGCAATGTCGGTTGCCAAAAGAGTGTCAGAAGAGTATGGTTGCTGCTTAGGTCAAGAGGTAAGCTGAAATCATCTGCCTCTGTTAAAATGTTAACCTTCATAAATTACTGGATCCTACTATGGTTAGTCCTTTGCTGTCATTTGAGATTGCTAAGATAAATTGATTGTTTTCCAGATTTAATGCTGCAGTAGTGTCTCCTTGTCTATATTGTCAGTATATAATTTTGTAAGGAATCATTATTTGCTCTTTGTTAGTGTGAACAATTGCATATAAAATAAATGTTTTTTAAAGACAGTATATTATCATTCATATAAAAAAAACCTAATATCTGGTATGAGAAACGTTTACCCCTCCAGAATCCTCCACAGTCTGGCCTGGCATATCCGTCACTAAATGATTACAACCAAGCCTGTGGATTAGTCCTGATTCAGTGAGAGTACAGAAGGGTATGCTCAGAACAGCACCAGGCATACCTAAACATGAGGAGCAGCAGAGGGAAGTAATCCACAATCAATGGATCAGATCAAAGCTCTGCAGTCCTGTCACATTCAGTCATGAATGGTAGCAGATAATTAAAAGATTCTGAGAATATCCCCCTCCTTAACAGTGGCAGGAATAGAAAAAACTAAACAGCTGGAGGAAATCAGCAAGTCAAGCAGCATCCATGGAGACAAAGGGCTGGTCGTTTCAGGTCGAGACCCTGCATTGAGTTCCTCCAGCAGTTTTAAGCTTGCATCTGCAGTCTCTTGTGTTTCCGATAGCAAGAATAGAATGATAGCAGACTGGCCTGAACTATTTAGCCACCATTTTCAGCTGGACATGCTGTTTGGCTTTAGGCTAACACCCGAGATCAGCACCATCACAGAATCTGGTGTTCAACCAGTTTGATTCACTCCATGGGATATGAAGAAACAACTGAGAAAACTGGATACAGTGAAAGCGTTTGGGCCAGAAAATGTCCTGGCTGTAACACTGAAAACTTGCACTTGAGAATTAGCCGTTCTTTCCACCAAGCTGTTCCAGCACAGCTACGACACTCCATCTTACTGACAAATATGAAAAATTGGCCAGTTACGCTCTGTGCTTAAAAAGTAGGATAAGTCCACTGTTGCCGATTACTTCCCAATCAGTCATCTCTCAATCAAAGTGATGGAAAGTCTCATCAATAGTGCTATCAAGTGGCATTTACTCACCAATAACCTGCTAGCACATCATTTGTTTGGGTTTCACCAGGATCACTCTGCACCAGACCTCATCGCCACCTTCGTCCAAAGAGCTGAGTCCCACTAGTTAGATGAGAGTGACTTACTTTGGCATCAAGGCATCATTTGACCTGATGTGGTATCAAGCTGCTCTGGTAAAACTGATCAACAGGCATCAAGGGGATAATGCTCCCCTTCATGGTTGGAGCCTTGCTTTGCACAAAGGAAGACGGTCGTTGGAGATAAGTTGTTCCAGTCCTGAGACCTCGTAGAAGTTCCTCATAGCAGCATCCTGGGCCCAGCCATCTTCGGCTGCTTCATCGGTGACCTTCATTCCAACATAAAGTTTGTGAAGTCAGAAATGAGGATGCCTGTGATGATTGCACAGTGTTCAATTCCATTTGCTGCAGCTCTGAAAATGCGGTCCATGCCTGCGTTTGGCAAGATCTAGACAACAATCAGCATTGTTAATAAGTGGTGTAACATAGGCACCACACATGACAGCACGAGTCCAACCACCTATGGCTGACAGTCAATGTTATTGCCACTGCTCCACCATCAACATCCTGGGGATCACCATTGACCAGAAACTTAACTAGACCAGCCAAATAAATACTGTGCGCAAAGGAGCAGGTCAAAGAGGTGGGTATCAGAAATGAGTACAGCTCCAACATGCTGAAGAGATACAGTTAGTGCCTTAACTAAAGCTGAGAGAAATCGGATGCAGTAGGTTAATGTGATGATTAATTCTTGTTCTTGTGTGCCCTGTATCCTCTATATTGTAAAGTTAAAGAAAACCAGTTTCAGTTAATCTTGCAATGCCAGTCTATAAAACTGTGATCCTTTTGAGTGTGTGCCTGGTATGCTACATTCAGTGGTGTGGATCAAGTTGCTTTGACCTTGCTGCAGCACTTTCGTCCATTCTTCACCCAGGTTTTAGTTTCTTTTCTCATGTCTCTGTGACAAAGAGACACATCGTAAAATCTGGGGACCGATTTGCAGTACCTAGTATTTAATTGAAGTCTATTTTATATACAGCACTAAGTAATTTTAAACTGTGTAAAAATATCAGGTGGTAACACTGGCTGGTGGTGTGCTAGCAATGGGAGAGGGCATTCCTTTTCACTCTTTCTATTGAATGTTGTAGGTTGGTTACACCATTCGATTTGAAGACTGTACCAGTCCAGAAACGGTAATAAAATACATGACTGATGGTATGTTGCTGAGAGAGTGCCTAATAGATCCTGACCTGTCTCCGTATGCTATCATCATGTTGGATGAGGCCCATGAGAGAACCATACATACTGATGTTCTGTTTGGGCTTCTGAAGAAGGTAAGCTGTCTTTTTTTTTCTTGGTTGAAAAGCATATTAAACTCCTGAAATAAGGTAGACACACAAGTGGATCAGCTTGTCTGTTAAAAGTATTTCCCCTTAGTACTACTTTTGCTCACTGGGCACAAAAGGCAAAATTTAAAATCTGACAGGCAGATTAATGGCCCACCGATTGGACTGAATCAATCTAATTTGAGAGATTGAGAGGTTCATCCTAAATTCTGAAATTGATGTTTGATTTTACAACTCTTCTCTAAACCTCAATTTGATTACATGTTTAAAATGAACCAGTTACTTATTTCAAATGGACACTTATCTAATATGTCAAGATATTATGTTCAACTTTGTATTGCAAAGTTATACAATTTGAGGTGGAGTTACTGATTCTATGTAACATGATTTCCTTTTCCAGTTTTTCCTGTTGCTCACTTTACTCCAGACGTTTCTACAACGTAGAGCAATAAATCTGCCTGTTGTGTTTGTTCATTAGAACTTAAGCTTTTCCTATTTTAACACAAGTTATGTTAATGCATGTTTCTTTTTCTCTAGACTGTTAAAAAACGTCCTGATATGAAATTGATTGTAACATCAGCTACGCTGGATGCCGTTAAATTCTCCCAGTATTTCTATGAGGCACCTATCTTCACAATTCCTGGTCGAACATACCCTGTGGAAGTGCTTTATACAAAGGAACCTGAGACTGATTATCTAGATGCTAGTCTCATTACAGTGATGCAGATTCATCTGACTGAACCACCAGGTATTAAGATGTTTGGTTACTACATGTTTTATACTTCTGATCTACTGCTCTTCTGAACATAGAACAGTACAGCACAGGAATAGTCCTTCCACCCACCATGTGTTCACTGACCATGACGCCAGTCTAACTAATCCCATCTGTCACCACGTGGTCTGTATCCCTCTGTTCCTTGCCTGTTCATGTGTCTGTCTAAGTGTCTCTTAAACGTTGCTGTTGTAAAGAGTTGCATTGTTTAAATTGGAAATTCCAATCTGTATTGTCTCTTCCTCCAAATAATCTTAACAATGTTTAGATAATGTAAAAGTTGAATTAACCTTTTATAATCAGCAAAATTAATTGATGTCGGCTTGCATTTAGAAGTAAAATAAAGAGTGAGGTGATGAACAGTCAACATTATTAAAGATTTAATTGTGCATGAACTTCCTTTAACTATATCTGAGCAGCAACTTGCAGAAATCAGGAGTTTGCTTACAACTTCTGCTGCTCCAGAAGCTTCAATATACTGTTACTTCTCCTGATTGAGACAGTTATAATTCAGGTGCACGAAGGTGGTGTTGTAGCTAAAGAATGCTAATGACAAAGTTAGGGCTTATCTATTCACGTGTAAGTGATGCCTTTATTATTGCTGCACTACTTGTGGCACTACAAGTTATTTGTGCATGTGTAGAACTTCGAATTAGGTGTTGCATCTTACAATTCTGGTTTAAGCTTCACATGCCTCAGTAAGAATTCTTTCATCAGATTTACTAGGAATGAATAGAAATGCTTGCCCTGGTCACGTATTTTCTTATGATGTAAAAGGAGAGAATTGAGCCCACCGAGGCTATGCCAGCTCTCGGATTAATCCTATCAATCCCAATCCTCCACTTATTTCCCCATGACCTATTCACTCTCACATGCTCACCAACTCTCTTGACCCCAGAAACTAATTCTCCCAACTGCCAACTACACAATGGGTCATTTACATGAGCTGATTAACCTACCAACTGTCACATCCTTGGGATATGAACAGCAACTGGATTATCCAAGGGAAACCCACGTGATCACAGGGAAAGCGTGCAAACTCCACGCAGGTTAGGATTGAACCCGGGATGCAGGAACTGTAAGGCTGTACTGTGCCACCCCAAATCCCTGGTAGAGACACATGATGTTTTGGGTTGCTGATCACTGCAAGTTCCTGTGTAAATGCACGTGCAATGCCTTTGAGCAAGCGCAAATGTAACAAATGAGAGTACTATTTGTTTTCCACTGGCTGGAAACTTCAGGCCTTTTTGTTCAGTATGTTTGCACATTCAACCTGATAAGCCATCTTCTTTCCACTCACTGCCACCAAAGCGAACTGCAGTCCCTTCAACAGACCACTTTCTCCATTTCTCCAAGTACATTATTGTCTTGATAGATTAAACTGTGTTCTATTAACAAAAATTTTGATTAAAGCTTAATGTTTACCTAGGTGATTAAAACTTTCAATCCACCTTCAAAGTCTACACTCAAATATTTTTGTTGTTAGGTGATATCCTGGTTTTCCTAACTGGTCAGGAAGAAATTGACACTGCATGTGAGATTCTGTACGAGCGAATGAAATCGATGGGTCCTGATGTGCCTGAGTTGATTATCCTGCCGGTGTATTCTGCTTTGCCGAGTGAAATGCAAACTAGAATTTTTGATCCAGCCCCACCAGGCAGCAGAAAGGTAAAAGTGCACTTTATCAATGCCATTGTTAAATAGATAATGCTGTTTCATTTAAATTAAAATCAGCTTACATTGAATTGAGAACATATTTTGAATAAAACTTAAATAAGAGCTGCCTGAATATTTGGCCATAACTACTTCAGAAAAATGAGAGCTAATTCTTTGAACATTGAATGTCTAGTTTTTTTCTTGGTATAGCATGTGTTATTAAAAAGAGACTAGGATCTGTAAAAGTTAATTGGTTATACTATTGTTTAAAGTAACTAGCTATTAATGTTCCTTGAGAAAACCATTCCTAGAGCATGATTAGTAGGAGTAGGAGATGGTCATGTGGCCATTAAGCTTGGCATTTCAATAGGTTGGAATCAGCCTTGAATATGTTCAATGATTCTGCCTCCCCTGCTCTCTGAGGAGAGAAATCCAAAGATTCATGACCCTTAGGAAATATCTTCTGATGTCTAAAATGGACAACTCCTTGTTCTGGAGCCATGATCCTAGTTTTTAATTCCCCAGAGGTAAAACATCCTCTCAGCATTTACTCTGTCCAGGTCCACAAGAATCTTGTATGTTTCAATAAGATCATCTCCCAATCTTCTAAATTCCTGGGAGTATCAGCCTTGCATGCTCAGACACTCTTCATAAGACAATCCCTTCATCCAAGGAATTTTCTATGAAGTTCTTCCATTGGAAGTATTTCCATCCTTAAATAAGGAGGCCATTAGTGTACTAGTGTTATAGGTGAGGTCTTACTAACACCCTACATGATTGTAACTGTAATTGCCTACCTTGATATTCCATCCCTCTTGCAATAAATGCCAAAATTTCCATTGCCTTCCCATTTACTGACAGGACCTCTATACTGACTTTGTTTCGTGTATAAGGACATGCAGATATCTCTTTACAATGGCATTCCCTACGTCCATACCCTTGAACCGCATTCTGCTTTTTTATTATTCCAACAGAAGTGGATAACCTCAAATTTCTCCACATTATAATTGATCTGACAAATTTTTATCCATTCGTTTAAACTACCTGTATCCCTTTGCAAACTTTTTGTATCCCCCTCAAAACTTTGTTGGCACCTATTTTTGTATCATCAGCAAATTTGGCTACAATATATTTGGGTGTCTTCATCTAAGTCATTAATAGTAATTGTAAATAGTTAAGGCTCCAGCACTGATTCCTTTTATAGCTTGCCAACCTGGAAGTGACCCATTTGACCCAACTCTTGTTTTCTGTTAGTTATATATTTCTCTGTCCAAGCCAATGTATGCAACGTCAAGTGCTGTTAATTTGTGCACTTATTTTTTATGTGGTATTTTGCCAAATACCTTTTTAGAAATTCAAATGAACAACAACTACTGGTCCCCAGTGTCCACCCTGCTGGTTGCATCCTCAATGAAACCTTGTTGACTTTCTTTAATTGTATTACATCATGTGTGCCTGTTCGTATATTGTTTACAGTTCCATGCCGCAGGCTTTTGTTCCCCTTGCTTTGCCTGCCTTGCTTTCTGCCTTCTTTTCAGTTTCCCAAAATTCCTGCCTTCTATCACGCCATAGGCACTCGCCCTAAGCTGCTCCTCTTGTTAGTACAGCCTGTTCCAGCACCTGCAGATTTTAGATTTTTATACACAAGGTGCTTTGAAAAGCCTTCTTTCACGTCATAGACAATAGCGATGGTTGACGGCTGCATTGAGATCTGTGGGGAATTAAGATGAGATGAAAATAGCCACTTTATTGCTTCTGTTTTTAATTCAATCATCCAGTTGTGTTTTTTTTCCTTCCTTAACCTTTTCCATTACAACTAACTCTTCTTTGTAATTATAGGTTGTAATCGCCACTAACATTGCTGAAACATCACTGACCATTGATGGCATCTACTATGTTGTGGACCCTGGTTTTGTTAAGCAAAAAGTCTATAACTCCAAGACTGGTATTGACCAGCTAGTGGTGACTCCAATTTCACAGGTTCTTTTAAATAATTATTTTAAATGTAACTTATTGTTGGTAATATTATTAACTCTTTATAACTTTTGTTAGAAGCAAGGCTGACATTATGCATTAAAGTGACATGGATTAGATGCCTTTTTGGGATTCCTCACAGCCTACATAGAACAGTACAGCACATTACGGGCCTTTCGGACCATGACGTTGTGTTGACCTTCATACTGCATCATCATTGTTTCTGAAAAAAAAAATTGGATTAATATTCAGTGTTATGCTCCACTGCAATTTAGAGTGAGCCTTTGATGAATTTTATTTGCTGGGTATGGTTCTAGTGCTATCAGATGTTGTATGGTACCTTGCCCAAATGGATATTGTCCTTCCAAACCTTGATGATGAATGTTGGAAGTCATTTAATCAGAGGGTCTTTCACACCCAAGCTTGATCCTTTCTTGACTTCCACTGTGACCCACAGACATTAGGAACGTGTAGACATTCAAGATGCCAGTTGGCTGAAAGGTTGAGTCAGGTGCCAGAAGGCTGAAGTTCAACTCTAGTAATTCCTCCTGTAAATTGCACTGTTTAAAAAAAATAGTAACAGACCAGCTAGAAAGTAATGGGGAAATTCAAAATAGTTTGTTTTCATTTGGGTAAATGCTCTTTAAAATGATAATTGTCCATGATGCAAAAGATATTGAACAGAAAAGGATGAAATTATTTTTTAAATTGAAACATTCTCACCTATTATTAAGTGTAGTGTGGTATAGTTGTGTAATTTTAAACACTGCCTCCACTTTCATGGTTCTGATATTATCCATTGTCCTTAGGCTCAAGCTAAGCAGCGTGCTGGCCGTGCAGGAAGGACAGGACCTGGGAAATGTTATAGATTGTACACTGAGCGTGCTTACAGGGATGAAATGTTGACCACAAATGTTCCTGAAATTCAAAGAACTAATCTTGCAAGTACAGTCCTTTCACTTAAGGTAAGTTAAATATAAGTTGCAGTTGTATCATAAAGCACTGCTGTGTTCTCTGTATGCACTGAGGTTTATTTTAAGAGTACCAAGGATTCTCTCCCCACCTCTTAATGACAATGAATTCTGAACTGCATCTGTGTCATGAAACCAAAGAATATTACAGCATAAAAGGAGCCCTTGTCTCTGGTGACTCCGTATGGCAGAAATCTAAAACAAAGTGCACTGTCTTCTCATGACCCTTCAAGTTTGATGTAAATGAGTATTCACTGGATGCAATGGTTTCTACCTCTGGTAACAAACATTCAATGTTGAGGTCTTTTTTAATTGTTCTTGCACTCTTCCTGATGGCATGAAATACATTACCTCATCACTGAGTTTTTATTCGCAGTATAAAAACATTTCATTATTTTAAAACTCTATACTAAATTTCTCCATCTAAAGAGTCTTGGAATAGTTTGAATATTGAACATGTGACTTCAGTCCGACTTGTGTTGTAGAACTATCTTACGATGCGTACAAATTCCAGCTCCTCGTGCATTGCCCTGGTTAGGAATCTGGAAACAAAGCTTGATTGCCCCATTGAGATTCGGTTCTTCATGAAGAATATCTATTGTATCCGAGTATGCTGATCTTGCTGTATACACAGCCGTATGCTGGGATTGTAAAGACTTAAAGACCACTCTTTGAATTCAATTTTGATATTTAAAAATAACAATTGTTACAGGAAGTTTGTGTGGTTGGTAACATATCATTTTATAACAAAAGGGTGATTTGAAGAGTAAATTCTGTATCATGAAATTTATATTACTTTTCATAATTCCCAATCAAAGTTTGTGGAAGTTTAAACTTTCAGACATAAAAGTTTTCATCGCACTGGATAATTTGTTTTATTCGCATGATCTGTGCACTTTCACAATAAAACATCTCTCTTTCTCAGGCTATGGGGATCAATGACCTGCTTTCATTTGATTTCATGGATGCCCCTCCTATGGAGACCCTCATCACAGCCATGGAACAGCTGTATACATTAGGAGCTCTTGATGATGAAGGTTTGCTGACGAGGCTTGGGCGTAGGGTAAGAGGATCTAGTAGATTCTTGATTTTCTAAACACAAAGATGTTTTTCCCTTTCAAATTCGACCTGAACATGTTTTTTCCTTTTACTGTAATTGCTGTTACAGGAGTGAGTGGGAAATCATTCAGCATATTTCACTTTATTTTGTGACTTGGGTGCTGTGCATGTTGCTTATTTTGTAATGGAAAATTTATCACGTTATTAAGTTAAGTGAACATTAATGATTGAAGTATGTTCATTTTAATATTAGTACTCAAGTACTAAGCAGGAAGTGATTGAAGTGAGGCTCATCATGTAGGTCAGTCCTGCAGCTATTAACCTTGCAGGGTTTGCAGATGTCGTTGTGATAATAAAACTGTCTTCCTTAGAATGGGATGAGATGTGTCTGCACAATTTTTCAATGGCCAAATTGGCTGGGTGGACAAGGTGATCAGTCTTATTAAATTTTCTGTTGATTTAAGTTTTTGTATTGATTTTATTTTGATTGATTGACAGAGCTGAGCTATGAGCACATCCTGATCGAATGCTTAAGTCTTTCAGGAAAAGGATCTATAACATAAAAAATGCTGTACATAACTCATATTGTCTTGCAGAGCCTGAAATCCTGTTTTAGATGTATGGGCAAGCACTCGGTGTTTACTGAGCTTGATGCAGTCCACTTATTTGAGTTTGTTTAATGGATTCTATTAAGTAGGATTGGCAAACAAAGAATTTTTTTATAATAAGTAACAGGAGGCTGCACTGCATCCTATTCACCTTTCAATATAATAAATTGTGGGGAAAGTTGAATTCTGATTCGCTTCCGTATTAAGCTGTTCAATTTTTCCCATGTTTTTTAGATGGCAGAATTTCCTCTGGAGCCCATGCTGTGTAAAATGCTGATCATGTCTGTACATCTTGGCTGCAGTGAAGAGATGTTGACTATTGTGTCTATGCTGTCAGTACAAAATGTTTTCTACCGACCAAAGGTAAGCAAATCTAGCCGGACTGATGATTGAAAGAACTAGTGGAATTGCTGTGAATTGAAAATGCGTCCTACTATCCTGGTAGACATGGGTGTGAAATTTTTAATTAAGGGATGCTATTATTTTCTGTTCAAGCTATGATTTCTGGAAAAACTATTTTAAAAATAAGGGATCTGGGCCGCCATCATTTGCTTGCATTTATTTTTTTATTATTCTTAAAGCAAATGAAGGAGCTCGGGGCTTAAGTGATTGTTGACCTTGTAAAATAAGTGTTAGTGTTACAATTGAAAATGTTCACTGCATGTCAAAATAAAATGTCAGGCATGCCCTGCAGGTCCATCGTCAAATGTTACAAGAAAATATGTTAATATTTCAGTTGTACCAAGATCAATAGGATTGTACCAAAGGAAGATCAACAAATGAGTTGTTAACCATCTTCTCTCTGCAGCAGTTAACCAACCTGTACACTTCTAGTTCCTTTGTGTTTATTCCAGATTTCCAGTATTTTTATATTTTTTTCTTCTTTCCATTTGAACAGCTGTAGTTATTAATCCAATTTGCCTTCAATTATTGTTCACGTGTCTTTTCCCTCACTATCAGGATAAGCAAGCACTTGCAGACCAGAAGAAGGCTAAGTTCCACCAGGCAGAAGGGGATCACCTCACCTTGCTTGCTGTTTACAATTCCTGGAAGAACAACAAATTCTCCAATCCCTGGTGCTATGAAAATTTCATCCAAGCACGTTCCCTTCGCAGAGCCCAAGATATCCGCAAACAAATGCTGGGCATCATGGACAGGTAAAGGAAATGTTGTACTTGCTACACATCTCTTAGAAATGAAGTGAAACAAAATACTCAATATTAATTTAATTACTAAACCAGTATACAAAACCATTGGTAAGTGATGTATATAAAAGTTTCACTACACAGCAGTTTAGATAATATGAAGCTTTATTGCATTACAGGGTAAATCTTTTTGTTCTTCCTTTGGTACAATAGACAATGAACAAGTAACACTCTGGTCTCTGGCCTTTTAGCATCAACTACAGTAATGCTATATAAAGAAACAATTTGACCTGCCTCTCTTACAGTTCTGTTTTTTTTTCTGTGTGGAGAAAATTGTCTGCCTTCCAAGCAGCACTTTCCCATGTGCACAAGGCATTAATGGTAACTTATTCTTTGAATCTATGTCCTACAACTTCATGCTATCTATGCAGTGCATATGCAGTATGCTAATAGTTAGCAATAACTGACTAGAAGAATTTAGAATAATCTGTGGGCTTGGGAAGAGTGGGCAATGGAATAATAAATCTGAAACATATGGAAATCGTAAAGGTGAATCCTTATAGTTGTGTACAATGGTTAGATTTACTGGTTTTTATCATGAAAAATGTACTCCATTTTCCTTAATTTTTCTGGACTGCAGCTTCACAGCTGCTGCCAAAAATGAATGGTTGTAAACATGTTCTGTTCTATCAGTAGAAGAAAAGGAACTGACCTGATTATTGTGGTCTTGTACTGTACAAGCATGTTATGTAAAAGACTTAGAATAGTTACTTGCAAACATTTCTTGTTCCTGCTTCAGTAGATGCTGCTTGGGACAATTCCATGAACTGCATGTTAGTTTTCATAAGGAATAGACCCAAGTGAAACTTCAGAGTTTTATCTGAAGGTAGTAAAAATTGCAGTTTTAATTTGCATAGAATCATGAAAAATTAATTGTGTGTGGCTTATCAAATTGCTCTGTCAACTCTAACTTCATTTCCCTAGTTTTTGAGCATCCCTTTTAATCTCTTTACCCTCTGAATCTAAATGATATGGTCTCTGTCTCTAGGTATAAGCGAGTGTAAAACTGCCCATGTTCTGTTAGGCATATGGAATAATGTGCTGAGAGACCTTGGTGCAAGTACATCGTTCTCTGAAAGTGGCTACAGAGATGGATAGGGTAGTGAAAAAGGTATGCTGGCTTTCATAAGCTGAGGCATTGAGTATAAGAGTTGGGATATCATGTTGCAGTTGTACAAAACATTAGTCAGGCTGCACTTACAGTATTGTGTACAGTTCTGCTTGCCACACTACAGGAAAGATGCGGTAGCAATAGGGAGGCACAGGTTTAAGATGAGAGGGGAGAAATTTAAAGGAAGTCTGAACGGTAAGTTTTTTCACACACAAGGTGGTGAATATCTGGAACGAGCTACCAGAGGAGGCAGTGGAGGCAGATACAATTACACATTTAAAAGGTGTTTGGACACCTACTTGGGTAGGAAAGACATAGAAGATACAGGCCTAATGTGGGCAAATGGGATTAGCATAGATAGGCATCATGGCATGGATAAGGTGGGCTGAAAGGGCCCTTAGCTCTACATTTCTATGACTATCATAATAGGTGTGCAAAGATTCTTCTAACTTCCTTTTGAAGTGATCCTATATTTATGTTGCAGTCTTTCATTATTTAGCCTTTCAAGGCCTTTGATAATTTAGAAAACATACAATAGGTGGTTTTCCTTCCAGCAAACAGTGTCAAGTTTTCAAAGCTTTATTAATTGTAGCCTCACATTCTTATAATCATTATAGTAGCTCTTCACTTTGTACTTTCTAAAGCACTATTCTTTCTGTAGTTATTTATATAAAACTAAGCAGTACTTCCACCTAAGCATAATTTTGTCCAACATCAAATCTTACATTTTCCCATTACTGTCAGTTTAGTTGTGTCAACATGCTATTTTATCTTTCCTTTTTTCCCCAATCTCCAAATAATTCATATTAATTGAGAGCAAAGTGCTCCTGCAGATTTTTGGAGCATCCCACTTCTTCCACCTTGCTACTTCAAGGAGCATTAATTTGTTTTATTCTACTTTCCATTCACAAGATCTTTATTTCCAGTGGTTGTACAAATGTAATTTAATATATAACATATCCCTGGAAAGAAGATAATCTTGTGGTCAGTGTACCCAGTACAATAGTTTCGATTATCATCTTCTAATGAGGTCCCTGCTATCAAATGTAAAGGTCCTTATGTAAAATTGCTCAGTTCTGTGAGCGTAGAAATTAAACTGAATAATGCAATGTTAGGATGCAATGATTATTACTACTTCTAGTGATCAGTGCACTGGTTTATTTCTTTGTTCATAGCGTTACAAGCCCTGTTGACATCTACACAGCTTAGATCATCCTACTTCTCCATCACTCCATTGTTTGTGAAGCATTTCTTGTCAGGGCAGGTTAGCACCAATGCCTGCTTTGTTGATGTAGCTCTAATTCCAAAAGTAAGGAGGAATATTCATAGTTTCTTTCTGAATTTCCAACCTTCCCCTCTTTAGCCTGTAGAAAGCCACAATTTCACAGTTCATGCTAGATTACAATAGGTGATGCTGTGGTTTAAATTCCTGTAGTGGAGGATGATTTTTGCTGACTGTTGAATGTTGAAGATCTAGGCCCAACTTTCAAGGGATCCAAATTTTTTTTTAAATTTAAATTTTATTTACAGCGTGGTAACAGGCCCTTCCGGTCCAACGAGTCCGCGCCGCCCATTTTAAACCCAAATTAACCTACCCATACGTCTTTGCAATGTGGGAGGAAACCGGAGCACCCGGAGGAAACCCACGCAGACACGGGAGAACGTACAAACTCCTTACAGACAGTGACGGGAATCAAACCCTGATCACTGGCGCTGTAATAGTGTCACACTAACCACTACGCTACTGTGCCGCCCCAATATGGGAAGTACCTTGGTCATAATTCCCTCCCTTTCCATCTCTATTTCATGTGTGGTTAAGCATGCTCTCCACCACCTCCCCAGCCCAGATGTGCTGTAAAAATGATGGTTAAGTGAAAATCTAGGCTGGATCTTTGAAGTAAATTTGTATCTTCTGATGAATGCTTTCCCACATTCTGTCTTGGAACCAATTTGCTAATTTATAAGTTTCCCTTATGTTTTCACACAGGCATAAACTGGATGTTGTTTCATGTGGAAAAGCTACAGTGCGAGTTCAGAAAGCAATCTGCAGTGGCTTCTTCCGCAATGCAGCTAAGAAGGACCCACAAGAGGGATATCGTACGCTGATTGACCAGCAGGTGGTGTACATTCACCCTTCCAGTGCTCTCTTCAACAGGCAGCCTGAATGGTACGTAATGTTGATGAGGTAATCACAATACAAACCACTGTGTTGCGTGACCCAGCGGATGGTTGGTCTGGTTCATATTTTACTGCTGAAGTGTATTTATTGAGGAGCAAAAGTATAATCCTTTTAGATTAGAACTAGGGGACAGAGCCTCAGGATTTGGGGGAATAGATTTAGGGCGGAGATGAGGAGAAACTGCTTTTCCCAGAGAGTACTGAATCTGTGGAATTCTCTGTTCAGGGAAGTAGTAGTGGCTACCTCATTAAATATATTTAAGACACAGATAGATAGATTTTTGCATAGTAGAGGAATCGAGGGTTATGGGGAAAAGGCAGGTAGGTGGAGCTGAGTCCACGACCTGATCAGCCATGATCTTATTGAATGGTGGAGCAGGCTCGATGAGCCAGATGGCCGACTCCTACTCCTACTCCTAATTTTCTTACTACATTTCTGAAGAAACTTAATTTTGCTCATTGGCAGATACCTACTTCTGCACAGAAGGAGGCCAGTTGGCCCATTGTGTCCATGCCAGCTCCTGGCAGAGCAGTCCCATCAATCCCGTTCCCGCATTTATTTCCCTTTAACCTCTTTTCGCTCATGTACTCATCACCTAGCATTTGATTCTTTTTGCTACTTACCTACACTAGGGATAGTTTACAGTAGCCAGTTAACCTATCAGCATTACTTTGGAGTATGAGGGGAAATTGGAGAAACTATGCAGTCACAGGGAGAAAGTGCAAACTCCACACAGATAGCACCTGGAGTCAGTATTACACCTGCCTTGCTGAAACTATGAAGCAGCAGACTTAACTGCTGCATTGCCTGAGCATTGACTCTTGATACAATTTGCTTTTGGCAGAAAGATGAGATTAAATTGTTGCCTAGCCTGTTTTCCTTTATGGGTGGAAGATCGAGTAGAGGAGGAAAATGGCACTGACATAGTTCAAACTATCCTTGCCTTGATAATGTCTGCATGGTGTTGCATTGGCCAGCAGAAACCTCTACACTTTTTAACTCCTGTTACATTCTCTGCCTCAACAGCTGTTTGTAATAAAGCATCTGTTTGTGTGTGTTGGCCAGTATGGGAATAATTCTAATTTTACTCTGTATCCTACTATCTTGAAACTTTGTCAATTGTCATCTATATGCAAAAATATTGTCACAATTTGCATGTTCAAACCTTTCATGAAAGCTTCTTGGATCATCCTTAAACTTGAAGAGCTCCATTTTGAACCATTCTCTATATCTGTAGCCTGTCACTCATGAGTTTTTAATCATTGCTTTTCATAATAAATCTTTTGAAGGCTGCAATACCATTTCCAGTAATGTAATGATTAAAACAGTACTGGCCGCAGCAACTGCATTCTAATCGGTATTTTTTTTTACAAATTTACTTGCCATGTTTGTTTTATAATTGTCACCTAGAATATACTACAGTCTTTCTGCATTGAACTGAATCTGCCTCCTATCTTCACACTTTACTAAATAGTCTCCTAGCATTCTTCTTGACTGTTTGCCAGATTTCTTGAGGTTTGCATCATCAACAAATTTCAATATCAATCCTTGCTAGGTATGTCCAAACCAGTTCTGAGTTAATTTTCCTTTATGGTAACTGAGGCAAAGTATTTATTAACATATTACCACCAGACCTTTTACTTTCTGTCACACAATGGTTTCCTTTGTATGTATCTCCATATCAACTGTGGCTTTTTTTTTAAACTCTTCACATGCCCATAAAAACTTCTGTTATTTCATTTCATGACGACTTTTCTCATACAGCCTTTTACCCACTTTAATCTTCATGTTTGCTGTCCTGTTATTGCTGTAGTGTCTTTGAATGTTCCTGAACATGTAGGTGTAATTTCTCTCATGGTATGACCTTTCCTAAGCTAACATTCTGGTAGGTTTTTCTATAGTGATTTTTATAGCAAGTATGACAGTAAAAAGTTCATTGAGGGTATGTGTCTGTAAACAGTTTACATTAGCCTACTGCTTGCATATTTTTGGTATTTATAAATACGACTAAGGTCACTTGATAGCTTGTTGAATAAGGGTCTTATCTAAGGTACTGAGTTGTACAAGACATGAAGGTTCTGGGGTTGAGCAGTATTGGCGATGGGGAGTTTCCACTGCAACAGGGTTCCATGCTCAAGGGCCAACAAGAGGAAAAATTGGTAGAATTCCTGTAATTAATTGGTGCCCACATGCAAGATGTGGGTGTTTAGATTCCAATTGTGAACAACATCTGGCTTGGCTGTCATCCCGTTCATTTTGAATAATATGCTGTCATTCACTAGACTTACTAAAAGTTTAGTAAAGAAAAATATTGGAGAGCTTTGCTGACAGTGGGATTGTGTAACAGCTAGAGTTTACATCGTTTGTGTGGAGAAAGAAAGAGAACATTAAGGTACTGGAGATGCATTGTAGAATCAAGGCAATATTATTGGTGACATTATTGTGAAGAGAAGTAAACGTGTTAAGACTTAATTTAAAATGGCAGAGAGCTGTCCCACAAATGCATTTGAGGGTTTGTGTTGGTATTGCCAATATTTTATACTTTAACTGTTTTAATGGGTGCTTAAAGGAAATAAAAAAGGAAATAAAATCAGGTGATGAAAAAGTAAATAACTCCTTAATTGTGAATTTTGTGCTATCTTTCAGAACTTATTGGGAAATGTGCTGAGATTGGCCAAATTCCAATTTGCTGGATCACAGAGCAAACTTCATATTAATAATTCTGATTTTAAGCATAGTTCCTAAATGTGAAAAGGCATGCTGTGACCCCTGTCACTTGTACCCACCTATCCGGGTTTTGCAAAGATCAGGTTTTTTTTGTGTAATACATACAAGTGAAAGTTACTACCAGTATAACTTTGCAACCTGAGTGTAAGATTGTGGCTTTGAGAAATATACCTCAAAATTAACTAGAAAAACATCGCAGAGTAACAACTAAAAACATATTATCACAATAACGTGCATAAATACAGTGCCCTGTTTCCTAATAGATCTCAAGAAACTGCACAGGAGCATTATCAAATAAAATTTACCACATGAAAAATTAGGACAAGAAAAACTGAAAGTTTGGTAGGTTTAAATACCTTTATAAGAAGGTGAGATAGATGGAAATATGCTGTGGGAAGACTAAAAGGCAAAATGTAACTGACTTTTAAAAAAAAATAGTCTTCTATATTAATAAAGTTGTGCAGTTGACCAGAAAATCTGGATCGGAAATGTTGGGCTTGTTGTCTAAAGTTAGGTGGTGACTATCACACACTGCATCAGGTACAATGCAATATGTGGCTAATTGAAGGAGAGGTTGTTGGTTGGAAACCTTGGTTATACTTTCTAAAAAAAAGCATTCCCCAAGACCACCCTACCCCCACCCCTCATACGTTAGGGATCATGGAAGTTTTGAATTTCTTAGCTGATTATATTCTCCACTGGTGGAACTCCACCAGGAAAGGTGATTAGGAGAGTATATCTGAAACTTAATCTAAAAAGAATTGATGTAATTAGCTTTGTTTTAGAGTGCTGTAACAGATTCAAAAGTGGATATAGTAATAGACCCTATTAGCAAGAACCCACCTATAACATTATGGTAGTTTTATGCAATTCTAATTCCGTGATAATTTCTTTTTTTTAATACATGAAGTTTCTTCTGATTGGCTTACAGATATTGTCAGCCCATATTCCACAGTGAATTGTGGTATGGTAAACCCTTTGGGCTAAGTGAGTCACTTCCCCATTTATTTAATTGATTTGCTGCATTTGGCAGCCTGACTTAACATTCTGTCTACACAGCATGAATATCCTTGTACAGATGTCTGTTTGCAGATCTTTGTTTCACTTGAAGAAAAAGTAATCCTTTATTCTGTAACCTCAAACATTTTATGCCTTATCATTTCTGAAAACTAGCTATAAACTTAGTATAATGTATAGATTTTTTTCTGTGTACATAAATTACGATTTACTTTAAAGTTTTCCATTTTATGAAGTGTTTTTTCTTCTTGTCACATCCTTTAATTTTCACCTAACCGGTTTGAGGACATTCTATTTCCCCTGTTTGGGCAAAATCCTGCTAATACCAGACCTTGTTTCGAGTGGGCATCCCACAGGAAGAAACCTCAGTTTAAAAAAAAACACCTCAAAAATGTGAATGATCTATTTCCAGTTTCCAACTTCACTCTGGGCACCAGAACAAGCCTTGAGGTAGTGTCCTGAACAGAAACTACTCCACAAGTTAGTTCTTGTTCAGGACTTTGCTGGTGGGCTCATTCTGGTGTCTGGAGCGAAGCTAGAAATTGAGAATATTTTTTTTGAGATGGCGTTTTTTTTCCTGTAGTTTTTTCCAGTGGTGCAAGGTCTTAACTAATAAATCTGTGTGCACAAAGTTGCTCAGAGCTTTTTGGTATAATCTTCAAATCAAATTGTTTTCATAACATTTATCAATGTTAGTTAAAATTGGTGTAGGAAAGCATAGTATCGTGCATTGGTTAATTCAAAGTATAATAGCCTGACAGCACTGGATTTGGCCCTACAATTGATGGAGTAATGCAGCACCGAGGGAGGTCCATCACGTTTGCTCTGCGTCTTTCAAAGATCAATCCAGTTGGTCCTCTGCAATTTTCTCTTTCAAGTATTCATCTCAATCCCACCTGAAAGCTATAATTGAATCTCTTTCCACCTTCTTATCAGGCAGTTCGTTCCATATCCCAACACTTGTTACATAAAACAACTAAAAGACATCCGAAGGAGAAAGAAATTAGCGAATTGAGGACTGCCAAAAAATGACAGATCATTTTCCTGTTTTATAACTCAGATCAGGCATGGACATGCATTAAGTATAAAACAAAAGAGTTGTCTTGCACATTTCATTACCTCAGGACTTCTCAAAATGCTGCATAACCAGTTATGATATTTTTAATGTGCAAATATGGCTTGGTTGTGCACAGGATATCTGTCAGTAAGATAATTGACTAAATGAGCTTTATTTGATATTGGGGGTAAAGTGCTGGGAGAACTGAACTTCCTCGCTGCTCTTTGAACAAGAAATCTTTATATATTGATATGAGAAGGCTGTTCCCTCATCTGAAAGACTATATCCCAACAGTGCAATACTCTCTCAACGCTGCAGTGAAATGGCAGCCTAAATTATGTACTTGGTTTCAAGAAGAGAGGCAAGAACCTTCAGCTTTCTGACTTGGTCTTAAGTGTAAACACTGAGCCAAAGTGCCCTCTACATAATTCCTAACAATATAAAGCAGACCTTGTACTGCACCATTGTGCATCTCCATTTTTTTATTGGCAGTGTTCTTTGGGGCATTTCTTAATAAGGTTGCTACTTTGTGTTAAGCTACAGGAGGGGGTTCATTGGACATATTTCACATGGAAGCCCTACTGTTAATAGAGGGCAGGAACTTCCAGCCCAGCAATCTCAGCTGACCTCCAGATTCCAGAGGTGAATGACCCATGTTGGTAGCTCTTTCTCTCTCCTGTTCCAGCACTTAATGACCATCATTGTCAAAGTTAATAACTGGTTAGAATCCACTTATAAAATATCCATTGTAAATAGAGATTCTTTCCTTGAATTGTTTATGATCTCCTAGGATAAAACTGAATTTTTTTCCCAAATGTGAAAAGATGAAATATATTAAAGAAAATAGGAAACGGAGCATAAAATATTTGTTTTTTTTTTCAGGGTTGTCTATCATGAACTTGTCTTAACTACTAAAGAGTACATGCGAGAAGTGACCACGATTGACCCACGCTGGTTGGTGGAGTTTGCACCTGCCTTCTTCAAAGTGTCCGATCCAACTAAACTCAGCAAACAAAAGAAACAACAGAGGCTGGAGCCCTTGTACAACCGCTATGAAGAGCCCAATGCCTGGAGAATTTCTCGAGCATTCAGACGACGTTAGACTGCTGATCATCTTGAGGGCAGTGATGGGATGGGAAGGATTGATAATGTATGGGTGGACTGCAGGTTGAGAAGGGGGACTCCATACTCCACCCCAGGAAATGAAAATTGGTACCTTGAATATTTAAAAAGACTTGTGCTTGCTGTCCAATTTGCTTTTAGAAGTTTTTTTAAAAAACTGTGCAAGCTTTTTATACAAGTTATGTCTTGATTTATTCTTCATCTGTCATAGCTTTGCAATCTGTCACATGTAAACTTGGTTCGAAGCTGCAGTTTTGTGTCTCTGCATAATATATCATTGTAGATGTCTCCAAGAAAATATTTTTCTATTGCATCAGATAGAAGATGGTGGAATTTTTGTTTTCAATGCTGCATCCCCTTTACCTTCTACATTAGCATAGTTACTCCTGTGGACACTTGCACAAAACAGAATGGAGAATATGTTTAACTTTTTTCAAATAATTAGTGTTTGAAGTCTTGTCAAATGAGGTGCAGAGCTATGACATAAATCTGGAAAGTTGGGTTACAACAGAAGAAATTAGATTAATGGTGTTGGAAATTTCTTTGCTGGTCTCTTCATACTGAAAGATTTGGTGTAGACCAATCTTTAATATCAACCCACTTCCTCCTCCTCCCCCACCCCCTCCAAGTTTTATTTTACCTGGAACATAAACTTGAGGGATTAAAAAGATTATTATGACTCTTGAGAGCTGTAAACATAATTGAAGTAGATTAAACATTTATATGTAAAACATTGCCTGTTAGTCATTGCCTTTTTAAAAAAGATTGTTCCAGTGGAGTGCCAGATATTAAAGAGTTGCCCTGTGAACAGAGCGATACAGGTGTTTATGTTTCCGTTTAATTTCAAAAGGAAATTTCAAATTCTAAAATTAAAATAGAAAACGTAACATTTCTATGTGTAGTGTTTAATCCTGACTAGTGGTTTGCAGAGCAGCTGTTGCAGCAGCTGGAATGAGAAACAAGGGAATTTTCTACATTGTAAGACTTGTGCCAGCTTTATTTACAACTCAGATGTATTTATATTGAGATTTCATGTACATACTGTAAAAAAAAAGTACATTTTTATTGCATTGTATGTCAAGAATACAAATAAAAACTGCTGTATATTTTACATTCCACAGTGTTCCTTTCCATACTACCAGCCCACAGTTCTGTCAGACATAATTACAAAGTTATAATTACAATGTAATAACTTCGTTCATACATGTAGGAACCACAAGGCCAGTTCATTACTGCCGTGTGTGCTAATATGTGGTTACTGCCAGGAAATGCACCCACACATGTCATTCTGCATGGTAATTACTGTTATAATTTTGGGAATACAGTTTTACTGGTTTTTGTTTTGTTTTAGGTGATGAATATTGACAGTCAGAATGTCAAAGTAATTAATGCACATTGCACTGTTAAACTTTACATAATGAAGCTTCGCAATGGTGCTAACTTGACTACTGGGGTAATAACGATCTACATTAACTAAATTCTCTTGTGCCTGGAACTATACATGGGATATCCTATCTAGCTGCTTGCCCTATTGTCCTATGGTTCTGTTTGCTACTAGCTTCTGAAGATTTTTAGCATCTGCAGTTTTTTCGATTTCCACCTTCTGAAGATAATTGGAGTGGAGTTTTGTTCCTAGTTGCATATGCTAAATGTGTTTGCTTCGTGTTATATGTTATTTTTAAAATTTTCTCCCTTTGGAGTCAGTTTTGGAAGTACAATCAATGTGGGTCTGTTGCTGAATTCTGCCTTTGATGCATGCAATCAGGAAGAAATGTCTGTCCTTTATTCTGGAAGTCCTGTTTCAGGTTGAGACCATTCATCTGGATTGGATCTGCTTATGGCTGTCAATGAAGGTTCTCGACCCAAAACGTCAACTGTCCATTTTCCTCCACAGGTGCTGCCTGACCCACTGAGTTCCTCCAGTATTTTGTTTGTTGATCCAGTTTCCAGCATCTGCAGTCTCTTGTGTCTCCATTTTATGGAATTACTTTGGGAGTTTAGTGTGTGAGCAAGTAGCTGCAAGGATTCCCAACCTCTTAGGCTAGAGAATGCACTTGAAGATCCAGCATAAGAACAGGCCTGGTGCAGGGACACATCTCCATTGATTTCACTAGGGAGAAATGGCAGTGAGGGATTGTGGTGCAAGTATTTTTAGATATTAATCATTTTGAGTTTATTTAAATGCTTGGTTTTTATTCTTGAATTTTTTATATTCCATTCTTCAGACATTTGACTTTTTTAGTAATTTTCAAACATTTTTGAATGTTTTGAAGTCCCTGCTGCCAAGGATTGGGAATGGGTCAGCCCTGGGAGATAAAAGGTAAGTGCTGACCCAAATCATAGACACAGTCAGCAAATTTTGGGCCATCTTTTCTTCCCTCTTGCTTTATCTAATTTCTTGATGCAAAATGTAGCCCCTGGCTGTTGTGCGGAGCTCAGATTGGGAATTGTGCTATGTGACCGGATCAATATCCTACATAGGTGATTCGGGGAAATAGAAGGTACTTTTTTGTGAGATGGCATCCTGACCATTAGGCTCAGAATCCTTGGATCTGACATCCAACAGACCAAGTAATTGAAGAAATCATTTTTACTGCATTCCCTGATATCTCTGAGTTAGAGAATAAAATTACTGGGATGAATTCTTATCCCAGACATTGTAACGTCTTCCTGACTGAAGTGGATATGGGTAGAGGAAAATCCTTGTTGCCAATTAGTTCAGGAATATCATTCTTTGTTCTTCAGTTGCTAGGGACATCCACATCCATAATAGCAGCACTTGAAAGTAACAATATTGACTTATTTCCAGTCGAAAAGTAGAACATAAAGGTTTAGATATTCTGTAAAAAGTCTGTTTTATTACAGATTTCAAGCTTCTGCATTCTCCCTTGGTCTCCAACCTACCACAGCCCTTCCCATTGTTCTCTCCACCCCTTCACCTTCTCTGCAACTTAAAACATGTTTGATCTCTAACTTTACTCAGTTTTATGAATCACAATTTCTCTCCACAGATGCAGTTAGACCTGCTGCCTTTTTCCAGCATTTTCTGTTTTTACTTCAGATTTTCAGCATTTTTGCTTTTGGACGTTGAGACCACAAAGTGCAAAAAATACACAGGAATCCAAATCTGGTGGTAGTTCTGCATAGAACCATCAAATATTAAGGTTGAATTCTCTCAGGAAAATTCGATTCCTTTGCAAATGGATTTTAGGGGTGGACGGGAGTGGAAGAAATAAAGGTTTTAGGAAGTATATGGGAATACTAAACTGCAACAAGTGTATTGGGGGGGGGGAAGAAGGATAAGCAGAAGGTTTAAGGAAGCAAATCGAGAAAATAAGGTCTGGGTAGCAAAGGACACAGTCAGCAACCTTGGGGAGAGGTATGGAGGATGGACAGAGGAATTAAGAGTTTGAGGAAAGAATTAAGACTGGAGAATGATTCAGAGGTGGGGAGTGTGCACCATGAAGGGATTCAACTGTGAGGATGGGCATTTTGAATTCAAGACTGAGCAGGGAACCAGGATTTATAAATCAGATAATCGCCTCTCTATTTCCATTTGAAATTTGGCTATTTAAATGGACCTGTTGAGAGTCTAGCATTTAATCAGGTTGATGCCCCATTCAAGCTGCCACCTCTTATTCTCATTTAATTGCATCATGTAGTCTGACTCGTCCTTTGTTTATGTTGATTCAGTGTAGATACATCAGTAATGGTTGCCTCAACCACTCCTAATGGTAGTGAATTCCACATTCCTAACCATTCCCGACTTTCTCTTGAAACCATTTGTTTGCAGCTTGTATTTAAATCCTAGGTCAGGTCCTCTCAAACCTACTAATACAACTGCTAACAGACTTGCCCAATAGCAGTAGTAATGTCATCTTCCAAATAGGCATTTTTCTTCCAATATGGAAGTTACTTTTCCAATGTCATTGGAGGCTCGTGTCCAAACTCTAGCTCAGCGATAGGGGACCGGTTGTAAAAATGTTTTAGCTAACTATAAGCCCAAACTTGCTTTTCAAAACACTAAAGAACTCTCTTGGATAGCCTTAAGCACAGGAAATTCATCAACATTTTGCTGTCCTGTAAAGATGAAATGATTTGGCTTTGATCCATTGCCATCAAATGACTGCACTAAACTGCAACAGTAAGCTCTTACTTCAGGATATGAAGCCAAAGTTTAAAGGACGCCTGGTTCTTTGTGTTGATTGATCATGCCATATACATGTTTAAAAATTTTAATGTTTATGTAGTTAAAGGTTTAGTAAGGTCCAAAACCTTAGAGTTTGCAAGGACTTAAGTAGGAAGAAAATTGTCAGAATTTTTTATTGCAGCATTTGACACCTTAGCACTTTTAATAAAAACAATTACACATTTTTCAAAGCTATTTTTTCTTGAATTGCAGGATTCAATCTATGGATCCCACTCAGTTAAACTGTCTCCAGTCACAATTAGCAGCAAATATTTATAATTCTGTATGGTCTCATTGTTTTAGACAGGAACGCTTTATTCTCACCCCCATGTAACAGCAGCAGTCTACCATCTTGTGACAAAATGAAATGGTGTACTTTCTGATACAGTCCTGACACTAGGGAAGAAAATTATAAGGTAAATGTGTAATTACCACACTTGTATGTGAAAGTGTTTGGATTTCTTCAATTCCTTTCACCTTCTAAGAACCACAGTTCATTGAGTGTGTGCCAATATTTGTTGAAAAAATGGCATTGGTCAAATCCAGTTTATTTGTCATTGTTTATATAAAGTCAATCGAACAAGCTGGCTTGTTGGTACTGTTTCTTTAATATGTTTTCTGAAACATAGCATTTGGCTGTTTATGTGCTTGAGGGTGGTTAATTTTTGGCCTTGCTGCTGTTTACGCTGTGTGTATTCAGTTTGACCACTAAATATAGGATATTTCTTTTTTTATTTAGCCTTGTTTTTGGTCCTCCACCCAATTGATTTGGTCACTATAAACACATCTTTAACCCTTTACTCCTCAAGGGGGATAGTTTTCCCTTTTCTTAGAATTGCAGTTTCAGCTTGAGCTAGTTGGATTCTGAAAGAAAGATGGTTTGAAAGGCTTTGCAAACCATTTGAAAACCAGTTTTAAACACAATCATTTGGAAATCTAAATTTACCCCAGTTTTTCTTTTTTAAAAAACATTTGTTTTAAACTAAACATGGGGTCCAAAAATTAATAAGTAAGTTGAGGTGAATTATGTCTAAACCTGGTGTATTTTTCTTTTTTGACAAAGAACACGTTGCAATTGATGGTTGTGTTTTAAACCGGATGGAATGTTAATTATGCATGTATAGTAATGTCAATGTGTTTCTGAGTCATAGTCTAATCCATAAAAGTAAAGAATGAAGCTGTAATCTTGTCATTCTTGTACTGTATTTAAATTAAATCTAATCTCTTACATTGGATAACATGTTTATGTAATAGTATTAAAAGTTTATGTTGAGGTGATGCGGTGTGTCCGTTCTGGGTTTATAGTTCAGATCAAAGTAATGGAGTCCTGCGACAGCACCCAGTTGTGAATGGTAGTGGGCAATTTATTCAATCAATGTGAAGATGAGGCTCCCTGAACAGCTCAAACCTCAATGAAGAATGCAAAAAATGAGAATGAAGTAGTTTGAACCTCCTTTAGCCAAAGAGCTAAGTGGATTAACTATCTTGTTGCCTTATAAGGGTCCAGACACAGCTAATTCAATTCACTCCATTCCACATGATACAAGAAGTCAGCACGGACCCAATGGGCTAAAGGGCCTGTTTCTGTGCTGTATAACTCAATGCTCTAAGAATGTAAGAAAGAGGAATAATTTGGATTCTTGAGCCTGCTCCACCATTCAATAAAATTTTGGCTGATCCAATCTTGGCCTCATCACTACTTTCCCATTCTCTCCTCTTACTCTTTGATGCTCTCAACACGTAATGACTCTGCTTCCATAATTCTCTTAAGTAGAGAATTCTGAAGAGTTATGACCCTCTAAGAGAGAAAATTCCTCCCCATCTCTGTCTTAAGAGGGCAACATGTTATTCTGATACTGTGCACCCTAATTCTAGATGCCCATACTAGGGGAAACATCCTCTCAGTATCTCCCCTGTCAATCACCCTCAGTATCTTGGGTGCTAGAATAGGTCATCTGTCTATAATATTGCCTCTGTCTTTTTTCCACAAGCATGCCCTAATCTGCTGGGCATTTCCTACAGCTATGTGCTTCACAGTTTTTACATTCCTTCAGTTATGTTCTCTCGCTCCCATTAACCTATCAACCAGATAACTTCATCACTAGCTTATCCCCAGGACAACCTTGGCTTCACCCTATCAGATGTATTCTCTTTGTCCTATTTGTCCCTCCTCCATTCTCTGTGCAACTTAAAATTAACTTACTTTCTCTCTTTCTCATTTCAGACAAAGGATCTTCAGCCTGAAATGTTAATGCTGTTTCACTTTCCACTGGCACTTCCTGACCTGAGTGTTTTTAATACAGACTTTCAGCACGACTAGTTTTTTTTTTCAATTTTCATTTTCACCCACAGAACCCAATGTATTTCAGTAGGAAGAACTCTCATTTTTCTGAACTCCAGTGAGTATAGACCCAACGTGCTCAACCTCTCTTCATATTGCCAACCTCCTCATCCCAGGAATCAACCTAGTGACCCTTCCTTGCACTGCCTCCAATGCAAATATAGTCCTTATTAAATATAGAATTGGATACTGTGCAGAGCCCTCCAGCTGCAGTCTCAACAGTGCCCTGTAAAGTTGTAGAATGGGATATTAAGAAATAATAAAACATGTAAAGCTTTAACAATATTGCTAGGTTGTTAAAAATTTGTGTTGCAGAACTAACTATGCTTCTAACTAAGCTGTTTGTATAGCTAAATTCTAACATTAACTTGCCAAAGTGGAAGATTGCCGAGATATATTCTGCCCACATAAAACAGGCCAAATTTTCAATTTGGCCAATTAGCATCCATCAGCCTGTTCCCAAACATTAACAATGTGATGGAAAGAATCAAGCAACATTTGCTAATAAACTCTTTTGATTCTGCTAAGACCAGTCGCTCCAGACCTCATTACAGCTGTGATCCAAACGTGGACGTGAGCTTAATTTTAAAGGTGAGGTGAAAGCACTGACCGTGACATCAAGGCAGATTTTACCTGATGGGACAGCAAGAGCATGAGTAAAATTCAAGTCAATGGGTGTCAAAGGAAGCAGTCCATTATCTGGAATCCTTCCCTGCACAAAGGAAGATAGTTGTAATTACAGCAGGTCAAAGATCCCAATCCCTGGATAGCACTGAAAGAATTCCTCAGGGCAGTGTCCTAGGTCCACCCATCTTCAACAGCTTCTATATATTATCCTATAAAGAAAGTGGCAAGAAAGATTTTTATCAATGAATGGCAGGCAATGACCATCTCCAACATCAGAATCTACCCAACTCTCCTTGACATTCAATAATGTTATTAATGTCAAATCTCACATCATCAACAACATCTGGGTTACCATTGACTGGAAACTTAACCAGCCACATGGATATTGTAGCAATAAGAGTCAGTCAGAGGCTAGATGCCCTGTGGCAGTGACTCTCTCTCTGACTGCCCAATGCCCTACACAAGCAAGGAGTATGATGGAGTGCTCTCCACTCGCCCCGATGAGTGTAGTTCTAACAATGCTCAAAGTGCCCAGTACCATCCAGGACAAAGCTGTTGTCAGCCCACCTACCATCTTAAACTTTCACTCCTTCCAATTCTGGTGCACCATATCTGTTGTGTGTAAAATCTATAGGACCCCTCAGATCCTGACTTCTACCATCTGAAGGGTAGTGCTCAATCCTTCTGGGTAGAGGATCAGAATGAAGTCGAAACGATTTCTGAGAAACACTCCAGTGAAACAAACTTTATTGTAACCACATATAACTAGGTACTAATATCTTTAGTCACGTCATTGAAAGTACAGATGCTGGAATTTATTAACAACCCAGTCTTCTGTACAGAAATATGGTAGAAACAATAGTATAGTAGTGCAGCTACTAGATTTGCTACCTCTCAACTCCTGCGACCTAGGTTCAATCCTGAGCTTTGGTGCTGTCCGTGTGGAGTTTGTATGTTCTTCCTATGACCTCATGGGTCTCCCACCAGGTGCCCTGGTTTATTCCCATATCCCGAAGATGAGCAGGCTGCTAGGTTAATTGGACACTTCGCATTCTTCACATTGCCACAAGTGTGTAGCTGAGTGGTAGTAACTGGGGGAGTTGATAGGAATATGGGGAGAATAAAAATGGGATTAATGTAAATAGGTGCTTAATGGTTGGCAGAGACTGAAGAGCCTGTTTCTATGACTCTGGCTGTATGATTCTATAACTCAACAACCAAACTACAGCAAGCCAATAATATTTCCTTATTTAAAATGCAGGGAGTTATAACTTGTGGTTCTTTGCAAAATCTTTTTCAGCCTCAGAAGTCCTGGACACTTAATAGCAATTTGGGGCAATATCAAAACATCCCATCGTTGATGTTATTAATTCACTGCACAACAAACTAAATTATACTTTAATTATTAAAAAAATACAAATTTACCACCCACTTTCCGTGTGGAAATTACTTTGTTTTGTTTGTTGACTGCTCTGACCACAAAAAAATCCTTTTCCAAATTGTTTGCTGATGAGTTGTACTTGTCTTCCATCTCTCCCACCTCCCAACCAGAGTAGATGTGGCTAGGCTGTTTCCCTTGTGGGTGAGTCCAGGACCAGAGGGCACAGTCTTAGAATTAGAGGGTACAGTTTCAAAACAGAGATGAGGAGAAATTTCTTTAGCCAGAGGGTGGTTAATTTGTGGAATTCCTTACCAGGTACAGTAGTGGAGGCCAGATCATTGGGGGTGTTTAAGGAAGAGATAGATAGATATCTAAATAGTCGGGGTATCAAGGGATACGGGGATAAGGCCGGAAATTGGGATTAGAATAGTTTTTTTTCCTTCCCCCCCCCCCCCCCATTTCTCATTTCTTTTTCTTTTTTCCCTTTTCCTTGGAGCAGACTCGATGGGCCGAATGGTCTACTTCTGCTCCCTTGTCTTGTGATCTTGTGATCTCCATTTGCTGAGCAGAATTTCCCAGCATGCATTGTATGCCTAGACAGAAGCAGAGAGGTGGAAGACTGAGGAAGGGCAAATGCCTTTGCATTTTTTCTTCACCAAAGCTTAGAAAGAAACACAAGATTCAATTTTCAAAGTATTAATTTAAGGTAAGTGATGTCTATCTCTACTATTATGCAATTTTATTATACACAGCAGTGAAAAACAGGATGTGAGAACAGATGCTGCCAAGTTTGCTATGTTCATCATTAAAAGATAAAGCAATGCATATTTACAGAGAATAATTTTGCCTTTAGCCAAAAGTTTCTTAACCCTCTCTAAGCATTCCCAGTATTCACAACCCCTTCAAAATGTTGCTGGGGCCTGCCCAGTGCAGCCAGATCTTGAACTTTATTTGCAATGCAGTGAGATCCATGGACCAACCTATAACTGGTAGGTTAGCATTCATGAAATGTTACTTGACAAGAAGACTGTTTTGGAGAGTTTTCTTGATGCAGGCAGAAGAAAATTGGGACAAACCTTATCCTCAGGAGACCAAGAACACTGAGACATAGTAACCCTTACTCCTATGGAGGAACAAGTTCATTTATCATGCACTCTCACGACTGAGACTGCATCGAAGAAACCTAAAGACAAACTTATCATTGATATCAAAGCTATATGGTATCAATAAAGCTAAAGTCAGTACTCTTATCAGGCCTGGTGGTGAGAAGAAAGCCTATGTCAATTTGGCCCCCAGACTATAAAGCATTGAATGTTGCTACTGAGATTTGCATTATCTGAACTGGTTTTAACAATGGCAATAAAATTTTAACAGACAAAACAAATTCAAGCAAAAACTCCACGATATATCAGTTATTTTACTGGGGATCTGCTGCTAGGTATTCATTTTAGATAATCACATCATCTGTAATTGGTTGTGTTGTCATATAGCAATGACAAAGTTAATTATTCTATACAAAAACAAATTGCAGCAAAGCTTGAAGATATATATTTGCCAATATCACACCCAGGATGGTAGACACTTTATTTTGAGTTTCCTACCCAATGACAAAATGTTACTGAGCTTAGGTAAAATGATGAATGAAAATCTGTGAAACCACGCGAGCAAGGGAAAAGATTGAGCAAGCTAATACAATTAAAGAAATGGTTAATGTTTAATGAGCCTGCTTCGTCCATGTCTGAGCTCAACCTGTCTTGAATTCTAGGTAATTTTGTACCAATGCAATGTTTCTTTGTCTCTGCTATGAAGGATATTTTCCCTCAAGAAGGAATTGTTCTTCCACTCCAGCCAGAATTTTAATGTTAAACTTGTGTGTTAGATGCAAATTTAGGTTAGAGAGAGAAAGCTAAGTTTAAAAATACTTCAGGGTCTGTGTAGAGACATTGATATAGGCTCCCTGACTGGGCACCATAGCTTAAGATCCCCAAAAGGTTGCAGTTCACCTCAAGTCCTCTAAACAGCCTTGTCATCATTAAGGACCCTCATCATCTGGCATATGCCCTCTTCTCATTACTACTATCGGGGAGGAGGTACCTGAAGATCCTGAGCCAACATAGCATGCCCACAACTTCCCAACCTGTACATCTTTGGAATGTGGGAGGAAACCAGAGCATCCGGAGGAAACCCACGCAGACATGGGGAGAAGGTACAAACTCCTTACAGATAGCAGCCGGAATTGAACCCGGTTTGCTGGCAGTGTAATAGTGTTACGCTAACCGCTACACTACCGTGCCTGCATATGTCAGTGATAACCTGATTCTGATTTTGATGGTTCATCAAAAGATTTATCATTGACTAGCTTTCAAACTGCTTTGTTCCCCTTCTGATATACTTCCTGATGTAAACACGTTGCTTGTTTGAATCTTTTATTTCAGTAAGGGTGAGAAGATGACCCTCTAACTTGGATAAAGAGGGCATAGTTATAACATATAAAGCCATATACTGAAATGATGTTCTTGCAAAGCATAAGATCATTTGCCAGATCCAAATAATGATTCACTTTCTCTAGGTCATGTAATATTTCATGGACTTGTTGCTTCCACATTATGATGTCATATACATTATGTTGAGTGCTGAAATGCTAACTAATGATAATTAAGTGATTATTCACTGTGAGCAATGCATGCGATGTTAGGAATGAATGTTAATGAAAAGGACAACACCTTATTGTAAGCGATGTGGGAACAATGGCTTGTGTCATGAACTAAATCAACAGAAACTTATTTTTAGAAATTTGGATTGGTTAGGGATGTTGTTTTGAGTGTTCTTCTGCACTGGGGTTGTTTGTATTAATTTTTCTCTGTCATGTTAAAGCATTGCAGCAGCTCTGTCCATATGGTAGGAGCCAGAGGTTGAGTCCTTTCAGAGACCCTGGAACAAAGGGTTTCTCTGATCAACTTGTGCTCCCAAAGCATCAGAGGAGTTGTTTGGTGCACTGCTCCAAGTTCCATTGGAAATATCATATAAGGAGGAGAAATCTGAACATAAATACAGACATTTTGGTTTCCAGTTATACTTGATTCAGCAGTTCCAGTTCTATTAGCATCAATACCACAAAATGTGGGGAACCGAATACAAGTGATGGCTGATCCTCCTGCATGGGTTTAGTTTGGATAAATTACTCCGCATATGAGTCAAAGTTTTATCAATGCAGGATCTGCTCTTTGCCACTAGAGGCCCCAAGTGAGTCAAGAAATGAACAGAGCTACTCCCCTTCCCCCTGCCATCTGCCCCTACCCCATCACCACCAACCAACTTCTTCATTACACTGGTACCTCGCACAGAATGCAGGATGAGTTCTCAGGAGTGAGACCCGCCAATGGAACCAGCATTAAAGTGAGTCATTAGAGAGAACTGTGCCAGGAAGCTGGTGTGAACTGCTGCCCCTTGCAATGAATCACCCACAATTCAATGTGGAGAGGTTGTCTAAGGGCATATGCTGATTGGGTTGGGATAAGCAGTGAAGCCTCTCAGTAATTTCTCGATAGAGAGGAAGATGTGGAAATTTCTGGGCTGGGGACAGCCTTGTAGTCATTCAAAGAGAGGGAGAGAGCAGCTTCCATCACATCCAACAGGAGGTGAGGAGAGAGACTGTAGGATCTAGGCGGTCTGTCAACACGCAGAGCAAGTGCTGCCAGTCCCCAGTGACGGATTCACTCACCGTACCGGGCAGGGTGCAGCTACACTGCTGGCTCAATATCAGCCCTCACAGGGTGCGGTGATTCATTGCTGGGCTGATTCATTCCTTGATTCTGTATTCCTACATTCCATTCTCCCTCATCCTTGTCTTTACCTACCCACAAAATTTACCTCATTGGTCTGAAACATTAGCTCTGTTTCTCTCTACAGCTACTGGGCATTACCAGCCTTTTCCATTTTTATTTCAGAATCCAGCATTCATAATCTTTTCCATTTGTGCCATCAAAATCAGTTTGGAGTAACCACGCATATTGTTGTTGTTTGTGGGATCTTGCTATGCAGAAGTGCAGCACATTTGCCATATAACAACCATCACTGGATTTCATAGCAAGTCATTAGATATGAGATGCCTTCAGACTGGTGTGGTAAATACAGCAGTGTTATATGAACTGAAACCATGCTTTCTAATCATTAGAATTAAATCTGACTGTCACACTTTGCCTTTACAATTGGCATTATTCTATGTCCTTGGAAACCAATTACTGGCCACTGGTGCAATGTAACAAACATTTCCTTGCCCCTGCAATCTGCAAAATCAAATAAGTCATTGGACAGATTACTTTTTTTCTTCTCTGGTGGTCATTAGACAAATATTCACTGCCTTAATTAGAAGAATGGTCAGGCACAGTAGTGTAGCGGTTAGCATAACGCTATTACAGCGCCAGCGACCCGGGTTCAATTCTGGCCGCTGTCTTTAAGGAGTTTGTATGTTCTCCCCATGTCTGTGTGGGTTTTCTCCGGGTGCTCCAGTTTCCTCCCACGTTCCAAAGATGTACGGGTTAGGAAGTTGTGGGCATGCTATGGTGGCGACACTTGCGGGCTGCCCCCAGAGCACTCTACGCAAAAGATGTATTTCACTGTGTGTTTCGATGTACATGTGACTAATAAAGATATCTTATTTTGATGACCATCTTGAAAAGAAAGACTTGCTTGTATATAAAATCCTTTCAGTGCCTTGAGTCTTCCTGACACTTTATGGCTAATGGAAGGGAATGGTGGAGAAAATATGGCATGAAATTAGGCCCCTTGGCCCACTGAGTCCACACCAACTATCAAGCATCCAGTTTGAGGATTTGTCTCGACTATAACATAGGGATCCTGATAATCAATTTGTGTACATCAATCTCCCATAAACTGGAATGTGATAATAATCTATGATGTTGATAAGTGTTCAGTGATGCCCCAAAATTCCTCAAAATTTTTGCCTGTCACACGTGTGCCTGAGTGAGCAGATAGTGCCTTGGATTAGTTAATTACTAACTTGAGATATGGCACCATGGACATTGTGGAACTCCCTTGGTATTGCACAGAATGTCAGCCTAGATTTTTGTGTTCAACCCTCTGGGGAGGACTTGAAACCTTAACCTCTGAGACAGGAGTGGTGTCAACAGCTGATACGTTATTCATGAACTCGATCAGGATATTAATTTTCAGGAGGGAACTATCATCAGCAGTTCTATCATATTTCAAATCATGGTTTCCATACCAAATGACAATGTTAGAAATTTACAGCATAGTTCACATTCTAAATAACAATAACTCCAAAAGTATATGGTGCTAATACTTTGGGATAGCAGCAATAGATGATACATCAATGAGCACATTCATCCATCGTTATCTTGAACAAATCAAGCTTAAAATTGATTCTCATTGTTGGCTTCTTGTAAAGCTATAGACATGCATATAAATGCATTTTGATGTCATTTAGTGACTTGTATTCAGGATAATGGGAGTGTTTTCAGAACCTGCAGGACATGTTGATCAAACTCTACTTAATGAGGCATTCTTATATTTAACAATACATGAGAAACTCTGAATGTAAAACTTTTACTTTAACAATAGTACTCAAGTTCATAATCATGTTTTTTCTTATATTTAACCAAAATATTTGCAATCTAATGAGATTGAGATTAATCGTTAACTATTGAAAGTATAGGATTTCTTGACACTTAAACAGTCCTTGCATTTTGTTTTCAGAATTCGGTAAGAAGGTGTTCAGTATAACTGAGGCTTTTAAAGCTCCAGTTCCTACAGACTAATCCAATTTTACTTTTCTCCCAGTTTATGTTACTTGCATTTAAAATGTGATCCATGTGTGGGATTGGTCCATTTGTGTTCTAGACATAGGGTTCATGAGTTTGATGGTTCATTGATGCAAAATGCTGACCTGTATTGTGCTTAATGGCTGCCATGGTACCTTGAAATAGGGTGCCAGAACTGAACAGTGTGTTCTTGGCAGGGTTTGACTCGCACTACAGAATGTCAAATCCAAGTGAGTCATTTTCACGACTTTTCAGGCACTGTGCTTTTGATGGGCTTTTCATTAATTTGCAGGGCACTGGATCTTTAAGATGGAGCATACTTTACTTGGGGAGCTGTACAGAGGAAGTGCCATTTGCCAGGAGAATAATGAACTGATGACAGACAGCTTATTTATTCAGTGAGTCCCTTCAGACAAAGGCCTGTGCTTTGTTTGAAATTATCCAAACTGATTTATGAGGAAATGTCTGACCACAGCAAGTAACACACCATAAGTCTGCCATATGTATGATTTATATCTGCAGAAACTTCCGGACACCCTTTCATTTCAAAATACTGCTTGCTGGTGTAAATGTACTCCCCTAGGTTATGATAATGATATCCGAGCATAGACTTAATTATGATGTAATGAATTGTTGAACTTAATCATTTTAGCAGCCTAAACTAGACAACAACAATAATGTGTTCTTAAATGGAACCTTTAACATGGTAAAATGTCCCAAGGTACTTCACAGCAGTAATATCAAATAAAAGTTGACACTAAGTCACATAGAATCGACGATAAATGGCATTAGAGTGGGACTAAAGGAGGCCTTTCAGCCCATAGAGATTATTCTGGCTCCTGGTAGGACAATCCTTTCTGTCCCATCCTCCTCCTTTTGCACTGTGGCCCTGAAAATAGTTCTCTCTCAAGCATCTTTCCAATTCCCCTTCAAAAAGTCCTGATTGATTGATTCTGTTTCCCCTGCTCTTGCAGGTTGTGAATTCAAAATCCTGCTCATATACCCCTTTGCATCTTTTGCCAAACATTTTAAATCTATGTCTTCTGGTCTTCAGTCCACCCACCAATGAAAAAAGCTTCCATCCATCCTCACTCAGAAGGACATGCGAGAACAGCTGACTAAAAGCCTGGCTTTGGATGTAGGTTTTAAGCAGCACATTAAAGGAGGAAAGAAAGGAAGAGAGAGAGATAAAGTGCTTGGTACCCTGGCACCCAGGGTAATGCTCAAGCAGGGAAGCATAGCTATCTTGGTGATTGGTGAGACTGCAAGATACAAGATATTTATTTGTCACATGTACATAGAAACACACAGTGAAATACGTCTTTTTGCGTTGCTAAGAATGTTCTGGGGGCAGTCTGCAAGTGTCGCCACGCTTCCGGCGCCAACGTGGCATGCCCACAGCTCCTAACCTGTACGTCTTTGGAATGTGGGAGGAAACTGGAGCACCCGGAGGAAACCCACACAGACACGAGGAGAACGTACAAACTCCTTACAGGCAGCAGCCTATCCAATCTCTCCTTCTAGCCACAGCCCTCCATTTCAGATAACATCCCAGTGAATCTCTTTTGTACCCTCTCTCTATTGCTACCACATCATTCCTGCAGTGTGTCAACCAGAACTGTACACAATATGGTGTTTTCTCCAGCTGCAATAACATCCCAACTCTTAAACAGGTTACAGTAGTGAGAGTCGACATCAAGAAGGGCTTTGAAAATGCAGATTAGAAATCTTAAAGGCAAGAGTCATCTTAAACTAGAGTTGCAGAGTCATAGAAAGATACAACGTGGACACAGACCCTTTGGCCCATTGAGCCCATGCTATCCACCACCCACTTGTACTGATCCTACATTAATCCCATTTTTTATTCTCTCCACATTCTCAGTAATTCCCCCGCAACCCCAGATTCCCAGATTCTAGCACTTGCATACATGCTAGGGGCAATTTACAGTGACCAATTAACCCACCAACCCGCATGTCTTTGGGATGTGGGATGAAGCCAGAAGAGCCCGAGGAAACCCGTGCAGTCACAGGGAGAACATACAAGCTCCACCCAAGGTTAGGACCCAGGTCTCTGGCGCTGTAAGTCAGCAGTTCTACCAGCTGCACCTTAAATTGCAAATGGAGACATTGTAAACAAGCAAGCATATGGGTGAAATGTAACTGAAACTTGGTGCAGGTTGGGACATGGGGGAGAGGGTTGGACAGAAGGTGGGAGGGTGTCCAGGAACAGGATCTGAGGAGATGTGAATGAGGTTCCTGCAACAGAAGAGCAGAGGCTGGGGTGGAGTCAGACAATGTTACAGGCTTGAACTATTGATTTTGGTGTGAACATCAGTTTGAGATATGGGCATGAAGGTTGCAAACTTGTTGCCGTGGCGTCAGTAGCTAGGATAGTTGCAATGAAGACCAAAAACAATGACATAATCTTCCGAATATTCAGATGGACAAAGTTTCTCTTCCTCTGATGCTGGATGTTGGTTGAGTAAGGTTATAATTGAGAAGTGATGGAGCAACCGAGTGGATTGGCTGGGTATCATCAACATTTTGGCACTTCATTTTTGGGTGATGTAGGTGAGGCTATTTTCCAGTGAGAGAGAGCATGACGATGAGAAATAGGAAGGGGCCAACGGGAGATCACTGGGGGTCACCAGGAGTAATGTTGTAGAAGAGAAAGGATATGAATCACAGGTGATTCTCTGGCTGGGTCCTGGTCTCTCAGCTGCATGAAACTGCAAGGCATTGGACCTTGGCTGAAAAGGGTTCAGAATGGTTACAGTCCCACAGGATGCCGCTTGTAACCTTGGAAACAGCTGGTTTGATGTGGCAGAGGTCCAATTGATTTCTCTCTGATGTAGAGATTCAAACGTGGAGTTCTGGGATAACTCTGCATATTCAAGGATTTTGAAGACAAAAGGGAGTTTGGAGAAGGAAGAAGAGTTTGCAAGGTCAGAAGAATCAAGGGTTTTTTTTTATTTGAGGAGTTGGGTGATGAAAGCAGATTTGAAGAGGAAGAAGGTGTAACCAGCAACAGTTTGAGCTAATGTGGGGAGCACAAGAGGAATCTATTAGCAGCTTAGTAGCAAAATGGTTGAAGGAGCAGAAGATGGGTCTCGTTAACAGTGAACCTGGAGGGGACATGATTGGGTGGGTTGTACTCTGTGAGCCACTACTGCAGAGCTATTGAGTTCCTCATTGAATAATCTCGAGGAGACACCAGGAACATCAGGGAAATGTGTTAACGGAGACAACAAGAAGTGTGTTAAATCTTTATTGAAGACTATCAACAAGTACCAACTCTGCTGTTACGTCATTACATTACATAGACAGGAGTCTCATTTACAGTTATACGTAAATATGCTTTCCCTCTTTGGAAGAGCTTTACAGAGATGTGCAGCAATTACAAGATAAGATAAGATATCTTTATTAGTCACATGTACATTGAAACACACAGTGAAATGCATCTTTTGCGTAGAGTGTTCTGGGGGCAGCCCGCAAGTGTCGCCACACTTCCGGCACCAAAATAGCATGCCCACAACTTCCTCACCCGTATGTCTTTGGAATGTGGGAGGAAACCGGAGAAAACCCACGCAGACACGGGGAGAATGTACAAACTCCTTACAGACAGTGATGGGAATTGAACCTGGGTTGCTGGCACTTTCTGTTGGGCCTACTTAACTGTGTTTGAGTCTGTAGCAGTGTAGGTATTTTTTGATATGCAGAATGTGAGAAATCTTGACTCAGCTCATTGTGGAGCTTTGTCTGCTCTTCAGTAGATGGTTTTATATCCACTTCTGCAATAAATTCATCATGTATTTCTCCAATCTCTTCTGGTATATCCCTCACTGCAATCATTTGGTTAATGTGAACATTTCTGACCATTCCTTCAATTTGAACAAGATAACGTTTAGTACTGTAGATCTCTAGTGTTTCATGAATATCCTTCTGTGTGTTATGCTGGAGGATCAGCACCCCGTATTCCCCCTGGGTAGTCTACAACCTGGCAGCATGGACACTGAATTCTCCAACTTCCGGTAACCACTCCCCCTCTGTCCCTTTTCTCTTTCTCTCTCCTCCTGATCCACCTGGCCCCCATCACCATGTCTCATTCCCTTCCCCCACCCTCTCCATCTGGCAATCACCCACACACTCCTCCCACTGGTTCCTCCCCGCTGTCCCCACATCCCTCCCTTTATTCCAGACTCCACTTTCCTCTCCTATCAAATTCCATCATCTTCAGCCCTTTGTCACTTCCACCTATCACCTCGCAGCTTTTGACACCATTCCCACTCTCCCGTCCCCCATCCACCTATCACCCCCTTCTCACCTGGAGCCACCTACTGCCTGCCCACTCTCGCCCCACCCCTTCCCTCCACCTCTTTATACCGGCAGTCTCCCCTCAACTTTTCAGTCCAGGTGAAGGGTTTCGCCCTGAAATGTCCCATTTCCCTCCATTCATGCTGCCTGACCTGCTGAGTTCCTCCAGCGTTTTGTGTGTTGCTGTGTGTAACACTTGTTGGTTATAGAGTCAGAGTTATATAGCATGGAAGCAGGACCCTTCAATCCATAAGAACTGATCCCTTTTCATTCCCCTACAATGCCATTAACTCCCCAAGATTCTACCACTCACCTGCATATTGGGGTCAATTTTCAGTGGCCAGTTAACCTACCAACCTGCACGTCCTTGGGATGTGGGAGGAGACTGGAACACCTGGGGGAAACCCAGATAGTCACGGAGAGAACATGAAAACTCCACACAGACAGTGCTGGAAGTCAGGACTGAACCAGAGTCACGGGAGATGCAAGGCAGCAGCTCTTCTAACTGTCATTTCTCGTGTTGTTCTATCTGCTTTTCTTCCCAATGAGTTTTTTGATTCATTCTTTGGGATCTGAATACACCCATCTGTGGCCCTCCAGAAGGTGGTGGTGAGCTGTCTTCTTGAACCACTGCAGTTCTTCTGGTGAAGCTTCCCTCGCACAATGCAGTGTTTTCCTTTTGCTGTTCATTATCTTAACAGGGAACATGTTTGGATCAAGACTTTGATGAGGTTAGGTGATTGGTCCAGGTGAAACCCAGACAGAAACCCAAACTGATCTCTGTGAATAGGATATAGGCGAGTTATTGCCACTAGAAGGCACAGTCAAAGTCAAAGTTGAGTTTATTGTCGTACACACAAGTACATGTATGCACAGGTGCAAAGAAAAACTTGAATGACAACTTCCATGAATTTGATGATTGAGAGTAGGCTGATTAGCTGGTAATTATCTACATTGGATTTGTCCTGCTTTTTGTGAACAAGACATCCAATCTATTGGGCAATTTTCCACAACGTTGGTAGATTCAAGTGTTGTAACTGTACAGAAATGGTTTGGCGAGAGGCATCATTAGTTTTGGAGCTAAATCTTTAGTACTACAAGTGGCAGGTTGTTTGGTCTCATAGTCTTTGCTGAATCCAGTCCTCTCAGCCTTTTCTTGATGTTAGGTGAAATAAATCGAACTGGCTGGAGACTGCTGTTTGTGACCATGGGGCTCTCAAGAGCAAGCCAAGGTGGATCAGCCACTCAACACTTCTGGCTGAACATGATTGTGAATGCTTCAAACTTTTCATTCCCATGCAGCGTTGAGGATGGGAATGTTCTGGGACTCTCCTCTTCCCTCTTGCTGTTTCGTTGTCCACCACCATGATCAGCTGTGGTGGGACTGCAGAGATTCGATCTGGTCTATTGGTTGAGAGAGTGAGCTGTTGGGCTTCGAGCTGTCTCCGCTCTCTACTGCGTGGGCAGTAGTAAAGTCAATTGCTTTTGCAGTCTGTGATGCATCAACAGCACTACCGGGGTGAGCACTATGTGGCATTGTATGAAGCTTAAATATGATATTAGCCAGACTATGATTCATAGCTAGACTCAAACAACCCTGGAAAACTTGTGTCTTCAAAGTTTCTTTGCGTATCCGTACAGATCTATCCATTAAACCATTAGAGACTAAGGAGGAATTAATGTGTATTTGATGCTATTCCTATACTATGAATTGCAGATGTCAGTTTCAGCTTCTCAATTGTACATTCTGATGTTGTTCATGACCATAGATGTAAATCTTCAATCTATTTAGATCGAGCTTTGATAAGGGTCTCGTTGTCTTTCTGACAGAAAAAAATTGATGAGATGTGTCTGGAAAGGTCATATAAGCCACTTGCACGTTTCCAGAGGCTTTGGTAGTTACGTATTGGACTCTTGACAAATTGAAAAATGTTTGATTCCCCCACTAGTTGTGTATCTCAAGTCACTGGATGAAAATTAACATTCTCTTCTCTGCCAGTGATAAAGACAACACTTTATTGTTTGGGAATTGCTTACCTTCTACTTCTCACCCTCTTCCCCATCTTTGATTCATAGAAAATCCCTTTGTTCCCAACCTGAGCACTAAAGCTCAACTCTGACCAAAGTCACAGAGGAGTGTGCTACAACAAGTACCAACAGTTGAGTTAAGGATTTTAGGCGATCTTGGGGAAATAATATTGTTTTAAAAATCTCAGGAGCTTTGTTCTGTCAATTTTGGAAATGACGCTCCACTGGGAAGCTGGAAATTTTTCTTCAACCTCATACATTTCCAATTATGTGGTATTGGAATGTAACCAAATGAAAAATGGGAACCAGGAGGATTAAATGCTGCTACTGAGAAAAAAGATGAATGCTTTCCCAAAGTTCCCTGTGCATTTTTAAATTATAAAGTTAGACAGGGTTCATCAATCCTTTGATTTCAGTTATCACCTTTAGGTGTTTTTTCAAGCAGAGCCAAATCAGCTCACAATATTTTTGTGAATGTTTGTGTTTGTTATTTATTCCTTTTTGTGCATGAGAGAATGACATATTGGAGACACAAGAGGCTGCAGATGCTGGAATCTGGAGCAACAAACAATCCGCTGGAGGAACTAAGTGGGTCGAGCAGCATCTGTGGGAGGAAAGGAATTGTCAACTTTTCAGGTCAAAACGCTGCATCAGGGCTGAGAGTGTGAGAGTGGAGAAGTGAGGTGGCCAGTATAATGAGGAGGAGAGTGGTGAGAAAGGATTTGAAGGTGATTTCCCCCTCCCCTCACCTTGCTCCATCTGTTATTTTTTTCCTTTTTTCTTCTCCCTCTTTGTCTCCTTCCATCTATTATTCACCAGCCACTGTTTCTCAACTCCACCTTTGCTCACCTCCCCTACCTGGCACTACCTGCCTGTCATCTCACACCCCTCCTCAGTCCATCAACCCTCTCCTCTTCATACTGGCCATCTCACCTCTCCACTCTTAGTTCTGATGTCGGGTTTCAACCTAAATATTGAAAATTCCTTTCCTCCCACAGATGCTGCTCGAACTGCTGAGTTCCTCCAGTAGATTGTTTGAATGTCATATTGGATCCCTTTCTTTCTTCAATAACCCTTTCCTCAATTTTATTTAATTTCTTGCTCACCAGCCCATTTTCCTGCTCTTGCTGTTCTTCCTTTTCTGGCCCACCTTTGTTATGCTTCCCATCTTATTTGCTCATCTTCGGTTTTGGCTTGCCCATGTCTGGCCATGTCTCTCTTGTTTCTCATGGTCTCTGCTAATTCTCATTCTTCTATTTAATTACCTCTGCGCCAGGTAAGACCCTGAAAGCTGTGACTGATGCAGAGAGCTGGGACGTGGCTATGGTAAGGTGGGGAGAACACAGTGGGCAGGCAGTTACATACTGTCAGGATCAGTGCGCTGGGGGTCAAGCAATCTCCTTCTCCTCATTATACCGGCCACCTCACTTCTCCACTCTGGGATCCAGGGAGATTCCTTTCCAGTAAGCTAGAAAAAAAACTTTATTTTTGAATCCATACTGGACTGACTGGAAATCAAGGTGAGAGCCCACTGTGGTCTCTGTAGCTCTGAGTGTTTAACAAATTAAAACTCTCAAAATTCTGATCCAATGAGAAAATCATAAACCTATTTAAAAAAAACCAAGTCATACAGTGTATTGATTAGTTATGTAAGTTTTTTTCTCATTCTTTTTTTTATTCTAGCAATCATCCACTCCTTTCCTTACTCGACATGTTCTCCTTGTGTTTGTGACTCTTTTTCTCTCCTTCTCTGTTGTCTTTCATTTTTGGTAAAAGATGAACAAGTTCTGGGATCTGGAAATGAGGAATAAGGTATATAATTTAAGTATCTAATACAATATTTTTGGGTCAATTTGCGAGCAAACTTATGCTAACAGACAAGTAGATGATGAGGTAGAAGAGTGTGGATCCTTGGGAATAATAGAGATGAGGTTAGAATTAAACCTTGGGTCAAGATAGAGCACGTCACCTGTGAACTTCTTGAACCATTGGCCTAGCAAAGGTCTGATGTTTGTAGTGGGGGCTGAAGATAATATCTGTGATCTTAGTGTTGAGATGAGAGGTTCAAAATTCATCTTTGATCTAGGGAGAATAACATCTGCCAACTTTTGGCTTCGTTGACATTTTTGGGCAAGGATTTTGGATGTGAGTACAACATGGAGTTGCTGCTGGGTTGCATTTCTGCGCCAATAATTGAGGGCAAATTTCTGCATGTGAAGACTGACAATGCAGTGGCAGTGGATTGGTAGGCAGAGGTGGAAAGGTAGATCTCAACATGGAGATGGAATCTGACAATGAAGTCCAATAATGATCGTGTTATTAATATGTTTAGGGCTAAGCAGTGGTACATCTAGTAGAGCTGCTGCCTCACAGGGCCAAAGACCCAGGTTCAATCCTGTCCTCCAGTGCTGTCTATGTGGAGTTTGCATATTCTCCCTGTGACTGCAGAGTGGGTGTTCTGGTTTCCTTCCACATCTCAAGGAAGTACAGGTTAGTAGGTTAATTGACCACTGTAAATTGCCCCCATTGTGTAGATAAGTGGTAGGATCTAGGGGGAATTGATGAGAATGTGGGGAAATTAAAAAATGGGATTAATATTAGATTTGTGTAAATGGGTGGTTGTTGGTCACCACAGACGGTAGGCCAAAAGACCTGTTTCCGTGCTGTATCTCTCCATGACTATGACTATGTTGATGAGGTAGGAGATCTTTGGGAAAGGATGCCACCGCTGGAAGTGGGCTAGAGTCTTCCATTTAAGAGCAATTGCTCACATCTCTTCTGCTGTGATCTGACCTTATATACACCATATATGAATATTCAATCATTTTTCAGTATTTATACAGCATCTTTAATACAGCAAAAACACTCCAAGATGCTTCATTGGAGCAATACCAAACAAAAAAAAAACTCAAAGCCAAGATGCATAAGGAGATATTACAGTAAATGAATGTAGTAGACTTTGAGGAGCAATTTAAAGGAGAAAAGCAAGGTAGATAGGTTTTGAAAGGAGATTAAGGCCTTGATTGGTGACGGCACAGTTTCCATTGATGGAATGATTAAAACTCAGGGATACTTTGGAGGTCAGACCAGCTCTGATGCTTATAGGCTTGGACGATCTTGTAAAGATGGGCTGTGTAGGTCAACAAGTACAGAAGTGATAAGACTTGCAATGAGTTAGGGCACAGGCAGCAGATTTTTGGATGATCTTGAATTTATTGAGAATATAACAGGGAAGTTTAGTGAGCTGTCCTTTGGAAAATTCAAGTCTGGTGGTGGCAAAAGCAGAGGTGAAGGTTTCAGCCTGATATGAGCTGAAGCAGAGGTAGAGTTGGAAGTGGAAATAGATATTTTCAGAGATGGCATGGATATGAAAACAAAAACTTAATCATGGGCCAGATATGACACAGAGGCTGCAAACAGTTTTAGACAAATGTCAGGCAGAGAAATGTGGTAGATAGAGAGTTTGTTCAGGGACAAAAGATGATGGTTTTAGTCTTCTCAATATTTAATTGAATGAAACTTCTTCTCATTGATTACTTGTCAAACACTGACAAATGTATCACTCAAAGTAATCATCCAATGTTAGCTACCTGGTTCACTCAACTCTACCGCTCACCTACTGCACACTTTACATTGTTAAACTTATCCTTGTCTCTAATAAGGTTTAATGGTGAAGATGGGCATTCCACATGTGTTCAATGCTTAGATCAATGAATAACAGCAATAAATGCTGGAAATTCTTTTTGTTTTGAAACAAATGGTGTCTATGCTGCTCCCAGACCAGCCGTCAGTTATGGCAGGGTTTACATGCTAGGACAGGCTACAAAATGAAGTTGGACAGCATAGTCAACAACAGCGCATCACTTCCTGATGAGCTTAATGCATTCCATGCACGTTTTGAACAGAAGGGGATTGATTTGTCACCACCCACCCTGACAGCCTCCAATGCAACTGAACCTGTGGTCACTGTCGAGGATTTAAGATCAGTCTTCCAGAGAGTGAACATGAGGAAAGCATTTGGGCCAGATGGTGTGTCTGACTGTTTCCTCAGATATTGTGCTGATCAGCTGGCGAGAGTATTTGCAGACATATTTAACCTCTCCCTGCTTCAATCTCAGGTTCCCACCTGTTTTAAGAAGACAACTATCATCCCGGTACTGAAGAAAAGCAAGGTAATATGCCTTAATGACTACCAACCAGTGGCTCTGACATCCACCATCCTGAAGTGCTTTGAGAGGCTGGTCATGGCACGCACCAACTCCAGCCTCCCAGACAATCTCGACCCACTGCAATTCACCTATCACCAAAACAGGCCTACAGCGGACACCATCTCCCTGGCCCTACACTCATCTCTGGAGCATCTGGACTATTGTTTATTAGACTATTGTTTATTACTACAGCTCCGCCTTCAATACTATAATTCCAAGCAAACTCGTCACCAAACTCCGAGACCTAAGACTCAACACCTCCCTCTGTAACTGGATCCTTGACTTTCTGACCAACAGACCGCAATCAGTGAGGATAGGCAGCAACACCTCCAGCACGATTATTCTCAACACTGGTGCCCCACAAGGCTGCATCCTCAGCCCTCTACTCTACTCCCTACACACTCATGAGTGTGTGGCCAGATTCTGCTCTATCTACAAGTTTTCAGATGATACCACCATAGTAGGCTGTATCTCAAATAACGATGAGTCGGGGTACAGAAAGGAGATAGAGAGCTTAGTGACTTGGTGTCATGACAACAACCTTTCCCTCAAAGTCAACAAAGCAAAAGAACTCGTCATCAACTTCATAAAAGGGGGCGATGTACATGCACCTGTCTACATCAACGGTGCTGAGGTCGAGAGGGTTGAGAACTTTAAGTTCTTAGGAGTAAACATCACCAACAGCCTGTCCTGGTCAAATCACGTAGATGCCATGGCCAAGAAAGCTCACCAGCACATCTACTTCCTCAGGAGGCTAAAGAAATTCAGTATATCTCCTTTGACACTCACCAACTTTTATCGATGCACCATGGAAAGCATCCTATCTGGATTCATCACAGCTTGGTATGGCAACTGCTCTGCCCAGGACCGCAAGAAACTGCAGAGAGTTGTGGACACAGCCTAGCGTGTTACGGAGACCAGCCTCCCCTCCATGGATTCTGTCTTTACCTCTCACTGCCTTGGTGAAGCAGCCAGCATAATCAAAGCCCCCACCCACCCGGCTAATTCTCTCTTTTCTCCTCTCCCATCAGGCAGAAAATACAGGAGCCTGAGGGCACATGCCACCAGGCTCAAGGACAGCTTCTGTCCCACTGTGATAAGACTGTTGATCTTCATGATATTCCATTGTGTAAAATTCCAAAGACACTTTACTGTTTTTATCAAGGTATGCAGTGTTAGCCAGAGTGGCCTAATGAATATTGACTCAGAATTTAATCAGGGTTGCACATGGATCTTCCTTGCACCACTTACAACATTTAGGATTGTCAATAAAATAATTACTCTCAAGCTAAAATTGGATTCATCGCCCATCCAAAGTTTCTGGCAAATCTTCTGACTGAAGTGCTTCTTGACTTGTAGTGATGTTGCTGCCATGATAATGTTGGGTCTAGAAATCTATGCCATTGACCTAACGGTAATAAAGAAATGGAAATGTGTCAGGACAGAGTGTAGTTTGGAAAGTGATGATTCTTCAAGATATTCTCCTAATGCATGGTTGTAAAGTTTATAGGAGTAGGACCATCTTTCAAAATAACTTCAGTGAATTGCTGCAACATCCTGTAGATTTTCCATCACCAAACTCCACTGATCTGGAAGGGAGTGGGCTTTGAATGTTGTGGGAAGAGCTCGTAGCTTGTAGACACTGCACAGACACTTTCAGAGGTCAGAAGTGAGTGACTATTCACAAGATTCCCAGACTTAGTACTGCTTTTTGCTCTGTCTGCTTTAATTCAGCTTCAGGACAATGCTGGATAAATAGGGGATTCAGTGGTAGAAGGTTGTGAGAGAATGGCTGTTTTTTTTTGTTTTAGGTGATCATTACCTGAGCATTTGTTCTGAGTTATGCATGCATCTCCAGATATTTGTCACTCTGCACTGTAGTTCTCTGGATACTGCTTTAGGTTGGCAAGAGATCTTTCATTGTTGGACTGTTTAATAAAATGCAATTTCCCATTAGACCTTATTATTTATCCTAGATTTCTATTTTTGGGTCTTACTGTACTTTTGGTTTGGATGTTGTGTGCTTCTGTGGAAACATGGAGCCAACACTGATTAAATCTGTATTGGCAATGTTCTAAACGTTGAAGCTGAATGATTGGCAAAATGCAATGCCCTGTTTGAATTAAAAAATTATCAAAATGTGTATGTGTTTTCAATTAAAAATAATGCCAGAGGCAAGACTCTTTTACACCTTTTGTTGCATTGTTCAGCACAAAAAAGTAATATGTACCAAATCTGAATTTCGGACTTCTTCCCAAAGCATTTCCCTGCTGTGTCACAGAAGAAACAAAAGTATTTTAAAATACAAGTGAAGCTGAAGTCCACAGTGATACCAAACCCTCCAGAGCAGCAGGATTTTGTTAAATGTTGGAGCTGAATTAGTGGATCTCAGTTAAGCCAGAGTTGGGAAGTTGCAATTGACATCAGGGTCAGTGGGATGGTGCAGGGTAAGGTAACCAGAGTTTTAATCCCTCAGCATGATCCAGTGACCCTAGTTGTGGATATATGAGGGAGATTTGATTGGGCTGAGCTACACTGAAAGGTAAGTCTCTTGGAAATGAATGTCAACATGAATCAGCTCTCTTAGTAGGTAAGTTATATTAGAGCAGATTGTTGTTTAAAACATATATCTAATGAGAAATTGGTGAGTTACAATAATATGGAGAGATTGCATGGGATAAGGAATTAGATGCAGAATTACAGAAAAATAATGCATGCTACTCTTGTGGAAAAATACTTTAATGCTGGTCTTATAATTATTGCAAGTGGTTACGAGTAGCATCATGGAATAGAATATATTGGTTGCATGGTAGAACAGGGATTAGAATAGCCATCACTGCTGACCACAAGGATGAAGTCAGATTCATTAACTCTTTGACTGGCCTGTCTTATTCTGCATCATCTGGAGGTGGCCTTTTAAGATTTCTTTATTAGTCACATGTACGTTGAAGCACACAGTAAAATGCACCTTTTGTATAGAGTGTTCTGGGGGCAGTCTGCAAGTGTTGCCACAATTCCGGCGCCAACATAGCATGCCCACAACTTCCTAACCCTTATGTCTTTGGAATTTGTCAGTTGTCAGTTCATCAGTTTGGGTGATATTATGCCCTGACAAAACCTTGACTATGGTTGCTCATATGTTGTCTCATATATCAATATCTGAATATACTACTACACATACACAGATGGTTCAGCTATTCCAGGACACTTATGGGTTCCATAACTCGGTGGTCATGGGCCACAAACAATAAGTGAGTTGTTGAGAAAGGAAGAATAAAGCTTTGAGTTGCTCAAAGATTTGCACATTGTTTGTATGGGAATTCATCCTCAATCAGGTACTAAATGTGCAATATTATGCATATTTGTTGTAATCTGTCTTTGAATTTTGAAGCCTTTGAATTTCAGGGAACAATATATGTATCACATGTTTAGATTGTGAAACAAAGGACAAGTTTCTACCTTGGTGATACGTTGTGAAGTTTTTAGTTCTTTAGTGGAATCACACAAGTTTTATTAGAATGCATCAGTTTCCCATAGAGTCCATTTTTTGGCTGCTGAGTTTCAGGTTTGCCTTTTAACTTGCTGGATGTTGAAGAATGAATGAGTGGGTCCCAGTGGGGTAATGCTCACTGAATTAGTTTTTGCAGGATCACATTGTTTGGTAGTGGTGAGAGTTGGAGGTTGGTGGAAGCTGAAAGCTGGCATGTAGCTCTGATGCTGGCCCTCTTCGTGGATCCAGTGTGTACTAAGGCCATTGTCATATCAATGAAAATAGCTGTTTTTATCATCTTGCTCTTCCTGCCAAAAGCTTTGGAATACATACCACCAGGCTCAAGGACAACTTCTTTCCCATTCTTATAAAATTCTTGGACAGGCCTTTTATATGATAAAGATGAACTCTCAATCTACCCCATCGTGGCCCTTGCATTTTATTTGTCTACCTGCACTGCACTTTCTCTGTAATTGTAATATTCTATTCTGCATTCTGTTTTTTCTTACTTTTGTACTACCTTGATGAACTTCTGTATAGAATGATCTATCTGGATGGCATGCAAACGAAAGCTTTCACTGTATCTCAGTATATGTGGCTATAATAAACCAATTACCAATTACTAATTACCAATTCTTCAGCGGCTACAGAGGCAATCCGTTCTGGTAACTCCTGTTTGTCTCAAAGTCACTTTGTTACGTGATGGAGACTTTGGCAACCCCAGCCATTCTGTGCACACAAGCTGGTGCTTGATAAAGGAAGCTTCCATGTCTATCTAGCTGTGTGAAACACATTCTTTAGCTTAATAATGACTAATTTGATCACACATCTATTGGTGATTTGGCATTCATTATAGTTTTGGGGGATTTCAGCATTGTGAGGCTTCTAGCAACCCAATGAGTATCCTTTGTCTCTTCACAGACACCTGTTAAATATACCTGCAAGTTCAAATCTTGGCAGTGCAGTGGGAATCTGGCATACTCCTTCAGAAATATCTTTTTTTGATTGCCGAGCGTTTAATGTAGTTTGCTGATGAATATTCGATTCCTGAACTGTACTGTGCTTTCACCTTGCTTTTGCTGGACCACTTACATGAAGCCAGGGAACCAATAAATGGAACATTAGACTTAAAAGTGTGTTGAAGTATTGCTCCAATTAGCACATGCTAGTTGCCAGCCTGCTTCACCCAAAGGGATTGCCATCAATCAGCCTAACATATTTGAGTTAATTGTGGAAGTTGATAGTTTGGAATGGGCTTTTAGCTACATGTGATTTTTGCTGGATTAATGCCCCTTAACCAAACCCCAACACTCATGCATCAATTTATGCTCCAACTCTTCACTCCTTGCCAAACCCTTTGTGGCTTTGCTTGCTGCTGAGATCAGCATCATGTAGTATCCATTTCCCCCACTGTAATGGGTTGGTTGAACCCTAGGTTAAAGCAATGCCTGCTGCTCAAAATAAGAGTAGGCTCGTTCCATGTTCTGCAAAGTGGGAGAACTGTCTGCCTTGTTTATACCAACAAAGTGGCTCTTTCCCTGTTCTTTATGGTGGCTGGGAGCTAAGTGGATGCTTTAACCTCCCAATGCTACTACCAGTCAGAATGCGGATGTTTTTTGTGAATACAGCATGCAAACACACTGAGAAAGAGTGGTTTCATTGAAAGCTGAAAGCATAATATTCTGAGATTGCAATTTTGAATGCATTTGTATATAAACAAAATTGCCAGTAATCTAGAGCAGATCAGATGGCACATGTGGAAAGTTAACCTATTCAGAGTTTTTAATAAATGCCAGAAAGAGAATTATCAGAAAAAAACATGGCTGTAAGCTAAACAATGGTATATCAGAACAGAGTTCGTGTTTAAAAAGTGTTGTAAAGGTAAAGAGTAAGGGAGGTGAAGAGGTTCAGAACATAAGAACGTAAGAACATGGGAGCAGGAGTAGGCCACTCGGCCCCTCAAGCCTGCCCCACTGTTTCTTCTTTTGTGCCAGTTCTCCATAGCCCTTAATTCCCTGATCTTTCAAAAAAATTACCTGCTTACTTTTTTAAGTAGCCCCAATGACCTGGCCTCCACAAACTACTGGGGTAAAAATTTCCAGAGACTCACCACCCTTGGTGAGAAGTTCCTACACACCTCGGTTTTAAATAACTGCCCCATGATCTTGTAACTATATCCTCTCATTTGAGATTCCCTCAGTAGTGGAAACATCTTGACATCTAAATATCATACCTCCTAAGGATCTTATGTGTTTCAAGAAGATCATCTCTTATTCTTCTAAGCTCCAAAGAATATAATCTAATTATCAGTTAGCGTAATGCTATTACAGCACCAGTGACCTGGGTTCAATTCCCACTGCTGTCTGTAAGGAGTTTGTATGTTCTCCCTGTGTCTGCGTGGGTTTCCTCTGGGTGCTCCGGTTTCCTCCCACATTCCAAAAGACATACGGGTTAGGAGCTGTGGCCATGCTATGTTGGCGCCGGAAGCGTGGCGACACTTGTGGGCTGCACCCAGCACATTCTCAGTAATGCAAAAAGATGCATTTCACTGTGTGTTTTGATGTACATGTGACTAATTAATAAATATCTTTAATATCTTTATATCTTGTCATAGGACAACTCTCTGATGCCAGGTATTAGCCTGGGGTGAGAATTCCAGAGCTTAAGACCTTGGCAACTGAATGAGTAGCCCAATGATGAAGCAATGAAATTGAGACACAAGAGTCTGCAGGTGCTGGAAGCTGGAGCAGAAAATAAACTGCTGGAGGAACTCAGTGTGTCAGGCAGCATCTGTAGTGGAAAATGGACATTTCGGGTCAAGACCCTTCATCTGCAGCAATTAAACTTGGGGGTAATCAAGATCGAGAATGGGAGCAGTGTAGACATCTCTCAGATGGTCATAAAGCTGGAGGGGATTACAGAAAAGGAGTAAGTTAAAGCCTAGGATGGATTTGATAACAAGATTAAGGATTGAGGCACTGAAGTCAAGGTAAGCCAGCAAGCCCAGGTTTGTGATGCACAGTGGTGTAAATTAGGATATGGGAAGCAGGGTTTTGGATAATCTCAACTATATAGAGAGGCAAACAAGGGAGGCCAGCCAAGAGTGCTTCAGAATAGCCAAGTCTAGCTGTAATGGACAAGAGTGTCAGCAGCAGACTAGCTGAGGCAGGGCGGAATTGGGAAATGTGATGGAAAAAATGGTTCACAGATTTAAATCACTTGAGCTCCTGCAATAACTAATTATCTTGTCCGAAACCACTGACGTTCAGCTTGCAGCATTCTATTAATGGATAATTCAGAAGTTTGAAAACCCTCAACCCAGACAGTGCCACCAAACAATGGGAGCGCACAATTTTTGACAATGATGTTAAATAACTTCACAACTGTGAATCTTGTTAGGATGTTTTTTGAAGCATGCTGTTAAATTGCTGTTTATTCTAAGAATTGTGCCATAGGCGAAGGAGATCAGCTGCTTTTATTTTGTGTTTTGGCAAGAGCTGGGAAGAAATTCATTCATAATTTGGCTTCATTTAATCTTGTAAACAATTGATTCCAGGAAAAACCTGAGTCTTTGGTGGAATTCCAGTTGCCATGAGGCACTGTTGACTTTTACACCACATCATCAGAACTTATGTTGAAAGTGATGTCCAACAGCTGATAGATATTGCACCAGCCCAGAATGGTGGTGTACTACTTTATGGATAGCAATCAGGAACAGGAAACTTCTTTGAGTTCCTGCCTGATTTTTGGCCTTATAATCTAGGCTGATTCAACAAAATATATCATGTTGACTGTAGCACTCTTTAAACACAATTGAAATAATGAAGTTCAACTTTTATAACTTTATTATTTTGATTATTTTAAATAGGTAATCGCCAATAAAATCATTGGATTTACCACAGTTCGAGGTTAGTACTGTGATAGAGTTGAACTACTACATACAATTTAGATGCTTTAGTCCTTGTACTCTGAACTAAGAGCTGGATCAAAGGGTGCTGATATAACTGTACTCCCCTTTGCTGCTGGTGTATGGGGCTCCCTGACATGTATGTTCCAGGCATCTGTGGAAAATATTGATTAAGTTCACTGACACTTGTTCTAAACCTGCAATATGTAAATAACTGCACATTGTACTCCGCTTCTGAATTTCAATGATGAGTTCTAACTCCTGGTAGCATTTTAAGTCTTTTCAAATCTGGATCCTATGAGGTCAATTTGATCCCAATGAAATTTTATGGTTTAGATGGATGTGTCGGACATGATTGGTACAGAAGCTTTGAGATTGGCGTGGAATACAGCTGCCTCACCCACCTCTAGCTTCCGGCAAAAGCATCATATATGCTGGGGAGTGCATTATTGTGTTGTGGTCAATTGTTAAACACTTAAAGCAGCAACACTTTATTTATTGCTTCTTTAAGCTGAACTCCACAAGGTACTTAAATATCATTTTCATATATTGGTGAGCACTATCTGTAGTTACATTGAATTTACATCCATTGCCCCAGCAACTGACCTGCATCCCCCCCAACATTTCCCCTTCACTCCCTAATTCTGTGAAGCTTCTGAAGTTTTTGGGCCTCATTCTTTCTATGTGGCAGTGAACAGTCCAACCACTGGTTCAGAAGGAATGCTGCAGGCTGCTTGGGGAACTGAGAAGAAAAAGTAATTCTAACTGTATTTTCAACATTACTCAAAACCATTAAGCTCCAAACAACGGCAGACTACATTGGATAACTACAAAGGCCTCAGTGGAATTACTAGCTTGCAAGCTATTTTGTTAAAAAGCTGTAAACTAATTGGATGATAAATATCCATGAAACAAAATTATCAATATTTTCCCTATGGCTTTAAGATTTAAAAAAAATAATTGTAAGTTATTGCACTAAAAATTGTAATGGAAAGACTGTGTTAATTCTGGCTGCTGCGCAGAAATATCTGAGCTTCTTCCAGTCTCCAAAGAGAAATCGATTTACTGCAGTTTATCCTGAAGGCCAGCCATGTGGAATGCAATGAAAGCTGTTTGATTTAGTTCATAAAAATGCGTGTTGTGAAGCTGCTTGGGCCAAGTTAGACACATAGAGAGCCACAGACAGGAACAGTAACCCTTTAAATTGGAGCCTGAACACTTTCCAGCTCACGCAGAACTGTAATATAATCTGTAACAAATTACTGAAAATTGACTTTGTAAAGCTATCGTTATGTGGATGCAGAGTTGAACAGTGTTTCCTTTATGGAGAACAGTTGTCTGTCCAGTTAAAACATCAATAGCAAATAATATGGTATTTAAATGTGTCCATATACTTCCTCTTGGTTTAAGTTGAAGATTAGTTTTTAGGAAGAAATATATATGTTACAATAAAGAGAAAAGTAGTTCTTGCTTCTTCTAAACCTTTAATGATAATTTTATATCTTGGTGATTATGGAACTAATTCCACATAGCCGTTCAGGATGTGCATAATGGGAAATCAAAAATGTATAGTTATAATTTTCACCCATAATTTACAATCATTCACTACTTGCAGGCACAGCCACCACCGGGAGCCTGGGACCACACCTAAGCAATTGAGTAGGCCAATGACTTTTCAGAGTAGAAAGCCTATTGAACATTGGTTCACTGGAGTTCTGGTCCTTCCAAAGGTAAATGGTATAGTACTGAACCATACGGAGCAGGCTTGGTCTGTGCTTTATGCTGAATCTACTGAAATCATCACAATCCATGATTTGCGGATGGGAAAAGTGAAAATAGGGACATCTCCTGATGGTGGAAGTAGTGATGATAGGATTTGAGCCAGGACAACAACTTGCATCTATGTGTTGTCTTTAATGTACTAAGCCAACCCAAGGGGCCTCACTACAGTCATTTCAGATCAAACAAAATTTGACATGCCACTTAAGCAGACTGAGGACATTGGACTAAGGGCTTCGATGGAGAGGAAATCTCAAAATAGAGCAGAGAGAGGGGACTGTTTTTGGTCTTCCAGAAGGTATTTGAGATGTCTCATAAAAGGTTAAGGCACCAGTGTTGGATGTAATGTATTGGCAATAATAGAGGATTGGTTAACAGGGAGGAAGCAACAAGTAGTGATAAAGGAGTCATTTTCCGGTTGGCCTCTATGGTGTGTGGGGTACTGTGAGGATCAGTGTTGGGATCACAACTGTTTACTATATTAGCTGACTGAGAGGAAGGAAGTGGATGTGTGGTAGTCAGATTTGCAGACAACACAACAAAAGTTGAGAAGACAAGTTGTGAAGAGGATACAAATAGTTTACAGGAATATTGATAGGTTAAATGAGTGGGCAAAAAGTTTACAAATGGATTATAATATGGGAAAATATGTTCATTTAAGAAGGAAGAACAAAAAAACCCAAAGTATTACCTAAGTAGAGAAAAACTGCAGAAAGCTGCAGCACAAAATGATCAGGGGGTCCAGTTCATGAAACACAGATAGCTAGCACACAAGTACAGCAGGTAGTGGGGTAGAGCTCAAAGAACATTGGCCTTACTTCAACAGGGATGGAGTATAAAAGTGGGGAAATCTTACGCAACTGTACAAGGCAGTAATGGCATCATGTCTAGAGTACTGAAAACAGTTTGCAACCCCCTTTTTAAAGAAAGGTATTATCTCATTGGAGACAGTTCAGAGAAGGTTCACTAGAATGATTGTGGGTAGAGATTGATTGTCCAATGAAGAAAGGCTGAACGGATTGGGAATCTACTCATTGAATTTGGGAGATTGAGAATAAGAACAGTGGACACCAATAAATTTAAGGCTGAGATAGACAGATTTATAATGACTAAGGGCATCATGAGTTATGAAGAAATTGCAGGAAAGTGCACATGAGGAATGTTGGATCCACCATGATCCTATTGAATGGCTCTGGGGCTGACTGATCTACTCCTGTTACTGCTTCTTATGGTCTTGTAGAGATGTAGGTTTATGAACAGCATTACACTGCTGTTTTAAGGGTTCTCGCTTTATCTTGCCTGTTTGCCGACATAAAGCAAATTCACAAACTGTTTTAATGTGAACTATTTCTGAGGTGCAATAGAAGTTCCAGTTCTCAACTAACTTTGCTAAAATAGCAGATGGATAAATCTCAGTGTTTTGAATCAGAGGAAATGTGAGGTAGATGTAGAACTCTAAAACAAAAAAATCTGGGACTGAAGGTATAATGATTTCAATTTATTGATTAATATTCATTTACAAACAAAGGGCATCTACAACTTTCGTAGTCATTTAATTCACTGTTCAACTATTTTATGCAAAAATCCTTGGAAAAAAATGAGATTACATTATTTACAGTTGTGTGATCATGTTATCTTGCCAAGCTATTCAGTAAAAGAAATAACAAAGATACAGAATATCTCAGGTTCACAATAATATTAAACCGCATCAAATTAAATCTGTGTGATAGACCTTTCAGGTTACCTTGGGTGAGTGGGGATGAATGTTCTGGGGAGTAATCACTTTCCTCTCCACACACAATGTTGGCACAAAGAACTCCACGTTAAGGTACAGCATGGATGTGGCTTGGAGTTCCAGATAATGTGTCTTCACTTTACTTCAGAACAGCTTGTACAACGTCAATACCATTTGTGTTACCTTACTCACAATGGCTGCCATTAATGGCTTCTATGAGAAAAATCAAAAACCAGGATTGAGGCTTGTTTAGTGTTCAAACAAGCGAAGCAAAGCTTTCAACCCACTTCTGAGTGATGTTTTCAGGACTCGTAAGGAGACAGAATTTAAGTGCCAGTGTGGTTAGAGGACAGCTCCAATCCTCAGTGTTAATCAATCCCTTTAAAAGGCACATTTTGTTAAAATGCCCTGTTTCTCAAACTGACAATTAAGATTGATGTCTGCAATATGTACGATACTATGTACTGACTGATTGCTCTGATATTCTTGTTATTATCTTTAATTAATATCCAGAAAATAAACATAATATATATTTTCTTAACAACATCTCATCTCTTCCTTGCCTAAGCATTTTTCCACAGATGTTGATTGCCCTTAATCAAATGTGAACTTTGATCAAGAATTTCAAGAAACTACAACTGTAGGGAGGACAGCAGAGCATAAACATCCTCATACGTTGTTTGCACCTGCCACTTCCTTGAAGAGTCTCCAGATATTCGTTGCCACAGAGGGCTGTGGAGGCCAAGTCATTGGGTGTATTTAAGGCAGAGACTGATAGGTTCTTAATTGGTAAGAGGGTTAAGGGTTATGGGGAGAAGCGGGAGAATGGGGTTGAAAAAATAAATCAGCCATGATTGAATGGCAGATCAGACTCGATGGGCCAAATGGCCTAATTCTGCTCCTATACCTTATGGTCTTATAACGATGGGGGAGAGGGTTGTAGGATACTCCTTTATCATCTGTCTCTCTCCAGACTGAGAATAACTAAGTCGAAGTAATTAGGGGAATGAAATGAGGGGATAGTGTTCAGTTGGTAGTATCTACTGCCTCTGAGTTAGATGGTTGTGGGTCAAAACCCATTCCAGAGACTGGGGAAAAATCTAGGATGTCACCCCCACGTAGTAATGAGGGAATGCCACTTTGTCAGAGATCATAAACCAAGGCCCCCTGATGGCACCTTGCAGTTTATAGGGGAGGGTATGGTGGAAAGGGAGATTGGATGCTATTGTTGTTTTATTCGATTACACCAGTGACTACCTTGTTGCCTATAAAGCTAATTAAGAAATCTTGATGGGATCTACATAAATATAACTTTTTCCATTTTAACACCTGACCCATACAATAGTCACGAGCAAATGCATACAATAAATCCACTGAGCCATTGGGGTGCAGGGGCTGAAATGCTATTTGCCATCTGTGATCTAACCATTACGTTGGATGTGAAGTTCACGAATGGCAAATGTGTTCCCTGGGCAAGAGCCAAACAATCTGACCTGAGTAGTGATTGAATTTTCAGCAGTCTGACAGGCGCTGATAACTCATTTTTGTATGCCAGCACTGCCTAGTTCCTCCTGGTTTATTTCTCTCACAAGCTCCTGTTGGAGTTACTCTCTGATTCTAAATAAAGCATTTACTGCATGCTGGATAAAGACCCTTTGAGCAGTAAGTTATTGAGAAAACAAACCACATCACAAAGTGAGCCTGCACACTCACTGTGGGTAATACAGTCCAAGGTTACTCTGAGGTTTCCTTTTCATTAAGACACTGTAGTGTCATTTATCCAGCTGTCCTTTCAAAAAAAAATAAATGGGTCTTCCAATTCCTGAGTTGGCAAAGACAGTATGTAACTGAACCAAGGAGCCAGATCACGTATCAATTACTGCTGAGTTAATAGATGATAAAATTCCTGCTCCTGTAAATGTGTCCATGTGGACCCGAGCTTTCTTGGCTGCTCTACTGCACCCCCTATTATTAAATAGCCCTCTCTCTATCTAGGCTCACAGATGATGACCAGTATCCACTGAATTATACCCTAGCAATCAATGCAGACAAAATAAAAGAGCCGCAAAAAGCAAGACAATATTTTAAGCTTGATACACCCTATGTTTCTTTCTTTCATTATGTACATCCAATCCTTGGCATCAACTTTCAGCTGGCATAGCCAGGATGAACTGGCTTGGACCATCTTCCAAGAGAAGGGTACTTCAGCTAAGATAACAGTATAACATTTAGTGTAACATTTAATGTAAAGTAAAACACATTGCATTCATAGTGGCAATATGCGACCTACTTTTTCACCCTACTGTACAGGATGCCATCAAAGTTAGCAGTCTTGACCTGGACTTCAAAATAAAGGAAAATCAATTCAAACACTCATTTATATATTTTTAAAATGGAGATCTTAAAACTTCTGATTGTCCCAGACTTTGCATAACTCAGGTGCAACATGCGTAGAATGTGCCTATATTGGCCAAGTACCTTGGGGAGCAGGACTCTTTAATCATGCATTATAAGCACCATCCCACTCCCTGCACAAAGCTCTCTACAAGTACTAGCAAAAAGTTACAGCTATGACTTGCTTTAATAGCCTGCGACCACACTAGTCTTTTTTTTCCTTCAAACAAACTGAGAGTCTCACGGAAATAGAACTAATGTGGTCAAAGTGCGTCAAGCCAAAAATGATTAATATAAATGCTACATTTGAAGTAGTCAATTTAAAGTAAGTCATGAATAATTTATATATTGTTACATCCATTGCTCAACACAATAGGTAGCTTCACTCTATAGTTGCCAGTACAAGTTTAAGACAATAGTTGCCTGGCAGACTGTTTACGTTTTTTGTGATAATATTCAGAGAACCTCCATCTTTCCACCTTGTGTTTCTGCTCCTCAAATTATTTACACCCTGATTCATCACTCTCTGCTCTATATCCTCCTGTTTTATGTCAATTTCACAAGTAGTCAGTTTCTACTAGAAGTCTTATCTTGGAACTGTTTAACAATGGAACGGGGACTGTGATACAACTAATCTGTGAGTGCCTCACCATGTCATGAATATCACCTCCCCCACCCTACCACAACATCATGAGTGGCAGAACAGCAAAAATACTGGTTTGGGTTTAGCTCAGCTAAAGATCAACCTGGGTTGGCCTTTGGACAAAATGGAACATACGGGATAATTAAACAATGAATAACCAGGAAATTGCTGTATTTTGTGCTGATCACGATCAAGGAGATTGTTTTTCTTGTTGTTCTATACAGATGTGTTATGAAGTCATGGTGGTGAGAGGGATTAGTATACTGTCAGGCAATTATTTCAGCATCATCTACTAGGTTCCTGCATACTCAGTAAAATTCTCTCCATTCTGGACCAACAATGGGATGCCAAATCAATCCCTGAAAATGACACCAGTAACTTCCCACATCAGCCATCTTGCTGACTCTTTGACATTGTTAATGGATGCCAAATTCAGTGCCAGTTTTGTGTGGTGAGGGTTTGAGCCGTCTTGGAAATAGACCCCGGTCAGAATATAGATGTCATAGGTGATGTGGTGGTGGACCTATATGCTTCAATAAACTGCACTCTGTATCTATGGGTGTGGACATTCTGTGTGATCCTGTTGGACTAAAATTCATGTGGTGTGCCTGATGCGTAACATTGAGACTGATTGGAACATATTCTATAGTAGGATCCTGAGGAATCATCATGTATTTTAAGTGTTCTGGCACTACCCCTTTTGCTCTACTGTGCCTTACAGTTGGATTCCATTAAATCCAATATTTAAAGCCTTGGCTCCACGTTTGCCTCACACACTGGGTGTGATTCTAGTTTCCAATAATCAGCCGCTCTTCATTATTTATTTCCATACTTCCAGTTGCAAATCACCTAAGCGCCACTACTTAGTAAGCACTAATAATAGTTAACAATGCCTCAACCCATTCTAAGTTGAATCAAAAGTACACTCCTTGGAGGAACTCAGCAGCATCTGGTGGGAGGGTGGGGCGTTCTGAATACCAGAAACGTCGACAATTCTTTCTCCCCTGCAGAGGCTGCTCGACCCACTGAGTTCCTCCAGCAGATTGTTTGTTGTTCCAGATTCCAGCATCTGTAGTATCTTATGTCTCCAGTACACTCCTCAGATTTTCCATGGATTTCAGAGAAGAATTTCACATGCCTAATATTTATACTCCAATTTATACTCTTTTGTAATGCCCCAGTTAAAAAGGCATTGAGGTGTGAAAGACCTTAAGGTGAAGTGAAGCTGGTCATTGTGAACATGGACTAGGTGGCCACTTCAAAATTAAGCCTAGATTTAGAATTCCATCCAATTGGAAGTGATGTGGTGAATTGAAATATCATGCTTGGAATGGAATTTTCACTGTACTTGCAATGGAAAATCTCCGCTTAGTCACTGTGAATTGCTTTTCCGCTCACTAGTGCTATGGAACAAAACAACACCCCCACTTACAAGAAGAATCTAAGTTTGGCTTCTCATCTTTATTCTTTTTTAAATTCCAGGCATCTCTTGTTGGAATTTTAACAAAATGATTGTTTAGATAATTTGAGTTGAGCAGCTTTGATTCAATAATTTCTGATCACTAGTTTCTTTCAAGCATTGAAATTGTTTGCTGTTATTCTCATTAACATTATCAGATAATTCATCATAAATGAAAATCAGAAAAACTTCAGGTGTTAGAAATCTGAAATAAAAACAAAAAAATTGCTCAAAATGCTCAGGCAGCATTTGTGGAAATGTTTCGGGTTCAAGACCCCTTGTCTATCCTTCTCTTAACACAACTCTGTTTCTCCTTCTAATGATGCTGCCTGACCTGCTGAGTGATTCCAGCACTTTCTGTTTTCACTTCTTTCTCATAAAAATATTTTCCACTATCAGAATTGGATTGGATGTCCAAAGCAGATAGGCCCTCCTCTTTGAAAACAGAGGGAATAAAACATTCTTTTCTAAAATCTATGGGTACGATGGCCAACTCTATACTCTTGGTGATTATGCATGTTTACCTAACAATTTTCCAACCAGTGCTGCCTTTGTTTGTCACGTACATGTTTTATGGTATAGAGCATGTGAATCATCACTGAGAAAATAACAGGAGATCCCAAATTGAAAATCAATCTTACAGATTAACGATTATAAACAAGATTCTTACAAGTCAATGCAACATTAATATACAGGTGTTTGCACAACAAAATATGTTGAAATTAGAAAGTAAGGAATATCTGTGCACTTGGCAGTGACAAGCCTTTGGATGTCCATCATATATTTACCAAAATATTCTGACAGATTTTACAAGTTGCATAGAATGACTCAACAATAAAGCACCGAGTAACAGTTTTCAAAGGAAGCATATTGAAGAGAAGCAAGAATATGTAATGAGGTGGAGCCATGTCAACTCGCTGCTTTCGTGGGGATGAATGAGGCAGCTGAGAAATCCAGCTCTGTCTTAACCTGCTGAAGTCGCTTGCATAATATGTGTATGTAGTGGGGTGAGATTTATACAAGAAAGAAGCAGACAAACCAACCAATGTTCTTAAACCACATAGGCTATGACTTTATATTCCAGGTTATTTGTTATATGTACTTCTGAAGCAACAAGATTCTAACGTATAATTACTACCAGTTTCTAATAGTTACCGCAGTGCAATTAGAGAGGTTAAAAACCAAGTATTCCCCTTGCTGCTGATCAATACATGTATCCTTTGTTATAGTGCTGTGAATTGATGCAGCCAGCGTCTGGCATGTAGGTGGTATTCTCATCCAGATGTGACAGGGGTACAGTGTCCTCTTCGTTCACATGCCGATCAAATTCCGACTTCAACAGTGGCCGCTGATTGTCAGGGAATGCCAAGGAGAAGAGTGCTTCCGGTTCACAGACAAACTTGTACACATACCGCTCACCAGCCACCTGAAAACACCAAAGGCCATTGGAGTATGTGGGAGCAAATATCTCGTCTATAAAAGGACACTTGCAATGTCTCACTTCACTGCTTGATTCGTGGTTCTAATTAATCACCTAATTTTTTCCCTTCAAATTTCATTAATGGTTCATGACAAAAAGATTTTTCCATCACCCCCGCAACCATTTTTCATTTTTGATTTTAGATATGAATTTTAATGGTAGCTTGATCATGGGAGAGGGCTCAGAACCTGCTCCTGTCCTCAGCCAACATTTTTACACACACACACACACACACACACACACACACACACACACACACACACACACACACACACACACACACACACACACACACACACACACACACACACACACAGAAGCTTCCTAGGAAGACCTAATATCACCCCTCACCAGCATGGAAATTCTTAGCCATTTGTATTGACACATGAGATCAGACAGAAGTCTAATCTTGCTCGATTCCACATCGGGAAATGCCCATATTTCCCTGAAGTTTAGAGCAGAAAGGACCTCAACAATAGATTGAAATATTTGAAACTTGAGCTCAGTTCCTGAACCAGCAAATTGGTTGAAAAGCATTTTACCCTGACATTTTTCCCCATCACAAATCATTAATAATACAATCAGGATGCACCCGATCCAGTTGCAGATAGATTGGAGTCCACAGTAAATGCAGAACAAAATATGTTTTCATCATATTAATAACCTTGTTCCAACTGTTAACAAATGTTATCGCTCCCTTAATTAAAAAAAAACACATCTGTTATCCTTTACCCTATCTGGCTTCTCACCGTTGCCAAAACCTGCCAATTTCTCTCCTTGGGCTCAATCAGGCAATTGATGGGTATATCAGTCTTAAAATGTGAAAGCACACATCGTAACCTACAATGGCTCACACAGTTTAGCCATGTAAAGTTTCTTAGCTTCCTGATCGCACAGACGTTTGTGTTACAACTCTTGGACTTCAAGGGGTGTGGGAAGTGGGAGGAACTGAAAATCAGCCAGGGCATTTATAGCAAACCAGCTTGTTGAAAAGACGAGGCTTTATGTGACTTAACATGGCGACATCATAAATAATGCATACAAATCACGGTGAAAAAAATAAAAACAAGGAGCATTAGAGCACGTGTTATTTTGACATTGATTACATTTGCTGTTTTATTTTTTTTCCACTCAGACCAACCCTTGAGTGCATCAACCCCTCTGGCATGTGTCAGAACTACCAGATGGCCAGTCTAGGCCTGCATAGAGATTTTAATGCTGACTTCACCATTCTGGCCCAACAAGACTGATCACTCTGCAAGCGTGCATACACTGACAGATCAGCCAAACGTTATGGGAGGTTAAACTTAAAGCTAGCTTGCTGGGCTACAAAGACAGTGCTCTCCTTTATGAATGAATTGGAGCCTGTCTATGATTGGGCTGCTGAGAACTGGAGTCTTGATCAGTGACCTGCAACAGAAGGCACTGCAGCCAGATGGAGAATGGTGGCAGGAGACCTCCAATGACAGAGTGTTAGCTGGCTGGGGATAAACCATAAGACTTAGAGCTCGCTGTGGATGGGAGGGGAGGTGGGAGGAATAAAGTTATAGATAAACTATCTTTGTAAATATTTTACAGAACATATACAACAGGGAAGAAGCTCATTTGGCTCAACCAGTTCTATGCTGATGAGTATGCTTCTCTCTGTCTCTCATCACTCCTCATTGAACACTATCCGTATAGCTTTCAACTCTCATCTACCTAGCTTACCCTTAAATGCAGCAATACAATTCATCTTAACCTGTGGGTATGAGTTCCATTTTCTGGTCACTCACTGGGTAAGGACATATCTGACTTTTCAGTTTTTCCCACATGGAGCAACTGTCTTTGTCTACTTTGGCAAAATCTTAAAGACCACCATTTGGTCATCCCTGCCTCCCACTCTTTACCAGAGAACCCCAGCCTGTTCTTTCTTTCCTGATAGCTATAACGCAGCAGTTTGATAGCAATCTTGCAAATCTTATTTTGCAATCACCCAGAGCTTCCAAATATAAATTCTGTTTTTAGGGCTAGACAGCAGATCTTAAACAAATAACCAACAATGAAGAAAATTGATACTCAAAAATCTTGATGGAGATACAGATCTTATATTTCACTATTAAGGTTCTTAATTTAATGAGTGAATTAAACTAACCTTTTGCATGATGCCCTTCTCGTAATAGTAGCGAAGGGAACGGCTAAGTTTATCGTAGTTCATGGCAGGTCTGTTCTTCTGCATTCCCCAAAGTCTTGCCACCTGTAAAATGAGGAAATTCTGGTTACAATGTGTTCACAAATAATAAATGACTCTGCTCTTTACTATCAACTGTTCAGAGGCTATGTAAACTGAAGGTATTATTATTATTTGGTCTTTTCTGCAGTCAAGTTTTATGAACTCAGAAGTCTGAAAAGATTCAGGGGCATGAAACAAGATAACAAAGCAGACCAGTTGGGGCCTGCCAGTGACTATAGGAGCTAAAGCATCTGCCTAAATTCACATAGTATGTTAGCATTTGGATGTAGACCTTTGAAACAATCATACAGCTGAAGAAAATAAAAACACAAAACTGGAGGAACTCAGCAGTTTGGGAAGCATCTGTGTGTGTGTGTGTGTGTGGGGGGGGGGGGGGGGGGGGGGGGGGGGGGGGGGGGTGGGGGGGTACGGAGGAATTGATGACATTTCAGGTCAATACCCTGCATCAGGACTCAATCAGATTCCAGCATCTGCGGTCTCAGGTGTCTCCATACAGCTGAAGAGTCCATTTGAAATGCTGGCCAATCTGCTTTCCTTAGTTATTGATGAACCATTAATATAGAGCATGATAATTATTCTAGGTGTCTTAGACAATATTCAGCCCTTAAGCTACATCAGTGAAAGCAGAAATACCTGGTCATTCCTACATTGCTGTTTACAGAAGGTGGTTGCGTGCAAATATACTGCCAAAGTGTACAACAGAGACTACATATCAGAAGTATTTTATTTACAGTAAATTGTTTAGGAACATCCAGGGGGTTAATTTAAATAAGGTCTTTCTTTCTCTTTTTTACCCTGTTGAGTATCCCCAGCTTTTTTTTTGTTTTTCATCGGAATTCCAACATCGGCACTTTTAAAAATAAGTCACATTTCCTTTGTAATATTGACTGTTGTGGCATCTCTACTGCGGCAGGTACGTATTTAAAACAATGGATATTGAAATCATCTTCAGTAGGTTGGTTTGAATCCACATATATAACAGTGGTAGTGTGTTGAACTTAGTTAATAAAAATAAGTCCAACTGAAGTCACCCGCTGGAAGTATGGATTTGGCAATAAAATCATCTGCTGTCACTGAATAGCATACATGTGGTCACTTAGGTAAGGTACTAGCTAGGCATCAGCATCTGTGGAATTGTGGAGCTGAATGCATGGAAGAGCACAAATATTGAGGTAGAAATGGCTTATAACTGAAGAAAAAATGGGCTGATTGCTCAGTGGTTAGAATTAAGAATGAAATTCAAAGCTGCATCTGAAAATCTTCACGTTGGTGAAGGTGTGTTCACTAGAAGCAAAGAAAACTGCGCTACATTCTTTAACTAAAATCGACTTACTTAAAATTTTATTCCAAGTTTTCCTCCTCTCTTGAAGTTGCCTCTTGGGATACAGTTTGATAGGGATTTGGTAGGGATTGGTAACTCATCCAAGTTACTTTCTTCATTGTGGAATCCCGTTGGTTATATCTTGCCAACCCCAAATGAACTACTTAGTCCTACTCCATTTTCTGGACACTGAGTGATGTTGGCTATTTGAACACAGTCTTATTAATATTTTCCGCAGCTGCAATGAACACACTGAAATATTGTTGGTTATACACCAGAAGTACAATTTGTAACTATCTTTGGTGAGTAAAGTTAGATGTGGTGAGCCAAAGTGCCTGTTTCTGTGCTGTAAGATTCTATGCCTCTAGCCAAGATCAGAACTATCATTCACCTCTACCTCTGAACAGCATTAAACTGAGGTAACAACCTGCTCGAGGAACTTAACAGGTCAAGCAATCTGTGGGGGTGAAAGGAATTGTTGGCGTTTCAGGTCGAAACCCTGCATCAGGGTTTGTTGTCCAGATTCCAACACCTGTAGTCTCTTGTGTCACCATTAAATTGAGCTAAACTAGCTACTTCCCCTAAAAAGGCAGTATAGACTTAAATATCCCAAAGGTTTAGTGCATTAACTACGCTACTAACTCTTCATTTAACAATATGTCTGAATGTGTAATGTTTTCTGTCAGCTTTGAACATCAAGGGAGGGTAAGTTTGTTGAACAGATACATTATTTAGACATTGACGCTAATGGGTATGTCACTGAGCTTATCAGCTTACTGCTCTGATGTGAACGTTATGATTTTTCAACTGTCAGCATCTGGCTCTGGGTAGGGAATGATGCCTTTTCCAGGTCAGCAAATAAAAATGATGCACAGCTTGGAAGAAAGCAATTGCTTGTCCTGGGCTTTGTGGATGTCCCACATTGTAATTAACATTGTGTGGTATTCCTTGTGGCTTGGTGCTTCTGAGCTAAGCAGTTCAGGAAGAACCCAGTTCAGGAAGCAGTTCAGGTCGTATATAAGGTCATGAGGGGCATAGATTAGGTGAAGGCACAAAGTCTTCATCCCAGGGAGGAGATGCTAAAAACAAGAAGGCATAGGTTTAAGATCAGAGGCGAAGAGATTTAAAAGGGACAACAGGGGGCAGCTTCTTCATGCAAGGATGGTGCATGTTTGGAATGAGCTGCCAGAAATAGTGATTTGAAGCAGGCACATTGACAATGTTTGAAAGCCATCTAGATAAGTACATGGATAGGTCAGATTTAGAGGGCTATGGCCAAACGTAAGCAGATAGGATTAGCTCTCTGGGCAAAACAGTCAGCATGGACAAGTTGGGCCAAAGGGCCTGTTTCCATGCTGTAAGAATCTATGGCTCTATGACCCAAGTCCAGTTCCTTAAGAATGCAAGGAAGAATAAGAAGTCAGACTTCATGTAACGGCACTAACTTCCTTTATATTCAGAGTCTAATTCACATTATCCCTTTGCAGCCTCTTTATATTCTCTTCACACATCAGTTTTCCACCTTGCTTTCTGCTGCCAGCAAACTTGGATCCTTCATATTTGGTCCCCTAGTCAAAGGCATTGAGATAATTTATAAAAAGCTGAGGCCCAAGAACTGATTACCACAGAACTGACACCCTGTAAGTTGTGTATCCCTTCTCTGTTTTTTGTTTGTTAAACCATGCTAATATATTACCCCCTAATCTCATGAACCCTAAATATGTGCAATAAACTCTTGTCCAGTACATTATTGGATGCTTTTGGAAATCCAAATACACTACGTCCACTGATTCCCTTGTACCTATTCTGTTGGTTATAATCACCAAAAATCTCAATCCCGATATCCAGCCAGTGATTACTGATTTGTCAAATTCAACTTTGCTTTCATAAATCCATGGCGGCCCACTTAATTCTGTTGAATTTTCTAAGTGTTCTGTTAAGATGTCCCTAATAATTGATTCCAACGCTTTCCCTGTTACTAATGTCAAGTTAGATGGTCTTTAGTTTGATTTTCTTTCCCTCTCTCTTTCTCTTGAATAGCTGAGTTATGACCCTACCTTGAGGACCACTTTAAAATCCAGGGCATTCTGGAAAATCATTATCTCTTTTAAAACCATAAGACGCAGGCTGTCATCTCGGGATTTGTTGGCTTTTACTCCCATTTTATTCCTCCACCACTTATTTTCAAATACTAATTTCTTTAAGATACATTATCTCAATAACGGTGTTATTCAGAACCAGGGAGAGATGAAATTACATGAAAATTTCCACTTCTCATTGCTGTTCAGTAAGTACTGCCAAAAAGTATACGTGTGTAGACAGGGTGAAGCAAGGCTGTGACGTACGCCCACAGGTGAATACCTTGCCAGTGCCCGCTGTCTAGCTTCACACAATGGCCACCTTAGTGAGATAGAAGTCTGAGACAGTACATTTGGGAGAGAGAACAATCTTATCACAGAAGTCCATAAATCAAGAGTAATTGAGTGTGCCAGATGACAGGCTGTACCATGATGACCATGTTGCAGATCAGCATGGTACTGGTTAATCATCTCCTCGGCTGAGTTAGTGTACTCAACAGGTTGGTGTGGCAGAGCAAAGTCCAAAACCTTTCCCACAAGAAAGTATAGTAAATGAAGAATGCAGACAGAGACCTCAGGAGAAGTTTGTAACTTTATGTAGAGGGCTGAAATGAGCTGGTGAAAGTGGGAGTAATTTTTTTTTAAAGAGGTGTCTTTGAGTGGCCCAGCTGTTTAATCTTTAAACATTACAGGTGAGCCAAACTTGTGCTTGGCTGAGAGCCACACATCTGTGTTTGCCAGCAGTCATCACTGGATGGATGTTGGCACTGAGAAGCAATTTAACACATTCTTCTCCCCCCTTCACTTGTTATCCTACAAGTGTTACATGGTTCAGTGAATTACAACAGCAAAGACACTGAGTAGTTTTTACTGGGAGGACAAATAAACAGGACAAGGTGTTGTGTGGCATTCACAGTGCAGACATAGAGAATAGTAGCAAGTGCTGTGGGCCTCTGTAAAATTACACCCTGAACAGGAGAGAAGGGCAGAAGGTTGGAGATGCAGGGTTAGGTGGTGTGTGACTAATTACTCAACAGGAGTATTGATACAGGTCCTCCCCAGGTTATGAATGCCCAACTTGTGTACAGCCCGTACATATGGTCAAGGGTTTGGGAGACCAGTGAGATGGATTTGCCAGCTGCTGAGGGGCTGCAGGCGACTGTTCTTGACACTAGCTGGAACTTTGCTGCATCGAACCCAAGAAGAGTACGTTTTAGTTAACAATTTGATGTCCATTTTGCGAATCCTATCTAGAGACACCCTGTCCGGGCCAGCAGCAGTGTCTGTTTTAAAACCATCAATAGTATTTAAAACCTCGTCTGCAGTAAAATCTTTTGAAAGAATATCATTATCAGCCTGAGATAGGCTCGGGCTAAATCTGTCGCTATTAACTTTATTATTAAGAATGGCAAAACAAGATTTAAAATACTTCTCCAGACTATACGTTTGGGACAACCCACCTCTGCAGGCATCTTCTGCTGGGTGGGAACTCAGTTCATGGCTGCAGTTCTTACTTAAGATTTGAACACTCCTCAGGAATGGGACCCTGCCTTAACCTGGGAAGGACCTGTATACACTTAGTTTCTATGGGCAATACTAATCTTAACAAAATATTTCTTAACAAACTGCTTAACTGAATCATTTATCAGAATCTAACTGTGCATTTTATTTCTTAATCTGAAAGTTCCTGCTTTATAACTCAAATTTACCTGACTTAACTGCTACATAACTTTCAATTCTCTCTCCTGGCTGTGAAGGAATTTATTTGAAATACAACAGTATAATCAGCATTATAAATCAGGTAGAAACAAGCTGTGGTCTTGGCAAGTCTACCACCTCTAATGGAATTTTTCAAAATGTAATGTTCAATTGCCCTGTCTTAATCTGACCATCTAAGAATTGAGCAGCACTCATGCAAACATTGTATTGTTACACACAAATCCCTAGATGGTAAGATCAGCTGGACCGTCAGTCCTTAATGGAATCTGGCAGATAAACAAGTGGCCAAATTGCACAGGTACTTATGGTTTGACTGAATGCACTGCCTCTTCATATCCATCCGATTCAGTACCCCATGGGCAGCACTTAGATCTCTTGGTCCTGCCTACAAAGTCAAATGGAGCTCCCATAGTTGATGCATCAGTTGGTTGGCTTCCTGGATCTACCCCAATGTAGCTCACTGTAATTCAGGCAGGTGGGGTACGTCACAGAAACAATGAATAAAGCTACCTCCTGACCAACACTAGAGAATCCCAGCTACAGAGGTGAGCCTGAACCTGAGAGCAAATAGAAATAGGTCACATATAACTAAATGTTCTGTGTCACACATAAATCAACAAGGTGGACAACCAGAGATCTTCACTCAAATTTCTGCTTGCTTAGAAAGGATCTAACTCTATTGTCTGCACTTCCAAAATTCAGCAATTTCTCTCTGAGTTAATGATGGACATGGAATCATTCAGTTCAGAAAGCTACACTTCTGGTGGAGAGCTTTGACTACCAGGAGAGCAAACTGGGAATTCAGGCATGATAGATGGAAAATCTGGTGGGTGCTTGGCCACAATCCTGAGAGGAATCCACAGCAAATGATATCTTGTAGTTTGATTTCAACTATTTTACATGAAGGAGCTGGAATCAAATTTCAGCTGTCTTCAGAACTGCCTCCAAATGTAAGGTGCTAAGGTGACAATGAAGACAAAATCAGTATTAGAAATGAACCCCAAGAACAGCTATTTACATAATAGCTGAATTTTGTGCAACAATTTTTACCTTTTGTTTAAATCTTTTTAAGTATTCTTCCCATATAATCAGAACAGTGCTCAATTATTTGAGATACAGGCTAATGAAAAATATAAGGTATCTGATGTTATTTTGGCCGATCATGTGTTTTCTTTGTTACAGTTGAATCAGCTTCCAGTGCTAAGCTGGTTATAATGACTCTCTCCTTGAATCTGTTTTGGCTCTTGCACGGGTGACCTCATAATGGAGCAAAACTCAATGGTAAACTTTCAACAATGCTTGCTTTAAATCATTCTGGAAAATGAAACAGTTTGAAATTCAAAGTTTTTTTTTGAGAGAGTGATACATAGAAGGATGTCTCTTATTTAGAGTTCAGTACCTGAAACAGATTGTGGGTAGGTTAGAGATTAAAAAACACTCAAGGAGCAGTTGTGTGTGTAGGAGAGAACAATGCAGCCCCTTTCTAGTTGTATAAACCAAGAGAGGCCAAAAGGGACTCCTCATCTATCTTATGACCACATTTCCCTTATTCAGGCATTTCTCCTTAACTAACATGTTATAATCAGCTACTAGAAGTTACAGGAAAGTCTAGCATTATTCACTATAGCACTCCTTTTTGTACCTTAATTTGAAATGGTTTAGCTGATCACTGTGATGTTATGAACATAGATGGTACGTTATGGCTGTTCTAAGTCCCTAATGTACACTAATACATTGACAGCCAGCTCCTTCTGGCCTTGGGGTTTAATCTTTTATTTATTATTCCATTCTAGTGTGTATTTTCCTTTCAAACTCCATCTGTTTTATATAATTGTTTTGCCAATGTGCATATTTTCTATGTTTTACCTTCTGCAACAGGACTGCTGCATCCATTTCCAACAGTTTTACCTCATCTTTCTCTCCTGCTTAAAGCCTCTCTTGGCACTCACTTCCAATTGCTACTCCCTCCTGCCCAAGATCAAACCCTAACCTCAAGCTCCAAGGACCTTACCCACAATTTAAAAGGGATGTTCCCAGTAATTGCTGAAGATCACCTTAAAGGTCTTCACATGAGTGGTTTCAACGCTTTTAAAAAGGCATTAAAAGCATAGTTGGACCAGTTTATGCTGGTTCCTTGCAACAGTCAGGAAAGCTTTTTCAGTGATCCAGATGATTGGCTTAGGTCAAGTTTGAGGATATGGATCAGTTCAGAATGCAGGGTGGGTTATAGTCAAAATGAAGGAAAGGTATGGTCATGGGGAGGCAGTGCTGATGGAGAACTTGTCCACCTCAGGATGTTTTGGATTATGCAGGTTCATTCAGGTTATGCTGAGAAAATACATTTCAGGAATTCCACTCTCCCCCAACTCAACCTATACTGTGCCCCTCAACCCAACCAATCAGATCTTTCTTAGCTTCAAGCTTCATCCTCTCACAATTTCCACTCCATGCTGCCTTTCTTCCCAATGCTGACCCATCCCCCAAAAAGAAGTCATTATATTTTTTCATAGGAAATCTGTAAGCCCCCCTCTGCTGTCACACATCCCAAATTTACTATCCACCACTAGCCTCTGTGCTACCTACTACATTCAAAGACTCCCTGGTGTTATAGCCCAACAACCATCTATTTCTTTAACTGTAATATCCATCTCCTATAGTCCATGGTAATGATTGTCAATGATTTAAAGTTTCCACAGAAATATAAATGTAAAGATAGAAATCAAGTCATTATTAACCCTCCCACATAATGTAAATAGTGTGATAGACACAGAATGTTTATTGCCCATGGTGCCTGTCCATCTGATCTCTCAAAAAGGAGCATTTCTGGTTCAAGGGAGGCTCATGTTGTATCTTTTCGATTAGTTCATTGTTTATACGATATATTTTTCTACTAATTCAAAATAGTGGAACAAAATAACCTATAAAAAGGTTTTTTTCATGAGAATTAGATCTATGCAGATTTCTGTCCAACTAATATACTTTCTCAAAAGTCTGTGAATGCATTATCAACTCTGTTGATTTCTCTTCATACAGAATTCCACCTTTCCACAGCTTCAAAGTCTTAATCAAAGATACAAAGTGTAGTCTTGGTCATTGTAACCATGATACATCTCTCCTGATCTCTCTAAGATATTAAGCAACAAACAAGATGCTGGAGGAACTCAGGAGGTCAGGCCGCATCTGTGGAGGGAAATAGTTGAAGTTTAAGGTTGAGACTCTTCATCTGGACTCATTTGTGCTCCAAATTCCAGCATCTGCAGTCATTTGTGTCTCTCTAAATAATGATGGCCACATCCTCCTCCTCCTTCAATACCTCTCCACTGTTTGCTTGGTGTGGTGAGATTGATGTTACATGGTTATACTCTGAATTATCAGAACACAATGGCACTTACACAGTCACCTCGAGACACTTCCCATCAGCTGAATATTGTTAAGTGTAAAGGCATTGTTTTTGATCCCACAACAAATTTTGAACACTTATCAACAGCTTCTCTCTTCATGGCTGCTGTCTCCAGCTGAATCAGTGTTTCTGATGCACAGGTAACACAAAGGCAACCACCACATCATCAGCTACGTCCACTCAGAGAGTAGTCCATCCATCTCATGGCTACTTCCCCACTGAACCATTTCAACATTCTGTTTGCCAGCTTCCTGACCTCCTTAGATGTCTGCTTATCCACAATTGTGCTGATTGTCTGTAGTTCCACCCTGAGTTCCATTCATTCTCACTGACCAACAATGGTTCACTTTACCACTATGCCTCAAATTTAAAGAACTCTTCTTTGTGTTTAAGACCCTTTATGATCTTGCCTCTCACTATTCTAGCTTTTTACCCTTGCCCTTCCTCTTTTTCTTGTCCTTGGTCTTCTGCCTCTGACTTGTTCAGTCTCTTTCCCTACCCCAACCTCCAACATCATTAGTAGCTGTGTTTTTAATTCCCTACTCTCTATATTCTGTGTACCCCTTCCTAAACCTCTCTGGCTGTCCAGGACCCTCTTCCTCTTTGAATCTCCATAGAAATCACTTCTGTGATCAAACTTTGGTCAATCCTCATAATATCTCCTCCTTTATTTCCATGTCTATTTAATTGTTAATTATATTTTAATTTGCAATTTTGGACATTTTTCTATATTTAAAGCCAAATTCAGAGTCCTACATAAGAATGTAGAGTCATTGAGTCTCACAGCACAGAAACAGGCCCTTCGGCCCAATTGGTCCATGCCGACCAAGATTCCCATCTAAGCTCCTCCCATTTGCCCACATTTGGCCCATATCCCTCTAAATATTTCCTATCCATGTACCTGTCCAAGTACCTTTTAAATGTTGTTAATGTGCCTGCCTCAACCACTTCCTCTGGCAGCTCATTCTATATACAGACCACTCTCTGAGTGAAAAACTTGCCCCTCAGGTTCCTATTAAATGTCACTCCTCCCACTTTAAACCTATGCCTTCTAGTTCTTAATCCCCCAACCCTGGGAAAAAAGCTGTGTGCATTCACCCTATCTATGCCCCTCATGATTTTATACACCTCTATAAGATCACCCCTCATTCTCCTACACTCCAATGATAAAAGTCCCAACCTGCTCAACCTCTCTCCATAACTCAGTGTCTTGAATCCCGGCAACATCCTCGTAAATCTCCTCTGTGCTCTTTCCAGCTTAATGGCACCTTTCCTATAGCAGGGTAACCAGAACTGAACACAATATTCCAAATGCAGCCTCACCAACATCTGGTACAACTGCAACATAACACTCTGACTCCTATACTCAATGCCGTGATCGATGAAGGCCAGCATGCAAAAGCCTTCTTCATCATGTAGATTTGATGTCTTTTAAAGGTGTGTGTGTGTGTGTGTGTGTGTGTGTGTGTGTGTGTGTGTGTGTGTGTGTGTGTGTGTGTGTGTGTGTGTGTGTGTGTGTCTTTAATGTTATGGGGTAATTGTACGTGTGTGCATCCATAGCCTGATGTTATTTTCAATAATTATTTGAGGTCGGTGAGTGGAGGGACAGTGTCCGTCCTTGTCCCTTTCTGTGTAAGTTCCTTATTTATCGTGAATAGCCTATCAAACATATGAAGAGAGACAGGCTGTAACTCATCTGAAGCTAACCTTAACAGTCACCGCTAACCGAGTTTTAATCTACTCCTCCTGTACCTCCCTCCTCCATCCTTGTTTTCTTTTTTATCCAGAGTTCCCACTCAGTTCCTTCCTGCTACCTATTCCACACTATGCCTTCCTTTGTAGCGGGAGCTATCCCATGATCTCAAGCTGCCGTTCAATTCCATTTGTTTTAGCTGTTCATGCAAAATAACTTCCAGACTTCCATTCCTTAGCCTTTGGGTAATGACTTAGAAAATGTACCAACTGCCTCACAGCAAACAATAAGTAACCTTTCAATCTGCCTTCTCACCTCTTCTGGTTCAACAAGTTTGAATTCCATGCCTCGGCCAGTCCAAGCAATGAAGTTGGAGTTGGATGGATCATCCAGGAGGGCAACAAGGAACTGCCACAGCTGCAGAGAACCCCGGCGTTGATATAAAGGACCCTCGCGGTATGTATTGATCTCCTGCTTGATGTCACCTGTCAAACAAATACAACTTTCTCATTGAAACCACCAGGGAGATTAACATAGCAATGTCCTGCATTGTCATATAACTGCTCGAGTAACTCACTAATTGCTTTTAGCTTTGTCTACAGAGCTAGATCATGGGAATTTTTAAATTGAGACACCTAGGTTAAGGACAAAGGCACAAGGGCATGACAAATCATGGTTGAAAAGAACACATAGCAGGACAAGATACATTAAGAACAGCAATTGGGTAACATTTATTTTGGTTGCTTGTTAAATGTGGGAGCATTTAATATGGAATCACTGATGGATATAACTGGTTCCACCAATTTGATACCCCAGGAAAGAATAATTAAGAGCAGGTCATAACAATGAAGTTGATTTTGTATACGTTAAATGTTTAGGCTAGGTTGAACAAAGTGAGCTCTGAGAAGGTCCAAAATTAAAAGACAGAGTAACTTAGGGAGGAAGTTCCATTTAGTGATTCCATGGTAACTAAAAGGTTGAACAATAACACAGTGCACAAGAGAAGGGGACAATATGTGAAGAACTGGGTGTATGCTTGTGAGAAGTGGGTGTATGCATGAGGGGTTTCAGAGGCTGTGAGGGGTTTCAAGGCAGAGAAATGGTGGGGGTGGGGCACAGGAGTGGTGGTGAAATTTGTCCTTGGTTGCTAACAGTGAACGTACGTGTATTCTATTGCTGGCTCAGCTCATCTTCGTACATTTGATATCTTTTCAGTTGGTGAAGCTGAGTATCCTTACTCACATATTAAACTACTGAGGGAAGCTGAATTCCTCCCTCCTTGGAATTTAAACTGCTTGTGGGATCCAGGGAGTCAGTGCTGGCCAACAAGGATGAGGGTAAACAGTACAGGCATAATGGAGCTCTTGGTAATTATCAAGTTGGGGTTCATTGAGGTTGAAAGCACAAGGAGAGAGTTGGAATAACCTGGTTTGAATGTGATAAGGACTTTACGATTTCCACAATTTTGCAGTAACCTAAGAATTACCGCAGGTCTAGGACTCTGGGGATCCAAGAGTGCAGATTGTAGTCTTGGTGATGGAGAGCATGTGGATCGTGAAGATCAGCTCAGGGCAGAACCAACCGCCAGAGCAAAGAGGTCAGCCGGAAAATTGCCAATATCTCAAGACACGGCCATTAGTGTCGGATGCCATTAATGTGGGACCTCTGGAACTGACGGGAGCAGTGGGGAGAGAAACATTCACTAGAGGTGCAATGGAGAAAAGCAAGGCCGGTCCCAGTAAACCGGACAGTAAGAGAGGCAGTGGAGGAGGGAATGGTGAACCATTTGGGGAAAAAGCAGCACTGCTGAGAACAATAGGAACAATATGCATGGCCATGATCAATGAAGATGTTTTTCCAAGAAAAATACAGAGTACAAGATTTGATTAATCTAGTGTATAGGTGCAGTCAAGCTTGTTTTTTTTGTCTTTGTCCTTAATCTTTGCTAAGTATTAACAAAGAACACCAACAGGAAAGCATATAATGGTTCCATAAATTTTAGGTGATTAATAAAGAAGAATGGGAAATGAGTCCTGCCTTCGATGTAGTGAAAGTACAGGAAAAAGTATGTGCGAGAGAAGTTAGGAAGAATGTAATATCTTTTCATCATGAAACCTGCTACCTTCAAGTGATAGATGTTGGATTAGAAAATTATTTGTGTTTAAACACTTCTTTTAATATTAATGCCTCAGAAGTAAAGGAACAAATAAAACAAAACAGACCATGCAATGATGGTCCAGTCTGACTAGGAGAAAGTCTGAAACAAATATTTCCCTCATAGTTTATACAAACCAGAGAGCTGAGGGAAAAGGCTGACTATTACACAACACAATAGCTATGTTCACACTTCATTGTGAGGCTCCTGTGCTGGATGGTGTTCAGCAAATGGTAATAAAGTCCATTCCCACTGGAGTCAGGCTGAGCCACTGTTTCCAATGGAGAAGTCACTAGGGTCCTTAAGAGGAAATGTGCCCAGCCAGGAATGGCTTGGTTTGTGAAAGAGCTGCATTAACAGCTTTTACTTGGATCTTTCACAAGTTTTAGGATTAAGATTGTCAGAGTAAAAATTATATTCCACAACCTTCATTACCCCTCCCTCATCAAGACTGATCATACAGTGCAAATGGAATAAGTAAACATAAGTTACGATCTGTGTCATAGCCTTTGCCTTCCCATTACTTCCACAATGACATGAATTAAAATATCACAAGTTGATATTAAGTTTAGGCTGGGCAAGACAATTCTTAACTTGAGCTTCTTCAGGGAAGGACTGCATTAGTTTACTTGGTATTATTTGAACTGGACAAAATCACCACTCCAGGCCATTTATTCACTCATTCCCACAAATTATATTTGATGTTTTAAAACACATGGTATACATGGAACACAGCATTACCACAATGCGTTGTAGAGAAAATGGAAATTTCTTGTACTTTGTATTGTTTGTGGTTGTGATACAAGAATGTACCTACAGAGTTCAGTTCAAGACTTCTAGGCATCATTCACACGAGATTACAGTTCCAGGACAACATCACATTCAGACCTGTCATTATTCTCTCGTTGGACAATATGAGCATGTCCCGTTCCAGGAAAGGAGAAATAATACTGACATTTCTGCTGTTATCTTTCCTCTGCTGCTTTCATACATGGCTAAACACTGTATCAGGTCACTCATAACTTTTTTTTGACTTAAAACTAGCTGATAATCCCACAAGATAGATACAAGCAGTCCACAATTCTTTGATTCCAATTCATCATTCATGACTCAAGTTGCAAATCCTCTGCTCCTCATGTCATTAGATCTGCCACATCCTTGCCGACCGTCAAGTACCTATCTATACTAATCCCATTTACCAGCACTTGGTGTGCAGCTATGGCCATTCAAGTGCTTGTCTTGATATTTCTTAAATATTGTGAGAATACCTGTCTTCTTCCACCTCCCCTCAGGCAGAGCATTCCAGATTCCAACCACCCTCTGGGTGAAAAAAATACTGTCTCACATCCCCTCTAAACCTCCTACCTTTCACCCTAAATCTATGCCGTCTACTCTTAGAGATCTCTGCTGTGGGAAAAGTTTCCTACCATTCACCCTATTTATGCCCCATATAATTTTGTCTGCCTTGATCAGGTTCTCCCTCAACCTTCTCTGCTCTGAGGAAAACAAAGCCAGTCTGTCCAGTCTTTTATTATAACTAAAACTCTGTTCTTGGCTGAAGAATTAGCAGAATGTATTGGTGACATTAATGGAACCACAATGATTTTTACTTCCACTACATTAGTGTGATGGTGAAAACTGACGCCCCCCCACTCCCAAAATAAGAGATGAGATTTTTGTATAAAATATATTTATAAAAAGAGCATCAAAGGGGGGAGAGGGTTGTGCTACAACTCAAACTGCATCTCAGGACACCTCTAAAGGTTGCTGTGGAAGAAAGTTACTGACTGAAGAAAGGGAGAAGGAACTTTGAATACAGACAGAATTCCACAGACAAGTCCTGGAACATGTTGGTGTCTCTACCCTTGTTCAGTGGTTGCTAAAGCTGAGGTAGAGCTTGTTTAGAGGGTTCCTTTTGTGTCCCTCCTAGAGGTCAGCATTGTAATATAACTGCAAGGAATTGGAGCTGTAAATTACAGCAGAGTTGATTGTTATTCTTCCTGTAAGTTCCAACTTAATGCATCAATGCTTCTGGAGGTGGCTTGCAGCACATCTGGAGACAGAGACAATCCACTGACCCTGATTCCAAGAAGAAGATCCCTCAGGCAGGTGTACCAAGGTCTTACAACAATGAGAAAACTGGGTAAGGGAGCATTTGATCACTCTAGGTTGCCTACTTACAGTACCTGTAGAGTGTTGATTGGGGTGTTACTGAAGTGACCTCCAGCAAATCAGCTGGGCAAGCTTTCCTGTCCCCTGGGTGATATCACAGAGACGCAAGAGTGCAGCTTCCTTCAATAAGAAGAGGCTCCATCAGCTGAGTCTCTGCAGAAGACAGAATGCGAGTGCTGGCAAGCCACAACTCTCAGGCTGCCACCACTCTGTGTGCTACCCAATGACCACATGAGTTGGCAGGATCCCTGCAGGAAAATCTATCTATGCTCATTAAGTAGGCAGGGGAAAAAATAACTGGCTAAATCAACAAATTGGTCCCAATGTGCTTAGAAATGACTAACTAATGTGTTATGGTCCAAGTAAGCACATTCTGAGGTTGGCTTAAGCCTAGCTGTTGTTGTTGTTATTGTAGCTGCATGGGTTGGTTCCCTAAGTTGGCAGATGCTTCTAAATTCCTACCAGCTCTTCTTGTATGATACAGACGACCCCCTGTGTTATGGCAGTTTGGGTAATGGAAATTCACCCTTACAGAATTCACAAATCACCACCCAAAAATATGGGATACGGAATAAAAATATGCTCTTATAAAATTTACATGAAAAAAATAAATAAATAAATAAACACAAAAAATATTTTTTTTTCAACTCGCATTTCTTGATGCTTGTGCAGATGTCATGGCTTTGCATTACAGAAAATCGTGAAACAGACCATTTTCTGGGAACACAAACCCCACCAGAATGCAAGAGTTGCCTGTACTGTGATACCAAGATTAGATAATGCTCCAGAAAGAATAATTATTTTCCTTCTTTTGAAATATTTTAGTTAAAAATGTGGTCACACTTTTATAACTATTATAATACAACTTACCAATTGAAAAGCGACACCTTCGTTTAATTGTTTATTATCAAATAATAATGGACTTTTGCAAAGTGCTGGACTATATACATGTATTTTTTTTAAAATTGATGGATTCTCTGAATTGGATTGGTAAGAAAACACTTTGCAAAGCACATTTGAATGCTCAAGCCATAATCAGTCATCAGCTAGTTGAAGGCACAGGTCTCTCTTAATTGAGGAAACACAGTCTACTGCCTCTTGTTAATCAAACCAAGGCACAGTTACACTGAGATATTCAGATTAAACTGCCAGGAATTTTTCTGTAACTGAAGGGTCTTTCTTTTCATCAATATGGTGCTTTCTTTTTTCTCCTCCAATCCCAGTTAGTTCCAGATATCCCCATACGATTGCATGAAAATATATCTTAAATTTAAATTCATATTTATGTTCTGTTAATACATTGATTTATCATTTTCAGCAGAAGTTATGGAGCAAAAATCTCAAATTACCCAATAGTAAAAATAAAAATCAAGCCCTGCTTATATTGTGGTTTTGCTGTACATTCTTGTTTTATCTTTCCAACAACACAAGAATTGCAATGTATTTAATCAAAATTAATGGCATTAATCAACATCAGGTGAAAAACCACCTGCAAAATGTAGTCTGTCACAACTTTGGCTTTGTATTATGACTGCTTGATTCACATTCAACTCCGAAGCAAAGTTAAACAGAATCCAGATGGTCCTATGGGTCATCTTTAAGAATATGGAACTTTTCATGGCCATTTGAGACCAGTGAGTGGAGCTCTGTACACATATTGAAATTTTAGTTGCTTTCTCCTGAGTAGTGTGAGTGGCCAGTGAAAGGTTAAGGTAGTATCATTCAGTAAAGGTAACTAGTATCAATATAGTGCCCTAAATGCAGGAAAATTTCCCAAGGTACTCCACAAGAAGGATTATCAAACAGAATTTGACACCGAGCCACATTAGGCAATATTAGGGGAGGTGACTAAAGGTATGGATATGAAGAGGTAGGTTTTTATCGAACATCTTATTGGAGGTGAAAGAAGTGCAGAGGAAAAGAGATTTAGGGAGGGAATACCAGAGTATATTGCCAGGGCAGGTAAAAGCAAATGAGCAATCGATGAAGCAATAAAAATTGAACCACTGTAAAATCAGATACTGTGGCAGATACACCACAAGATTAGAACCAACAGTTGATAAACATCGAGGACTTGAATGAATGAAGAGTTCATGTAAACCTTGTCTGTGTGCTATGAAAAATGTGCACCTCAGTATAAGTACAGCATTCAACATCAGAGCCCCTGGTAGAAATTGAGCAACCAGGAGATGCTTTTCAATTTCCCTGGATCTGGGAATGAGGAGTTGAGGGTTTAAATTTGTCTTTGGTGTCTGGTGCTAGACAAGTTCATGCCTTGTGCATCTCATGTGCAGGATAACTGCACAACTGACCTCTGACTGCTGGTCAGGTGTGGAGGAGAGCACAACTTCTGATCGATATTCATGCATGCAATTAGCCCTAATGATCAAAAACTAATGTGTTTAATGAACGTCACCTATTGTAAAATGTAAGCACTGTCCATCATAAACCTGAACTTTTGGTTGCCAGTTATTTTAAAACATTTGTGCACTATTCATCCACTGTTACACAATGAAACGTCCTAACCTTCAAGTTTGTCAGGAACTACAGATGCATCATCGCTATAGGATCTCAGCTGTTTCTCATATGAAAAGCCTGGAATATAAAGAACAACAATTAATAATAATATTATTGCATGCCTCAATCCAATGGCTTGTCCAGAGCACCTCATTTGAACAATGATAATTGTATGGTTAAAAAAAGCCATCTTGGCTGAGGTATATACTGAGATCAGATTCATGGTAGCACAATGGTACAGTGTTGTTATATTGATTTTTGGGTCAGTAATTTATTCTGTAATGTGGTAGAACTCAATTTACTACTTGTTGTGTTCAAGCAGATGGATTGTTCAACTTTGAAAAGTTGAGTGCTGGCAATTTGTACAACCACTTACACTGCTCAGAAGTCAGTGAGAAGAACATTCCCTGGGTAGGTGGATAGATGGAATTAAAAAGGAATGCTTTAAGATTGTTGACAATGTTCCTCATTGGACATTAATGGGATAAATTTTTACTTGATTGCTAAGATGAAACAAATGAAAAGGAATATTAAAAGGTTTGTACAACTACTGGCAGATACTACTGCACCTTATCAGCGTCTACAACTGTAGATGAATTACCCACTTACATTTTTAAGGAGGGATCCAATCTAACCGAAGTGCATATGAATTCAAAAAAATGTGAGAAGCTGAAATACTAAACTCAGAAGAACGTAAGATGTCTTCTGAATCTGTAGTCTAATAATGGAAGTTGAATCTGCAGTGTTGTAATTGTGTAATAAGCACTTCAAAGTATACCTCTACTGAGGCTTGCTTATTCATTTGCACCCATCTTTTTTGGCTTAACTTTAGATTTCTACATCCCAGATTTTGCTAACGACACCCTTCATACTTGTTTTACAATTGCAACAGTCAGTGATATCCAAGAATTTTGTTCCATTTTAATACCTATTTTGATATTGAATTTTTAAAGGGTTATGGCAAAAGGACAAAATGAGACAAAATGATTCTTGGGAGCAGGCCAGTCTCAACAAATAGAGACACCGTATGCTATAAAATTTTACCATTTTAAATGAAATTTAGAAATTCTTCCTCAATTCCAGATATAAAACCAGCTGCATATTATACTCTAATTCTTAAATTCATTTCTGTTGACTTCAAAGGTATATAATAAGAGCTGTACTGTGCATGCATGTGCAACTAAGGACAAATTTCCCTTCCTTGCTGTATAAGGATCTCTAGTCTCATAATATCTGAATTTATGAGTTGATCATAGAAGACCTAATTTTGCTCATAGTGCTTTGTCAGGTATCTGTGCTAATTGATAAATCAAGCACATTTCCTTCAGGGACAGGAGCAGATCATCCTTCAGTTCAATTAGATCAGGGCTGAACTGTACCTTGAATCCATTTACCTGCTTTTCTTCCAAGTCCCTTGATGGTCCTACCCAATAAAATTATATTGATCTCATTCTTAAAAGTTCAATAGAACCAACATCCATTGGCTCTGGGGAGAGTTCCAAGTTTCCACTACTTTATGCATGCAAAAATGGTTTCCAATTTCTAAAGTGCTTATAACTCTAATTTTAAGATTACGCTGCTTTGTTCTGAATTCTTTGGCCAGAGGATGTACTCTCTCTGCTTATGCTCTACCATTTTTACCATTATCTGGATGATAGTATTTTCTGTATTCAACTTGTTTGAACTAATGAGGGGAACTAACAGCATTTACCATCATTACATTGAGATCCCAACCTAGTGAGTCTGCAATATAGGACTACTTGCATGCTTAACAGCACCAAGCATTCTCAGAATCAAATGCAAGGTCTGCAGCCCTACTACACCAAGTATGGCAGTGGGCAATTAAGCAACTAATGAGAGGAAGAGGCTCCAAGAATAAACTCATCCTCAATGATGCTGGGGTCCAGCATGTGAACACTTGAAGGCTGAAACAGTCACAGCCAACAATGTCAAAGAGATGATCCATCTCAGCTTCCTCTGGAGATTCTCAGTCTCCAACCAAATCAATTCACTCCATGTAACCTCAATAAATGGCTGAGAGCACTAGATGCAGCACCCTAGCTGTAGTACTGAAGACTTACATTTGAAAACCAGCTGTGTCTCTGGGTACTTGAAGGAGACCTTTTTCACCCAAAGAGTGGTGAATACCTGGAATACCTGCCTGAGAAAGTGGTAGAAGCAGAGTCCCTGATAACATTTAAGAAATGTCTTAACAAGCACTTGAATTGTCTGGACATAAAAGGCTATGGGCCAAGATTCGAAAGATGGGATTAGTACGAATCGGGGCTTACTGGTTGGCTTGGACATGGTGGGCTAAATAGCCTGTTTCCATATGTATGACTATATGACTCTATTCAAGCCATTCCACTGGGCTGGCACCTGTCCAGCAATGTGGAAAATTGCTCTCATATGCTTTGCTCACAATAAGTAAGACAATTCCAATCCAACTAATCCAACTGCCCAATAGGCCTACTGTCAATCATCAGCAAGGTTATGGAGGCCATCAATGACAATGCTTCCAAGCTGCACTTACTCACCAATCACCTACTCATTGATGCCTAGTTTGGGTTTTCCAGGAACACTCAGCTCCAGCCTCATTGCAGCCTTTGTTCAAACATGGACCAAGAAGAGGTGAATTCTGGACGTGAGATGGGAGAGACTGCCCCGGACAAAAAGGCAGCATTTGACCCAATGTGGCATCAAGGCACTCTGGTGGAAACTGAAGTCAAAGGGCATCAAAGGGAAAACACACCAGTGGTTGGACTCACTTATCACACAAAGGAAGATTGAAGTGGTTGTTGACAGTACTTTCCAAAACGCAGCAACCTGCAGTTATATAAATCAATAGCTGATCTGCATTCAATTGCACATGGCCAACTAACAACAAAATGACAAATCTGATGAAAATGATGGAAATGAATTGTTGTATTCTGATTAAAGTTCAATAAATTGAGTGTGTCCCATCCTGGCAATTAATGGATGGTGATTAATTGATTAATAAATTAAGGATCAAAGAAGTCAAAGGATACAAGGATAGTGCAGGAAAGTGGAGCTGAGGTAAAAGATCAGCCACGAGGGTCAGATTGGCCTATTCCTGTTTCTTTTTCTTATGCCCTATTAAACCATCAGATCAACTTGAAACTTCAGTTGTTTCTATAACATTATTCCCCATCTCTTGTCTGCTGAAGAATAACAACTCACCATCTGGTGTCTGCGCAATTAGGGAAGATCTGCGTTTAGACCAAAGAAGGAAATTTCAGATACCCAGACTAAAATTCCTGCAGGATCTTGATTAATTGACAGGAAGCATAGGCTCACGGGCCAGGTGCCTTGGGGCAGGGGAGACAAGTTACTGTGAGTCCAGAAAGGTTAACTCCAGGGTTGGAAGGGAAACAGCTTTGGTGAAATAGGTTCAGTGAGCCTTGTAACTGCAATATGTGGAATAGGTAGTCAAGACTTGAGGCAGGAAATTAGCTGCTCCCTTGACATATTAGCAGAGCCTCTATGAGGTCACTCAGGGTCATAGGTACAAGATTCAGTGGAGTGAAATGGTTTGTAAAATGCTTCACTTTTACTACTACTGTCAGCTATTTCTCCCATGGCCTTTAAGACAGAGAAGCACCTTCATCTGAAAGCAACTGTCATTCTTTGTTCACTGTATTTTATTTCTTTAAAGGTTTTACCTAAAATCTAATGTTGGCACAAATTTGTCAATGAATTCAATGGGTTGATGATTGAAGTTATGACAGTCATTTTTATCATTATCTTTCATGCAGTCAGACTCAGCAATTCCATTGTAGTAATTTGTCCCAGTGCGGCCATTAACAGAAATATAATAAAATCTAAAAGGGGTTATTCAATGTGATACAGAACTTTCCTATCCTTCCTCCGCAGGGTTACAACCACTGTATAATTTTTGTTTCTTATGAAATTAATCACTTCCAGATACCTTAGCGGACAAAATTGGAATTAGATGAAAACAGTCTTAAAGAGGGTGAGAAACTTATCGATAATACTCTTCCTTTCAAGACACACATAAATTCTGCCTACCCAGTTTGTTGGAATTTAGTGTAGGACTTTTTTTAAATCCTTGCCTTTCAACTCTGTATTAAATGTTCGTACTTTCTTACAATTTTTTAGATATTAACTAAATTGTAACCACTGAACTAAGCCAGTTATAAATATTAACTGATGTATAGATTATCGTTGATTTTTTTCTGTAAGCAAATACCCTTGAGTAAACCAAAGGAATTTTTTGTCAGCAGTAATGTTTAAAAAAAGATCTATGTACAGTGGAAGCTCACTTATCCGTTAAGTTTACCTTATCCATCAGGACTTTTGCAGACTAAGCTTTCTAAGGGACATCGTATGCAGACACAAACGAACCCCACAACTCAATTTAGGTCCAACTCAATTTGTTATTTGTATTATGTGGGTTTATTTCTATGTCTAGATTATTGCCACTCCATTCATAGAAGTCCAAAATGTGTTTTTCTCCTGACCATTTATCAATTTATATTATACACTGGGGGCCAACTCCACTGGAGTAGATAATGAGAGGTTCTGCTGTAACAATTTTAAACAGATAACCAGTCTAAAATCATCGTTGATCGTGGAACGTCACATTAGGATTTAAGCTGTATTTAGCACTGTTCCTTGTGGGTGGTTACTCTGCAGAATGATTATAGGAACAAAACTGCAGGCATTTCGGACATCAGCTGTAGGATGCCAAGCTGATGAGTGGAGCATCTCTGCCAGCTTTTCATCCACATTAGTGCCAGGTAGCTGGGCTTAAAGCAAAACTCCTGCCAACATCAGAATGGAATCAGTGTGAAACCTTTTTGGCTCATAGTCAGAATCCAGATAGGATGAAGATCTTAGAGCTTTTGAGTCATATGACACAGAAAAGGCCCTTTGACACATCATGTCCATGGCAACCATCAGGTATCTATCTATACTAATCCTGTTTACCAGCACTTGGTCTGTACCTTTCTATACCTTGGTGATTCAATTGCTTGTCTAGATATTTCTTTAATGTTATGAGAGTACCTGCCCCCATCACCATCCACTCAGGCAGTGCATTCCAGATTCCAAGCACCCTCTGGTTGAAAAAGTTCTCCTCAGATCCCCTCAAAATCTCTTTCTCTTTCCTTTAAGCCTATGTCCTCGAGTTTTAGATACCACAGCCATGGGGAAAAGTTTCTCACTATCTCCCCTATCTCTGCTCCTCATAATTTTGCTTGACTCTATCAGCTCACTTCTGAGTCTCCTCCTCTCCAAGAAAAACAAGGTCTATCCAGTCTCTCCTCATTACTGAAATGCTCCATCCCAGTAACATTCTCGTGAGTTTCCTCTGCACCCTCTCCAATACAATCATATCCTTCCTATAGTTTGGTGACCTGAACTATACACACTACTCCAGCTATAGCCTATGTTAGAACATAGAACAGTACAGCACAGGAACAGGCCCTTCAGCCCACTATGTCTGTGTTGACCATGATGCCAATTTAAACTGCACATTTGCCTGCACATGGTCTATATCCCTCCATGTCCGGCCTATTCCAGGGTCGATTCATCAAGCAAATACACACTGATCTCCTTAAAGAGTATTGGACAATAGAACATTATATCCCATCAGGTGAAACTTCACATGGTGGCACCTTTATAGAGATTTGTGTGTGTGGTACTGATAAAGGAGCAAACTGCATCTCTGACCAAAATGCATACCAGCTCTCCAAGGACACTTGTATATGATTTTATCAAATGTCACTATTTCTGTTAATATCCAAGACTCATTCTGAATCCACTGAATTATCTTTTTGGAGACTGAAGAAAGCCGAGCAGCATGAGGAGGTGTACTGAAGCTGCTGCTCAACATTTAATGTTCTCTTTTATATGTTTAAAAATTCCTCTGAAGCTCCATTGGTAAATGTCTTGTTCATACAGAAATGAACTGGACAAGGTCTGTGCTGAGCTGGCTGATCTCTGCTCTGTCAGTGGTGAAGATAGTACAATGGTCTCATTGAGACTGAGCCAAGGAGGGGAACAAGTAAGGTCAGAGTTCCTGCTCTTAGTCTCTTCCTGGTCTTTTGCAAATGTAAAAGGAATCAGCCCCAGCTGTGATGGGCTCTCATCATCAAACTGTTTGCCAACTCTCACTCTTTAAGATGATACTCAAAAAGTAACCACATGATCTTTGGGCATGTGAGGCTAATCCTTGGGGAAGGGACAAGTTTGGAAAAATTTTCGACAACTGCATATCTTCAAAACAAAACAACTGGTTGACAACTAATCAAAAACTCACATTGGTGTGCCAAATTCAAAAAGCAAATTCATGAACGACATTCAGTCAGAAGATTCATCACCCCATGTCTATAATTTCTTAAGTTATTTTCATTCCATTTCTTCATCTATGCCAAAGCACTGCAACAAATATAACCTTATTTATTCCAGTGCTTAAACCAGTATCTCCTTCAATAACATATTCATGTTAAATTTTATGAAGTGTTAGACATTTTTTAAGAGAGAAAACAGGGCAAATACTGTTGAATAAATTAAAAACAATGCACCTTACAATGTTATTGTGCAGAGTTTGGGTGATGCAGTGGTTCTACAGGTAACGCTGCTGTCTCAGAGCACAAGCGACCCAGGTTTGATTCTGAACTCTGGTGCTAATTGTGTGGAGTTTATGCATCCTGTGACCACGTGGGTTTCCCCTGGCTGCTACAGTTTCATTCCACATCCCAAAGACGTGCTGGTATCAGGTTAATTGGCTGCTATAAATTACCCCAGATGAAGGGGGTCATAGCAGAATCAGGGGATGGTAATGGGCATGTGTGAGAGAATAAGGTACAGGGAAATATGGGTGAATGAGGTTGATAAGACAGCTCTGAGAAATGGCATGGACTCAATGGACTGAATCGGCTTCTTCTACGTCAAAAGGAAACTTGAAAACCCACTGTGATCTATGTGACTGCTCCCAAAATAAATACACTTGTGCAGACAATGCAGACTCCGGATTAGACTCAAATCCTGAGGACAACCAATTCAATTTACATTGCATACACTGCACATCAGTGAAACAGCCATTCTGATTTTAGAAGTTAATATTCTTACAGAACAGTCAATCTACTGACTCTGATTTTACCTTCGGGATTGCTGGACTGAGTAAGATAACCTTCATTAGGCACGTACATGGAAGGACAGCCAGGAATATCTAGAGGAAAGACAAATCATTGTTGGTTATAATGAGGCACTGCAGTTTCATCAGTAAATCAGCAGCATGGGTAACAATAAACCTGCCCACTTTAATTGACTGATTGAGGCATGCCTCAAGTAAGAGTATCAGTGTTAAAAAGTATAAGAGTACAGCCAAATATCAGTAAATGGCAATCTATCCTCAACACAAAACTTTCAGAAATAATACATGAAATGAGCTGTAAGTGCATTATATATTAAACTTAAGTCCACCCTTATTTAACAACTCCATTATTCAATGAATTCAGTTTTATTTCAAATGGATTTCAAATTGGCCTGGAATTTGCATTGAGGGGAAATAGTGCTTCCCATTACCTTAATAAAAGCTGCTCACAGAGATGTACAGAGCTCTATGGCAAGAACTTCCCCTTGTCTGATGCCTGCTGCTATCAAAGTGATCCCTGGCATCCAGCAGATGTGATACCACCAACTTAGGCTGAGCAGCCAATCAAATTAAAGAAGTCTCACATAGTCAGCCAGAACGTAATATTAATTAACTTTTCAAACATTATACAGAGTGCTAAATAAAGACAGCAACATACACATTTTGATTAAAGTAAAAGCTGAAATATTATAAACAAGTTAAAAATAAAGTCTGATTTCAAAATCTCATTTTGAAATTTCCTTGTTAGGATATTAGCTTTGTTGTTAGATAACTTGCTATGCAATAATTACAACTTAGTTGGAGTTCAATAATTACAGCTCTGGGACATTATTGAAAGTGTTTGTGAAGGTAGTCTCCTGAACCCATCCGTCTTCAATGACACTCCTTCCATCATGACGTTGGAAGTGGGGACATTTGCTGATGACTTATCTGTGACTTAATTGCTACTCCTGCAGCAATGCCTGAACCTACACCTCTACCACCAAGAAGGACAAGGGCAGCAGTTGCATGGGAACATCATCACCAACAGGTTCCACTCCAAGCCACACCATCCTGGTTTAGGACCTTTCTTTCATTTTCTTTGGGTCTAATCCTGCAATTCCCTGCCCTTCCACATTTGGGGGGAGCACCTTCACTAGAAGGATTACAGAGGTTTAAGATGTTGGCTCACCAACACCTTCTCAGGGACAACTATAGATGGGCAATAAATAATAAACAACACCATTAAGATCACAATTAGATCCCATAATTAAGTGTAAAGCTTTTGGGATATTTTACATAGAAAGCATCCTATCTGGATGCATCACGGCTTGGTACAGCAACTGCTCTGCCCAGGACCGCAGGAAACTGCAGAGTTGTGGACACAGCCCAGCGTGTCACAGAAACCAGCCTTCCCTCCTTGCACTCTGTCTTTACCTCTCACTGCCTTGGTGAAGCAGCCAGCATAATCAAAGACCCCACGCACCCGGGTCATTCTCTCTTCTCTCCTCTTCCATCGGGTAGAAGATACAGGAGCCTGAGGGCATGTACCACCAGGCTTAAGGATAGCTTCTATCTCACTGTGATAAGACTATTGAACGGTTCCCTTATATGATGAGATGGACTCTGACCTCATGATCTACCTTGTTGTGACCTTGCACCTTATGGCACTGCACTTTCTCTGTAGCTGTGACACTTTACTCTGTACCGTTATTGTTTTTACCTGTACTACCTCAATGCACTCTGTACTAACTCAATGTAACTGCACTGTGTAATGAATTGACCTGTACGATCGGTACGCAAGACAAGTTTTTCACTGTACCTCGGTACAAGTGACAATAATAAACCAACACCAATATCAATACCAATTTTGTGAGAACCTGAAATTCACAATGTTTCAAGTAGTTTCGGCTTGATTGCACTGAGAAAGCTTCAATCCACAGCCACTGAGGGTGCACTGCAACCCTGAAAGCAATGTTGTGTGATTTCTGCAATAAATTATTCTAATAAATGCAGGTCTTTATTTTTTCCATATGGGACTGTACACTTTCTAACTGAGTCATTGGGGAGACCTGAATACACATCTATTAGCAAATTAAGCTCTCCATCCCTGTGATCATCACAGAGTTAATAAGCTATGAAAACTGAAGTGTACGCCTGGATTAAAACTGGTGTATAAACAATTTATGTATTCATAAATTCAGACCATAAAAGGGAATCTATTCAATGCAAAGGTCGCACAATAGGAAATCCCCTCCTAGTAGCTCTCCATTCATAATGATTTTTTTTCCACAAAGACATAACATGAGCCACAAATCAAAAAGAATTCATGTGCTTGATTTCATGGAGAATTTGTATTAATGATGTGTACAGAAGTTGTACAGAAGTATAATTATAGAGCACAGTGGATTAGTCATCACCCAGCTTTACCATCCGTCTCTTTCAAATGTGAGTCTGGAAGATTTCCAGATGTGGGATTCGCTTCCCTCATTTTACTTGGGAGTGCAGGAAGGGTTAGCTTCACCATTCCTGACTTAGGAAAGGAAAAAGCTGTTAATATTTCTATTTTGGAGAACAACAGGAGAGAGAGGAAAGAGGCTCAAAAAATATCTTTGCAAATTAAATATTTAAGGAGCATTTAAGCAGGAAATACATGTTCAAGTATTCCCTATTTGGATGTTAGTTTTTTTTTGCCCATCTAATGGGGTGGTGATAATATAGGATCTTGATGCACAGAGTTGGATTTCCTGCTCCAATGGACTTCCCAATCATTCAGCGTGTTGGCAGAGCAGGAGGGGAAAATTTTGATAAGTTCTTGTCACTAATGTTCAACTTCAATATATTCATCAATAGTTGGGGAGGCTGCAGATTCTGGGGTGTGGTGAGTGCCCAGCCCGGCAGTGGCCTAAATTTATCTGCCAGATGCCCCTGGGGAGATTTTTGGTGGGAAGTTTCAAAATAGTAGCGCAGTACTCAGTGTTAATGTAATGTCTTAATTAATTTAAACCCAGCCAAAACACTGCTGCCTGTGCCCTGACTTGCATTGTTCCTTTCACCTAAGAACCCAGTGCTTGGTGACACACACAGGCTCTTGATTAAGCAATAGCCCAGTTTTAGAAATTCTACACTCAGTTTCAATCCCTCCACGGTTTCATCCCTCTCTGCTTCCATTACCTCCTCTGGTCCTCCAACCCTTTGGGATAACTGTGGTCATCCATTTCTGGACTCTTGTGTATCCCTGATTTTAAGTGGTCCACTGCTGGCTGTCAGGCCTTCAGCTCTGAAGTCCGAAGCTCTGAAATTAACTTCTGACCTTTTCTTTTATTTGTTTTCTTCCTTTAAGACATTCCTCATAACCTACCTTTTGACCAGACATCTACCCACAGAGCTCTGTATAGTATCAAACCCTCAGCGATAACACTCCTATGAAATACCTTGGGATGTTTTACTGTTTCAATGGCCAGATGTCAATGTTGTTATATCTACCACTCTTTTCAATTGGGCCACTGCACTGTAATAAATTTATCCTCTTGTCTTCCTTATGCGTCTTTAACTCCTTGCACACCCCAAAGATTCCATGAGTACACTTAATCTTTTGGGGTTTATTGGACTCAGGCATAATTCATACTCAGAGTCTGTGATTGCATGACCTAGTAAGGCACAAAAAAAAGCTGCTGCATCTCCATTGTTGCAGTGTCAGAGCCATTCCACTGTAGAGAAAACCACCATCTCTTGCAGAACCTGCTGCAGCAATACATCCAAACATGCCCAGCATAAACCACTGAAAAATAATCAGGAGCATAATCCTGCCTTCTCCTTTCTCTTTCTAGCCTGTGTCAGAAGTGGTTGCAGAATCCAACTGGTCATCTAGCTGAGACCAGCTGCTTCAAAATGGCCCAGCAAAGGAACAGGACTTATTCTTTTGGGTTGGGTCATCTTCCGTTCTTCCATTACAGAAGATGCTGTAATATCCTTATGACCCAGCCAGACTCTTCATGCACCACTGTGCTTCAGCATAGTAGTAGTATAACTGCATCAGCCAAGGAAGGAAACTCAACATGGGTACCTGGATCATGTTGCCGTCAGGTGGATGTTAGAGATCCCATAACACTGGTTCAAAGGAGAACATAGAACATAGAACACTACAGCACAGTACAGGCCCTTCGGCCCACAATGTTGTGCTGATATTTTATCTTGCTCTAAGATCTATCTAACCCTTCCCTCCCACATAGCTCCCCATTTCTCTATTATTCATTTGCCTATCTAAGAGTCTCTTAAATGTCCCTAATGTATCTGCCCCCACAACCTCTGCAGGCAGCGTGTTCCATTCACCCACCACTCTCTGTGTAAAAAACTCACCCCTGACATTCCCCTTATACCTTCTTCCAATCACCTTAAAATTATGTCCCCTCGTGTTAGCCATTGTCACCTTGGGAAAAAGTCTCTGACTGTCCACTTGATCTATGCCTCTTATGATCTTGTACACCTCTATCGAGTCACCTCTCATCCTCCTTCTCTCCAAAGAGAAAAGCCCTAGCTCACTCAACCTATCCTCAAAAGACATGCTCTCCAATCCAGGCAACATCCTGATAAATCTCCAGGAAAAGAGTTAGGAATTTCCCCGGCACCCTGGACAATGTTCATCACTCATACAGAATATCTGGTTATTTATCACTTTGCTTTGTGCTAGTGCTGATGCCTCACAGCTCGCGGATTTGAATCTGACCATTGGAGCTCTCAGTGTGGAATCTACATATTTCCCTGTGATTGCATGTGTTTCCCCCAGTGCTCTGGTTTTATCCTGGTTGGCAGGTAAATTGTAAATGATCTCCACTGTAACTGGGTAGTAGGAGAATCAAGGTGGAGTTGATGTGCATGTGACACAGAACAGGTTATAGGGAAATAGGTGGCAGAAAGGAATTGATGGGATTTCTCTGACAGCCAGCAGAGACTTAATGGGCCAAATGGCTTCCTATATTGTAAAAATGAGAGTTATGAGAATATGGGAGCTAACCAGGCACAGATTGCCTCCTGTGTTTCTTAAGTAGCAACACTGAGTACAGTTCAAGAAGTATTTCAATGGCTGTAAAGTGATTTGGGATGTTCTGAGGCAGTGAACATTTCTATAGAAATACAGGTCTGCCTTTCTACCCAATAAACCCCAACACACTTCCTGGAATCAGGGTGTGGGGTAGTCGGCAAGAGCTAACTGGGGCTCTGCTGTGATGCCTCCTGAGCACAAATAGCTGCAGCCACACAGTGTCAAATGAACACATGGGACAAATGAACAACATGACGTAGTGCCAGAGTGTGTCTCTATCCACGAGTAAATTGTCAACAAGAATAAGAACAAATTAAAGACAAAAAATTGTGTTATTTATTAAGCAAGGTTGAGGTAAATCCAAGCTAAGGGCTGCAGCTGAACTAACATCTGGTCAAAACCTTAGTAGCTGGGCTGTTTAGCACCACCTCCAATTTTACTGAGCATGCTCAATTAATTCTGAAATCATGTGCCCTTATAGAGGAAATATCTGGTGAAATACTACACCACAGAAATTCCAGCTGGAATTCTAGCCTTTCCAACCTCCATTTTATGAATGAAATGTTGCAGCCTCCATTCACAGAAAAACAAGCCCCCACTGGCTGTTCCCAGAGGTGAGGCAGTCACTGACGGTAATGGAACAAAAACTCAATCGAGTGGATAAGTGCTGCAAGCTTCCATTACCTGAAGGGTATCAGCAGCAGACAGATAGGCTGTCTGTTAACGAGCTTTTTATAATTAAATTGGCCTTGCAACTTTGACAGGGAACAATGGGACCTCCTTAAAAGTGGAGGAATACAAAGAAAACCAGAGACAAAACCACAGTATGTCAGCAAGAATAAATAAAATTTAGTTAAACCATAAACCTGGAGGCTTTTATGTGAATTGACAAAATAATGGGTTTGAAAGCTACCACTGAGTATTCTGGACAAAATTCAAATCCTGTTGTTATCAAGAAAACTTATGAAAAGATTCTGGGAAGTATTAGAAGTTGGATTGTACAGCATTGTTTTTTTATTTGGTATTTACCCAATTTCAACTTTGCCTGGAACAGGTTGAGCTGGCAGATATTTCTGAGTGAAACTGTGACAGATGCAAAATTAGACTGGGGACTTCTGTGTTCAATTCACATTAGCACACCTGATGTTCTCCCTGCATCAGATGGTTCACACTTAATGACAATATTATTTGCATAAGGTTCATATCAGTTCATACAGACATGAATTGGAGAGGAAGCTGGAACATTTGATCACGTTGGAACAGTCTCAATAGAATTAGAAGTGCATTAAACAAATTTGTTGCTTGTATCACTGTTTAAAGGGACACTCTGCTGACACCGGAAGATCTGATGAGAGCCTTCAGAAGTGACTGCAGGCCATTTAAACACCTCCCAAGGTCCACAACAACAAACAGGAAGTTCTTTCTACAGCAGTTCGCTGCTGAAATACTCATTCAATAGATGCCTCAGCAGAACTCCACTGGCAGTATTCCATTACTGGAGGCTTCTTTATGACCATGGTTGGCTTCTCAGTGTGGATTGGAGACCTCTGGGCAGATAGCAAAGATATACCAAGATTCTGCTCCCACATCCCACCTGGATCTCTCCAGCGATCAGTGTATTCACAGGCTCGGGGTTTCCAAGGCTGTCATCTCTGAGACATTCTGCGGGAAGACCCTTGGCCACTCTCTGGTGCCTGGACTCCTCTCTCTGTGGAGGTTATGGTCACTTCCTCACCACAGGATGTTTCCAGACAGCCGCAGCAGATCTCTGCTGTGTCTCCCGATTTGCTGCCTACCACAGCATCACAGAGGTCACATAAGTACAGGATTTTTAAAGGAAAGTGAGTTTGACTTCAATGACAAGAAAAAGCATCATCTCAGCCTCTGAGATGTGCCAGCATTGCTTGCAATGCAGGCAGCCATCAACCACACTTGTGAGCCATTAGAGCTCCTTCTAATTATATAGATAACGTCACAGACAGATACAGCACAGAAACAAGCCCTTTGGCCCTCCGAGTCCACACCAGTCATCAACTACCCATTTAGGCGAATCCTACATTAACCCAATGTTTTATATTCTCCCCACTTTCTTATCAACTCTCCCTGGATATGACCACCACCTACACACTCAGGGTAATTTACAGTGGTCAATTAACCTACCAGCCTGCAAGTCTTTGGGTTGTGGGAAGAAACTGGCACACCAGAAAGAAACCCAGGCAGTCGCAGGAAGGACACGCAAAATCCACACAAACACCACCCAAGGTCAGGATTGAACCTAGGTCACTGGGGCTGTGAGGTGGGGATCTAGCTCTTGTCTCTGTGTATAAACCATCTTGTTGCCATTTCAGACAGTACTTTGGTCAACGTTGTGATTTGATTTTGCAGCAAACCCGAATATGCATTAGTACTGAATGTAGAACACTAAAAATGGATGCAATCCAATTTCTAGGCTATCCAATATAACAGCTGGCAGTTATTACAAACTGCAAATTCAGTGGAATTAGGCCATTCCTTCATAGGTTACTAGAGGAAAAAGATTAAATGCTTATGTCAACCGAATCCCCCAACTGAGTCCTTGCATAAACTATTGGACCACCTTAAATTACTCTGTGACAAAGCCGACACAATACTGAGCATATCAGACTGTACAAGGCACTATTTAAAAATAATGTTAAAGGGGATCACAATGTAGCTACCAATGGTACTTTGTCACTTGAAGTCAGATACACTTAAGTCACATATCACAACATAGCATTATCAGCAATGACTGAGTACTGGGAGAAATAACCAGCCCTATAAACCCACCATTGTGCAACTATTTTGATTGACTAAAGCACACTTTGCTTCTTGGCATCATATACAGGAAGATGCTTGATAAAAGTATATGTGACCCACCTGTTTAAAAGCTCTGTTCCTTCAGCCTGAGTCAGGATCATCAATGGGGCACGTTGGAGCAGATGTACTGTAAGCCTCTGTTACACTTTGAGAGGAAAATCTAGAACTTGGAGGCTTCCTGTCATACCTCTTAACACAGTAATCATACCCTTTATCCCTGCTTCGGGAGGTCACAAGTTCATGCCACATCTCAGCAGTCACAGGCTGAGGTCATTCTCTTGCTACATGACCACTAATCTAGTCCCAGGCTGCAGCAAGGGGGCTATTCAAGAAATCAGGCACCAGAACAAGAGAGTGGCCCTGGAACTCTAAAGAGGCATCGCTGTAAAGCGAGTAAGCAGATTACCCGAACAGAAGATTACACTTTTAAACTGGGTTGTCAAGGTTGTCATGAGTGCTGTGAAGGTGTGGCTCTGGTTCCTGCTGTATGTAATACAGAAAAGCAATGTAAAAGCATGGCTTAATCATGGCCAAAGGAGAGAAATAGCGAAGAGATTGGCAGAGGGAATGATTTCCTATAAACAGTTGTTGTTGATAGTGCTGTGACATCAATAAAACTGTTTGAGATCACCTGCCACTGCTCCCAGTTGGGTTCAGCATTCATGCTTCAGTGTACCTGCCCAGGAGCTAAAATTCAGCCTATTGCAGTAAACCCCACGCCACCCACCTCAATCGTTTCTCTTCAACCAAGTTGCAACCTAACAAGCCTGCATGTCACCTTATGCAAACAACTCAAATTGGAAGTGCCTGGGAAGATGTGACATGTCTCTTCATGTTGCCTGGAATAAAATCTTCCCTCTGTGCATAATTATTTTGCTGATTTGTATTTTTAGATTGCCTCTCAGATTTCAGATTTACTTTCCTTTGTATTAATTCTGCTTCTTGCCATTGCCTGTTCCTGTTTCCCACATCCTGAATCTCACAGAAAAGACACAAATTGCAAAAATACCTGCCGGAAGCAACAGGGTCGACATCAACATTGATGCTTATTGACCTTAATTGGTAAGATAGTCTATATCTAGGCTATTGAGCCATACTTTACAGTTGCATTTGCATTTTACAAAGTAAGCAATAATTTAAACAACATGAACCAACCTGCACAACATTCTGCAAAGTTTTAGTGGTAGCATAGACTCATTTATCATTTTTAAATCTCTCATGTTGTTGAAGTCTCAACAGCCCTGTTTTTTCATTTATTCATTGTATAGGACCTGGGTATCCCCAGCATTTATTCCCCATCCCTAATTACCCCTTGAGAAGGTGGTGGCAACAATCATTTCAGAGGGCATTTTTTTTTAAGAGTCAACCACATGAGGTGGGTTTGGAGCCAAATAATATTCCTGAAGGATGTTAGTGAACCAGAAGGGATTTTTACAACAATCCATTACTGTTTTGTGATCATCATTTCTAAGATTGGTTGGATTTTTTTTTACCAAATTATTAACTGAGCTTAAATTCCACAGTTGCAGTGGTGGGATTAGAACTCAAATCTCTGGGTTGTTAGTCCAGGCCTCTGGTTTATCAGTGCATTCATTTAACCACTGTATCCTACCGTGAGAAGCCAGAATTTGGTGCATATTCTCTCTATTACAATTTGTTGTGGTGGAGCTTAAGGGGAAAAAGTCTGAACCAGTGCTCTTTATTAATCTCCATGAAAGAAGTTGGAAAATGATCTGTGAAAGTTGGAAAATGATCTGCTCACTTTGATGTAATCACTTTGTCAAATCCTGTGTCATAATTCTAATTAATGAAAATCAAAAATATTCTGTAGCTCTCAACTTACAGTTAATTGCTATCACTCAAGTTGAAAACAGGCTGCTTTCTTAAACTTTATTTATACTTCCGGCCCAACGAGTCTGCACCGCCCAATTACACCCATATTAACCTACCAACCCCTACGTTTTTTGCAATGTGGGAGGAAACCGGAGCACCCAGAGGAAACCCACGCAGGACACGGGGAGAACATACAAACTCCTTACAGACAGCGGCGGGAATTGAACCCTGATCGTTGGTGCTGTAATAGCGATGGGCTAACCGCTACGCTACCGTGCCACTTATGATTCCTCCAAATTGTTTAGTAGATGCTGTTTTACTGTTTACATTAAATGATAAAAAAATGTTTTATGAATGAGGTAGTTGAGTGTTCTGGCATCTGAAATAATGATCCTATGTTTGAGTAGTGCAGCATTAAATGGGCTAAATGTGATCTGAAGTATATGGTGAGAAACCAAATCTCAGTATGGCAACTGACTGCCCCTAGCTCAGGCAAGGGAAAATTGTCCAGGGTTCCTATTCATCTTTGCCACTGATGCTATGTAACAAGGGAGGTATGTCTTTCAGAGAGGAAAAGAGACAACCAGTAGGGGAACACTGAGGTTAACTTGCTCTTTGAACAATTGTGGTGGAAATGACTACAATCTGACTTCAGCTCTGACTACAGTATTTCAATCTGCTCTGGCTACTGGAATGGTGCCAGAGGACTGGAGGACTACTAACATTCTACAGCTGTTTAAAAAGCGAGAAGGGAGAAACCAAATAATTTCAAGCCCGTTAAATTTTGGAGACGAGCAAATTATTGGAATCCACTCTAAGAGACAGTATAAACCTTCATTTAGAAAAGCATAGATTAATCAGGGAGAATCAGAATGGATTTGTTTTATGAATGTTGTCAGACTAATGATATTTTTGAGGAGATAACAAGGAGGGTAAGTGAGGGCAGTGAATTTGATGTAGTCCATGTAGATTTTTGCAAGGATTTGACAAGGTCCCACATGGTGAGCTGGTCAAAAAAGTGACTGGCCCTGGGATTGAAAGGAGAGTGGCAAATTGGATCCAAATTGGCTCACGGGCAAGTGGTAGAGAATAAAGGCTAACGGATGCTTCTGTGACTGGGAGGTTGTTTTTGTCCTCTCGCTTTTTCTAATGTGTATGGGGCATGATAAAGAGGTTTGTGGATGATACAAAAAGTGGCTGCCTGGTTGACATTAAGAAGGAAAACTTTACACTGCAGGATGATATAGATGGCTTGGTCATTTGAGCAGAAGAGGCAAATTGAATTTAAACGTAAGGCGATGTATTTGAGGAAGTGCATCAAGGGAATTCAAAATAAATGGGAGGATAATAGTAACCTTTTTCAACCTAATGTCTTTGACACCATCATTTGGGAGGGAATGTGGAGCACAGTCCTCAAATTTGGCCACCTACAGAGTTTCAACTCTATTGATGATATCCAGAGCAACAGGTCGGTAGCGTAGCGGTTAGCGCGACACTATTACAACGCCAGAGATCAGGGTTCGATTCCCGTCGCTGTCTGTAAGGAGTTTGTACGTTCTCCCGTGTCTGTGTGGGTTTCCTCTGGGTGCTCCGGTTTCCTCCCACATTGCAAAGACGTACGGGTAGGTTAATTGGGTTTAAAATGGGCGGCACGGACTCGTTGGGCTGGAAGGGTCTGTTACCACACTGTAAATGAAAATTAAAAAAATTTAAAAACCAATCTCAGTGCAGAGAAATGGTAAACAAGGCCCTGTCATGCTCCTGGCTCTTCTTCCAATCCTTCTGCACCTTACCTGTAACACGTTTAGCTGGAGTTTAACTAATCTGTAGGACAATAGGAAATGGTTCAGCCTATGTTGGCTACACTCCAAGGTCACCCCAACAGTGATCAAGCTGCATTTGCATATGTTCATATTCAGAAGCTGATCTCTGAGTCGTTGACTCGTTCACTGACGCAAATGAGAGGATGGGCATTACACTCGACATCTACAACATAAAGTTCCTCTATCAATCTGTCCTTGTTGTATAATAGCTTCTTTCAACAATATAGGTCTACACCAATACACCGGAAAATGTGGACCACTTTTCTTTTCTTGGAAGCCAGACGTCGATGGTAAAATTCTCCATTATCTTCAATGTGTCTGTACAGCCCTTGCTTGACTGATCAAAAAGGATGCTTGACAATCAACTGGGCAGCAGTGATCCCTGCTCTCATATGTGTGTCTGAGAGTTGAATTACCCACAGCAGTCACCTCAAAGCACTGGAGAGATACCATCAACATTGGTTCTGCAAATTCCTCCTCTGGGGGATGAAGAAACCTATGTTAGAACCCTTCCCTAGGTCAACATCCCCTGCACTTGAGGGCCTAATCAGACTCAGTTGGTTCTGTTGGTCAGGCCATGTTGCTCACATGACTGACAGCAGACTTACGAAAAGATTCTTTATTCTGAGCTCTGTCATGGGAAGAGATTGGCAGGTGGAGCACTACTTGTGTCAAAATCTGCAGGATTAATCTGTGTCATCATGTCACCTCTGAACTGGAATGGAAACAAGTCATGCTCATCCCCACGTGACTGCCCAAGACTGCTTACAGTGCTTTGAGGTGTATGCTGCAAGTAGGTCAACTCTCTGAAGTATAAAGGAGGACAGGGACCCAACATTAAGCAACCACATGGTGACACTGGAGATGGTGCAGAGGAGATTTACAATGAAATTGCCAGGGTTGAAAAATTATAGCCATGAAGAAAGATAGGTTAAGCTGGAGTTGTTTTCTTTGGAATAGATGAGGCTGAGAAGGAGACTTAATTGAGGTTTATAAAATTATCAAGGGTCTAGACAAAGTGTATGAGAAGGACCTATTTTCCTTAGCAGAGGGGTCAAAACCATTGCACATAGACATAGGTAATTGTGGAGATAATTAGAGGGAGGATGAGGATAATGCAAGTGGCAAGTGGAAATGGTCTATCCTAAATATCTGTAAAATGATACCAACTATATGCCTCACTCTTCTATACTCATTCTTCTTCAAATTTAATATACCTGAATTTTTTTACATAATGAACTCATTTGAAATAATCTCATTCTTTCTTTCAGAGCTCCCTGTGCTCACACTTCATTGGTTGGAAGATATAGTAATAATTGCATTTATATAGAATCTTTCACCATCTTAGCATGCAGCCATACTTTTTGAAGTGAGGTCAATGTTCTAATGCAGGGAAGGCTTGAACCTTCCTGGCTATGCTTCCTGCTATCCATTGACACAATAACTCAATACTATTGCTGAGTACAGTTTACAGAGCTCACTGTTACCTCTTTCCAGCTTCCTTCCTCAGAGGAAGATTTGCTAGCCATGTTTTGCTGCCTAACTAGAACATCTGATTGATATAAGTCACTATCTTACCTGGGTCATACGCATAATCTGGAGGTTCTTGTTTGATGACCATGGAGTGGGAGAAACGTTGGCCGCCAGCATTGCCTGGGTTTCCCTGCTCATACATCGGGTCGTGATACTCCTGCTTGTAACCCTGCTGCGGGTATGAGACACAGGGCTCAGACATTTGCTGCTGATATCCCAGAGGTGCTTCCCTGTTCATGCTTTGGGAAGAGGGAAAACGGTGGCAAAGCTCCAAAGGCTGTTGTTGAAACTGTGAGCTGAGGACAAATAAGAGGTTGACCATTAATTGGTAATTGGTTGATTATTTTTACATGTACCGGAGTACAGTGAAAAGTTCTTTGTGGATCCTGATTCATCCATCGCAAGTTTCCTGTCTCCCAAGAATTGACTTCAGAATCCTGCTTTCATAGTCCTTCTCCAGCCTTGATCCTAATGACCTTAGGATTCTCCTCAGATCATATGTCTTAAACACTCTATTCTCTGTTATAACAGTTTCTGATTTGAAGTGTAGTTCTGAACATGAATCTCATTATCTAGATGAATGCAAGAACCTGGAAGTGAAAATCATGTAGCTTATCAAATCAGCACCATCCAAAGTCTATATATTATTATTCCTTTGTTGAAGCACTCCTTCCGTCATGTTCTTTAACCCAAATATGTATTCCTATTTTGATTATTCAATGGTACTAATGGGACCAAAGTTGGTAGATGGCCGGGGCAGACATGGTGAACTGAAAGGCCTGTTCTGGCACTGTATTGTTCTATAGCATTAAGAAAGCTTATCAGCAAGATTGAACTGAATGGTAGAATCAGTTTGAGGGGCTGAACGGTCTACTCCTGTTTCTGTATTCTTTTTCCTACTTGTCTCAAAAATGTTAGTTATACTGAAATAAAATTTGGCAAGGGATTTTTTTACCAACATATCACAAGGGATTTTGCAGATGCTGGAATCTGGAGCAACACACAAAGTGCTGGAGGAACTCAGCAGGTCAGCCAGCATCTAGTGAGGGAAATAAACAGTCGACGTTTCGGGTCGAGCCTCTTCATCAGGACTGGAAAGGAAGAGGGCAGATGCCAGAATAAAAAGGTAGGGGGAGGGGGAGGAGCACAGGTTGGCAGATGATAGGTGACTCCAGGTGAGAGGGGGAGGTGGGTGGGTGGGGAAGGGGGGGGGTGAAAGGGAATGATGAGAGAATTTGGGAGGTGATAGGTGGAAGAGGCAAAGGGCTGAAGAAGAATGAATCCGATAGGAGAGGGCAGTAAACCATGGAATAAAGGGAAGGAGGTGAGGGATAGGAGGGAGGTGATGGGTGGGTCATGAGGGTGGGAGAGGGAAAAGAGAAGGGGCGAGAAGGCCACAGGAATGAGGGGAAGAAAGGGGAAAACAGAGGGGAGGGGTTGATGTTGTCAGGTTGGAGACTCCCAAGGCGGAATATGAGGTGTTGCTCTGCCAACCTGCATCTGGCTTCAACGTGGCAGTAGAGGAGGCCGTGGATAGACATGTCAGTATGGGAATGGGAAGTGGAATTGAAAAGGCTGACCACCGGGAGATCTTGGCTGTTGCGGCGGACGGAGCAAAGGTGCTTGTCGAAGCGGTTACCCAATCTGCATCGGGTGTCACTGATGTAGAGGAGGCCACACCGGGAGCACCAGATGCAATAAATAATACCCTCGGATTCACAGGTGAAGCAGTGCCTCACCTGGAAGGACTGTCTGGGGCCCTGAATAGTGGCGAGGGAGGAGGTGTAGGGACAGGTGTAACACTTTGCACAGTTGCAGGGATAAGTGCGAGGAGGGTGAACGGTGGGGAGGGATGAGTGGACAAGGGAGATGTGGAGAGAGTGATCCCAACGTAATCACTCACTAACAACCAGGCACAGGCATAGGACCAGATACCAAACCAGTTATATATTATATTTGTCAAAAGGTTACATACAGTAGGAAAACTGTTCTTTTTGATATGTATCCCACCTTCACATATGAATGTTGTTGATTACATATTGAATTAATGTTTATTAGAGGTCAATAAATCTTTGACACCAAAAAGGTGAAAGGAAAAGGAAACAGGTGGCAACATGAATGTGGAGTATATGGTCCGCCAAGGTCTTACTAAGCGATGGAGTGGCTTGCATTGCTCCTGCTTCTCTTTTTCATATTCTTATACGATCAATGGAAAATATTTTCATACCTTCTTTAGAGGGTTATGGTGCCTAAGTTAATTGAGATCTTAAAGAACTAAAGTAGGCAGCCTCTGAATTTACACTAGATGATCATTTCTGAAGCTACGATCTGGAATGAGATGAGAAGAAACTATTTCACCCAGAGGATACTGAAGCTTTGACTTTCTCTGCCACTTGGGCAGAGGATCATTTACTGAATATATTCAAGGCAGAGATGGAGAGATTTTCACGCACTCAGGGGATCATTGGATATCGGGTTAATTCAGGAAAGTGGTGCTGAGGTCAAAGATCAGCCATGATTTTATTGAACAGGCACAAGAGGTGGAATGGCCTACTTCTGTTTGTTAATCTCCTCCTCCATTTTATTCAATGTGTTTAAGACTGAAGGTAGCAAAGCCATGAGGAGCCAGCATGCAAAACCTATCAACATTGTTGTAATACTCTGACCCAGCTGAGAGCCTGAAGAGCGACATCAAGTGTAACTCCAGTGATGGGAGCTTCCCTACCACTCCTAACAAAGTGTTCCATGTGGTAAACAAACAGGCACTAAGTGAGGTTGATACATAACTAAATAATTCTGAGATCTGTAGAAGAGTTCTCCAATGGCCTTTGTATAAACTGAGTTATGCAAGTCTTTTCCACTTCCAAATGAAATCATAGGAGCTGCTTACTGCAAATTAAAATTTTTAGACTGAATGTCCCTAACTTAACTCAACCACAGTAGATTGATTGCTTGTGGCTATTACTGAATTTGTTCTATAACACACAGGATTAAATATGTTATGTGAAAATTAGGATATACTAATTAAAATACAACTGCCTCAAAATTCATTGCCTGTCAAGACAAAATAGACAGTGCTGGTGTCTCATTGCTCCAAACGCCCAGGTTTTATCTTGACTTTGGGTCTGTCTGTGCGGAGTTTGCATATTCTGTGACCACATGGGTTTCTTCCAAGTGCTCTGGCTTTCCTCCAAGTGCTCCAGCTTTCTTCCACGTCCCGAAGACATGCTGGTGGGTTAAAGAACTGCTGTAAACCACCCCTTGGTGTAGATCAATGGCAAAAAAGGCAAAGGGGAGTTGAGGGGAATGTGTGGGAGAGAACAAGTTGCAGTGGTACAGAGGAATAAATAGGAAGAGGAATGAGACTGTTTCCCTGGGAAATAGTTTGGATCCAATGGTTGAATGGCCTCCTCCTGTATCACTCTAAGTCTAATATATGCCTACGTAACACATTTTACACCTTTGAACAGAGATGAATTTTAGGCAAGCAAATGTTGCCATGGTAATGTAATGCAAACAACTCATCATAGAAAGAAGCAGTAAAGTATTTTTGAAACTAGTTCACATTCAATTAAAAATATGAAAATGATTAGGTATCTCTGAATCTGTACCTGTGGTCCATTGGGAATCTGCCATTGGACATGGGTTGGGTGGGTGTATGGAGATTCACAAAGCCGTGGTCCCGTCTGGGGTTCACCGTGGATTTATTGCAGACTTGCTGTAATGGACTATTTGAAGCGTTCCCAGGATTTGGAGAGTTGAGACCAACCTGTGGCTTTTTCTCATAGGCACTGCATAAGGAAAAGTATAAGTGTTATCTTCAATGCATAAATATTTGTCTGTTACATTTTTCCTGAAATATTCATCACTTGGAAAACGATAGTTCATTTTTGTTTTGGGGAATTCCTATAACATATTCCATCTCCTTCATTGGCATCTTCCATGCTCAAAGTCACCTGCAAGATTTTATCTTGGTTTCTTGCTACCTCTCAATTAAGTTTTGCAGAAGTATGTGTTCACCATCCACATTATCACAAATTAGATCCAGCCTTGTCTCTTTCTTCTCCATGCCCAATACTACATCCCAGTGAAACTTGAATTTCTTTCAGCACATATATGGCCCTCAATAACAGATATGTGCTTCTGATCTGGATTATGTAATTCTCCACAGCTACAGCTCGTGCTTCTTGCACATCTGGAGTTGGTTTGCTGATTCTGGCACTTGGCTCTCTTCAGTTACCAAGAACTGCTGCACCACTCCATCTTAACTTCTCTGCTAAACTCCTTGCCTTTAGCACCTTAAGACTTGTCGCTAATAATTTCACAGCCGGTCTCTACCATTGAAAAATTACAGCTCATTCATTTCCTCAGCTATTATCCTCATCTTTGTCTTCCCTCATTCGCGCCCATGTCTCTCCTAGTGAATCAATTTTAAAATCTTTGTGGTTTTCAATTCTTTCTGTGGCCCTAACCCACCTTACCTTGGCAATCTCCTCCAGTCAAATGTATTCATTCCTATCTTTTGCTCCTTGCTACACCTGTGTTCTGTATTCTTTCTGTGATGACCATTCTTTTAGCAACTAAAACTTTATCAACTGAAACCTTTCACCCAAATTCTCAACATATTCTGCTTTCTTTCCAAAAGATTTCTTAATGCCCTTAATTTAGCTCATGCATTCAACCCTGCCTTCTAACATTTCATTTTCCACTCTCCTCAAAATGTTTTTTCTTTGCATCCCTCTAAAAGTGTCAACATATGAAGAGTAATTCTGGAATTGTTGCTTATCTTGCAATAGCTCTGGACACAAAGGTTTTATTCCAATACAGTTATATTCACTGCAAGTTCTGCCTTATTGGCAGCACAAAACCAGAATTAAAGAGCATGTCAAATTATATTCCAGGCCTACTGTTCTGAGCAGAGCTGCATGTATTGCTGAGACAGTTCTGGCTTACACAAATTTGGGGGAAGATAGACCATAGATAATTGTGTCACACTGAAATCTTCACTTTACTGTGTATGATAAAATGATTAATATAATCTTTATCCAGAGTTCTTCTGTGCCATTTGTGTGTGCATAGAAGAGCTTAGTAAGTCTTGCCAAGCAGTTGGTCATATTTCCAGCAGCAGAAGAAAGACTTCCATGTGTAATTTCCACTCAATGTAATCAGACCAATAGTTAATACTTACTAATAATGGGACTTTCCTGGAACATGTTAACAGTAGGATTTCAGCCAACACTTTGGGATTGTATGCAAAAAGCTGCCATGCTATTATTATTGCCATCACTGATGGGAAGTTATTAATCTTAATTCAGTTTTTGGCCTGCTTTAATAATGAGTTATGACATGCATGAAAAATTCCTCATTCATCCGTTACTAATATATTCTGCAGTGGGTTGACACACATTCAAATACAAGATCTATTGGTGGTGCATTCCAATGCTGACAGTACAAGAAAACATAGAAAATACAAAATACTGACCAAGCCAAACATTCAATAAAAATATTGGAAGCAGCAAGGAGGAAATTAAACATGTGCAACAGCATCCTCTCTATTCTTGTTAAACTCATGAGTGAATCCCATCGAGGAAACACCGCAGGTCTTGATAAGCATTCTGCTGTATTTATGATAGGTAGCATGTGAAAACTAGTATCAACAGCTTTGGGAGTGGTTACAAGACTGCAGATATTAAATTTCACTAAATGTTGTTTAAAAAAGCATGTAAATTTAATAGCAATACATTTCCTCTCAGTCTGTGCCACTATTCATGCAGTTAGAGCAAATATTTCAGTGAAGGTTGAGTGCTTGCTCACATCACATCTCATGTTACAGTATCATCTCATGTTTAAACTGCTGATCACTGAGGAAGATAACACATTGAGTATGTGCCTCATGAATCAGGAACCCTATCTACAAATAGAATGTGGTGACATTTTTTTGTAACTTTCTGTTATCTTGCCACTGCGATTCCTCGACCTGTGGCAAAGCTTCTATTCAAGCACTATTGGTCTGGAATAAGTAATAACTTAAACCACAGACATCTCCCAAGCGCAATCAGTGCTGCTGTGTGGTCAACCTGCTCGGAAGTTTGCTGAATGCTACTGGAAGTAATTCCACCCCCCCCCCCCCCCAAAATCTCGAGGGGTATCAGAAAAACTATAGTTATTGGAAAGGCCAAAGTTGGTCGAGATAGTCATTGAAACTTGCATCTCTCAGTCTGACTGAAGCACCATTCATGTAGCTACCAGACAGCATTTACAAGCCTTGTTTAAACTAGCTCTTACATTAAATAAATACCATATGTGATTGAATGCCAAAAACTTTATTTTTGTTACGCAGGCATATCCTGAGGCACCTACTCTAATAGTTTACAGATTAGTGTGAACTAAGCAAAATTACTGTGAAATTAACCCCCAGCTGTTTTAAGCAGAACGAAGTTGCCGACAGGTGAACAACAGAATTATCCAAGTGTACCATTTCCTTGGGGAAAAAAACTCATTCCAATTATTTTTAAAATTATTTTCATAAGAAATGAATTCCAAGGAAATGATTAAGGGGACTCTTTTGCGGATGTGTAAATGATATTTACATTTCAAACCAATGTGAAGGCCACCTATTGTTCTATGATTTCCTTTATAAAGGATTCTTTTCCACACAGTCTGATCACGTATTTTTATATAGCTAAAACGTAGGAGGATGAAGCAAAAACAGAAATAGTCCATTGATTGATTTAAATCAGGTCATACATCACCAACTTTAATATTATGACTATTAGGTATAAAGTTCAAAAAACAGTGATGTATTCATTTGGAACATTCAGATCAGATAAAGGTTCCCCATCTTATCCTTTCCACAACATCATACTTTCTTTTCTTCTCCAGTTGTCAAGTATCCTAATTCTAGGTAGGCTACTCTACTTATCTTCCTTTCTTTCTTCAAACACAAAGAAGGGTTATGATCACTGAGTGTTGGGTGGAAACAGAGTCAATCGGGGCTTTCAAAAGAAAACTGGCATTTAAGAGAGAATTATTTGCAGGGCTGTGGGGAAAGAGAGGGGAATGGGATTGATAGGATTGCTCTGCTAAGGACTGGCACAGATTTGATGGGCTGAAAAGCCCCCTTCTATGCACTGAAATTCAAAGGTTCTTTGTTCCTCTGTGTTCTGCCAAACTTTGAACTTTTACTTAGATCTTGCCATAAGAAAATAACAAGCAGAAAAATAACTTTTAACAACTAAATATTATATAAAAATGCAGGATTTCATATGAATCATGGACTAATTTATAGTAATTTTTTCCCAAGGAAAAGGAACATTTGTATAATTCTGTTATTCACCTATTGGCAACTTCATTCTGTGTAAAATAACTGGGGGTTAATTTTGCAGTGATTTGGCCTAGTTCACTTCATTTGTCATTAGTTCGACTGCATTAAGTATTTTTCTGATTTATCAGCACCCATGCCCTGTCATCACTTCACCTGGACACCAAATGGCCTCTTTCTTACTTTCTCAGTCTCTCTTCTCAGTTCTCTCTGGTTTTATAACCAAAGACTGATTTTTTTTGGATGGTGCACTGCACATGGATCATTAATTCCTTCCCCACATTATTTTTGTGAAGCTTATGATAAGTACTGCACAATACCAACCTGGCATAAAGGCACTGCTCCCCATTGCTGTACTGGAATGGTTGCTTATGTCGGCAGGACAAGCTTGGGTTAGAGATGGGACTCTGTGGCTCCTTCTTAATCTTCAGTGTGGGACTGTGAAAAGCCACTGTTGGGACAAAAAAATGGCTGTGATAAATTGTCTTTACAATTCTACTCTCTTCTGGTCTATATGTTCAGCAGAATTGTGATCAATATGTGTCAGCATTAACTTAAATGAATGACTTCCAGAGCCATGGGAGCCTTGATGGTGATGCGATATATCTCAGAAAGAAATAGCGGAAAACTACCTTCAGCAACAATAAGCAAATCAGTTTATTACTTTGAAGGCTTAAGACTTCAGGTACCAAGAGTGAATATGTACAAACATCCCCTTAAGGTCACTGTCTCCTGATCTCAGATCAACTTTAAGTCTTCCCACTTTTCAAGAAGCCAAACGTGAGTCTACAGTAAAATATATTTGTATGAGATGAAAATGCAGAGCGGTGGTAATTAATTTATTACAGTTAATCAAAAAAGATTATGTGATTCAGAATTAGAATTGACATTTGCATAATTAGCTGAATATTTTGCAGATTCATACTAGCAGAGAACAGGTAAGATATTTTTTGTGAGTCTCTTCTACAGCATTGCAACTAAACACAATATACTGCAAAGTGTATATACCCTATTAATCAAACCATTGAGACCTGTTCTGGATGAAAAAAGAATGAGAAAAAAAATGAGCCAACATATGAAGATAATATTTGATTTCAGACCTGGGACAATCAAAACAATATTCCAAACACCTCATCCATTTAAGTTAATAAGGTTCTAACTGTCATACAGTGGTTGCATCCTTGCCACAGAGTCATAGGGTTGTGGATTTAACACGCACACCAGGCACTTGAGTACAAAAGCCTAGGTTGATACTTCAGAGTAGGTGTTGCCTTCTTTTGGATGAATGGTTGAACCAAGTTCCTGGCTACTTTATTAGATGAATGCAAACAATACCCTGGCAATATATTGAAGCAGAGCAGTGAAGTTCTACCTCGGTTGATTTGGCAAATACTTATCTCTCATTCAACATCACACAGACAGATAATCCAGTCATTGTCACATTGCTGTTTGTAGGAGCTGCACGTGTCGGCTGCTGAGTTTTTTGTAACATGACAGGGGCTATAGTTCCAATATACTTAATTGGCTGTAAAACACTTCAGGACGTCTTGAGGTGGTGATAGTAGCAGTATCAGTGCAAGTCTTCCTTTTTCCTTCAAGTCCTGTTTACAGTTCCATTCTGTTGACATTGAATGGTGTTTTGAAAGGATTGATTACAATTGCATCAGAACATGTGAAATAGGAGGAGAGTAGGCCAGTCAGCCCCTTGTGCCTTCTTCATCATTCATTAATACTATTATTGGGCTTTTACTTCAGCACCACTTTCTTACACAAACCTCATATCCCTTGATTCCCATGATTAAAGACAGGATCTCATTGTTTCTGTCAATAGCTGTCTCAAGCCAATTTGAGAATCTGATCATTGTGAAATCCCAATCAATGACTTAAGCCAATCTTCATTTTCTCATTTCCAATCTGTACTAATTTGAAATACATCTATCTGATTACAGTAATTTTTGACAATCAGGAATGAGTAATGTAAATATGAAAAGGTAATCAGGTAGCTGGGAGTTCAATTAAGCAATGGGGGGGGGGGTGAAGAAGTAGATTGTTTGAACTTAGTTTACCCAATCCACATGACTCCAACCTGCAGTGAACCACTAAGCAATGGGGACAGTTTTATGATGAGTTTATATTAGGGGAGCCATAATCTTTGGGTTAGAAGGGCCTTTTCCTGGCACTTTGCATGTGTGTAGTGTTAGTGCAGGGGCTCCTGGCCATCAACAGTGACATCAAATGATGTACAATGGTCTTTGATCTTAATTGCTCAAAATTCAACCTGGTACACAGGGATTGTAAGAGCAATGAAGCAGGTCTTAACTGGAGTTTGAGTTGTTCAGCTTCCTACAGATAGTTGCTAGCTTCAACTTGCCATCAGTAATGATCGCAAGTTATGCCAATGTCCACAATTCTCCCTCTTCTGTTGTGTGTCCATCTTCTATCCACCTGGCTAATCCTGCCCATGCTGCTAAACCACAACCACCCCACCTCCTCTACCCCCTCTGTTTACACTATGGAACTGCATCAATTTCTAGTCAGTTTGGTCCTACCCAAAACTGTTGAATGGCTGCAATACATCCTGTTTATTTTACAGGGTGCATTCTATGGTCCTGACAGCCCTAAACAGCCTCAAGAGTCCCATTAAAGTTTTTGATTTATGATTGGATTTCCTGATTCCCACATCTCCCATATTAGTTCATTTCCACAATGACGTTTCTAAATAAGCCTGCAATCTGTGTGTGTTAAACACTGACTGGTAGGAACCTGTGAATGTTTGCAGGGTTTTGAAACTGACATCAGGTAAACCAATGATCTCAAAGTTATATGTCACTTAATTTATTTGGCAGAAGTCTTGCTCTGGGTGAGAAGTCTGTGGTTTCTCTTTCCATTCCAGGAATCTAAATTCATGATCATAAACTGCTATTTCAGTCTGGAGGGAATACTGCTCTGTCAGAGAAGCTAATGTGCAGATAAGGCCATGTACTTAGATTCCAATGATTCTGGTAAATGTTAAAGATGCCATGACACTCTTTAATGAAGTGCAAGGAATTCTGCTCTCCACAATAAGCCACCAATCATTTGAACTGATCCAGGAAGAAAGCCTATACATGTTGGTATCTAGAGGAATAAAAGTTTACTGCTAATTTCATTGGTGGCCATAAAAGGAATTGCATTACGTTAATCGCAATAGAACACTTTACAGTTTTTTGATTCTTCTGTTTTCCACCACAACTCAAATTCTAGCCAGCTACTTCAGACGAGACTTCAGATTTAAACTCTCAGTGCTGTCCAGGTCAACATTCCACCCTCAAACACGAGATGTAGAAAAATGGAGCATTTATCGCACAGCCGTTCTGGGATCCAATGTGCAAACAGCTTCTTCGTCTGCTTAGGTAACTGTAACTATTTCAAAGAAATTCATTGTCTGTGGTACACTGAGACATGTTATGAAGTATTATATAAACAAGTGTTTTACTTCCCCGAAAGGGAGAAAATATGTCCTTGGTCAACTGCACTAGATGTTCATTATGTTAGTGACTGCGTGTTGTTTTTTGCTTCTAAAATGGTTCTATTGACTTCAGAGAACTTTGGAGCTGGGATTCCCAGCTACTTCTATATTGCACATTTAGCACGTGACTATGGGTGGACTTCTATCCCATTGTTTGCAAGTGCTGGTGAAAAAGAAAGGGACTTGCAAGATCAATGCCTTTGGTCACAGGATTACAATAGAGAGCATTTTGGTATATGTAGATCTTCACCACACTACAGGGCAGTACAGCCAATGGTCATTGCACATTTGAAGACAAAAGAGTCTGCAGATGCTGGAATCTGGAACAAAAACAATAGAATGCTAGAAGAACCCAGCAGGTGAAGCAGCGTTTGTGGAGGCAAAAGATGCAAGTCAACATTTCATGTTGAGACCCTGCATCAGGGCTGAGAGTGAAGAGGAAAGATTGCCAGTGTATAGCAGTATGATAGAGGGGTGGGACAGAGGCTGGTAGGTGATAGGTGGGACCAGATGAAGAGGCAGGAATGATGGGCAGCTGGAACCAGGTGAGGGAGAGTGAGGGAGCGGTAAATGTTAGTAAAGGAAGAAGAAACCGAGCTGGACAGGTGAGTATGTGTGGGAGGAGAGCACCAGGGGTGTGGGTTACCTGAAATTAGGAAATTCAGTATTGATATCATTGGGTTGTAAACTACCCAAGTGAAATATCAGGTGTTGTTCTTCCAATTTGCATTTGGCCTCACCATAGAAATGGAGGAAGGCCGAGGACAAACAGGTTGGCACGGGAGTGAGAAGGAGCATTAACATGACATGCGATGGGAAGCTGGAGACAGCCATTGTGAACAGAGTGCAGATGCTCCACAAAACAGTCCTCTAGCCTACACTTGGTTTTACCAATGTAGAGGGAGCCACATTGAGAGCTTTGAGGTACAGGTGAATCTCTGCCTCACCTGGAAGGGCTGTTTAGGTCCTAGGTTTTTTCTCCCTTTGTTCACCTTTCTCATACCCTCCCCCTTCCCAGCTGGTTCCATCTGTCCATCCACCCTCCCTACCTCATCTGGTTCCACCTATCACCCAGTCTCTATCCCACCCCTCCGTCGTATTGCTATGCACTGGCCATCTTTCCCCTTTCCTCTCAGTCCTGATGCAGGGTTGTCACCTGAAACACTGACTTATGCCTTTTGCCTTCAAAGATGCTGAGTTCTTCCAACGTTCTGCTTTTTGTGTCAGTAAAAATTTAATGATCTGGACTACTTCCCCAGACAAAGAGGCTTGGGAGAAACCAGGAGGAGGGAATAAATGTAAAGAATATATAACGGAAAGCAGATGAAAATATAGTGTTACTGTGTTGTAGCTGTTGGCTCCCATTTTAATCCATTGTAATAACAACTGCTGTCCCAATAGGTTCATGAGGATAAGGTAAGGGACTCTAGTGGTTATTTTATTCGACTAGTAATCCAGGGGCCTGGATTACTACAGCATCTGGGGAATTTAGTTTCAACTAATTAAATACATCTTGAATTAAAAAGCTGGCACCATTAAAAGCAAACAGAAACTTCTAGACTGTTGTTAAAAACCTATCTGGTTCTGAGAAAGAAATATAACATCATTACTTACTCAGGCCTGCATTCAGCTCCTGACCCACAGTGATGCAATTCACTCCTAACTATGCTCTGAAATGGCCTAGCATGCATTTAAGAATAGGTAATAAATGCGAGGTTTGACAGCAGCAACCACAATCCATGAAAGAATAAAAGGTGTGTAGTATTGAGGCATTTATGCCAGGATGGTTTCAGATTTGAAACCAGCCTGTGTTGAGCTAGATGAGTTCATCATGAATATGACAGAGGCAGGGCAATTGGATTCCATACTCTTGCACTAAAAATGGGGAGAGATGGGTGTTGAGGGTTGGATGTGGGGTTTCCTACTGACTCCTTACATCTGGTCACTTGGACAGGTACATTGGATAGGAAAGGTTTAGAGGGATTTGGGCCAAACGCAGGCAATTGGGACTAACTTAGATGGGCATCTTGTCGGTATGGACCAGCAGGGCTGAAGGGCCTGTTTCCATGTGACTCTTTGGTCTGCACCCTCAGTTCTGATGAAGGGCCTCGACCTGAAATATCAGCTATCCCTTTACCTCCATAAATGCTGCCTGACCCACTGGGTTCTTCCAGCAGTTTGTTTACTGCTTGAGATTCCAGCATCTTCACTCTCTTGTCTCTCTTTTTACCTGTCTGTTTTTAAGATTAAGGTGTCCTTCATGATTCAGAAGGCTTCTAGTATCCATTGCTTGGGTCCAGAGGTTAAGAATTGCCACTTCGACAAATATCCAAATGGGACTACTTTCAGGAATTGAACACAACACAATGAAAATAAACAGGGGAAAAAAAATCACAGTAGTCTCACATTGCTCCCCAATTAGCTTTTGATAATAGTGTCAATCATCAATAAAGATTGGCTTGGATTTTGCTTTAACAATGACAATGTGGCTGTTAGTTTTCACTGTTATTACTCTGCAAAACTGACAATTTCCATTATCTTTACATCCACAGCTAAAGAAGCTGAAATGGTACTCAGTATCATTATGTAATACTGATCATATAATATCAGTAGAAGTTACTGATGTGTTATGAATATCTACTTTTTTCTATATAATCCATTCAGACAATAAAAGCAAAATGATAATGTTAAGCCTTATTGAATTAAATATAATTAAGTTTTAAATAGATGATTGAGTCATTATTAGTGCTGTACACCCTCTCTGGCCCTGAAAATATGAATGGAATCTCATTCCCTTCCATAAGAACATTTAAATTTGGACATGATTAATACAGCAAATATTTAAAATGATTTTGATATTGTGATTCTTACTTAAGGGTATGTCCCAAATGTTAACTCAATTTCTATATGATGCTTTAAGTGCGATTTATATTCCCTCTTTTATACTCCCTACTTTGCAGTCTGTAAGACTATTTTAATCAAGCTGCCTGCACTGTTGCTAGACGTTATAGATTCACTGTAGAAAGCAGCAAAAAAGGAAACCTGCACTCAAGTGTCCACTAAATCTTTGAGCGGAACTATCTGAGGTCACTGACAAACACTCCTGCTTTTACCACTGACATCAAATCATGAAAATCACACTTTGGTTGGCTACCTGGCAAAGAATTGTAATGTTCATGACCTCACTACTTAATGGGCTGCCTCACTAACTTCAAATTTGTTTAATATATCTGTGGCTGATTGATTTGCCTTTCCCTCTTAGACCGTTCAATACAGAGGAACCATGCATGGCTGCCTAAACTATCCCATGACTAATGCTTTGAGAGTTAATAAAAATGGAGATAACTATTTCAGTTTAGTGCAGATATGATATTGACTGGTTAGATTTATCATTTGGCTTATTATTGGAGAGTAAAGGACTTAAAACCAAATGATAAACAGATGGGCTTGCTTCCTCCCAGGGCTCTGCAGTTGGGGTCAGACAATAAGCCAGTGAAAAATATGCTCACTATTCCTACTACCGTATACTTCAGAGTACAAGGAAAACATTTACAGCCAGTGTACAGTTTTTGTTTCAGCAAAACGCCTGAAGTTGGACATATTCCAGAATTAAACACACAGTGAGTGCACATGCAAGAAGACCCTCTGGACTTGCATTACTCTCACAGAACATAGGACAGTACAGCACAGGAATAGGACCTTCAGCCCACAAAGTCTGTGCCAAGCATGATGCGAAATTAAACTAATCCCTTCTGTCTGCACATGATCCATATCTCTCCATTCCCTGCAGATTCATGTGCCTACCTAAAAGACTCTTGGATGCCACTATCGTATCTGCACCTCTTGAACGCCACAAACATATCTGCTATCCACCCTGAGAGTTGGCTCTGCCAATTGCCATATTCTAGCATGCTGGGGCATATTAGCTACACAGGATACTTGAGAGATTTCTCAAGTGTTTTCTTGACCACCCTTACGGTGATGTAGAATGGACACTCCCTCTCTTTTCCCACAAGAACCCTGCAACCAATACTGCTCCTTCCACCAAAAATATCTCTGCCCACATTAGTCTGGTTTCAGAGCACATGAAGTTTAGGATGTGTGGGTGTATTAATTAATCTTCCTCAATCCCTGCTGTCTCATGAACTCATAAAATAAAGAAAAATTAAGGGGAACAATTTAAGGAAACAAGATGGATCCAAAGCACCAAAATATTAACTATAAGGAGGGAGCCCAATTTGGCAAGTGCCCCAACAAAAGACAGAATGTTATCTGTAGGTGTCGGACACAATGCACCTAATGCACCTAGTCTATGACTTGTAAGAGTGAAACTCTCAGTGGCTGGAACTACCATGCTGTGGTGTTTCCATTCACTTCTCCAGCAATGTGGTGTCACCTTGCTGGTATATACAGTATATTGCTGTATTCATGAGAATGACTGTACAGATGTGTTTATCTGATGGCTCTGTGTGCAAGTACAGAATGTGTTCTACTGAGCCATACAGATGAGGTAATACCAGGTCCCACCATCTCAGGTGATCCCCACAGTTGACCTCAGCTTGCCCACTGAACAGGAACAAAAATCTGCTTGGATTGAACTCTTGCTGATTATGCATCAAACTCTCTGGAATATGCTTGTTGCAAATTGAAGATAAGATTGGGCTTAGCTGTTCTCCAAGAGTTAAGTTATCAGCTTTATATGAGATTCCAAATGAAGCACAAGTCTTACACACCCTGCTATTGCTTAAAACAACGCTGGTTTCAGCTAATTGCATGAACTAAGATATGAGCAAGGCAACACCTTGCAGCACCTCCCACATATCCAAACCCTGGGTGTTTTATTTTCCAGATTACGGTAACAATTGTCCTCAGGATACTCAGAAATCACAGAATAAAGAATCCTATTCCCTTGTCTTTTCCCGTTCCTGTGCTGTACTCTTCTATGTTCTTAACTCCCTAAGTTGCCATTGTATCTGCTTCCACCCTCTTTCAGTCACATGTTCCAGGTTGCTGCATAAAATAAATTCTTCTCATGTCACTCCTGTTTCATTTTATTTACTCTATCAAAATTAGTGTGTTAAATGATTATGAAATTTACAACCATACCTAGACAGTGATAATAAACCTGATTTGTTTCTGATTTTGACTGATGTTGATTTTAACTTATATCTATTTAGATAAACTTTGTCAATTTTTTCCAACAACCTATTATGGTCTCAACGATTTCAGAACTTATATCTCAGGAACAAAGTCCAGCCCTCAAGATAAGAGTCCAAGTAATATGATCAACATGCTAGGGTACCTGTCACTCTCGACTGGGGTATCAATAGGGGGATTGCATTTGATAGTGCTCCCTAGAGAAAAAAAGAGGAAAATATCTTTGCAAGAGTTCATTGAAGATGGCAGTGGATTTGACTACTGTGTCCATAATTTGAAATGGCATCCCAACACAGTCTAAACTCACACATAAAGAATGGACACCTGGGAAAAGAAAGTTGCCCATTTACAATTATTTAGCATCTTTAAGAGATGAAGGAAAACATTTGGTAGGAGAAAGAAATAAAAAGAGCATCTTCCTGTTGTCTTGTATCTGCTAGTGAGTTATGTTCTTCATTAAATCCTGTACATGGTTTTAATCAGAAACAGTAACATTTACAAAGGAATCTGGTTGAGCATCATACCCATTGCCAAGACATCCAGTGCATTAAAAAAACTCTCAAACAAGAAAAACTATTCTTCCAAGATTAGTTGAGAACTTACAGAGGCCAGATTTAATAATATTCATGGTAATCTGGCTTTGTACTTGCCATAAAGCTCCAGAAGCAATAAGACCTTTGATTAAAGAGTGGATTTAAAATTACTTACCAGTGTATTTTATATAGATAATGCTTTCATCATCCTTATTCTTAAATTATACCTTTGCCTTATTTGTGAATAGGTTCAGAAATGCTACTGTAATAAGGGGTTAGCTGCCTGAAATTATATGACTCATAAAAGTATCTGAGAATATTTGACCTCCTCTTAGCAGCTGGATGCTGTCAGAAGTAATTTGCCACTAGCAAAATAAGGGAAGAAGCCCATATTGTAAACTAACTGTCGACTCTGTCGCACCACATACCTCTCCCACTCTTCAACTGGTTCCATGCTTTATTGTAGATACCAGTTTTCCTATCTTGCCACTTGCTGCTGAAAAGCTGGTTTTCAACACATTCCAACCTCCTGAGCTCTAGATGTCAATCTTATCCTCAAACTAATGGACAGTGCATGTTGGTTCTGCAAATTTTCTTTAAATTCATGCTAATAAGACCTTGATATGATGTCCTTCCTGCTGTTCCTTCTCCTGTAAAGTTTGATGCCCCCTAAATGCAGTCCTTTCATTTGCACCCCTGGATCTCAAAACCTAGGGAAACCCTCGATAAAACCTTTCCAGAGAAAACAGTTTAAAAAAACCCAATTTGGCATGACTTCATCACTTCCTGATTTATCTTCTGTCCCAATTGACATCCTGTACTTAGTTCCTGCATTCACTTCCACAATGGTCTGAATAGAACTGAAAATGTATGTCAGAGGAAAAAGTGAAAGATTGAAAGCTAGCATTGAAAGTTCCAAGTAGCTTGGAAGAAAAAATGCTGTTTTGTTCTGTTATGTTTCACAGAAGTGATCCTTGAAATGTTCTGGATTGTCAGTCAGCCACTCCCCACAATTGTTGTTCACTAGTGTCGCAGAATAACTTCTATCTCCAGGTAATCTAGGCCTTTAAATGTAAAGACCAGAATTTCTTCATCCCTTTTGATTATTTCCTCCCCGATCATTTCCTTTTAGAGATCTATGCACATGGATCTTTGAGTTTATTGGACCTCTACTTCTACCTTTACACTATTTAGAAGTCACTCTCTTCTATCCAGGTTCAAAGTGGATGACCTCACATTTGCTTCATTGAAATCCATTTACCATAGTTTTCTCCATTTGCTAAACCTACATTTGTAGTCTCATTCTTCCACCCACATTGCTTCCAAGGTTGTCTCCCTTTGTGTCATTAACAAATTTGCATATGTGACTTTCCAGCCCATTACTAATTATTTTATAAATACAGTGAATAGTTGAGGCCCCAATACAGATCCTTCCTGGACATCATGAGTCACATCCAAATAATCTGAGTGCTTAGCCATCATCCCAATGCTCTTGTCTCTTGCTGTGCAGCCAGTTTCTTGGCCAGGTCAATAATTTGCTTTCAATTGCAAGAGTTTCACCTTTAGCGAACACTTTCCAAAGACTTTATCAAATGCCTTCCTTAGATCCTTATGAGTAGCATCCATAGGCTTTTACCTATACATTACCTGAGTCACCAAAATATCCAATCAGGTTCATCAGAGAGGACAAGGGACTTGGGGGCTATGGAGAACTGGCACAGAAGAGGTGAAGGGGCAGATCAGCCATGATGCCATTGAATAGTGGGGTAGGCTGGAAGGGCTGAGTGGTCTCATCCTGCTCCTTTGTTCTTATGTTCCCATTTTTAAGTTCACATTTTTTCTCTCCAATTGGCTAAAATATTTCAAGTTTTTCAGGCAACCTGCCTTTAATTATGGATCTAATGTCTTGATAACAGATGTCAGGTTGACTGGTCTAAATTTCCCTGGATACTCTTCCTCATCTTTGTTAAGTAGTGTAATAACATGCATGATTTTGTAATCCAAGGGAATCAAGAGAAATTCACCAGAAGGTCCTGGTTCAATCACCCCTGGAACACTGCACCTGAGGGAAGATATATTAGTCAAGGAAAAAGTATAATGCTTATTTGCCAGACTGATACCTGGACTCTAAGGATTAATTTACAAAGGGAGGTTACCAGGGCAGTATGCTGTAGAATTTAGAAGATTGGTTTGAGTAAAGTTTTCAAGATTTTAAGGGAAAGTGATGGAGTAGACAGAAACTATTTTTGTTAGAACTAAGGGACTAATCCAAAAATTAGGGACAGGCCTTTTTAGAACAAAGTTAGGAAACTCTTCTACACACAAACAGTGGTGAAAGTTTGGAACTTATTCTGCAACTGACAACTAATGTGAAATTGATTCATATCTGTGATAGATAGATGTTGGTTAATCAAAGGTATTAAAGGATACAGAACAAATGCTGGTTGATTAATTACTTATTGCAACTCTGAAGAAGGCCACGTGGCCCATCAGCTATCAGCAAAGCAACTCAACTGTCCATTCCCCTCTCCTTATTTCCACGTAAGTCTATTTTCTCACACGTGCCTTTTTGTTGATTACGTAGATTAAGGGGCAATGTACAGTGGCCAACCAACCCACCAGAGTATTCTTAGGATCAGGGAGGAAACCAGAGCATCCAATGGAAATTCTTGTATCACAGGGCTAACATGCAAATGCCACATAGATAGCACCCGAGGTCAGGCTCGAACAAATGACCCTGGAACTGTGAAGCCGCAGCAGTAGCTGGGGATGCACCGTGTTCTCCCGGTGAACCTCAGTCACAGGTCAACTATAATCTCATTTACTGCTGGAACAGACTCAGGGGCTAAATGGTCTACTCCTGTTCCCCTGTTCTGATGCCTGTCTGCATTCAGCTACTCCACTTAGTGCAATTTGTCAGAAACTTATAATCCCTCTCTATAACCTCACTATCTTTGCTATATGCTTGTCTAATCTCCACATTTATACATTCTACATTATGGCTGTTACCAGACTGTTACTAAGACATCCACTGCCTTATATCCTTTCCTGTCATCATTCTAATCATATAGTCTCCATTTATCCCTCATTATCTCCTTCATCACTGAAGTAATTTCATCCTTCAGTGACTAAAGCTACTGCTCCCACTATACTGTACATTTCCCCCTTCTTTCCTGTAAACTTCATAACTCTGCATATTCAATAGCTAGCTTTAATAGTTTTTCTTTCACATCTCATTGACAGCTAACTTGTCATTCTTTCCACCCTCAACTCTTTCAATGTAATTTTTTGAACAAGGAATTCTAATTTTGGTCTCACACCTCAATCCCATTCCTTCTTTACTAATATTTTGCATCTTATTTCTCTTCTGTTTTCTATTTACTAGAAAATAAAGCTATTATTACAGCAACAAATGGGAATTGATAATAGAGAATTTAATTTACAGTACTCATTGATACAAATGGAGAAAGGCTTTGATCTGGTGTGATTTGAGATGAGTTAGCTCTGCTTCCATAAAAATTCAATTTCAATTTTGACATAAGCTAGAAGATATGCTGAATTTTCAAAGGATTATGTGATTTCCCAAATGGTCTCTCAGATACCAGGGTAGTTTGAGCTGTGTTTTGTGCATCATTGATTTTCCACTTTCTTTGTAGATTCAAAATACACATCAGTAATGTTGGCTGTAACCCATAATTAAATCATTAAAAAAAATACTGATTTATAATTGCACTAATTAGGCAGTTAGCCATCACTCACATCTCAAAAGGACAGTTTAAATTGATGCACTTAAAATTCTGTTGGTTAATATTTAATGTGGTGTTAAATTCTCCATTTTAGAGTAGCAATTAATGGCCTTGCTTAAAAAGGACATAGTCATCTCATGACCAAAAGTACATAGGCAGCAAAAGTGCAAACTTTAATTTAAAAAAAGGCTCATTAAGAAAAAAATTGGTGAAAATTAAACAGTTAAGTAGAAGGGGCCAGATTCTTATGGTTGAAATGGAGGATGTAATTAATAGTTTGGCAATTTTATTGGTATTAAGAGGGGTGAACGTTGCAAAAGTAGGCAGAGGGAAATAAATACAAAGAATGTTGCAAATGTACAATAAATTCTGATTTCTTAACGGTCCATGAACCCATGAACATTACCTCGTTATTCCTCTTTTGCACTATTTAGTTTTGTAAATTACAGTAATTTTTATGTCTTTATGTCTTGCTCTGTACTGCAGTCTCAAAACAACAAATTTCACGATATATGTCAGTGATAATAAACCTGATTCTGATTCTGATGTTTAAAAACACTGAAAGACAAAATACAAGTCAACAACAAGAGACTTCTCCCCTTTTCCTTACATTCACCCCACCTCTTTTCCCACTGAAGGAAAACATTGAGGAGGAAGGGAGATTGATAATCGTGATGATTAATTTTAAATTTAAATTTAAATTTTATTTACAGCATGGTAACAGGCCCTTCCAGCCCAACGAGTCCACACCGCCCATTTTTAAACCCCAAATTACCTACCCGTACGTCTTTAGAATGTGGGAGGAAACCGGAGCACCCGGCAGAAACCCACGCAGACATGGGAGAACATACAAACTCCTTACAGACAGCGACGGGAATCGAACCCCAATCACTGGTGCTGTAATAGCGTCGCGCTAACCGCTACGCTACCATGCCGCCCCTTAAATGATGATGATGAAGATGGGCAAAGTGCATTATTGTGTCTGACATCCCACAGGACCAAGTCTGAGATTGGTACTGTTTCCATTGGGTGCTCTGATTTTCTCCCACAACCTTAGAACATGCTGGTGGGTTAGTTGGCCGTCACGGTACATTGCCCCTCAATGTAGGGATGAAGAGATTTGGTCAGAGACACTGTGTCACAGAGTTGAAAATGAAGACTAACAAGTTGTAGTATGGCACTAAGCTTAGGGGATCTGATGTGGGGGTTCATCGGAGGTCTGCGCAACTGAACTGCCCCAGAAGATATGGATTAGATCCTCGATTGAGGATGGCAATGCTGATGTAGGTCCATCATGAAATGGAAACACACTGTGAGGTCTGCCAGGCCAAATGACAGGCAGTCAGGAAGTGTTCACCCCAGTGCTTTAGCAGGAGGAGCTGGGAGATGAGGACCTCTCTGGAAGTCATGCACAATTCTTAACAAGGTCTCACTGGAAATTTTGTCACATGGTGTCTTCTGATGCAGGTGACAGCTTCTGTGGAGGCACAAATGGAGGCCACATAATGTCTCTATACAGTCTGACCCAGATCCAGCTGGAGGTCTGATCTCTGCCATATGAGAAAAATTGTAAGTGGAGGGCAATATTCCAACAAGGAGATGGTTGACACCTTTGCTGAGGAGGGAGATTCCACTCATGGCCAATGGGCAGTTCACAGTTCTCCAGGGATAAATGGAAGCTGTATGTCAACAGGTAAGCGCATTGCATCAACCAAGAGATCCTGCACATCAGCATGTGGCTCTCCTGCATGAACAGGGAGATGCCTCACAAGCAATTCACTCTCCCACGGAGGACATCTCTTCTGCGGGAACACTGATACATGACTCTCACTCACACACCTCTCCGTCACGAGCAGACGTCCACTCCAAAGAAAAGAATGAAGGCAACAGGGTACAGACACCTTGAGGTCTGTCAGCTGGGTAACTCTGAGTGTGATGGTTGAAACAATGGAATGCACACTTTGAGTGCCAGCAGATCCTTGCACAGTCTATCCAGCTCCCTTTGAAGTCCCTGATGTGCAGGTTCAAAACTCTAATGTTCCCCTCACAAGGGCATCAAATTACCTTCTATCCATGCCTCTCAGACAGCATGCTCACCCTGCCCAAATGCCAGCTATCCCAGACTGCACTTTCATTTGCCAAGGTTTTAGGGTGAAAGGGGAAAGGTTTAGGGGGAACATTAGAGGGAACTTCTTCACGCAAAGAGTGGTGGGAGTGTGGAATGGGCTGCCATCTGATGCGGTAAATGCGGGCTCGCTCTTAACTTTTAAGAGTAAATTGGATAGATACATGGACGAGAGAGGTCTGGAGGGGTATGGGCTGGGGTTAGGTAAATGGGACTAGCAGAATAATGTTTCGGCACAGACTAGAATGGCCAAATGGCCTGTTTTCTGTGCTGTTGTTTTCTATGGTTCTATGGTTCAGCAGCGTGAAGCCAGCCCACCTAGGTAAAGAGTTTCTCCTAGGTCATCCAGGAGTCAAAGAGAAAGGCAGCGGCCTTTCAACTGCCAGACTGCAGCCTCTGTGACATAGTGCTGGGACCTTGAAACCCAAATACAAGGCTGTGAAACAGAAAAGGCACCGAGGCGTGTTACTTTACTGAAAAATGTTATGATTTTTCCACTAATGCGTCATTTGATTTGGCATTGTTATAAAGACAATAGTATTGTTGAAGTGCATATACATTTAGTGCATCTCAAGCAGAGATGAATCACATTGGTGTGGCAGCTGCTGTTATCACTGTTTACCCTGGCATAACTCACCTAGAGAGTTTGCTAATATTCTGTACATCATGTGATCATGTTTGAGCTAAGCTATGCACGTAACAAGACACTGGGCAATGCTCTCATTTTAAAAAAAGTCTAAGTGTAGCAGTCCATATAATTCTGAAATGTTTAAATTTATGACATAGCTGACAAATGCATTTGATTGCCAAAGTGAAGTTGATTACAATATTGCTATTCTATTCATCTGAGTCTTTTTTTGGATAGTGACAATAGTTTCATCACTATCTCTGAGGGAAGGACTTCTGTGAGAGGTAGAGAAATATGAGGGAGGTTGCATGGCGAGATAAAATATTTAGTCTACATTGTCCCTTCTCTAGAAGCCTCCCATTATGTGGGGATTGGAGTGCACAGGATTAGGTGAAAGACTTATTGGGAAATGATGGCTTGTGCAGCAAATCTGACAATCAAATCCAATTAAGACCATAAGATGATAAGATACAGGAGCAGAATTAGGCCATTCAGCCCATCAAATCTGCTCTGCCAGTCAATCATGGCTGATTTTTTCAACTCCATTGTCCCACCTTCTCCCTGTAATCCTTAATCCCCTTACCAGTCAAAAACCCATCAATCTCTGCCTTAAATACACCCAATGACTTGGCCTCCACAGCCCTCCATGGCAACGAATTCCACAGGTTCACCAGTGTCTGGCTGAAGAAATTCCTCCTCATCTCAGTTTTAAAGGGGCGTCCCTTTATTCTGAGGCTGTGCCCTTGGATCCTAGACTCTTCTACTAATGGAAAATCCTCTTTACATCCACTCTATCCAGGCCTTTCAGTATCTGGTAGATTTCAATGAGATCCCCTCTCATCCTTCTGAACTCCGTGGAGTACAGACCCACAGATATCAAACGCTCCTCATGTGTTAAGCCTTTCATTCCCGGGATCATTCTTGTGAACCTCCTCTGAACCCTCTCCAGAGCCAGCACATCCTTCCTTAGATATGGGGCCCAAAATTGCTCACAATTTTCCAAATGTGGTCTGACCAATGCCTTATAAAGCTTCAGCAAGTACTGTTTACACTACTGCTCCTTCATTAGTTGTGCTCCACTGTGTGCCTTGAAATGGTTAATTGTTGCAATGGTTTAAAATGAACCCGATTTGGAGGCTCCAAATAGATTTCTCATTGCTGAATGACTGTGGACTTCAATGACTTGAAATGTTATCTCCTCATGTATCTCCCTACCCATTGAATGCCAATCAGATCGATACGTTATGCACATTACTCTCAGCTGCTGTGGCCACAATGCTGACAAGTTGTCTTTGATGCTGAGCAGCAACCCAAATGGGTCGAAATTCTGACCAATATTCAGAGCTGCAGGTTGGAGTTGATCCAAGGAAGGTGCATTTTATGAAGAGATTATGTTGTTTTCAGCCAGCCCCAAGTACTTGTGGAATATACAAGCCTCTTAATTTTTATAGGGTTGGGGAATCATTCACTGAGATGTTATACAAGTGTACAACAGAATGTGAGGGGATTTTATGCATAATCTGGGCCCTCCAGGATGCTCATTGGTTGGTATTATTGATTATAGTGTGCAGAAGATGACTTGATCTCTGTTGAAGAATCTTATTTTACTGATTCCTTATTAAATTGGTCTCTCTCTTTTTCAGGGAGTTCCTTATATTCCCATGCAGACAATGCCTTCCTCCTCCATTGAGGTGGGAAATGACATCCCACTGCTAGCTTTCTACTCCTGCAAGATTCCAGGCTCTACATTGTCCAAGCTCGGGGGCTCCCAGCTATTCTTCCTCTGGCAGCAGCTTCTGTTTTAACAAAATTATGCAGTAAGCAGTAGTTGACAATGAAGTCTCTGCAGCTCTGGGACATGGTTTAAGGCACCCCAATAAAATCTTATCTTCAGGAAACATAGTTTTGTTGCTGCACACAGAAAAAGTGCTGGAGGAACTCAGCAGGTCAGGCAGCATCTATGGAAGGAAATAAACTGTCAACGTTTTGGGTCGAGACCCTTCATCAGGACTAATGGAGACACAAGAGATTCTGCAGATGCTGGAATCTGGAACGACACACACAAAAAGTGCTGGCGGAACTTAGAAGGTCAGGCAGCATCTATGGAGGGACACAAGAAATTCTGCAGATGCTGGAATCTCACAACAGATTTTGCAGATATCTGAGTCCTGATGAAGGGTCTTGACCCAAAACGTCGACTGTTATTTCCCTCCATACATGCTGCCTGACCTGCTGAGTTCCTCCAGCACTTTTTAAGTGTGTTGCTCCAGATTCCAGGATCTGCAGAATCTGTTGTGTCATTATTTTGTTGCTGCATTCTTAGTATTTGAATGCCTCTCGTTCCTTCTGTGTACAGCTGCTGTGGTTGGACAGCACCCTGGTGAAGTAAAGGGTAGCCATGTCTCCAAGATTTATTCCTTCAGCAGTGCCAATTCCATCAGGATGAGGGAGTCACGTGTGCTTCCTGGAAATGCAGCATTCACCACGAGGAAATTCTTCTCGTGATTCACAACCACTACACATGGAAGGAGTGGAGGCTTTAGGTGGCTAACTACACTCATGGAAAGTCAACAATGCTGGAAAATTCCAGTGGTGGGGATTCTATCTGTTCCTCCCTAAAATCAAAGCAGTTGAAATTCAGTCCTTCCAGAGCAGAAAGTCTGGCTGGCCTGGTTGATATAGTGGTGTGAAGAAAATCATGAGACGTGGCAGAGAAAGTCTATTGGAAAGATTCTGTGGTGAAGAAGTTGACCTTGGTGCCCCCTGGAGACAGGTGTTTCTGCACAAGAGCACAGCGATGGTCCTCCCATTGAGTGGCTCAAACCTCAGTGATAAAAGCCTTGTAAAACCTCAGCCTACTGACATGTTGCTCATCAGGGTAGTTAAGGTAGGACGTGCTGTTTGAAAATCCTGTTAGAGTAGATGCTGCATTAATGGGCATGTCCTTGCTTCCTGCATGAAGATTCCTAACCCATCCTGAGTGGAAAATCAAGGCCATGACAATGCCCTCAGTACTGGAGAGCCGCCACTGGTGTCACCACTGTAGCATCCATTGCACAGGCGTCCCAGCAGCCGAATGCTGGGGGAACAAATCCTTCTTGGTGTTTTATCAGGTTCTGTGGACTTTGGAAATCGGTTGAGTATCCTGTAATGAATTCTGATCTGTCAGATCTCCCAGGTGCAGAAATATGTTTCTTTAAATAATGATAAAAGCAAAGAGTGATATGTCCCTAGTTGTACTGAGACTGTTCTACAATACTTGTAGCTTGCGCCTTTGACCTCCAATTAATTTTAAGGCAGAAGTGTGTGTTACTCCAATAGTAATATCATCAGGTGGGTGTGTCTGATATCAGAGAAATGTCGGGTGCATTGAAGTGAAAAGCCCACAGAAGGGCTTGTGGTTTCATCGTACTCTGGGTTAAATTGATTTTTTTGCAGGATTTTCACATAAAAGGTACTAATCAATCCAAAAATACCTGGTTGTCTTTGAATTTACAGACACAGACAGGCTTTTTCTGAATTAGTTAATGCTATGATTGGGCTCATGTTTGTTATCTAAATTGGCATTCAGTTATTACAATAATAAAAAAATGCAATACTATGCAGAACAACAGTCCTTGTACACTAAATATAGTCATTTGGCAAAATCCAATAAACCACAGACAGTGCAGGGCAAATATATAGATACATTGTTAGAAGCCCACGTACAAATTTGCTGATGACACCACTGTTGTTGGTTGAATCACATGGCAATGAGTCAGCCCACTGGAGTGGGATAGGACACCTGGTTGAGTGGTGCTGCAACAACAACCTCTCACTCAATGTCAGCAAATCTAAAGACTTCAGGAAGGGGAAGGAGTGCGAAGATACACCAGTCTACATTGGGGGGAAATTGGCAGTGGAGAAAGTCAGCAGCTTTAAATTGCTGGGTGTTAGCATATCAGATGACCTGCCCTGGGCCCAGCATATGGATGCAATCACAAGGAAGGTAAGCCAGCATCTTTACTTTTTTAGGAAGTTAAGGAAGTTCGGCTTGTCACCGAACACTCTAACGAACTTCTACAGATGTACTGTTGAATGTATCCTGACTGGTTGCAACATGGTCTGATACGGCAATTTGAATGCACAGGAATGTAAGAAGCTGCAGAGAGTCGTGGACTCAGACCAATATATTATGGATACATCCCCCCCAGCAGTGATAGTATCTACAGGAGATGCTGTCTCAAGAAGGCAACATCCATTATCAAGATCCCTACCATCCGGGCCATGCCATCTTCTCACAGCTACCATCAGGCAGGAGATACAGAAGCCTGATGTCCCACACCACCAGGTTCAAGAACAGCTACTTCCCTTCAACCATTTGCTTCTTGAGCCAATCGCACAACCCTAATCAGTACAATTCAGCAATACTCTGACCACTTTGATCATTTGAACTAAAATGGACTTTTGTTCTAATTATGTTCTTTCTTGTAAAATTTGTGTATAATTTATGTTTATGTTTTTCTTGTGAATGCTGCTTATATGATGCTATGTGCCTGTGATGCTGCTGCAAGTAAGTTTTTCATTGCACCTGTGCACACATGTACTTGTGCATATGACAATAAACTCCACTTTGACTTTGAGATAGTCTAAAGGAATTATTATTTTCTACAGCCATACCAAAATATTCACATGACTTTTGGGAACATCTTGTCTCACAGACAGATAAAAAAACTCACCTGTGCTTCTAAATATTAAACCCAGAAGGAGCATAAATGCTTAGATATGAAAGCCTCTGTGAACCTACTTCTACAAACACTTTGCAAATCTCGTTACAGTGCTACACTGGCCAAGAGGGTCCATATGTTGTTGCTTCACATTCAATAAAATGTTTTATAAAGGAACTGTGCTCTTCGAGAAAATAAAATATTGAAGTTTTTCTACAAATGAATCAGTGCCCTTATTACAGCATGTTGTAATTGAAGTTATTGCAAAGTATGTTAAAGATTGCATCCAATACTACTCTGTTTCCCGTCTGTGAGAAATCATTAGTGTAATTTGGTCCCTTCTGCTCCCTTAGATATTACATCAATACAGGAGGTACACCTCACAAAGTGGATGCTGTTTGTGAGGTGTACCTCCAGAAACAACATGATAACAAACACCAGTAAAATTTGACAAGCAAAGCGTTTTTTTTTTGTGCATCTCTAATGAAAGGAATGAAGGGAACAAAGTAAAATTCAGTGAGTCATGGGGATGGAGGGTAGATTTAACATGGAAAAATAAATTAAAGTGGAGAAGAATAACAGCACTCATAATAAGCCAGTTTCCAGGACCTAATGATAAGAGACGATGATGTGCAGATGCATTTGTCACAATTTTCCTTCACTCTCTAGATTCAGGAATAATGACTCTGAATTGGAACCTGTGAATGTGACTATGTTGTTTCAGAAAGAAGGGAGGTAGAAACTAAATAACTGCAGACCACGTTCTGATGAAAGATCATCAGCTTGAAACTCTGTTTCTCTCTCCTGACCTGCTGAGTATCTCCAGCATTTTCCATTTTTATTTCAGATTTCCACTATCTGCAGTTTTTTTCTCCCCAAAACTACAGACCAATCAGTTTAATGTCCTTTCAGAGGAGATGGATGCAAATGTGGCGTTGAAGAATCTTACAAAGACTTTTGAAAAAAGAGAAAGCAAAAAAAATACACAATAGCAGGGCTGAGGTACTCTCAGAATCTGGGAGAAACTCATCAACAGGGAGAATGAAGCTTAGGAACAGCATTGTTTTAGTTTAGCTCTTTAGACCATGGTCTAGAGTATTGAAGGCCTGAATAAATCAAGGGCTGCCTTTCCTGGTTCTGAATGCTCAAGAAGTTTAAAGTTTAACAGAAAAGGAAATTTAAAGAAAATAAATTACTATAATTAATTTGGCTTTATTAAGAACAAAATTGTATTTATTTAGTGTCGTTCTCAACGTAGGCTATCACAAAATATTTCAGACCCAATGAAGTACATTGCAGGAGTGTTAATTGTCTTGCTGTAGCAAAGTACAGCAGCCACATTAGTGCACAATGAAGTAAATATCCAATCTGGTTGTGATATCAAGGGATGATTTCACATGCAAAACACTGCAGATGGTGGAGATTTGAAATAAAATATGTCTAGAAATTCTTAGCAGGTCAGTCTGCAGCTGTGGAGAAAGAAACAGAGTCAATGTTCAGCCCAATGACCTTTTATCATCATTTTCTGATAGTAGTTTAGGGATAAATGTGGGCTGAGATATAATGAAAATGCTGAAAACAATCAACAGGCAAGGAAGCATCCTCAAATAGAGTTGTGGAGTGTTTTACATCCAGTCAAGCGAGCAGAAGGGGGTTTGGTTCTTTGGCTTACATTTTACATTAGGCAGTGAACCAATGGCATTTAGTGCTGACCTCAAAAAAAAACTTCCCACAAGGATTGCTGTAGTTTGAACTTTCCCTTTCTCCACATTGTTTGCTGCCAGGCATTGGTTCTGGGAGTTCGCTGGTATCCGGCAGTAGTAATATCATCAAGCTCGCTGAGCAGTTAATTACACTAATCAATTCTCACAGTCAGGAAACAGGGAAGGAACAGACACCACTTTTAATATTTTACAGAGCCTGGAATAAAGATTGGGCCACACACGTTAAGGTGCAAGGTAAAAATATTTTAAAATTTTAGAAATTCCATCACATTTTGAAGTATTTCGTTAAGTGATTACAATCCACAAACAATTTCTTTGAAATGCCTGAGAAGCTGCCAGGCAATAAATAAAGCTGAATAGACCATTAAAAGCTCAGTAACAAAGTGTGATGTTTTCTGGTTAATAGTGAGAATAACATGAAGTTCCTGTTAGTTTACTACTTTCTTATGAACACACTGCTGTAAAGTGCCACTTGAACGTTTCGGAGTCACTGATAGCATCTACTGGAATTCCAGTTTAATTGTTCACATGCTAACACTAGAAGTTGCTGTTTGTGTCATGAGGTAATGATGACAACTTTACCTTCATTACAACCACAACATCCAAGAAGAATATCACCAAAAAGGCAGGATCTCCTACAGTACAGCACTCCTTCTGGACTGTACTGAAATGTTGTGTGCACAAGTCTAGTGGTTCTTGAATCCACAACCTTCTGACTCACCAGCTTGAGTGTTACCGCTTAACCAAGGCTGGCAAATATAAATTAGGAACTTAGCTTCACATAATTGATAATTGCAGGCTATATTTAGACCACACATTGCATGCTGGGAGCTCCCATCTTAAGGGGTGAATCCCCAGATGTGTTACAATTCCGTGCACATCAGAAAGTTCTTCTAATTCAATTCTTGATGTGGGCTGAGTTAGGAAAAGGTGAGAGTAGAATATTACTATGATTGTCATTCACCTAGGGAAAGAAAACCAACCAGTTTCCGGCTCCCTGGTCTAGCTACTTTTTGATGTGTGTGGAAGGTTAAGTAAAAAAATGATTTGAGTTCTACCATGAGACACTCGTTCTCAAAATCCGCTGCTGGAACATAGATTAAAACTAAGAGTGATTTGTTGGGCAAGGTAGGAGAGGTTTGTCAGAGCTGGTGGGACCATGTTCACTTGTGCATCATTGGGACGGAGGGGATGAAGCTGGGGACAGAGCAACCAAAATCAAAATGGTGATCCTCAGTGATCAGCTGAACAGGCCCAGTTAGTTCCTGAAACAACACTTCTGCAGAAACTGTAGCCACATTGACTCATTTACCAATGACTGTTTAAATAGAGTACTGATTTGGGTTATGGATAAACCTTTGACTTCTGCAAACATAAAATTAGTTCCCAAGATAAGTAAACCAACTATGAGATTTTTCCAGGTTTTATTTGGTTCACTTTTAATTGGAAAAGATGCTCAGATTTATTGCCGCAATTAATTCACCAGCTTTCCTGTTGCTGACAAAGAAATTATTGGCAGACTGAATAAAAAGCAGCTCAGGAGGACCTGTCCTGATAACTGGATTGAAGCAGACGGCTTTATATAATAAAAACTGCCAATATTACAGGGACAGCTGGAGGCATTATGGAATACACAGCCCCAGGAAGTGGGGAATTAATTGTTCACAATGTGCTTAATTGACACAGATATGAATATAAGACCTGTAACATTCCTCAAATAGCTCATCCCTCCACATGCAAAGTCTCCCCTTCATTTCATGACTAAACAACGCATCAATGTAACCTGAAGCAAACACTGGGGTTGTCCGCCTTTTATCTGAATCATTGGGGTCTTCCATCCTCACACCTCAACCCTACACATTAGGATGTTGACACAAGGCTGAAAGCTAGGCCACAAATAAATGGGCGCCTTTCCTAATTTTGTTTTCCCTTTGCAGTATTTGGCAGAGTGATGCATCTGGAACACAGCACTGGAACTTTGAATGAATTAGGATGTTGAGTTAAAAATATTATTGACTGTGAGGATTTAATGCAGCATTAGAGTTGCTTCTATTACCACTGCATTTAAACACCATTCCGCCTCATGCCACAATCAAAAGCACCATTCATAATCTGACAGGAAAATATGCTTAGTCTACAAGTAGATTTGAGAAGTGAATCGAACTATTCTGTTGTCCTTCTGTTGGGAGGTCAAAAAAATAAAACTATATCTGGATATCTGTTGGTTTAACGAGTAGCTTACTACTTTGTTGGGTCAGATTGACTATACACAGCTGGAGTTTGGGCAGTTGACAAGTACATGGTTAAACAGATTAACCAGACTTTAAGCACAAGAACATAAGAAATAGGAGCAGGAGTACTCATACATCCTCTCAACCATATTCAGTCATTTAATAAGATCAGTACTAATCTGATTTTGGTCTTGGCTTCATTTTCTTGTATGATTCCTGTAATTCTTAATTCCTTCATTGGCCATAACCTGTCAGCCTGGAATACATTTCATGACTCAGTCTCTCTCACTAAGGCAGAGAATTCTAAAAATCTCCAGCCCTCTGAGAAAATAAATCACTCCATCTCTTTCTTAAACGAGCAACCAATGGTAGAGGCTTAATTTTAGAACTGTTGTGTGGGGAGCGAGTGGCCTCTTTGCCTCTCTGATTCTGCTATTTGAATCACTGTTTTACCCTGAAAGCACACCTCCTTGTTCTGAATTCATCAACAAGGGGAAACACCCTAAACGTCAACCATCCTCTCAAGCCTGAAGAGAATCATACAAGATCAAATCTCATCTTCAGACTCCAGAGAATGCAGATCCAATCTACTCAATTTTTACAAAATAAACTTTATTCATAATAAAAGACAAACAATATACAATTACGAAACAGTGCAAACCTTTACATTCTTGTACAAATCATTCATTAGTGTTACCTTTTTATATAGAAAAACAGCACCGATGCCACACGTGTGGCTCCCTGGAAGCTACCCGGTCCCGTATTTACAATATTTAGGGGCTTTCTCCCTGTCCCCGCCCCTCCCTCTCCAGTGGCAGAAGAACCCTAAACTGTAGTCCTTCCCCACTGAGCCTTGCGTTGGCTGCGCCCAGCTTCAGTGCGTCCCTCAGCACGTACTCCTGCAGCCTGGAATGTGCCAGCCGGCAGCATTCCCCTACGGACATCTCGCAGTGCTGGAAGACCAACAAGTTTCGGGCAGACCAAAGAGCATCTTTCACCGAGTTGATGACCTTCCAGCAGCAGTTGATGTCCGTCTCTGTGTGTGTCCCCGGGAACAGCCGGTAGGTCAGAGAATCCTCTGTTACGCAGCTGCTGGGGATGAACCGTGACAAGGACCCTTGCATCTTCCGCCACACCCTCCTCGCAATCCTACAGCCCGCAAAGAGGTGGGTGACTGTCTCGTCCCCAGCGCAGTCCTCCTGCGGGCAGCGCACGCTGGGAGTGAGGTTCCAACCATACAGGAAGGATCTGACTGGGAGGGCCCCTCTCACCACCAGCCATGCGAGGTCTTGGTGCTTGTTGGTGAGTTCTGGCGATGAGACAATCTACTCAATTTTTTTTTTGTGATTCGATAAAGCCCGTTTATTAGCAGTATACTGCGGGAGAATTCTTTTTTTTACAAAATAAACTTTATTCATAATAAAAGACAAACAATATACAATTACAAAACAGTGCAAGCCTTTACATTCTTGAACAGATCATTCATTAGTGTTACCTTTTTATATAGAAAAACAGCACCGATGCCACACGTGTGGCTCCCTGGAAACTACCCAGTCCCGTATTTACAATATTTAGGGGCTTTCTCCCTGACCCCGCCCCTCCCTCTCCAGTGGCAGAAGAACCCTAAACTGTAATCCTTCCCCACCGAGCCTTTGCGTTGGCTGCGCCCACTCAATCCTTTCTCATAGAAAGCCCTTTCATCCCAGGAATCAATCTAGTAAACCTCCTTGGGGCACCTCCAAGCAAATGACACCCTTCTTTAAATAAGGAGACCGAAACTGTGTACAACACTTCTTACCAAAGTCGTGTACAGTTGCAGCAAGACTTCTCTACTTTTACTTCATTCCTCTTGCAATAAAGGCTGCTGTTCCATTAATCTTCCTAATTATCTGCATGCTAATTTTCTAAAATTCTTATACAAGGACAACAGATCTCTCCAATCACCAGCTTTCATTTACGTCACATCCTTTAAACAATACTCTTCTTTTTGATTATTTCTTGTAAAGCAGATAACCTTACATTTCCCCCACATTATATTCCATCTACCAACTTTTTACCCACTTACTTAACCTGCCCATATTCCTCTACAGGTTTCTGTAGTTACTTCACAACTTTGTATAGTCAGCAAATGAAGTTAAAATTAAATTTTCTTTTCAATTGCAGTAATGTTTGTGCAACTGTATATGTATATACTGAGAGTATAAAAGGACACTTATCTTGAACAAGAAATGGTCAGTTTGAGCCAGCAAACACAGCTATGCGCAGACTAAATAACTGAACAGAGTTATTACTTTGGACATTACAACAGCAGTAAAATCACTTTTTGAGCACAGATTGCAATAATTTTATGACACATTAAGTTGTATCTAATGGAGAAAGACTACAAATCAACCAGAAAGATGAGAGCCTCAGATTTAATTCTACTTTATGTAGACCTGGCTTCACATTCAAATCACAGCAGAAAGAAAAAGTTCAGATCAAATCTAAAAGCCAATTCCTTGCTTGATTAATCTACTGAAGTTCTTTGAGGACGTGGAATAGATAAAGGAGAACAGCAAGTGGTGTGTTGGCTGTTACTGCAAGGGAATGTTAGCAAGGGAGTAAAGAGGTCTGACTAAAGTTGTAAGTGTAACATCCTCTAGACTACAAAGTACAGTTTTGATCTCCTTCCCTAAAAAAAGGGATTTACTTGCCATAGAGTTAGTGCAGTGAACATTTGCTAGACTGGTTTGTTGTATGTGGAGAGATTGAGTAGATTAGGCCTGCGTTCTCTAGAATTTAGAAGGATGACAGAGAGGTGATCTCATTGAAACTTACAAAATCCTTTCACGGCTCAAGGGTGGAAGCGTGGAGGATTGTTCCATCAGCAGGAGATTCTAGATCGGGGGGGGGGGGGGGGGGTCACAGTTTCAGAATAAGGGGTAAGCCATCTAAACATAGATGGGGAGAAATGTCTCTACTCAGAGGGTGGTGAATCTTTGGAATTCTCCATCCCAGAAGGTTGTGAGGACACGGTCACTGAATTTATTCCAAACAGAGGTTGATGGATTTCTGGATATTAAGGAAATCAAGGAATATGAGGATAGTGCAGGAAAATAGCACTGAGGTAGAAGATCAGTCATCATCTTGATGAATGGCAGATCAGGCCCAAAAGACCTACTCCTGCATCTAATTCTTATGTTATTATTTTCCAAATGCAATGCACACACTGGTCAGGTTTCCTTTCTTATTAAGTCACTGATCTAATAATTCTGAATTTGAACTGTAATCAGTGATACCCACCTCAACTGCTATGGATTTGGATTATTGATAGGAAAAGCTTGCCGGCAGACTCACAAAGCTGAATCCTGTTCATTTTTATGCACCGAATATTGAAACTAATATTGCACTTTCATTGTTATTCAATGTTTCATAAAATAAGCTAGTTGGGAAGATAAAATTACTGAAAAAGAGACAGAACCAAAATTCCCAATCCTGACTTTCTCTATCACAATACAAGTACAGAGGGTGAACATTCTCTGTGGTTTCACATGGGTATGATGAATTTACCTGTGCAAATTTGAATTAAGAACTAGTGATTGCTTTGTGAGCTTCTCAAGTAAATAGCTGAGTCACAGAGGTAAGGAAGATACTCAGCAGGTCAGGTAGCATCTGTGGAGATGGAAACAAAGTGATCAACCTGAAATGTTAAACCTGTTTCTCTCTCCATAGATGCTGCCTGACCTGCTAAGTATTTTCAGCATTTGCAATCTTTAATTCAACTTCCCAGTATCTGCAGCATTTGGTTTCTGAAGGCAAGGAAAACCTCAGGTTTAATTCCTGGAATGTACTAAGTTAGTCCAGCTCCCCCAGAGTGGCAGTACAACTACTAGAATTAGTGTTTCTGAATCATAAAAATTAGCCCTAAACACCAGCCAAAAATCCCTACATGTGAGACCTGGGTTAGGATAGAAACAGTGTCAAGTGTAATATTCCCCAGAGCCAAATAAGCTGTGAAGTCTCACACACACAATAATCACCTGGGCAAGGTTCTGCTTGTAGAACTGTGCCAGCGAGAAACGTTCAGGAGAGGAGGAGAGGGAAATAGAAAGGAAAATGAACTAATGTTATAAGATCAGGGTTCCTGTAATCAATACAGAATGTTACAAAAAGGTAGCAATAATGTGGAGTTAATGTACTATTACAACAGCTCTTCATCTGACTATTGCAATCATTTCTACAGCAAGAATTGTGGAGTGGTACTTCAAAATCTGCCCTCTGAGATGTCCCTCCTGTTCTGAACATTTATGCAGCTCAGCCATTTCAGACCTGTCCCAAAGGAGCAGGAACATGCTGTGTGGACCATGGAGTGAAGCCACAGGGTAACACTCAGTGGAAAACACACATTGCATTTGTGTCTTTCATATTCCAAAGCTCCTCACAACCAATGAAGTACAGGTACTGATGCCGTGAAGGTAAGAGGAGGAAAACAGAACACAATAATGTTGAATCTGCAAGATAACTGGGGGACGGGGCGAGAGAGGGCGAGAGAGGGCGAGAGAGAGAGAGAGAGAGAGAGAGACACACAGAAAGAAAGGGGGAGAGAGAGAAAGAGATAAAGAGAGAAACAAGGTAAACAGACATTCAGTCACTTAATGTTCTACAACTGAAAATCAATTTTCTTTTTCCTGAATGAAATGTGAAAAAGAGCATTGCTGAGTGACTTGCATCAGTCTGGAAAATTGACAGAGAAGATCCTTGAGTGAATTGCCATAGCACGCTGATGAGTTTCCACATTGGGCTGGGGGACTAATGCCATCTTTTGTCTGATGCTCCTTCTGGTGCATCATGGAGCAATGGACACTGATGTTGGTCACAAACAGGACATCTTGGTCTTCACACTGCAGTACTCAATTGCGCTTCACTACCACAAGTCCTTTATTTACCTTATCATCCATCTGTTCTCCCCATCCCCTGCAACACCAGCCTCTGACGCCTTTCATTCTCCTGCATCCCCACCAAAGCACAGGCCCTGTTTGTTCATCTCTGCCTTCCCCAACCACAGCTCAGACCACAGTCGTTCATCCACAGTGCCCACCAAAACATAGGTCTGATCATTCATTCCCTCCCCACAACTAAAGCACAGGCCTCAATTGCTCATGCCCACCCTCTCCCCCCCACCCCCACCTAGCAAAGTGCAGGCCCCAATCGTTTCTGCCCAAATCTAACCAAAGGAGCGGCCCCAATCAATCATCCTTCCTCCCCCACCAAAGCACAGATCACCATTGTTCACTCCTACCTCCGTGCCAAAGCATAGGCACCAATTACATGCCCCCTCCCACAACTAAAGCTTGCATACAGCTGTTCCTCATCCACCCCCCCCCCCCGCCCCCGCAGAACCACAGAACTTGGTCTCCGACTTAACTCCTGGGCAACCTAAGGCTGGAAGAATCATTGCCATCCCACTCAGCCCCATTTGCATGCACTAACTTTTCTAGGTCAAACTCCGTCAACAAAAAGGCAAGGCATTTGAACCAAAATAGCTTTAAATTAACTAAAGGCTTTCCCGTACTGATTGGATATGGAACTGCAATTATGTTAGCATGCAAATCTATGGCAGCTCTCTAGCTATGCTGGTGCTCTAAGACACTGGGGAAAAAATCAATAGAAAATGTTACTAGAAAATGAATCTGTCAATATAGAAATCCTCTTGCTTGGGAGTGGGTAAGCTATGAGGGTAAAATAAAATCCATCTGGCTGGCCTCTCTAGTTTCTACAGACAATACACATTATGCAACAAGTCATTTCTCTAGCAAGGGGCACTTGTAGATCTGTCAACCCTACATCACCAGTAAAACAAACTAATGACCATATATGGAAGCACTTCCTGCCTGTAACGACCTGTTGCAGCCAGCTCTTACTGTTATAGATTACAACCAACCCATTCATAAAATGTAAAGGGCTGCCTGTTTTCACTTCATGGGCCAGCGCTGGGGGAGGGGCACCATCTCACATGACAAAAAAAATGCCTCCTGATGGGAGAAACCAATTGAACAGAAACAGACAGGTTGGATTAGAGGCCCTTTGTGATGTATTTACACTGCCGAGTGGCTTCAGGCTTCAAATACGCAATACCAGTTGCAGCTCACAGTCCTGACAGAAACTCTCTCATTTATAGGTGTCTCTTTACAACTTAGGTGCAGCTCCCATTGTGTTTGCTTGCCAAGTTTCTTATCCCCAAACAATCTAGACCCAATAAAATATAGGTTTTACGATATAGGAGTGACAATAGTGAAAACATATGTGGAAGGAGGGCATGCTGCCTTTCTGCAACCCTTTATGACATGAATTATGCTTTCATTCATCATTTCCAAATTCTCTTGATTTCTTCCTCTGCCCAAGCCCGCATCTGCCAAGTCACATGGTTGTGGAGATAGCCCATAAGGAAGGAACTTTAGCATCGTGGCTACAGGGAAGTATTTGCTCTGTGGAGCCCAATTCTCTAACAGGCATTTCCTGAAGAGAGGTTTCCAAGTCAGCACATGGTCAGTGATGAAGTGTGAGAAGAAATGTACTCACGGCTTTCACAGTGATAATCCGGCACAAACTGCTCATCGCTGTCTGGCACCTGAGCTGGAATATGGAGGGAGGAACATTTTAGAATTTTGAATACATTACAACTGTTTTCCACTCTAAGGTATTATTCAGGAAACAAGAAGTTACAAGATCTTTGGTACAACTATCACTACAGTGCTGGGCTTTGATTGTACACAGGTGTCAGTTCTGGATGGGTCTTGCTGTCGGGATATTTGGGAGTGGAGATGACCACCACCGAGCCAGATCTTATCCTTTGATCTTTTCAACAAGGGCCACCAGTGATCAGGAGGGAATTTGACTCCCACAACCTTCAACCCAAGTTGATCACAGCACCCTGATGATATAGAGCAAGGATTGTACTGGAATATCTTTGCTTTTTTATTTTAATTTATTCATTCATAGAATGTGGATCTGCCATTATTGTTCACCTCTGACTGCTCCCAAACTAAGGAGACAGTTACACATCAACCATGTTAATGGGTCTGGAGTCACATGTTGGCCAGATTGGCCAATGTCCTTCTCAAATTATATTAGTGAGCCAGATGGGGTCTTAAATGGCTTTCTGTAGTTTCGCAGTCACCATGACAATTAGTATCATCATAAAATAAAAGAAAATCTACATTTATTAAATTACTTGAATTTAAATACCCCAGCTGCCATGGTGGAATTCAAACTCATTTCATTGGTGTGGGTCTCTGGAATATAGTCCAGTTACTTAACCCATGATGCTCCCTCACCTCAGGTCTATAAGTAACAGCAAGATAAAAGTTAGTGCATTCATTCACTGAGTAACTGAGAAATCAATTTCTTAAGCTGTTTAAAAGAACCCACTTTACCTTTCCGACTTGACTGAGCATCAATATAATAAATCGGAATTGTTATTACTTTTACAAGATAAGCTACATCTTGTGATTGACCTTTTAAAACAAAGTGAATGGGTACAGGACTCCAGGGGTGCTTGTAGGGTTGTTGCCTGGCTGGACCTGGCAGCAGTATAAGCCTTGTACAATCTCTCAGACAAGGTGACAGTCAACCAGCAGCTACAGAGAAACCATTCATCACCAGGCCAATGTACATAGCCAAAAAGTTAGGAATGAGAGCTCATCCAACAAATATTAACTTGCACCATACTAATAACATCGATACTGACCATTCAATTCTGTATGGAACTAAAGTGATACTCTTTTTAACCAAATGGAGCTGAAACTATCCAGAATTCGAAACTCATTTCCCTGCTGTTGTAGTGAGCCAGTGGACATACTTAAATGGAGAAGTGGAATTAATAATTAACTTGTAGATAATTTTTTTTACCCCATCACACACTGTTACAATGGAACAGTGTTCAACGTTTATAAATACATACAGCAAAATTATTGTTTGAGATGACAGCATAAGAAATTGTTTTTTAATAGATGAAATATTTAACTGAGCAATCAGTGTTAATAGTTGGCCAGATTGTTGGATTTGCTAGCCACATGTAACCCAAATAATGTCAAACCAAACTTTTAATATTCTATGAAGACACCAGATCTTTCTTGTGTATGGCTTAAAGTTTGAGTGCTGTCCAGAGGTACATTGAAAAAGCATGATTGCACATGGCAAGGGTGTCCACCTAACATACTTTGCATTTTAATTATGTTTCCCATCAGATTTTGAAATATCTTAATATTCATTAATGGCAGTAAAAATAATGGTGAAACTTTACAAAGCTCACAATCCTGGTGGGGTCTTGCACGCAATAGATAGCACATCAGTGCACTGCCTGCAATTTTCCATCTATGGAAAAGAGCTCTGTGCTTTCCATAATTTCTGAAATGCTTTGTCAACTGTCTGAGAAAATTTGGTGCTCAAAGCATTGGCAACATATTTTATTTAATATTCAATGAAGATTACACAATTTTAAAATTAGCTGTGTTTATTTTCTCTCCAAGTAGTAATTTATTTCTAATTGCTGATCTTCGAGCTTTATTAAATGAAATAACATAATCTGGCCCCTTTTAATGATATATAATTGCATTTTTTCCTGACAGAGTATACTAATAGTATAAATAAGTATTTAAAATTTCAATATCCACATGGGAAATACTTGAACAATCATTAATAGCCTTCTCACTTTTACCAAATAATCATCTATTAAATGCATGATTTTAAAATATCTGAATTATTCCATGGTGAAATATAAACTGATATGAAAATTGAAATAATACACACAACAAACAAATGAGGAAAAATAGAAAAAGAAGCAAAGAAACCCAATTTGACAACTAAATCATACCAGCTTGTGCAAATAAAAAGTTGAAAAGAGACTGTGAAAAGGCAGAATAGAAATTAAGACATCATGCTAAAATTCTGAACTAAAGACTGATAATGGCAAGATGCAGAATAAATCTATCAGCAATATTTAAAAGACAGATCAAGGGTCAGACAGACTCCAACAATGATCTCAGAACCCAAAATATCCTTTATGCTTTTCCAGTATTTTCTGTTTTTATGAGAATTAAGGAGTATTCTCGGTCATTACATACAACATAATGAAATGAGATACTGAGAGGTACAACGCTAATCAGAAGGAGCATCACAAGAGAAAAATCAGGTTCTAATTCTAGATTAAATGATATACGTTCACCCATCCAGAGCCGAAAGCACTGGGTCTTGCCGGAATATATCTCCTTGAGAGCGGGTAGATCGCTGGTGCCTCACCCATTCTCTGTCTGAGAGCCAAGGCAATAAGCATCCATGAGCTGTTTGACCACGGAGAGTAAACCTGAACCCAGTCTTCACCTGTCATGAATAGGCACACGTTCCAGCAGGGAGTTGCGAGGACAGGCCGACTTTCTCCCTACCTGGACAATGAGGCCATCGGTCCTCGAAATTCACAGGACAGGCCAGGGAGGAGGAGATCATTTGGATCATTGGGCCCATGCTAGCTGTTTGGAAGTCCTACCCACAGGTCCCAGTCCCCAGACCTTCCCTCATTGGCGTTTCTTTTTTATTGCAAGGTTACAATTCAGCACACATTTGGACAATTTAATCCACGCCCACAATTTTTTTTCTCCTTTTAAGAACAACTTTTCCTTTGGCAAAGAAAATCAATCAACATGGCAACACTACTAAAGAATCACAACACCTTATTTTCAAACAATGACAAAGGGCACACAAGTATGTATTAACAATTCATTCAAACCAAAACAAATCTGTCTGTAGAATTCATTCCAAGCTTACAGTAAAGGAGTTGCAAATGAGGTGAGCTATTTATTTCTTCCCTTTCAGATCCTGATTCAAACCCTTCATTCAGATTAAAGTTAGACGGAGAGGGACAACTTGTTTTGAAAAGGATGCGAGTTAAACCAGGAAGGTTAGCTTCATGGGTTGTCTGAACATGTATTTTATGTAGCTCTTGATTGTCATGTTGCTATCAGATTACAATCCAGGATCAATAAGAGGGGACACTTGTCCTTTGGGCACTCAACCTTCCAAAACTGTTCAAAGCCAAACTGAAAATAGCGTTCTGGCAAACAGGATCATTGGATCCCCTGCACAACGGTACACGTTAATACATAGACAGACGGTTCCAACGATTTCAAAAATTCTCTGCTGTTTCTTTCCACATAAATCAAATCATAGGGGCAGGGGACATCAACGTCCTTTTGCGTGCTGTCAGGAGATGGAGTCAATTTAACTCGTCTTTTGCCCTCGTTCGTTCGTTCAACACCCATTCTAAAAAAAAACCTCCCCACATATGTTTCCTATTACCCATAAACAGTGTTTGTATTTTGAAATTCTTGGCTAGAAAATCTTGGCACCGCGAAGGTCAATTTCAGAAGAGGATAAAAATTAAAACGTCGTGAGTTGCCAGTTTCACTTTCTTGATTCAAGCCTCTGGTCGGCAAAGAGATTGAACTAACCACGGATATAAAAATTCAATTGTAACTATCAAAATATGCCGGCGGGTTGTACCGAGCACAACGGCCGAAGAATCAAGCCCCGCCGATGTTTGGAGAGATTAAGAGGTGTCATTAACTGAACTATTAACCTTTGGCAATTAATTGACGGGGGAAGGGAACAAAAATGAGTAATGAAACAAAGAAAAACATAATTACAACGAACAGATCCCTACATCACGAATTGAAGGATTCCAAAGATATTTTGAACTCACCTTCTGCAAGCCAAGCTTCTTGAAGTTGACTTAAATCCTGGAAGAGATCTGAAAAGGAAGGAAATTTCCAAATGTAAAGAAAAGTTCGGATATGATTAAAAGCTTTCGCAATGCAGGTTCAATGTTTTATTTAAGATTCATGCAAAGCTTGATATGGTTACCTTCTGTGTCCGGTGTTAATTCTTTGGCGATGTACCTTCTCTTCCTGACAATCACAGCCCGCTCCAATGTCCCGGGATCGTGCGCTTTCTGCAGTGAGAATTTTCAAGGAGCATTTTACCGGCTGCAGTCAACTTTACCTGTCAGTCTGATTCAATGATGCAACTCGCGGATTCAAACAGTTGATATCCACCCCCCACCCCCCACCTCCCACCTCCCGCCCATTTCTTGTTGATTCTTGCTAATTTCACGACCTTAGTTGTCATTGTTTAATAACTTCATTACAAAAAGAAAGTTTGTTTTATTAATAAACTCAATCATTTGCAGACACACATTCAGCAAGAGCATGCAACTCAAAGCAAACTTTCTTTTAAACCTATTCGGATTTTTTGGCCTCATTGTTTTTCAAAGCCTGACAGAAGCTCTAAATTTCGCGGAATTGCGGTACTCACATTTGGAAACGTGTAAGGCACTTGCTGATCCAAATAACCATCCATCCTGTTTTCCATTGTTAACCGTTTATGAGCATTTAGACGGGATTTAACAACAACAAGCTTCGATCAGCCTGCGGAGACCGGGTGGGGGTTGGGGGGATTGGAGGGGAGAGAGATCATGAATGAAAGACCGAGGCATGCATAAATAATAAGCTTCATTCACAAAAAAAGTCGGAGAGACAGCCCACAGGCAATGAACGGCTGCTCGCCCAGAAAAGCAGACTCTTAAAGCAAGGATGTCCCCACGTAAAGGCGGAGTTGTACCACTAATACTCGGCCGTTTTCCTTTCCGTTTGAATTTGAAGATGTAGTGAATTAGCACAGCCGCTGATTCTGGTTGAAGTGGTGCGTTTGAAGAAGGTGGTCAGCCTACGAGGTGAAAAATCTACCATTTTAGACACTGTTTGAAAGTGTATTCAATAGAAACTCTGTAACGTCAGTACCTTAGTATATCCGTAAAATGCATTAGAGTGAATTCATAGTGTAAGAACATGTGGCAGTTTGCTCCATTGGAAGCAGTCTTGATCCAAATCAGGGAGAAGATCGTGGGTTCAAACCCCAGTCCAAGTACTGCAGAATGTAATCCAAGATGGCACATCCTGTAGTAAATGTACAAGGACGAAGACCGGCAGAAACACTTGCATAGTGGTTCTGAGACTCCTTGTGCTCACTGGCCTCCTTCTATGCCATAAAGAAATATTAAATATGATATGAATGTGGACCAGTAAACTAGAGGTCCTTGTCAAAATCTCTAAGACAGAACTCTGAACATCACCAGGTGAGAAATTAAAAATTTAAACATATTTGAAATAATATTTGTTGACAATAAAACTATTGAATTATTGTAAAAATCCCTCTAACGTTCTTTTAGGGAAATAAATCTGTTTCCTTTGCCCATTCTTCCCCTATTAAATTATATATCACTACAAAATAACACGAATATATATACTTCAAAAGTGGTGACATATTTTAGGATTCCCCAAGGATGTGAAAACTGCTATCTAAATGTAAATTAATTTACTTGTGTTAACACCTCTGGCATGCACAGCCGCATTTGAAATATTAACTCTTTATACAGAGGCAGGCTGACAATCTAAATGTCGGCAGCATTTTGTGTCTTTATTTTGGAGCCTAAAATAAGGCCCCGCTAATCTCATTTTACCAGCAATTAAATTTGGGGACTTACCAAAATGTCTATGATTCATTTCAGAGTTAAGGAAGTGCTTTGTTTATAAGGATAATTCTACATTTCAGAAAAGCTTCTACAAAAGCCTGTGTATGAAAAAGCTTGAGCTCAATTAAGTTTCTGTCAGCGGGTCAGGCAAATGACAGAAGATTCGAACAAAAAATATCAATACAAAGGATTCAGGTGGAAATGAAACAAATGCACCAACATGTAAGTATCTTTAATAAGAATGAAATGAAATATACAGATAACGGGCTTTTTTACCTCTTGATTTAGCCCTCAGGACAAGATTTTATGGCACTTTCTTTAAATGATTGACCATTTTATACCAGACGTATAGATTGACTAGCAGTTGTTTCATTCTGATGGTTATATCTGAAATAGGGACTTCCCGTGACTTAGTTGCACAATACTAAGTGACCACAGCTTTTGAAACTTCTCTCTTCTTGCAGCAATACAATTATATGTCTCAGTGTTAATTATATAATCTTTACGACAATGTCCATTTCCTGATGATAGACTTTGACTATTATTTGCTCACACCCCATCACATACAACGTTCAAAGTATCCATATTTAACCCACCGAACAGTTTCATGGTGTATGCAGCAGCATTCACAGTGATTATGTTCTTAAATACCAAACTTTTAAGATTATCACCATGTGGTATCAAAAGAATATTCAACAGATATCATGTGTTTAATCAAAATGGAAGTATTAATGAATAGGAGTAATGCAATCCACAAATCTCTGTGACTGAATGGCAGATACGGGTGAAGGTATCAACAGCAGTAAGAGGTAATGTAACTGCGGAAGTAGGCCATGTTTTAAAGCAAGACTGAAGTATTAATATTTGTAAGGATTTAATTAATTTGAAAAGTGCTATTATCAATGTGAAGTAATTTTAATCTACCTCATGAACTGTTTCTCGACCATATCCTTGGATTATATGCAGCTTTTATGAAAATTCTGTTATGATAGCATTAAATACATTACTGTCTCCAAATGCCTTCACTTCAATGAAATGCTTTTGATGGCACATTTTAGGATAAGTAAATCTGACCATTGAGGAGAGATGAACATGGAGAATATTAGAGTTTTTGTTTGAGTGCCTCAGAGTTGGCATCATTCATATGTGACTTCAAAATGCCATCAAGCATTTAAAGCGGATGTTGATAGTTTCTTCATTAGTAAGTGCATGAAAGGTTACAGGGAGAAGGCAGGAGAATGGTGTTGAGAGGAAAAAATAAATCAGCCATGATCAAATGGTGGAGCAGACACGATGGGCCGAATGGCCTAATTCTGCTCCTACGTCTTATGGTCTAAGTGCCATTAAATATTGTGTGTGAGTTGTGTGACCATTATAGATCTTCAAATCTTTGACTAGCTGATACACATTCATTTTGTGACTTGCTTCTGTAAAAAAAAATGAGTGATCTATTACGAGAAGGAGGATAGAAATAAGATATATAAAAAATGCTGTAGCTGACTACCTTTTTTGAAATGTTGAGGATGAAATTCGAAACAGTTCCAAAATCATAAATCAAAGCCAAGTGATATCTGATTATGAAATACCCATTTAAATTTCAGTCATCCAGACAACTTTGAAGTAGCAAGAAATTCAGGGAAAATAAAGAATAAAGAAAGAAAGAAGTAATGGGATTTATGGGAAATGTACAACAGATATTTACTGATGAAGATTTAATACATTTTAAGATGTTCCATTTTTCTTTAATTCATTCAAATTAAACAAATTAATCCTGTCATTAAAATTATACCCAAAGGACTAGCACATGACTATATGAATTTTTACATACTAAAAACACAGGCATTCTTTTCTAGGGATGCATTTGAAAGACATTATTTTCATTTTGGGAATGTGCTGAATACTCCAGTCTGTAAATAGAAATGTTTTTCTTATTACTTATACATGCATGGGAAGTAGATATTGTTGGGTGTACCAGCATTTATTGTCCATCCCTAATTGCCCCCCTGAACTGTGGATGCAATTAAGAGTCAATCACATGGTTGCGTAAGGGGAAGATTGCACTCAAGTTTGATGCCCCTGAGCCAAATAATTCTTCAGAAGACAAGACATCTGACACTGAAGATGGTATATCACTAGAATCGCAGATCAGACACCAGTTATAGAAGTAACCAAAAAAATCTTGAAGTTCCTGTAATGCATATCTGATTGACAATGCCAATTTTGTCCTCCAATGTTAAATTAAAAATTATCTCTGATATGTTTATGACAAAGAAATAATTAAGCATGTGAAGATTGAAAGTTATTTTGATGGAGGAATTTATTCAGCCAAGCACGCATTCAAATGTCCAAGTCATTAAGTGACAGAGCTGCTAAAGTAAAGCATTGTGAATTAGAACATTGGGGAAACCAGAAAAGGTGGGGCAAATCTTATTTTCGTAATAGAATAACTGAATTAGTCTGAGATAACCTTCATCTTCCTGGACAGTCCCTCAGGATTAAGGATGACTTGCTTCGCTGCAGTTGTGTGTGTTGCGATGTGGCTGTTGAGGCCAATATGGGATCCACAAATTCACATAAACTGCTATCAGTGGGGACATTGGGAGGTGGTGTGCTCTGTTAGTCTTTCAGTCTTCTGTGTGTTCCCAAATATGGACTCAAAGTTCTCATTGTCATCCTGAGAGATACTTCTCTATTTTGAGCAGTCATGGGTTGGGGCTTCCTATGAGTCAGTGGTGATGTTACACTTTTTCAAGGTCTATACTCAGTATTAAGTTTTAAAGGTGTTCCTCCTGTCCTTTGATAGTGTTGAACAATCACTGGTGCAGTGGCTGAATGCTTCAGTAAAGGACAACTGGAACACCTTAAAGCTGCAGGGTAAATATGTGCCTATGACCTGCGTGTAAACTAAGCAATGCAACCTTAAATGATGAGCAAATTAGTCAAGAGAATGAATAAATGAACATGCAGAAACAGTTTAAAGATGCGGCCTGTACAAAGGTTATGAACATCATTGCTACGGCTAAACAATATAGCAAGAAATTATTTCAGTACCAAATCTGTATCAATTAAGAGGTTTCTTTCTTAAAATACAAACGTCTGAAACTAAAGTGGGCACAAATTAGCTAATAAATGATTACACTCCACCGATTATTTACTCAGATAAACGTGAATGAAATGTCTGATGACAGTTATTTTATCTAATATTGAATTAATGACTTTAGGGTAAAAAATTGTGATGGATGCCCCAATATTTGGAAAGCCAAAGACAAATAAACGGCCATGGATGAAAGATACTTATCTCAGAGAGATAAGGGTGTTGATTTACAAGGCACTAAGTAAGTGGCCCAAGTGAATTTTAAGTAGATATACTTTTTGCCAATTTTCATAAAAGGTAACAAAGCAGATACTGGCAATTACTGAATCATTGGTCTTGTTTCACTCTCTTTAAGATAATAAGCATTGCTATTATGAGTATACATGAGGATCAGTTTGAGATGATAATGTAGTGAACAATACTTAACATTGGAACATTAGAATAAGTAAGGAAAGATCTTGCATAATACAACATAGAACAGTACAGCACAATATGGGCCCTTTGACCCACAATGTTGTGCCGACCTATATAAACACCTTCTCCCTGATCAATCTAACCCTTCTACACAGCCCATAACACTCTATTTTACTTTCTTCCATGTGCCTAAGAGTCTTTTAAATGTTCTGATTGTATCAGCCTCTACCACCACCCCGGCAGTGCATTCCAGGCACCCACCACTCTCTGTGTAAAAAAAACCTACCTCTGACCCCTAAACTTTCCTCCTCTGACCTTAAACTGATGTCCTCTGGTATTGGCCATTGCCACCCTGAGGAAAAGGTACTAGCTGTCCACTCTGTCTATGTCCCTCATAATCTTATACACCTCTATTAAATCACCTCTCATCCTGCATCGCTCCAAAGAGAAAAGCCCTAGCTCGCTCAACCTTTCGTCATAGGTCATGTTCTCTAATCCAGGCTGCATCCTTGTAAATCTCCTCTGCACTGACTCTAAAGCTTCTACATCCTTCTTATAGTGAGGTGACCAGAAATAAACACAATACTCCAAGTGTGGTCTAACCAGAGTTTTATAGAGCTGCAACATTACCTCGTGGCTCTTGAACTCAATCCCCCAACTAATGAAGGCCAACACACCATATGCTCTCTTAACCACCCTGTCAACTTGCGCGGCAACTTTGAGGGATCTACAGACTTGGACGCCAAGATCCCTCCACACTGCTAAGAATCCAGCCATTAGTCTTGTATTCCACCTTCAAGTTCTTTCTTCCAAAGTGTATTACTTCACACTTTTCTGGATTGAACTCCATCTGCGTGTTGCTATCCCAAGGGAAATATGTACAGATCTCCAATGTAATTATCTTACAAAGTATTGTGAGATTCAGGGTACAACTTGAAAATGGCTACGAAATTGGCTGCAAAACAGAATGCTGAAGGTATTTATTGGAAGATATTTTGCAGGGAATGCAAGGTGCCTTTAAGATCAGGATCTAATGTGCATTGGAGAACACCCTACGCAAAGGATGTATTTCACTGTGTGTTTCGATGTACATGTGACTAATAAAGATATCTTTATCTTATCAAAATAAAAGCTTGAGCACAGAAATTTAAAAGCAAAATAGTTAATCTTTGAAGATAACACCACACCAGGCACAGTGGGCAGCTCTTCCTTATGAAATGGCTCTGAAACTACAAAATGAATTGAGGAAAATTTGCAAATGGATGGAACAATGACAAGTGAACATTTAGTACAGTTAAGTGTAAATAATGCACATACAAGGAAAGAACTTATACCATAGTTCTCCATGAACAGTATCAAAAAGGATCTAAGCAAATTCAATGCTCAACATTTTCAGCTACTGTGTAACAGTCATCAACAAAGTAAATAGGCTTTTAAACCAGATAGTTATATTTATGTAGCATTTCACATCAAGTTATGTTCAAAATATCCCCAGTATTCAAGGGATCCACTCAGGTCCTGGAAGCAGTTCAGAGAGGAACCATGAATCTGTTGCCTGGCCTCCAAGGAAGGAGGTAAGTAGAAAGACTATCAGATTGAGGTGTTTCTGCCTTGAGAAGTAAGAAAGATAGAAGAGGCTTGATAATAAAAAACACTTTGAGAGGACAAGCTACTGTAATAGTGAAAATGAGGATGTTCTCTTCAAAATCGAGTTGAGGCTTTAGACAAGTAATGGAGGTGAAAACTGTTCAGTTATTCAAGAAAAATTTTAAATGCTCTAGTGAAGGTGGTCTTTCTGGAAATGTCAATCAAGTTTGGTTGAGCGACTTTCATCCTTCACATTTCTTGCGATTTTGGTATGCAGCAATTGAATGTGCAGTGGGGCTGCTGAACATGCAAATAGTAAAAAATAATCCCATTGTCAATACAGTGTTGCTCTGGAAGTGTAAAAATATAGTTTTTAAAATCTCTCCTGGAATAATTGTTCTCCTCCCAAAGGAAATCTTTTACCACTGATTCCAATCTGGTCAAATGGTAGTGGTGCCACAGTGTAGGAATGGCTTTGGGCTGATGCCAGTGTTTGTCTTTGATAATGTCATCACCCGGAAACAGGAATCAACAGAATAGAGATGTGACCTTTTTCCTCATTGCAATGGTTTCTGGGCAGTTATGTAACTGCATTCTGAGGTCAGATTTCTGCAATTATAACCTGTATGCTGGAGTGAGCCCTAACAAAGAGAGACTGGTTAAAACCACTCAATGTTTATTAAAAAAATAAAGGAAGCAAGCTCTCAAATGCCCCTGGGATTGCTGTGTACAGAGAAAAATGTGAAAAATTTCCCCTGGTCAGTTCCATCCAGTTCTTTTATGGTAGGTGCAACTTTTGGGTTTTACTTGACAATGGACACCAAGTTACCAGAATAAAAAATAATCAGGTAAATGCTAATTCCCATGCACATTGCTCAAAAAAATACACTGTTGAAATACCCTGAATCTTCCATTGTCTGTTCTCCAATTATCTGTTTTCCCAAGTATCTGCCCAGTCATTTGCATGATAGAGCCTTCTTCGAAATTTTACATTCTTGCACAACTGACTAATACTCACACCTCCCTGCCTGAGAGCAGTCAACTTCAGTCTCAGAATGACTAAATTCAGTTTATGTAGTTTGTATCGTACTTGTCTTCAGTATGGTCAAAATCGCCGGCTTCTCTGTGATTCATCAGCTTCCATTATTGGAGGGAGGAGTCTCATTTATTATGATAAATACATTTATATAGCAAACCTAACATAATTGATGTCCCAGGATACTGCTCAATTCCCAGGGAGTATTGGAAATCTTGTAACTTAGTATTCAATTTTTATTTTTTAAAGACTTCCCTTGCTAAGTTTAAATGTTATCAGGCTAGTATATAAACAAAAATGTTCAAGAGATCTATTTTTAAAAAAGATGATTGTATGATCATCAATGGGTTCGGATGAAGTAAAGCCCTGAACTACATGATCTCATTTTCACCATTGACCCACTACATTATCGAGCTGTTTCTGATTGTAGTCACTCTTCCAAGTAACTCATTCTAGCTGTTAATACCTTCTATGTAAAGAATATTTCTTGACTGGTTATCTTAAATCTGCTGGTCACAACCTCATATTTATAACCTCCTGCCATGCAACATGTAAAAATATTATTCGGGATGTAGATTATGTTATTCATAGACCTATAATATTACCTCTCTTTTTACAAAGATTTTAAATTACAGTTGTCTAAAATATGCTTGCTAAGTGTGATAATGGCTACTTTGGACGATTTTGCCTCTCTCTAGAGATTTGACTGGGCCCTTCCTGCTGTGGTCTCGCTTGCGGGTCTGATGCGATTTAAGCCGACATGTCATTTCCTGTACAATCCTTCTTTGGAGCTTTACAAGGGCAATTGGTCAATGTTCATGCAGGAACTACCATTGTTGGTCACTCCCAGGACAATGCTGCTTTCTAAGTGTATCTCCGGTCTGTAGCTCTCTCTAGGGTAAGTCCCATATTTACCCTCTTTCCTTTGCCTCCAGCCACATCCTACTAATCTCACACTCTGACCACTCCTAACTTCAACCTAACAATTGCCCAGCTAATTGATGGCTGATCCAATGATGCCTTGGATACTTCAACTGCCAACCCTTTCTTTCCCCACGCCTCTCCCAAGCCCTATCAGGTCTCCAAGCACATTCCTCCATCCCTCCCCAAACCCAGGCCACCCTGCCTGGGCCTGGAAGCCAGATGATACATTTTCCTCTCCAGCCTCACATGCTACTAAGTTTGCAACCACAGGTTCAGAGATAAAATGGCTGCTGTTGCGCCCTGCACCAATATTTCAGCATGCCTATTATGGAGCACTACAATTAGAATGCACCAGGGCAGTATGTCTTGGTAATGGATTGCAGTTATAACTTACTAAACCTGGTTACCCTCATTACCTCTGCAGTAAGTATATTGGCATATCTCTACAGAATGGAGTATTAGGGCATCAACATTAACAATGACACCAATAACAACAAAACAGAACAGAACACAAATAAAACAAACTGACCCCAATCCCCTCTGTAGTGCATTTATCAACTATAACAGATATATCTGGAGGAATTCCTAAGCAGTAATTTCAGAAAGACATTTACATTATAGATGTACAGCAAGTGAGCTATAATCTGTGACCCCCCCCCCAACCCCACAGTGACAGTAATGACTCTCCCTGGTATACATTCTCTATGTAATGGAAAGCTACAATAAGCTCCTGAGAGTTGCATTATGTGTTGCTGAACAGGGATGGATTGTGGTGCAAGGATGTTGCATTGGTTTGGTACCAATTACTATCAGCTGGCTTTCTTACTTCAATGTTAGCCATGGCTCAGTTAGCAGCCCTCTGGCCTTCAGTCTGAAAGATTGTGGGGTTGAATCCAACATCGGAGGCTGGCGTACGAAATAAGAAGCAGGCTGATAATCTATTATAGCAAGAGACACTGCTGTTTTTTTGTTGTAATTTGTTTAGTCCTGTCACTGTTTAAAAACTAGTGTCATTCTTTCAAAAGTGAACACAGGAATTATTCTGAGACACAAGAGATTCTGCAGATGCTGGAATCCGGAGCAACACACAAAGTGCCAGAGGAACACAGCAGGTTAGGCAGCACCTATGGAGGGAAATAAATAGTCAATGTTTCAGGTTGAGACCCTTCATCAGGACTGGAGAGGAAGAGGGCAGAAGCTACCTTTTTATTCTGGCTTCTGTTCCTGATAAAGGGTCTCGACCCAAAACGTCAACTGTTCATTTCCCTCTTTAGATGCTGCCTGATCTGCTGAGTTCCTCCAGTATTTAGTGTGAAAGAAATTATTCTGGTGCCTAAGCTACTCAACAACACAAAACAAAAAGTCCATCTCATCATTGTCATGTTGCTGTTGTGGGAGCTTGCTGTGCACAAATTGGCCACTACATTTCCTACACTTTAAAAGTAACTACACTTCTTCACTATAAAGCCCTTTAAGATATCCTGAAAGGTGCAATATAAATACAATTCTTTCTTTTTATATTATCTTTAAGTTTACTTCTTGCATTAAAACCAAACATTTGCCAAACTGTTGCCTTGATTTCAGTTCTGACAAAAAAAGACCTGTCTGGGTAGTCAGTGCACATTTTCTTTCTCCAACATATTATGAATGAAAAACACTTCCTGCACCGCTCAGCAAACAATAAGCAAAACTCAATGAGTCAGCTGTTTGGTACAGTGAGTAGCTGAACCCCAAAGACCAGGAAGGTTCCAATTCGGTCTCAGGTCTATGCTGCAGTGATTATCTCAGCACAGCAGCAACAGGGGCTTTACAACTGGCTTTCTGGTCACCCAGCTAGGGAAATGAAAATAATTCACCAGGGCTGCCACTATACACACACATCTGTTCGCAATATTGAGAGAGAACAGGGTCAAGCTAGAACTTGGCTTTTGTGAATGAATAGTTTTCTAACTTCCTCTACCCAAGACTCACACTTGGGTGAGGCATTAAGGTCATGGAGAGATACAGAACAGAAACTGGCCCTTCGGCCCACTGAGTCTGTGTCAACCAATGATCACCCATTTACACTAATCCTACATTAATCCAATTTCGTTTTATTCCATCAACAACCTCAGTTTCTACTACTCACCTGCACATTGGGAACATTTTACAGAGCGCCATTAACCTCCCAACCCACACATCTTTGGGACGTGGGAGGAAATCCACACAGTCACAGGGAGAACTGCAATCTCCACACAGACTACAGTGGAATTTAGGACTGGACTTGGGTCATTGGAGCTATGAGGAAGCAGCTCTACTAGTTCTGCAACTATGTCTCAGCTGCCTATTAGTAGAGAACAAATTCAACATGTTTGCATATTCATAAGGATATTAAAATAAAATAAGTTCAATAGCAACATTTTGTGAAGTCACAATGCAGCATTCCATTACATACTGTCTGTTATAACAGATAAAAATAATGAAAGATTGTATATGGACTAAGCAGCTGATCTAGGCATTCGTCTGTGTTAACATCAGGTGTGGGTTGAAGGTGCTGGGTTGTTGTTTGAGAAAATCTCCCATACTGATATCTCAATACCTCAGAAGTTCCTAAAGGCCCTATGTGCCATTGTGCTTCCAAGATTCTTTCAAATGCGAAGTATTAAACCAAAAAATCTCTGCAACACAAAATACACAATAGCCTTTATTACAGCCAACTCATTTTCATCCTATGAAGTTAACAGCAGAGCATCAATGTCTCTTCTTCCAAAATAATGTTAATGTATCTGAGGTGGTTAACCCCTTCAGGGTCACAAGTCTAGCTAAAAGTTCTAGTGTGGGATGATAGTGCACGGGATTAGCCAACTGGCAGCATTGGCATTGGGTGCTCCTGAGCAGGTGTTGAGCATTTGTTTAAAAGACGTGTACTGCCTGGGACAGAAGCTGGATCTGGGGGTTGAAGAGAAAGATGGGGGGGGGGGTGGGGGGGGGGGGGGGGGGTTGGAGAGCTAGCAATTGTAGGCCGGATTGAGATTTGGGACTGGATTGTAGCCTGGGAGGAGATCGTGGATTGGAGATTGGACCTTCACTGGGGAGCCCCAGGCGATTGGCTGAACAGGAGGCCTGGGCTAATCAGAAAGAAGGTTGGGGTGAAATTGGTGAGTGAGGTGGCCTGAAGGACAGGAACACATGTACAGGATTTACCTGTTTGGCGTCCCAGTCCGGCCCTGCTCTGTGAAGGTCTAAAGCCCCAGGAGTGGACAATGCTGATCACACCTGTGATAACTTCATCTAATTTTCCCTGAAATCTTCCAAAAGGAGCATTGCACAGAGAATGATGAAAATTAATGCTCATTTTTTGTGCAAATCACAACTGATACAAAATGTTGTGAATTGTATAAACCAACCTTGAAATTGCACTGTTTGAGTACGCTTTCAATTATTTAACACTGAAATAAACAGCAGCAAGTGATCTGATTTCCAGACCACCATATCTGAATCAAGTGTATTCAGAAACCAGGTTCTCAAATGCACTTCATATCTCATCCTTACACCTCAAGAACTATTTTCTCTTTAATTTTCATGCACTACAGCTCAATCACAGGTGATATAGATTAAAAGACTAAACAAAATATGTACCTTAAAATCACTTTACTATTCATTAATGCTTTGATGAAAACATGGTGTCCATGATATAACTGAAAACAATGTGGTTGCCTGTGCAATAGTGTGATTCATCTCATGAAATCTTGATTTGAAGACATAAAACACTTTACCCTCACACCCACCCATTGTAGGTAGTGGACTTTTATGCATTACGTTCTTGTGTTAATATTTTTAAATCTCCTAAAATGATCAGCAACTTATGAAAATATGGACATTGTTGGTATTTTTAATCACAACTTCCCCCTTCTTTAAATCGTCAAATTGAATCTATTTATGTTACTCAGGTTTCCGGGATTTTATTTTAGATAGGCATTGGAATCAGATTTCAAGAGTGTCTATCTTTCCACGAAAAATATCAGAGACATTGGCAAAAAATAAATCTTTCGTCAGCAGTAATGAAAACAGAGCATGTGATTCCTTGCATTAGAATATGGGCAATAGACAGTGCACAACTGGGGCACTGAGTTACAAGAATGAGAAGGCCGAATTGTTGTACTTTCTAGTTAATTAAATTTAGTTAATACAATATCAACAATATTTGGAGAAGTGACTTTTATTGTAAAGATCCTTTGTAAATTCTTCACCATTTTATTCAAATGCTTGCACTGACAGAATAGCAAGCATTTCAAAAATATCTTCAAATATAAATTGATTTAAATAACTTAATTCAAATGAAACAATTGCATGTGACTTTTTCAGGTCACTTTTAGCAAGATTTTCAAACTGTTCCTCAAAAAAAATACTTATTATTATACAATACATATTTATCACTGTCTTTCTATTCTTTCCCATATTAATCTGAAAAAAATTACACTTAATACATTCATTGATGAAGTCTAAAAATATTTAACTTCCAGGAACAGAATCTTAAAGACAAGGCAGATTGACATTTTTGGGTTTCACTGATAAAAACATAGGGGAGAAAAAAAACTGAAGGCCTAATGAGAAACGGTACGGTATATTTTAAATAAAATTCCATGCCAGCAATAAATGGCAACTTGACTTCATTCATTTTGCTTTAAGAATGGTGCAGCTGGCTTTCAAACTGCTCAGGCAGACCACAGACTGATCCTCTTTGTGGGATACATTGAGGAAAAGTGGGAGAGAAATCCTATAAAAAAGCAAAGGTGCTGGCCGTTGTATGAAAGGAACTTTGTTGAAATGTTTGTTTAGGGTGAAGCATGAACTACACTGTAATGTTTATTGTTACCAATTTAGACTTATAGAGACGAAAAATTGACTAGATTTTTCAATAACAGAAAATATCCAATTTAGCCAAGCATTGATAAAAAAATCCAAACTGAACCCAAAATTAAAAAAATGAAGAATTCAAGCCCTATTAATAAATAATACGTTGTCAAGTAAGATGAAGTAGGTGGGTATCTGAGTGAAAACATCAAGCGCCATATGAAATCTTCCACTGTGCAGTGCCACTGAACTCTTGGACTCTTTACACCCATTGGTATACATATATAAAACCTCTCCATTGTAAATTTCACGAGAGTTTTCCATTCAGGTGTACTGTCCTCCTACTTTATGCGATCAATACAATTTCACATGAGTGTGATTTCTCCAAGGTTGTACAAACAGAACAGATATTGTTTCCTATAGACTTTAACAGAAACTCTGAGAGACAGGCGTACGTGGTGAAGATTTACATTCCCTTTTTTTGCTCAAAACCTAACAGCGTGCCCAGAACGTTCCTGAGATTTAACAGATGGATGAAGGAGCTACGAAAGTCCGCATGTGACAAATTAAAAAGTCAAGTTCGGAAGTTTAACATGGACCGATAAGGACATTGTAATCACATTAGAAATGTTCATTAGCTGTTAAAAACATTTCCTAATGTAGTCCTAATTTAGAAAGGAGAAATGGCGAGATATTTATGTGTACAGACCTCACCCAGATCCAAATAGGAAGGAAGTTGGGGAATTTTTGTTTCATTGTTTTACATTTATACTCGAGAGTTTCGTAAAGGGTCCAAGAGTTCAATGGTACCGTAGAATGGAGGATTGCATATGCTACTTGCTGATTTCACTAAGATATAACATCTATTTCATCTCACTGGACAACATGTCATTTATTTATTTATTTATAGAGTTTGAATTCTTGATTTTTTTAATTTTGGACTCAGTTTGGAGTTTTAGATTTTCGTGGAGCTTACATTTACACTAAAAGTTTTATAGATTGTCAGCAGTTGAAATTACTGATAACCCTCCAGATTTAAAAGTAAATCACAATGGGCAAATTGAGTATAGAGAGAGGCCTTGAGCTACGAAGATTAAGAAGGAACCAAAATATAATTATTGCTTACACTGAGTGGGTTGATCCGCGCCAGTGAAAGCGTTAAGCCAACTTCAGTGCTCATGAACTAGTGAAGACAGAAATACACCTCTAAACTGTTCCTCACCAGTGAGTGCTTCCCGTCGCTGATGGGATCAGGCTCAGCTGGAACACTGCACAACCAGTTGGGTCAATAGGTACTCATTGTTTAAGACCGGTAGATGAATGGTCACTGGTGAACGGTGCCAGAGAACTGCTGCTCCCTCTGACCACAGCAGCAGCCTCAGAAGAAGAGTTTTTAAAAAAAATATCTTGCTTAAGAACAAGAACCTGCATTTGGCAATCATATTTAACCGAGGAAGCATTCTTCGGCACTTCATCAACATTATTCAGGTAGAATACAGTCAACGTAACAATACACTGGTGTTGTGCATGATCAACTTCGCCATATCTAAATTTATTAACATCCGTGCACTTTCCTCTCCCTCCCCCAAGTTTTGTACACAATAAGGCTGTAGTGGACTTTGTATTGCAAGCCTGGTAGGAGAACAATGTTCCAGTGACATCTGGGAATAACACGGGACGTTATCAGCAATTAGCATTCTACAGAGAGAGAGAGAGAGAGAGAGAGAGAGAGAGTAATTCTTGTATAGAGTCGAGACAACCAGCTAGGATCATAGGGTGGACCATACATCGAAGGGTAGGAAAGGGATTAGAAAGATTGCACTGTTCAAAACACTCCCAGAAAAACGTTATTGTTGAAGTCAGAGTGAAAGTCAGCGGCGTTACCACTGTTCCTCGCTGTACACCATAACCTGCTGCAAGAAGATGTATTGATTCTGGGTGAGACAAGGGTAGGTGTCGATGTACAGAGTTGTCAAGTAGCATGTGAAGAGGCGAAACACCAGAGTTTTACTGGCCCCAGCTAAGACAGAGAGAAAGAGAGAGCAAGGGAAGAACGTAAAAATAAAACCTCGCAAGACAAAAAAAAGTAACAAATTTCCATTTCTACTACCGAATAGTTTAGCAGTTTGAGCCCGGCTGCTAAATCATGCGGCCTCGTCATCCAAAGTAATTATCAAGCACTAATTGGCACCCAACCACCTTCTAGAATGAAAGAGGTAGGTCTTTAAGACAAGATTGAAACAATGCTCCCACTTCGTTCTAACATCAGCACTTATAATAACATCAACAAAGACATGAGCAAAGCTTTTACGGGACTTAAACTGCACTTTCAGGATTCTTTTAAGAAAACTGCTTATGTTACTAAAGGCATGGATGTTTAAGATTCCCTTGGGACCAGGACCAGAATCAGTCTGTTTCACATCATGATAGTGCATTTTCCATCAGTTGGATTTACTACCCCGTGTTTCCTATTCTAAACAGAACACTTGTCTATGAAAAGAATAATTATAGTTAAAGCCTGTGTTTTTAAACAGCCGTTGAGAGTTTTTCACTGAAGCCCTAAATCTTAAAATTTCCCGTTCTCCTTTCAGTCCTCTTTCTGGATTCCAACACATCCAGGTCCCAACTAAACAAAACAGTTTTTTAAGTACCTCAGGAGAGACAGCCGAACGTCAAACAGTAAGAGGGAGAGAGTGGCGCACTGTGTACTCTGACTGCACAAAAGCAGCTGTTAAACTTTAATGGCATATCTACAAAGGGTTAAGGATTAAAAGATATCTTCAGGCCCAGTGACAGTGAAAGAAAAGTAATAAACAAGTTTGTTTAACGATTGGAAGCACAATTGTTACCAGTTTCTCGGCTCAGAACACAGCTGTATAATATTAAAAGTTATAAAGTTTACATTATAAAAGTTATTAAGTACAATCTACTGTCGATATTTTCCATCTGCGCGAGTTTACAAATGAAAGACTAAAACCCGGCAAGTTATTAATCAAATTCCCTTGAACATATGAATGAGCTTATGTTATCTAATAAGAAAACAACAGCCATATAGTTCCTTCATTGAAAAATGTACTTGAAGGTTGCTTTGTGATATCGATAAACTAAGTAAAATAAGGCTTTATTCAGAGAACTTCCATAAAAGACCTGAAATCTACTCACACTTACTGCAAATGAGATGTTTTTGAAAGCGGAAGGCGGATTAGGCGATAAGTCAGTATTGCAAATCAGATATTACTATTTTAAAACTTTTTTTAACTGTTGTTAACCATTGGCTAAACGTGGGTGACCTTTTAAAAATATAGAAAAAATGGTAAAATTCAGAGGACCAAAGGTTAAAAGTTACTGCTATTTAACAAAAAAATGCCCGGAACGCGTCTTTATTTTAATGCGCGGTTTTCCCTAAGTTTGGTTCTGGGACAGTGCAGCTTCAAGCACTTCCAGTGTCCTTTCTGCTGAACAGTTCATGTTTGGTCGGATCAGACTAATAAAACAAAGCAGATCATCGCGTGATAAGCACCAAACAGTGAAGGGGAGGAGGGTGCTTAACTGTTGCAACAAGAAATTAAACTTCATCAAAAACTATGATCTCACCTGATTTATGGAAATGCTTTGGGTAATACAACATAAATCCCCGGAATCGGCAAGCTGCATATGTAAAGTTTTCCTTTAATAATTCTGTGCAGCCGACTTCAGTGATGGTTTCAAAAGACTTGTTTTTCTTGCTTCAGTCAGTTGTTTGCCCAAGGGATTCTGCGATTGGTTCATTTCCTCTTTCACGGGCTCAGATTTCTCTCTTTCTCTCCTCTCTTTTTTTTAATGAATGACCTGACTCAGTCAATGATATGATACAAATAGAGGTTCTAGCCTATGAGAGGTGAGAACCGAGGAGTTAAATTACCTGGAGGAGGGACACCACCCCCGCCCCCAGCTCAGGAACCAATCAGGTTCTAGGCGCTCTGTTCCATTCATAGTTCTGATCCTCTGCCATGGCCTCTCATTCACAAAAAAAACCTTCAAGGGGTCATTCATAAAATCTGGAAGCAGTAGAGGTGAGTATTTATTCAGGCAAAATGTATTTAACCGTCTATTTTTTTTTAAAGAAAGGCTTAACTGCGTTTTTTGAATGGCATTTTGCAAATAGAATCTCAATCCTAAATTGCTTAAGTTTATTTAATAAACAAGCAATCCGTGAACAGGTATTCCAAGATATCTGCATCAGACTTATCTTCAACATGCATACACACTGGAGTATTGTTTGCAGAGAAAATCTGGAGTTAATTTGGATTATATCTTTCCTTAAATTACACAGGGTGTGATGCATACGTATCAAGCATGCACCAGAGTTGCATCATACAAACAGATCTCCTCCTCATTTTCCACTGACTCCACTTGATTCAAAAGCAGTGGAACTATTAACTCTTTAAATCCTACATAAACACATCTGTGCAATGTGTGCTTTTGTGGTAACAATGAAGCACAATTCTTTCAAGAGGTGGAATATATTAACACAACTGATTTGTATTGTACCATGAGGGTACCTGGAATCTGGTTTAACAGACATTAGATATGTAACATGCTCATCAGAGAGATCTGAGATATTTTTGGTATTTAGGTTTTGAAGCAATAGGCTTAAGGGAATTGGTTTGAATGTGGCGAACAAGGAACTTCAGAGGAAATATTTATTGGGTTTAGGGATTAGAGCTGCACTCAGTACAAGCATTAACTCTTTAAGTGCAAGCTGCAACAAATTTCATTTATGAAATGCAGATAGCATCCAACAAGACAAGGTCGATTACCTTCTGCATTCTTCTTGACCCGTGCGCCTTTGACATTCCTGATCACAACCTCACCGTCACCTTTGGATTGTCATTAAGCAGACTGGGGCTGCACTTGCCTGGCTCCATTCCAATCTACGCAGTCATATGAGACAATCATCTGGAATGTAATTTCTTGTTTCTCTCCCATTGTTACTGCTGGTGCCCCCAAACATCTAACTTATTCAATACACGCTGGCTCTCTGAAGAGCTATCCAATCAGCCCCTTTCCCCCTCAACTCTCCCATCAACTCTCATTTTGATTCTTTTGCCTTTTACCTACACTAATTAACCTACCAGCCTGTCTTTGGGATGTGGGAGGCTAAGGATACAGAGGTACCCAGCAGAAGATCACATGCTCCTTAGGAGATCATGCAAACTCCGCACAGACTGAGGTCAGGATTCAACCCAAGTCCCCAGAACAAGGAGGCAGCAGTACTAACTGCAGTGCTGCCATGCCCTGTCCAATTCCTCGCCTGCATTATCCAAAAATACAACATCCATTTCCACATGTATGCTGATGATATCCATCACTGCCAAACCTCCAACTCTCTTAATCTGCTGCATAATCAGGCAGCAATGTGGCGGAGCCAGTAGAGTCACTGCCTCACAGATCCAGTGATGCAGGTTCAATCCTGACCTTCGGAGCTACCTGTGTACTCCCTATGGCTGGATGGGTTTCCTCTGGTGCTCCAGTTTCCTTCCACATTGCTCGATGTACTGATGTAATGAAATGATCTGTATGGCTGGCATGCAAAACAACATTTTTCACTGTACCTCAATACATGCGACAATAATAATCCAATTTAGTTGGTAGGTTAATTGGTCGCTGCAAAGTGCTTAAGTGAGTGGTAAAATCTGGAGGAGGTTCAGTGGATGTGGGGAGAATAAAATGGGATTTATGTAGGATTAGCGTAAATGGCTGTTTGACGGTCAGTACTATTTCTACGCTGTATGACTCTTTGCCTCCAAGACCAACTAAAAATTTTAGAAGGCTTGGCTGACTCACAGCACTAGATAAGTGGAAATTTCCTTCATCTAATTAATGTGCCAAGCCTTTGCAGAGTGTGCAGGGGAATCGGACATGGGTCATCATTCAGAATATGTTGAGGTAGGGAGGGTTAAATGGGGGATAACAAACTGAGTGCATTGAAAGTCATCTCTAATCCACTATCCACTGCTTCTCTGATTTTCTGTCAACATCTTCCAATCAGACAGGGGCATTGTAAACATGTTAATAAGCTGGTGTGGTCTGACTTAACTTGCTTTGCCAGGTTTACTGTGGGCATTCAGATTTTCATTGCCTCAGGAAACATGCCAACTGTAGTAAAGGAAGGGCAGTCTGAGTGAGAATACAAATACCTACACATCCTATGAGAGGGGAAAGTCAAAGTGCTCTCCCCAGTCCTCAAGATCTCCCACTGGTAAGTCCCCTGTCCCCCATAAGACCCATCATTCCCACCCTTAAAGGGCTCTCTTCCTTCTTTGGTCAAGGATTTTATCCATAGTCCATTTTGGAAATAGGCATCAAATCAGCCTGGTCCAGTGGCCCACTGTGTTCTGGAAAGCAAACCTATTATCCAGGCAGATAGGTTGTTTAAAAATTGCTGCACAGTACAGGGCTAAAATTCCTTGCTTGCTGCAGAAACTAGGCTTCCATTTTCCCCATCTGAAACACTGCTGACCACTCACCACCCAATGTACCGCCCCAGTAGATACCCAGCTCATGGCTGAGGCCCTATTCTGTAACCACAGATCACATTCTGCTCCCTGAACCAGACTGATTGCAAATTTGGTGACATACTTGACTCAAACATCAGCTCCCAGAGACACATTTGGGCCATCATCAAGGCCACATATTTGCATGGTTGTTACAACATGCATTTCTATTCCTGCCTCTGCATACTTGCTGCTGATTCATTCACCCATTCCATTGCTTCCGCTTCACCAGATTATTCCAAAAAATTCTTGCCTGGCCTTCCAGTTTCCACCTTTTGTAAACACACATCAGCCAAAATTTTGCTGTCCATGTTTCAAATTGTTTCCAGTCCCTTTTACTCATCACCCCTGCACTCACTAGCTAATGTGGCTCCCAGATTAACAGAGACTTCCTATTATATTAAAAAAAGGTTCATCTTTGTCTCCAAGTCTCTCTACAGCCTTGTTTCTTCCAATCTCTGTAATCTTTTCTAGGCCAACACCAATTAGAGACATCTGCTTCCTTCTATTTGTCGTAATTAGATTATCCACAATTTAAATTGCCCATTCACTGGTGGCCTTGCCTTCAATCGCCAAGACCCTAAGTTTGGAATTCTTATCCTAAGCCTTTTCATCTGCCCACCTCTTCTTTTTCCTCTAGGAAGCTCTTGAAAACTTATTAGTCTTGGTCATTTACCTTAATATCTCTCTGGTGTCAAATTTTGGTTGTTAATAGAAAGAGAGAGAGGGTAGGTATGAAGGAGTAGGTGGAGAAAGATAAAAATGGTCAGATTAAGGAATGGAGGAGAGTACAAGACTAGAGGAGGTTGCCCAAGAAGAGCAGGGTGAGCTGCCTCATCGACTATCACCCGGTAGCACTCACATCTACTGTGATGAAGTGCTTTGAGAGGTTGCTGATGGCTAGAATTAACCCCTGCCTGAGCAAGGACCTGGACCCGCTGAAAGTTGCCTACTGCTTTCCATTGGCTTTCCACTCGGCTTTGGAGCTCCTAGACAACATCAGGCTGTTGTTTACCGATTACAGCTCGGCATTCAACACCATCATCCCCTCAGTACTAATCAACAAGCTTCAAAACTTGGGCGTCTGTACCTTCTTCTGCAACTGGATCCTTGACTTCCTTATTGGGAGACCACAGTCACCCAATGCGGATCAGTGCGGATCACTAGTAACATCTCCTCCTCGCTGACAATCAACACAGGCGCACCTCAAGGATGCGTGCTTAGCCCACTGCTCTACTCTCTCTACACTCATGACTGTCTGGCTAAGCGCAGCTCAAACACGTTTATAAATTCGCCGATGACACCACTGTTGTTGGCAGAATCTCAGATGTCAATGAGGAGGTGTGAGATAGATCAGCTGGTTGAGTGGTGTCGCAACAATAACCTCGGACTCAATGTCAGCAAGACCAAGGAATTGATTGTGGACTTAAGGAAGTGGAAGTCAGGAGAACACACACCAGTCTTCATTGAGGGGTCAGTGCTGGAAAGGGTGAGCAGCTTCAAGTTCCTGGGTGTCAACATCTCAGAGGATCCATTTTGGGCCCAACATATTGATGCAATCATGAAGCAGGCACACCAGTGGCTCTACTTCGTTAGGAGTTTGAGGAGATTTGGTATGTCATCAAAGATTCTTGCAAATTTCTACAGATGTATGGTGACAGCACTCTGACTGGTTGCATCACTGCCTGGTATGGAGGCTCCAATGTGCAGGATCAAAAGAGGCTTCAGAGGGTTGTAGACTCAGCCAGCTCCATCACGGGCACAACGCTCCCAAGCATCAAGGATATCTTCAAGAAGTGGTGCCTCAAGAAGGCAGCATCCATCATTGAGGACCCTCACCATCCGGGACATGCCCTCTTCACATTACTACCATCAGGGAGGAGTTTCAGGAGACTGAAGACCCACGCTCAATGTTACAAGAACATCTTTTTCCCCTCCGCCATCAGATTTCTGAACAGTCCATGAAGCCATGAACACACCTCAATATTCCTCTTTTGCACTATTTATTTATTTTTGTAACTAACAGTAATTTTTATGTCTTGCACTGTACTGCTGCCGCAAAACAATAAATTTCATGACATATGTCAGTGATAATAAACCTGATTCTGATTCTGATTCAGAGAACCAATGAGACAAGTCTTTAAACTGTGCTGTAATGTTCTATGTTCAATGTTCTATATAAAATGGGGATTAGTATTCTAACTTTAGTAGTTAGAGATTCATGTCATTCATGTCATGTTAGTGAGGACAGGATGAGGGGCTTCAAATGGGTCAAGGTTAGGCTGAACTTCTGGTGAAATTGGACCCCAAGACCACATTTAGTTTAACTGAACCTAAAACATCAGCCAAGGAAAGAATTGGAATTATGCCAAAGAGCCGATGTTTCCTGAAAATTATCCTTTGTCTTTTCCATGTTGCACTGGAGGAAGCTTTGACTGAGCTAAGTCTGGACACCTAGTGAATGGTTTAACAGCACAACTGTGTTGAGGGATTGAGAAGGTGGTGGAAAGACAGAGATGTGTTTCATCAACATATACTGTATATATTTTATATCTATATCTATCTATCTATCTATCTATCTATCTATCTATCTATCTATCTATCTATCTATCTATCTATCTATCTATCTATCTATCTATATATATATATATATATATATAGAAAGCTTTGCCTATTGATGGTGTTACCAAATAGTAACATGTACATGATTAAAGAAGGGGTTAAGGATGAGCTCTTTGGGCACTGTGATGTGCCAGAATGGAGAAGGAAAGAGAATCCACTCCTGGGATCCATTGATCATGTGGAGAAAATGGAACTGTGCAAAGTCTGTGAAGGTAGGTGTTGGAGGAGTGGTGTGGGAAGAAGATGGCATGGTCAGCTTATGTTGTGGAGAGGTTAAGGATGAGAAATGGTAATAATACGACATTCATTTTAATATATCAGCGACAACAATGCTTCAGTGTGGTACAAATGGAACACTGCATCCTTAGAAATTCTTCAGACAAAATATTGAAATGTAGTTCCCTGTTCAGGTAGACATTAAAGGAAAACAAAGGAAGCATTTTGATTTAATCAAACCAACAGTACATATTGACTGACAACCAGGTATGCCCGTTCTCTGTGTTTATAATTGTCCATATTTCTTGTTTCCTTATTATATAGTATGAGGCCATTTGGTCCATCAAATCTGTGCCAGTTTTCAGAACAATCCCATTCCCCCACTTGTTATCCTGTAATTTATTCTCTCTCACATACCCACCAACACCTGCCACCTGAGTCTTCTACTGCCCAACTACATTTGGGGTAACTTACAATAGCCATTTAATCCACCAACCAACATGCATTTGGAGTGTGTGGGAGAAAATTGGAACTCCCGGAGGAAACCCACACAGCCACCAGGAAAACACGCAAACATCACACAACATTGGAGATCAGGATAGAACCCAGATCGCAGGAGCTGTGAGGCAAAACCTTTATTTGTTGTGTCACTGTACTGTCCTTCTGGTGCCTATGCACTGCTCACTCGTGCTAATAACCTCATCACTATTGTGCATAGTGCAAAGGACTCCACAAATGAGCATGTGTGTGAGCACCCTTACTGGACGCCTCAACTCAATCATAGCACCCAAAATTGGACAGTATCAAGCACTGTTACTCACTGGATGAATTATATCCGTTAGCTATGTGTATTGTTAAGAAAAGATCATGAAGGAGAGTCTATACAATGCATGCAAATGGGGAGGGGAAACAGTGTAGACTGATGGGCACTGGTTCTATTGCGAATGCTCAAGACGAGGTGACAGATGACAAATGTAATATTATTTTTATGGTTCTACTTATTTAGGTAAGGGTTCAGGAGTACAACATCTGTGGAATAACTTCTGGCCTTAAATCTTATCCTGGTGGTGAAATCATTGATACAAGAAAACCCATTTTATATTGCCATCATAAGACGTCCATTCATGGAATTTCAACTGTTGGGAGCCAACTCACATACTCTGATCTCCCGGTATCCAAACTAAACAAAACCAACATTAAGCAAGGGCACAGGAATGAAATACAGCTTGACATATCCCCATTCTGAGTCTGTTCTTTTACAAGAAAGCTGAACCCTTGTGTCCTCATCAATATAGTTCCTAGTTTCCTCTCCAGAGTGGTTAAATCTCCCTCATGATATACCTTTAGGATCCATCTGTGTGATCCGAGGTTTTTAGACTCTAACTTGTTGCTTGAGATTTTTTTTCCTTCCAGCCACTGAATCTGCCTTTTTCCACTGCTTCTTTCTGCTGTATTGCTTTTAATATAGAACATTTGAAAAATAATATTAAAAATACAGGAATGCTCTGCATGCTGTGAAACCCGTCTAGTCCTGCTCTGGTGAAGAAATTGTTCAATCATCTAGTTGGACAGTTTTTATTATTTGTTGATGAAAATCAAAAAATTGCAGATGATACAAATCTGAAATAAAAATAAAAAATGCTGGAAACAGCAGTTCAGGTGGCATCCAAAGAAGGAAAAACAAAATTGACATTTCAGGTTGAAGACTCTTCAACAGCGCTCGCTTTTTGTTTTTATTTCATTATTTGAGAGTTGCAAATCACTAGAGTAAAATTTAATCTTCAACCACTTGTGGTAATTGTGCAATTTAGTAATAGTTCGGGTTTACAGTTAACTTCCAAAATTTGGTATCAAAAGAACTGAATATCAGAAGTGGAGTAAAGTACACATTTACTGCTTTATAGGGACACAAGAGACTGCAGATGCTGGGAATTTGGAGCAACGCACAAAGCACTGGAGGAACTCGGCGGGTTGGACAGCATCTATGGAGGAAAATGGGCAGTCGACATTTTGGGAAGCCAGTCCAGAGGAAGGATCCTGACCCTAAACGCTGACTGTCCATTTCCTTCCATAGATGCTGCCTGACTCACTGAGTTCCTCCAGCGCTTTGAGTGTTGTTTCACTGCTTTATAGATTGTTTCACACTTGCAACCAGTAACAAATGTTTGGAGAATAAAGAGTGGCCATTTAATCTATGCTAAAATTGTGAGAGAGTTATCCAATTAGTTTCACACTTCCTCCAAACCACTTCCAACCCCATCTCCCTGACTCCTTCCCCATAGCCCGGAAAATCTTTCCTTTCAATTACAGTTCTCTTTTGAATGTCCTATTAGCCTCTTTGTGTCCCTTGTACAATCATCTCTTTTGGCATTTAAACTGCTCCTTCCTATCACAGATGTTCCCGTTTTGCTCGTTCCTCCCTTCCACCTCTCATAGCCTTTGATCCATCTGTAAAATTTTCCAATCCTGATGAAAGATCAAAAGCTCAAAGCATTAACTCTGTATTTCCCTCTACAGATGCTGCCTGATCTGATGAGCATTTGCAGCATTTTTATTTATATTTTGGATTTCCAGTATCTGCCATATGTTGCCTTTCCTCTTTGAAAGTATTTAAGTATTTACCTTCTGAACTTCTCAGGAAATATCAACCAATTTCTCAGTTAAACAAATCTGAATACTCAGCAGCCAATAAATTACCATCCATCATCACATTGTTCAGTAAAATTAGGAAAGCTCTAGACAGAATGATTGATGGTTAAATGTCACAGCACATTTTCAAATAATATGCTGAATGGCAAAAACTGTAGATGGCAGCAGCAAAAATGCAAGTCAGCTGCAATAGTTGAAATTATGATTTTGATGTTTTGCAGATACAGTATTTTTTTCTGAACAGCAGTTCAATAAATGTTCCATCGCTCCTGATGCTTCAGTGAGGTACAGCGGGAGAGTTGCTCTGTTGCAGCTGCCAACATATTTCATCGAGACCCCATCTAACCTTTCAGTTAAGAGATATCTTTATTAGTCACATGTACATCGAAAAACACAGAGAAATGCATCTTTTGCATAGAATGTTCTGGGGGCAGCCCGCAATTAGGAATAACAGATCCAGTGATGCTATATTGAAGAAGGGCAATCAATTATTCCATGTGTCCTGGGACCAATATTTATCCCCTAACCAGTGGTTTCTAATTGCTTTAAATGAAAACCCCATTCTCAGTAAAAGGTGTGCCCACACTTGCTGGGTAAACAATTCACTTTATGAATTTTTCAATTAAATTATCTCAATATAACTAAAACCTCATAGATCCTCTATGGATATTTGGCAATGCCTCCTAAAGAGTTGTGGGCCCTTAACCAACATCACAAAAGCACATTATTTGGTCATTGTCAGATTGCTATTTGTGGGACCTTGCTGTGCACATATTGGCTGTTCCTTGCCTACGTTACAACAGTGAAAATGCTAAAAAGCATACCTCCTTGGAATGCTTTGGGATGCCCTGTGGTCATGAAATGTTAAAGAAGTACAAGTCTTTAAAAAAAAATTTTGGCAATCATCAGGGCTTGGTGGGAATGGATTGGCTGGAAGTTGGAGGGATTGGGGTAAGCTTGGGGGTGGTGTGTAAGTTATTTCACTGCCAGCTCTGTCTGTTTTCAGAGGGGAGTACTTTTCCTTGAGTTTTTATTACCAACTGTTACGTATTGCTTTTAGAAACTCCTTAATAACTTTCCACAGCAAAAGGAACCAATTTCATTATAACTTGACAAGCTTTGCTTAAAACATTTTAATGTAGCAGGATTGAATCTTCCAAGAAGTTGCAACATCTTTGAGCAATAGAAAGTGACTTCTGTGAAAGGAGCAGATTTTGAGGGCAGTGTGGGGTTGTGAAATCAGCTCTTTGACAGCACTAGAATTGTCACATCCCTTATAAATTTCTGAATGCCTTTTTGACAAAGGCAAGTCAAATCCCTTTATTAGTGCACCGACAGCCTCACTCTTGGAAAAACAATGAGTTTGAAACAAGCAATGCTAGGATATTAAACATGAAATGTACTGCATCCTGTGGTATGAACAAGAGTTCGAATCAAAATAATGTAGTCCCTGTACTAGCTTTCCCGCACTAGCTTTCCAAACTTCTACAAGATACAAGATATTTATTTATTAGTCACATGTATATCGAAACACACAGTGAAATGCATCTTTTGCGTAGAGTGTTCTGGGGGCAGCCGGCAAGTGTCGCCACGCTTCCTGGAGTTGGAAATTTATCCACTTATTTTATTTTTAAACATGTTTTGTTTGCATTTTATGTTGCTCATAATGTACATGTGAAACAGACCTGTATCCCTTGGCTCTCTCATTAAGTTTGACATGTCAAGTGGTTTAATTGTTGTGGTGTATGTTGACCCAAACCTCCAGACTCTGGCCTCCCTGCATGCCCCCTGCTCTGTGTCACTTGATGAGTACACAGAGACCTAAATGACAAGGTAATGCCCTGTTTGTCAAGGCTTTGCTTCCAAAGATTATGAAAGTGAGGCATTCAGGAGCTACTGTGCACCAAGGATTATAAATCTGAAGGAGTGGATGTCACCGGAGGCTGCACTTAATCCTCATGACCACTTCTGAAGTGGGGTAAAGGATAATTGATTGGTGGAAGTTGGGAGGAGGAGTGTGCCAGAAATAACCCCTTCTTTCAAATAAAAGAAAACAGGAAACAATTATTTTGTGATTTCACAGATGTTTGGGTAAAGGAATAAATGAATATTTTTCTTGCTGCACTTTCACTGCAGGACTGTGACCTCATTAAGCAGCAGCACTCAGTAACGACACTGAGCAGTAACATACAAACTGTAAAATATTAAACACTTGTTTATAAGTTTGAAGTTTTAATGTACTGATATGCATAACCGCTGCACTGGTCAATATGAAACTACAAAGTAGCAGGGTCTGCTTGCTAATTCAGGGCACGCAACAGCAATTAGATGTTACTGTAGACTCCCAGCCAGTTGACTCCTGTGCTATCACTCTCAGGCTGACGCCAGTTTCTGCTTCCTCCACAGTCAGTTCCCATCCACCGGTCATATCTTTAGTCAGATCCCAAGCCCTATGATCTCAGCAAGTCTATTTTTTATGTATAACTGTGCTCTTGTGAGTCATCCACATTGATCTTTGATCTTTGCAGTTAAAAGTTGTTTGATCTTCAGATCACATGTTTATTGTGCATTCTCCAATTCAAAAGGTTTGGGTCAATCCCCACTGAAGAGACATGACAGCAAAAATCCAGGTCTGTAATCGCATATTCTGCTGAGGGAGTGCTGCATTGTTGGATGTGGTGTCTTTCTGATGAGATGTTAAATTGATGCAGTCTGCTCTGTCAAAACTATCATGGCACTATTTTAAAGATCGAGAGAGTTATCTTGGTCTGACCAATATTTATCACACAATCAGTGTCACTAAGGTAATGATTATCTGGCTTTTGTCACATTGCTACTTGTAGGAGCTTGCTATGTGCAAATTAGCTGCCATGCTTCTTATGTTACAGTAGTGACTCAATTTCACAGCTACTTAATTGGCTGCTAAGCACTTCATTACATTATAATGTCATGAAAGGCTATAAATTCAACTATTTTTTTCTTACCTCCTGAAAGGCTGAAGCAGTTGGTCTGTAGCAATATTTTTTATGCTAAATATCTGGTGTGGCACAACGAGTAGAACTGCTGCCTCATAGCTCCAGTGGCCTCATTTCACTCCATGCTCTCTCTGTGACTGTATGGGTTTCCTTCCCAAAGATGTGCGGGTTGGTAGGTTGATTGACCACTGTAAATCACCTCCAGTGTGTCGATAAGTGGTAGAATCTGGGGGACTGATGGGAGAATATTACGGGGGGGGGGAATTAATGGAGAGTTGCACTGTGAGCCAGCAAAGATTTTATGGGCTGAAATGGCTTTCTTCTACAGTTTGTTTATTATTTGTTTAATATTGGTTTATTATTGTCATGTGTATAGAGATACAGTGAAAAATTGATTGCATGCCATGCCAGATTTGGGAATCATTTTTTTTCTCATATTTCACAGCTTTGCTGCCCATTTTCTTGAAGTTCTGTTAAAGTCAATACAGGTTTATTGTCCACTCACCCCCGATCTTCCATATTATCTGTTATTATAGAGTCATAGAGAGGTGCAGCATGGAACAGGCCTGCCAGCCCATCAAGTCCACACTGACCATCAACCTCCCATTGACACTACATTCATCTAATTTTTTATTCAACCCACGTTTCTTTTCAATTCAACCCCTCCCTCCCCCACCAATATCTCGCTGAAAGCACACTAACAATAATAAAGGGAAAAATGAGAGATCACAAAATCATAACATAATAACAGAGTGGCCCAGTGGCGCAGTTTGTAGAGCTGCTGCCTCACAGCAGCTGAAGACCCAGGTTTAATCCTGACGCCTGATGCTGTTTGTGCAGATTTGCCCTCTTTCCCTCTGGGTGGGTGGGTTCCCTCTGGGTGCTCTGGTTTCCTCCCACATCCTAAAGATATGTGGATTGGAAGGTTAATTGGTCACTAGAAATTGCCACCGTTGCATAAGTGAGTTGTAGAATCTGAGGGGAGTTGATGCGAATGTGGAGAGAATAACAATGGGGTGGTTGATGGTCAACACTTACTCAGTGGGCCAAAAGGCTGTGTCCTTGCTATAACACCCTATGGGCCTATGCCACTCATGATTTTGTATTCCTCAGTCAGATCCCACTCTGCTCAACAACAACAAACCAAGATTATCCAGGCTCTGTTTTGGGCTATTTACTTCCTTTGGGTGGTTCAACAGTTGTGGGTCCATGAAGCTTGGACTTGGAAATGGTTCATATTCCTACAGCTATCTTAAACTTTATATCTACTTTAGGTGAAAATTGAACATTCTTTCCAAGATACCTCTTTTTAATTTATTCAGGATCTGGGCTTGAATGGAAATGTCAGAATTTATTGCCTGTTCCTAAATATCCTTGGCAACTGTGACTTGCTTGACCATTTTACAGGGCAGAACATTAGTGTGGTGGGGCTGGAGTCACATAAAGGCCAGGCTGTGGAAGAACCAGACAGATCTCTGCTCTGAAGGAGATATGTGAAGCAAAAGAAGTTTCATACCAAACCAGTCGAGGTCATCATTACTAGTGATCAAAATATAATTGCTGTTGGCATTAATATGTCGCCAATTCAAAAATCTGGGATTAAGCTTGAAGACCTGTTTAAATAAAGCTGAGATTTCATTTATGTCCATATCTTCTTACAACATAGGTGGCTGGTCAGCCCATTCACTCCATGCTGGCTATCAGAGAAATCCCATCAATCCACTTATTTCCCTTTAACCTATTCTTTTTCACATGACCATCAACTCTCCCTGATTCTTCTACCAACTCCTTACACTAGGGGTAAATTACAGTAACCCATTAACATGCCAGCACATTTTTGGGACATGGGAGGAAATCAGAGCTCCTTGGGGAAACCCATGTAGTCACAGAGAGAACGTGTAAACTCCACATACACAAGACTTATGGTCAGGATTGAACTTGTGGTGCTGGAGCTGTGTGGCAGAAGCACTACCTATTGTACCACTATACCATCCAAGCTTTCATGGTCATGGTCATTTATCCTGACTTTGTAATAGACAACTTCTTACGTCTACACTTTGTGTTCCTTTTATTATTTAAAGCAATTGTTCCTCTATAGTGGCTGTTTTGAAGTTTATATTGCACAAGCTATCTCTGACTTTTCAATAAATATGCACAGCACTTAGTTATTTAAAAGAACAGGGAAGCTCCATTCAGACATCAATATGTTTAGTCTCAGGATGTGCAGTGACTCGTGAAAGGTCATGCAGCACGTTGCTGAAGTCAGGTTTCAGTGAGAATCCCGGGTCAGAGAGGTTTAGCAGTACTTTCACCAAATGGCAACTTAACTTCAGGTACCATTCTACATGTAAATTTTTAAACTGTGTTGTTGGGCCATGTAGAGAGGACTTATTACCTGTTATTTAACTTCAATGCATTCTCATCTAACAAATTGAATACTGTTGACGTACCATCTGATTTGTCACTTTCTACCCTCAATATATTTGGAAGTTAAGCACAGCCACTAGGCACATTCATATCATCAAAAATGTACTCATGGGTATAAAGCTAGAAATCCTGGTGTACGCTAGCTCAAGATTGCAACAGACTGTTAACAACTGCTTTGGTTGTGAATGTACCCCACCACATTGCTACTGCAAGTCTCAGTGGTGGCTGAGGCACGGGCTTCAGGTGATACGGCATAAGCATTTCATTTTTCTTGAAGGGAAAATGTTGTGGCTGGACTGAGGCCAAGCCCTGGAGTTTGGAGCATTGAAGATAGCAGACAAGGATCTGGAGGTCAAGGATTGGGATCTGGGTTGTTGTTGCCAAGGAAGATGGAACTGCAATGGAGGGGTGTTGGTACCTTCAAGAAGGTTTGTGGCTGGTTGGATGGAGGCAGGGGTAAGTACGAGGACAGATCAAGGGCAGCGATCAGAGAAGAGTGAATGGAGGAGATTGCTGCCACCATGGTGACCATGAGGGAAATCATTGTGTGAGGGTGATTGGATGGCCTGGGAGACTGAGGGATTGCATTGGCTGAGATCCCAAATGGATTGGAAGTTTTAGGGGCCTGAGCTGATTGGATAGTCCAAGGACCTGAGTGGATTGGATGATGTGGTTGCTGGAGTGGATTAGGCTGGGGACCAGGCTGATCGGACAGTCTGGGGATCAGAGTAGATTGGATAGTCTGGGGACTGGGCTGATTGGATGGTCTGGAGTACTGGAAAAATCAGAACATTAGTGGGACTTTGGAGGTCAAGACCTTTAGGTGACAAGGTCCTGGGGTGAGACTGTGGAAACCTAAGTGCCAAATAGGCAGGGAGAGGCCCAGAGGACCAAAGGTGAATATATCATTCACCTTCCAGCATTTTAGCCCAGCAGTGTAGCATTAAAACTTGATTATTCAGGGAGTGCTGAATGATGGTCACTCCTGGGTAAATGTAGTCTAAAAACCCAGCACTTTGTGATTGAATTTCTTGGCTGTGTTCAAATGTGGAGGTGTTAGATGATTTCACCACCCACTTTCAATTTTTTACGGTAAGTAACGGAAATTGACCTGAAGCTGAATTTAATATTAACATGAGGACATAAAACAAATATTTTGAAAAGAAACTGAGTGTAATTTGCCGGCCATTTGATAACCTGTTGTTTTCATAAGAGAATCCATCACCTCTGCTCAGATGTAACAGCTCTGAGTCACACAATTCAGCAAGGTCCTGGGTTGGTTCTGGGACCTGTGGAGGTTACTACTGTCGGCCGCAATGCCATAGGTCAAGGAGGGGGATACCAACCAGTGCTCCTGTAATACACTTGTAAGATATCTTCATTAGTCACATGTACATCGAAACACACAGTGAAATGCAATTTTGCGTAGAGTGTTCTGGGGGGCAGCCCGCATGTGTCGCCATGCTTCTGGCGCCAACATAGCATGCCCACAACTTCCTAACCTGTACGTCTTTGGAATGTGGGAGGAAACCAGAGCACCTGGAGGAAACTGACATAGACACGGGGAGAACGTACAAACTCCTTACTGACAGCGCCACATTGTCTATGTATATGTGAAGAGGGGGACACAGTTGTCCACAGAGAGGTGACTTACCGTTTCTGTGACCCAGCTTCAATCCTGACCTCTGTGTGGAGTTTGAGTGTTCTCCCATGCCTGCGTGAGATCCCCCCAGGCATTCTGGTTCCCTCCCATGTCCTGAAGGTGGGCTGGTTGGAATGTTAATTGGCTATTGTGAATTCACCGTAGAGTAGATGTTAACGATTTGGATGAGGATGTCGGCGGCATGATTAGTAAGTTTGTGGATGACATCAAAATTGGTGGTGTAGCAGACAGTGAAGAAAGTTGTCGAAGGTTACAACAGGATCGAGATCATCTGACAAAGTGGGTATGTCAGAAGGCAAGTGCAAAGTGATGGATTTTGGGAAGTTAGACCAGGACAGGACATACACAGGGTTCAGGGGACTGTTGTAGTACAGAGACACCTCAGGGTACAAGTACATAGTTCTCTGAAAATGGTGACACAGGAAGACAAAGTGGTGAAGAACCCATTTGGCACGCTTGCCTTCATTAGTCTGGGCACTGAGTACAAGAGTTGGGACTTCATGTTGCAGCTATATAGGACATTGGTGAGACCACACTTGGAGTATTGTGTGCAGTTCTGGTTGCCATACCATAGAAAGGAAGTGCTTAAGCTAGAGAGGGTGTAGAAAAGGTTTACAAGGATATTGCCAGGACTGGAGGGCTTGAGTTATGAGAAGAAACTGGATAGGCTGGGACTGTTTTCCCTGGAGTGAAGGAAGCTGAGGGGTGACCTTGTAGAGGTTTATAAAGTCATGAGGGTTATAGATAAAGTGGATGCTCACAGTCTTTTTCCTCGGGTAGAGGAGTCTAAAACTAGAGGGCATAGGTTTGAGGTGAGAGGGGCAAGATTTGAGGTGGACCTGAGGGACAAGTTTTTCACACAGAGTGTCATGGGTATATGTAACGAGCTGCCTGAGGGAGTGGTAGAGTTGGGTACAATTGCAATGTTTAACAGACATTTGGGCCGGTACATGGATAGGAATGGTTAGAGGGATACAGGCCAAAGGCAAGCAAATCGGACTACCTCAGGTATACACCTTGTTCGGCATGGATGAGTTGGGCCAAAGAGCCTGCTTCTGTGCTCTATAACTCTATGATTCTGGTAGGCAGGTGTTAAGAGAGGTTTACCGGCTTCTGAGAGAGAATAGATTCTATGGAAATAAGTAGGGGAATGGGATCGATGGGATTGCTCTGAGAGCTGGCATGAAGTCAATGGGCCAAATGGTGCCTATGTTGTGAGAAAATATAAAATATGAAATATGAGGAGCATTAAGCATGATTGGTGTGTCTTTCACGACTGGTTCATGAAGGTGGTGCACCATCTCTTCAAGGGTAGTTAAGGATGGACAATGGCCTCACCAGTCATGCATGTGTCCCAAAAATGTAATAAATAGGAAAAGAACCCTCCTGACCAGGCTCACAAATAAACAAAAAGGATCCCCTGTATTTTCTGTCCTGCACTGCCATCGTACTGGAATCTGCAGTTTCAGCCTCAGAACCTACGAGCCTGTGATTTTCTTTCCTTCTATTCCTCTCTCACTCCAGGCCCGCCTGTGATCTGGAATATCCTCTTTGAGAAGAATAGACCAGAGCACTTCTGTGCACGATGTATAAACCAAGTGATAAATAAACTGGTTTATATATTTGATGTACATGAGACAAAAAGGAAGTATTATTACTTAATTTTCCCAAATAATGTGGTTGAAAGTCATTTATAATTATTGACAGAGAATCCTCCAGGACAACTCTTCAGTGCTCAGCTGGTTAAGACAGTAAACGGTGGAGTCATGCACAGTGGGAAATCTTTCCTTGGATTTGGTCTGCAGCATGGGTGTGGCAAATGGCCTCAGTGAGTCTTGGTTGACTGGGCAGAGTTTTCATTCGTAGAATCATGGAAAGTTTACAGTACAGAAGGAGGCTATTTGGCCCATTGTGTCTGTGCCAGTTGAGACATGGCTTCCCAGTCTAATCCCACCTTCCAACACCAGCCCTTCAATAGCCCTGTCATGCTTCATCCAACTTCTTTAAGTGTGATGAGTTTTTCTGCCTCTACCATCTGTTCAAGTGGTGCATTCCAGATCCTTACCATCCTCATGTTTCCTCATCTTCTCTCTAATCCTTCAACCAATTACTTTAAACCTATTCCACTTGATTTTTGCCAAGGGAATCAGATCCTTCCCATTTGATCTATTGAGGCCGTTGATAATTTTATACACCTCAAGTCTTTCTGTTCCAAGGGGGAAAAAACAACTAGCTTTCCTTAGAACTAAATCTTTCCAGGTTTGGCAATGTTTCCTTTCCATCTCTCCATTGCACTGTTCATGAAATCCTGCCGGATAATGGTAAATGCCAAGTAAGAACTGCAGGAAGCTTGAAAAGTTGAATATACTGTCCAGCTCAGTCAGATGACCATTTGACCAAGGAATTTAAAGGCTGCCACTGCTCAAAAAATGAAAAGTAATTAAAAAGGAAAAGGTAAAATGGTGTGGGTAGTTAATGAAAGACAATTGATCACAAACAGGAGGTTCACTTACTGCAAAACTAATCTACTGGTTTGTTAATAATCTGAAGCTGTATGGGTGAAATCTTGAATCGATGGTTGTTATTGAGCATTTGTGATATGGTTTCTTCTGATGGTGGATGGATTTTAATTGTTCCTTGCCTCTTCAGGAGTAACCTCCTTTGCCTCTGAGTCTCAAAGCTCTGGCTTTAAATCTCACTCCAGAGACTCAAGGACAGAATTCAGTTGGACACTTGTTGCAGTCATGGAGAAGTACTGCACTGACAAATTTGTCATCTTTTGGATGAAATGTTAAACTAAACCTTCATCTGTCAGATACTATGCTGCTATACAGAGAGCAGGAGCAGCATTTCTGATGTGTTAATTAGCCAAAAACTTTCCCACATTGCAACAGTGGCTGTACTGTAAGGCTATTGATTTGGCTGCAACTCACTTTGGGAGATACTGAGGATGTGTAAAGCAAATTTTCTATTCATTCTTTTAGCTACTTTACATAGTTATGAACAACGTTCATTCTCACAGAACATGTCACAGATCCTCAAACACTAACAAATCTTACAGATGGCAGTACAACCTTACTTTAAATGCTCCAATTACCAACCTCCAATATAGTCAAGTTATCAAATGATTCTAAATGAGATACACAATTTGAAATTTATTGTTGGCTGTGTGCATTGTGAAGTTACCTCCAGAATGCATAGTATTTTGTTAATTTCTGTCACCAAGGTTAATTCACACCTGAAATAGTTGATCCAAATAGGATAAAATGAGTCAATATATGTTGTACTAACAATATCTTAACAAAGCATCTTTTTCTTCAGGAAGACCAGATAGTTGAATATAAAGTCCTAGTTCGAGCTAGTGATTGGAGTTGGAATTTCACAAGTTGAATAATGTTCCACATTACTCTGAGCAACCTGGAATTAGTGCCTGACAACCTGACCTGAGGCTGAGGAACCTGACCATCTGTGTTGGGTTTGGGTCAGATTGTCTTTGGAATAAATGGTAACAATGGTTTGGGTTGAGTTCAGAGTGGCCGTGATTGGATTGGTTGGGTTTTAATCCATTGGAATGCGGATAAATGCTTTTCTTTTACTGTACTTTATTTCAATGTTTTTGATTAATTGTTAGTATTTTAATATGGTTTCAATTATTTATTGAAAGAAATTAATCTTGACATTTTTATTTTTAAAACTGTTTAAATCTATGTGCGTGGTATTTAATAGCACTGACCAATCAGACGTGTAAAAACTTTAAAAATCCTTTGACAACCAGTGAGCTGTCAAGGTGTTTGGAGCAGCAGGTTCTCAGAAACTTCATTATACCGAATACAATGTGCACAGCCTGCTCACTCAGCTCTCTGGAATAGGGAAAGTAAGTGTGGGTGGGTGGGGACCACAGGTAGCCAGAACTAGCAGCAGACTGGGTCCAGGGTGATCCATCCCAATGCTTTTCACCCATTAATAACAATGCATTTAATAGATACCTTAAACCAAGCCAAGCTATCAGCTTCAAGTCTTGCTGTGACAATATCTTAGATAAAAGAATACAGCGTTACGAAATATCTCCCCAGAAAACATCAATCCTCATGGTATAGGGACCTGGATCAGGTTTACACTGGCCAACATTACTTTGTTTTTTTGTCATACACTAATGAGTCTGTTATATTTGTGCAGCTGCACTCATTTAATTTTCAGTTTACAAAACCTTAATGAATCCCACAAGCTACAATTAATACACGCAATGGCAAGTCACAAATGACAGTGGTGCAGCTGACTTCATACGTTTAAACAAGAATGTTTTCAGTTCTTAAAAAAAAAGATATTGTTGCTTCTGCGTCACGTTGTCTACCGTACAAAGAGCTGAAAGTCTGTACAGTTTTGCAGAGTGGTCAATGGAAAACAGATGTTGGCCAAGCTGCAAGTATGGAAATTATGACTCAGTGACCAGGATGGTAGTTTCATGCTTCAATCGGTCACAAAGGTTCTGTTTATAGAAGTTTAGTTATTTCTCTGTAATCCAATCAAAGGCAGAATCAAATAGAAATGGGTGATCTGAGTGATGTTAAACTATGGAGGGGTAATTGGATTTGAAGAAGCAGCCACTGTCAAAAAAAAGATTTAGTTCTGTAAGTAAATGCAGTCACTGGCAGTTTATTACTGTGGAAGACTTGCCAATAAGGAAAATAAAAGGTTACTATGGTATCTGTTAAATGGTATACAAGTACCTGTATGCTCGGTACCTCTAGTTATTAGAAAGCAGCAATCAACAAAGAAATTGAATAGTGAACCACACACTTATTCAACAGCTGCAGAGGGTTATATACTGGATTGGTAAACCAGACGAATGATACAGTAACATAAATTCAAGCCACATTGTAGCTGCTTAGAGATTTTAAATTTAGTTAAATAAATAAGTCTGGAATAAAGGGCTAGTGTTACAAATAGTAACCATGAAATTACTGATTACGGACATTGTGTAGGCAGAAGGGATTTGTTTAGTTAGATGTTTAATTACTAGTTTAATTAGTTCGGCACAACATCATGGGCTAAAGGGCCTGTTCCTGTGCAGTACTGTTCTATGTTCTAAAGTAGATGATGTATTGGTGTATTTGGTGTAAGTGTATTTGGACTTCCAGAAGGTATTCGGTAAGAACATGAACATAGAACAGTATAGCACAGGAACATGCCCATCGGCCCGCAATGTCTGTGTCAACCATGATGTCAGTTTAAACTAATTTCATCTGCCTGCACATGGTCTATATCCCTCGATCCCCTTCCTGTTGATGTGCCTGTCTAAATGTCTCTTAAATTTTGCTATTGTGTCTGCTTCCACCACCTCCACTGGCAGAGCATTCCAGTCACCTACAACTCTCTTCGTAAAAAAAAATTTGCCTCATATATCTCCTTTAAACTTTCCCCCTCTCCCTTTCAATCTATACCCTTTAATATTTGACATTTCCACCCTGAGAAAAAGACTCTGAGTATCTACCCTATCCATGCCTGTTATAATTTTATATACTTCTATCAGGTTGCCCCTCCGCCTCTGATGCTCCAGAGAAAATAATCTAAGCTTGTCCAACCTCTCCTTATAGCTGTTACTTTCTAATCCAGGCAACATCCTAGCGAACCTCTTTTTGCATCCTCTCCAAAGCCTCCACATTCTTCCTGTAATGTGGCAAGCAGAAATGCACACAATACTCAAAATGCGACCAAACCAAAGTTTTACACAGCTGCAACATGACTTGCCAACTTTTATACTCAACACCCCAGCTGATGAAGGTAAGTATGAAATATGCCTTCTTTACCACCTTATTTACTTGTGTTGTCACTTTCAGGGAGCTATGGACTTGCACCCTAAGATCCTTCTGTGCATCAATACTCCTAAAGGTGCTGCCATTTAACGTATATTCTCCTCTTACATTTGACCTCCCGAAGTGCAACACCTCACACTTAGCTGGATTAAACACCATCTGCCATTTCTCTGCCCATATTTCTAATGGATCTATGTACAACCTTTCTCACTAGCAACAGCTCCACCATTTTTTGTGTCATCTGCAAACCTACTAATAAGCCGACTTACAGTTTCATCCAAATCATTTATATATGTCACAAACAACAGGGATCCCAGCACTGATTTCTTTGAAACAGCACTGTTCACAAACCTCCAGTCAGAGTAGTACCCCTCCACCACAATCTCTGCCTTCTATGGCCAACCCAATTCTGAATCCAATCTGCTACGTCCCAGTGGTTCCCATGTGCCTTAATCTTCTGGGCCAGCCTTCCATGAGGGATCTTGTCGAAAGCTTTACTGAAGTCCATGTAGTCAACATCCGTTACCAATCATCAATCATCTTCATTACCTCCTGAAAAAACTCAATCAAGTTTGTAAGACATGAACTCCCTGCATAAAACCATGCTAACTGTCCCTAATAAGTCCATTCTTTCCCAGATGTGACTAAATCCTATCTGTAAAAGTCTTCTCCAATAATTTCCCTGCTGCTGATGTAAGACTCACCAGCCTATAGTTTCCTGGTTTGGTCCCTATTGCCCTTATTAAATAAGGAAAAGATTGGCTATTCTCCAAGCCTCTGGGACTTCTCCTGTGGCTAAAGAGGATACAAAGGTCTCTGTCAAGGCCCCAGCAATCTCCTCTCTTGCCTCTTTCAACAACCTGGGATAGATCCTATCAGGCCCTGGGGACTTATCCAGCTTAGTGTTCTTCAAAAGACCTAATACCTTTTTATGATATCAACATGCCTTAGAATATCAGCATACCCTGCCTGATCTCATTATCTCCCATGTCCTTCTCCTTGGTGAAAGCCGATACAAAGTACCCATTTAGTATCTCACTCACTTCCTCTAGCTCCAGGAAAATTTTTCCTCCCTTGTCCTTGAGCAGTCTCACCCACTCCCTTGTTACCCTCTTGTTTTTAATGTCTGTACAAAATGCTTTAGGATTTTCTTTAATCCTACATGCCAAGGACATTGTATAGCCTCTTTTAGTTCTCCTGATTCCCTGTTTAAGTTCTTTCCTGCTTCCTTTATATTCCTCAAGGGCCCTATCTGACTTCAGTTTCCTAAACCTTACGTATGTGTCCTTTCTCCTTTTGACTAAGTTTCCTGAACTTTGTCATCCTTGTCTTCCTCACAGAGACACTTTGGTCCTGAATTCTGACCAGCTGGCCTTTAAATGACTTCCACGTGTCAGATATGGACTTAGCCAATAACAGCTGCTCCCAATCTACTCTCCTCAGCTCCTGCCTAATACATTTGTAATTAGCCTTTCCCCAATTTAGCACTTTCTCCAACGTCCAGTCTTACAAGTATCCATAACTATCTTAAAACTTATAGAGTTATGAGCACTCTCCCACTGAAACTCTGATCACCTGGCCAGGCTCACTTCCCGATACAAAGTCTAGTATGGCTCCTTTCCTGGTTCATCTATCTACATATTGTTTCAAGAAACCCTCCTGGATGCACCTATCAAATTCTGCCCCACCTGAGCCTCTGGCACTAAGGAAGTCCCAGTCGATATTGGGGAGATTAAATTCACCCACTACTACAACCTCTTTCCATAATGTAATGACATATCAGTCCCTCTATCTCCCATTGGCTATTGGAAGGCATGGAACATAACCCCATCATAATGATTGCACATTTCTTGTTCCTGAGCTTTACCCATTCTGCCTCACTGGATGAGTCTTCCAGGACGTCCTCTCTAAGTGCAGCTGTAACGTTCTCCCTGATCAATAATGCAACTCCCCCACCTCTTTTACATATCCCTCTATCACACCAGAAACAAGCCTCAGAATGCTAAGCTGCCAGTTCTTCCCTTCTCTCAACCAAGTCTCTGTAATGGCCATAACATCATAGATGCATGTACTAATCTAGACTCTGTTCATCAGTCTTGTCCTTAATACTCCTTGCATTGAAATATATACACTTCAGCTCATCAGTCCCACTGTGTTCATTAACCTGGCCCTGCCTGAACTTGCTTTCAGACTTACTTAACCGAACCGCTACCTTCCCCTCAATCGCTGACCTATTGCTCTGGTTTCCACCCCCACCATGTTAGTTTAAACCTTCCCGAGTAGGACAAGCAAACCTCCCTGCTTGGATATTGGTGCAACCTCTCCCTCTTGTACAGGCCCGACCTAACCAACAGAGCACAGAGAGTCGGGATAATAAAATTGGGAATCAGTGACTAATGGGATGCCACAGGGATCAGTGCTGGGGCCTCCATTATTAGTTATAAATTATATAAAGTATTTATAAATTTTTTGAATGACTTGGATGAAGGGACCAAATGTACTCTAGCCAGATTTGCTGACGATACAAAGATATGTTATGAAGTTTTGAGGAATCTTTGGAATTTTCAACTTGGCTGAGCTCTGGAGGTGGATCCACTGAATATATTCAGGATGGAGACTGACAGATATTTGAACTGCAAAGGAGCCAAGGGGTGTGGAGAGAGCAGGAAAATGATGTTTGGGTCAAATATGTGTCAGCCATGATCTTACTGAGTGGCAGAGCAGGCGTGAGGAGCCAACTGTTTCTTACATTCTTCTCTTTTGATCAAGGTCCTTTAGAAAAGGAAATACGTCATCCTTACCAAGTCTGGTTTTTAAGTGACTGTTAACCCACAGCTATTTGTTTGCCTCTTACCTGCAGCCTGAAATGGTTTGACAAGCCTCCCTTAGTACCAAATAGTACAACACAGTTCCAAGGTTGATCACCACTACATTAGAACATAGAACAATATAGCACAGGAACAGGTCCTTCAGCTCACAATGTTCTGCTGAACTGATGACAACTAATCTCTTCTGCCTGTACACGTCCATATCATTTGAATTGGGCAATAAATGCTAGCCTTCCCTGAAATGCCCACAACCTGTGAATGAATAAAATAAATATAACAGCACTCTGAATATTGAGTGTAGTTTTAGTCACAAGGAAATACAAAAACATGGAAAATTTGGAGTTGACACTGTAAAGCGTAAGAGGCAGTTTGCAGCATCTGAAGGGTGAACTCTGCAGAGAGAATGGAGAACATTCCTGTCCTGATGGGAGATGATCATGTGGTGGTGAATAAAGCAGTAGATGAAATAGAGATGACAAATCTAGATGACTACTTCAAGTTAAATTGCAACAACAACATGCTTGTTCATTTTCCAAACAATTAAGGATCTTTGGTACTCCTGGCATTGCAGTTTGTTTACTGGAACCAACCATGGGAGATTACTATCCACTCTGCATTTCACTGCCCCATAATCTCAAACCCATTAATTTTAATAGTAAAAGTTAAACAGTCCCTCGGGGAGTGAAATTACCCTCTGGAATGGCTAGTGTTTGGGATGCAAAACAGAAGACGATGGTAACTCTCAGCTGGAGGCAAAATAAATATGGAAGCAGGTCATAGAATCTGCAGAGACCTGATGGAGGCCTGCAGTGTCGCGATCTCTTGCCTGATGACTTGATGTCCTGCTTTGTCCTTAAGTTGCTTCTGTTTAATTTTGTTTGATAATCCTTCCAGTGAAGCATTATGATATTAAAGGAGCTATGTAAATACAATTTGTATAGACCCATTGACTGGTCTTTTTCAGATGGCCATTTTATTCTTTTATATGTATTCTGCTGGGGCTCAAATTTTTGTCACCGTAACAATTTCATGTCTAAAAGCCTAAAGGAACCAGATTTATATGTAAAATATGCAAGATCCAAATTGTAAAAAATCACCTGTAAACTGCAGGATTAGTTGGTAATGGCAGAAAACATTAGCATGTCTACTCAAGTTGTTTTATTGATGTTAAGTATTAATAAAATTACCAAAGAAATAAAGCTGCATTGATCTGATCTGATAGAGGGAATATAAATCATTAGGTTGTTAAATGTAAATTTCATTTGAGAATAAAATTATATGTGAAGTGGTTTTCACTGCCACTAATCTCCCCTCTAATGCTGTGCACAAGTGTGATTCCTATAGAAGGTTTTTATGGGGTGCAGTTTCAAGAGATGCATAGAAGCTGGTTTGGTGGTTATGTATGTTTCAAGTCTGCAGTGGCAGGAAATCTGTTTCTTATCCCTTCACAGACCAAATACAGTGCTGAAGCAATCAATGTGCCATTTCTGTTGTAACTTCTGTGGAACTACTGCTGCACATCTACCAAAGTTACAGGAAGGGAAGTTCTGAAGAGGTTTGTTCTCACTGTCCTCAGTCCAACCACTCACTGTAAGTAGAGGCTTGCAATGTTATGCAGTTATATTGTTGTGGGTGCCTCAGAATCCACAGTACTTTTCTTCTTTTGGATATAATTGTCTGCCATGTAGCTTTCTTCTGAGCTAGTCCAAGATATCTCTTTCACATACACTACTCTTCCTGCTTGAATGTAGAGCAGCCTTAGCTGAGTTGGCTAGTTAGGTATGAGAACATATGAAATAAATGCAGTAGATTACATGGCTTCTCATGTCTTCTTCTCCATTCAATGTGATCAAACCTGACCCTGTATCTTATCCACTTTGTCACCTGATCCCCACATTCCCTTATTCTCTTCATGTTTGTTGATCTCACTGTTAAAGAGACTCAACAACTGTGCAATCACAGGCTTCCACAGCAGATAAAGATCGACAATACTCTGAAAATAAGTTTCTCTTCCTCTCAGTCCTAAATGACTAACCATTTATCCAGGGACCAATCTCCCTAAATCCTAGGCTGAAGAAACAGCTGGTGAAACAGCTTTTTATCCTCATTAAACACGATCTCTGTAAAGACATTAGTTATTGACTGATCAGTTGTCACCTCACTTGCTGTTGACGCTTGCAATTACAGTAATTTTGCAGAATAAGGCAATATATCCTATGTCTGCTGAGGTCTCTTTTTATCTGGATTATGCTCTTTAGAAGAGGATGAAGTTTTATTGTTTTTAAGAAGTGGTTGTAAGCCCTGCAAGAAGTTGAGTGGACATACATACCATCCTGTGGGGTACAGGATCATTTCCCTGGAGCAAATGAGATCAAAGAAAGTATAGAGACACAGGAGACTGCAGATGCTGGAATCTGGAGCAACAACCAAAATGCTAGAGGTACTCAATGTGTCAGGTAGCATCTGTGGAGGGACACGGACAGACAATGTTTCAGGTCGAGACCCTTCAACTTGGCTGCATAGTCTACACTGAAGTATAGCCTACTCTGCCATTTGATAAGATCATGGCTAATCCATTACCTCATGTAGGTGAAGCTTGATTCCCAAATCCTTTGATTCAATCCACCATAGCCCTGAATATACCCAACAACTAACCATCCACAGACCACTGGGAAAGAGAATTCCAAAGATTTACAACCATCCAAGGAAAGAATTTTCTCCTTATCTCAGTCTCAAAAGGCAGACTCTTATCCTGTGACTATGCTCCCTAACTCTAAAATCTCCAGCATGAGGAAACAAGCTTGAACAGCTCTTTAGTAATCACAGATGTGCAGTGTAGATGGTGGCGCAGATAATATAACTAAGTCCAGATTCAGCATAAATGCCGAGAAAAGACAAGACTGTTTGGCAGTTAAAGCGTATTGTTGCATACGGAGTGTAAGAGGTTAAACAGATAGGAATTTGAAAGAATGGGTTGCAAATAAGATATCGGCAAAACACTGCTAGTTCCTTCTCAAAAGGTGAGTTGTAAATGTGCTCAGGAAAATGAATGAAGTGTACCGTAACAATGGATGTTCTTTCTGAAATATTGTTTTTTAAAAGCACAAGTGATTTTACTTCCATTTAGTGAACAGTGTAACAGCAGCAAAACTACCATTGACGTTACCAGTGAGTTTACCATCTTGAACCGTGCTGCAAAGACTTGAATAGAGGCCGCCTCTTGCATATTTGAATCTGTTTACTGATTTTACACCGGATATTTTTGGCGTCTGTGTTGCAAGCTATTCTTATAGCTCTGCTGTCATTCCTCATATCCTCGAGAATATTTACACTTGCTCTGATATGCAAGTGAATTTGATAGAGTGCCCAAGATAACAAGCAGGGCTCTGCTTTAGATTGTTTCAGTGACTGATTCCTTTTCAAATCTCCACAGGATCCTCCAAATAGCAGCAAAGTAACATTCAGTGTGGGTTTTAGGATTAATTGAACAATAAATTAATAACCAAATAATTCAAAGCAATATCACATATTTTTTTCGGGGTCAAACATTTATAATTCTAGTCTACTCAGTCTTTTCTTGCCATGGATAATTTGAGTTTCTTAACTACAGAAATGACCAATACTGGACTGTGTCAGATAACCTCTTGCTGAAGGTTCCAGGTAAAACTAATTGATGAATATATTGCAAGCTATTACCCCATAACCTTAATAGGACTTCGTGAATGTTCACTCTTTTTTGTTAATTGCCAAAGCAGCTACTAATCAGACTTATCTAAGTTGCATGTTTGTGCTGGAACTGAGTGTCGAGGCCCTGCTCTCCAGTAAATTCCCTGAACAAAACTGATTCGACATCAAGATATGATTTCTGAAAGTAAAACTGATTTTTACTCCCTCATGTATCAAGACTGAATTAAAAGAGCCATATATCAAGCTCAGAAAATAAGTTTTATTTCTCTCACTCCTATTTCCTGCTTGTCAAATAACTATCTGTGTGTTTGTGCACGGCTGTCGAGAAGAGGCTTATTCACAGATTTTTAGTTAAACAGTGGTAGCTTCTTTATATGCAAAGTAAATACAGTATTTGGGGGAAAAAGTCCAAAATTTCACTTGCTGAATGACTTGGAACAAATTATCTTTCAAAGTTGATTTGCTGTAAACAGTATCTCATCATTTTGTGAGTTTAGTGGTATTAATATTGGTTTCAGCACTGCCTTGATTTCACAATTCTCTTTGTTTACAAATCTCTCCAACCCTATAACTCTCTGAGGTATTTGTAGTCCTCCAGTCCTGGCCTTTATACTTGCTGCACAATTAGTGGTGATACCTTCACCTATCATGTCACCTCTATCTTATTAGCTCTCTTGCCTTCTCCTCAAGTCTTTTTGATCTTAGACCAAGCTTTTGCCCACGTTATAAGTGGCTGGATATCTTTTTCTGTCAGATAATATTCTCGTAAATTGCTTTGGGCATTTTGTCACATTAAGGGCAGTATATAAATGGAAGTTGATTAGATTGGAATAAAAACGTGGAAATTCAGATAAATAGCACTTGTCTCTGAATAGAACTTGTCTGAAACCTTTTCCTTGTCAAATGCTACTTTGGAAATTCGACCAGTCACTTTTGGTTGCAATTCTCCCTTGCCCTTGTGCCAATGACACGATTCTGCAACAGTCATGCTTGGGATGTGGTCACCACCCACCGCCACCCCCCCCCCCCCCACCGTCCAAAGCTCCTTTGGTGTGATGCCTGGGAAATTAGGTCATATTATTTCTGAAAAGTGCAGCAGGTAAGTTCCCTTTAAGTTTTTTAACCCACTTCCTTTTCTAGGTCCACTCTCTTCACTATGCCAGACTCTTCCTTTCCCACTACCCAGTGACAATCCCCACTTCCCCGGCCATGATCTCCAAAGCCAGGCATGAATCTTGCTTCCAGTCTTAACCCCATTCTCTGGCTAACCTGCTCCACCCCCATACAGACCTCACTCGCCCCCTTCAGACTTCACCTGGCGCCAGGCAGCCCTCCCCAAGTTTTGCTCCATCGGCGTCTCTTCAACTCCTCCTTAGCCCTGATTGAGCCCCCTACAATCAGCCCTCTCTACATCCGAACCCTCCCAGATCTGGCCCTGGATCTGGACGTGTCCTATTTCTTCTTTGCGCACTCTGTGACACATGACAGAATGTGTTCAAGGTCTTGGACGCTATTGAATTTTGCAGCAGTACACTTGCAAACAAGGGATATTGGTGTCCAGCGCTGTGGTCTATTGGTGCCCTGTTAATACTGCAGGTTAACTTCCAGCCTCAACGTTAAATCCCAGATTAATGATTCATGCAGCATAGAGCAAAGTAGTTCATTACAATTTCAGTTACGTGTCGCATATTGGGTAGAAGCTCCCAAATAATTTTACCTGCTTTCACCAGCAAGATGAAAAAGTGAACCAGAATTTCCACTGTCCTTGGAGTTATTAACTGGCCCCTAAGTGGCTCCACAGAGCTGTTCTACACAGAATAGTTAAACTACTTATGATTAAGCAACTATTAAGGAACTGCAAGATCACAGGGCAAAGCAGGCTACAATGCTATTTAACTTTTCCATTGTACGAAGCAGAGGGAATGGGTTATTTCATTGCTTACAAACACAAGGTAAAAGGATCCATTTTAATCTGCAGGAGGTTTATGATAGGAAATCGTGGGAGTCCAATGATGGAGAATTGATAGTTTTAATCAGCAAACCTCATTAAATAGTGCTAGCTGACCAGTGGACAGGAAGTTACTGTCGGACTGTGAGGAATTGAATAGCACCAGGGTGCTTGTTGCTATGAGAGCAGCTGTGAGGAAGATGGTACCAGACCCTTCATGTGGAGTCTGGAGAACAGGAGCACCAAACCTTCCCTGTTGGTTTTGGAGAAGCACTGCCATTCTTTCGGTCCCACAAAGGAAAGTAAAAATTTTACCTTGAAAAGCTTCTTGTGTAGCAGATGGTGCGCTAACAGCCCTTCACCTGACGGAAAGTCGACAAATCTTCCCTGCTCAGACTGTGTTATATTATCAAGGCCAGTCACATGTTTTTCCCCCTTTTAAACAATGAATCTTTCTTCATTGTAAGTAGGATTATTTGAGGGTTGGGCAGAGTAGAGGCAGCTGGCAGCTGTTTCCTGGAAGGTTTAGAAGTAAGGGTGGAGACTCAGAATAAAGCATTGACCATTTAAGATGGAGGAGATGAGAAATATCTTCATTTAGAGAAACATGAATCGTTAGATTTCTCTACTGCAGAAGCTGTGGGTGTTCGGTCATTGAGTATATTCAAGGCTAAGATCTTTTGACTTTTAAATAATGAGGAATCCTGAGAATAAAGGGATTGGATGAGACTGTGGACTTTAGTTATTCATGAGGTGCCAGTATTTATTGTCCCTTCCTGGATGGGTTTGAGGAGGTAGTAAATGAAGTGACATTCTAGCCCCTTTCATGAGGCATTAGTGTCCACTGCATTATTCTGGGTTTGGAGACACTAGCAGGCTACACCTGGTAAGGATGTCAAATTTCCTCCTTGGATGATAGTCGTGAACCAGATGAGTTTTTATAATGAGCTGGCAGTCTCATCATTACTGCTACAGAAGCACTTTCTACTTACCGGGACAAGCACGGGTAAAATTGGATAAAGTTGCAATATGTGATCTGTGGAAGATGTAAATGTAAAAGTCCAAAACAGTGGTGCATTCTGAAATGGACAGAAGAAACATGGTTTGCACTTTTCTTTATTACTGAGGCACATTCCCAGCCAAAGAGAATCACTATAGCAAATGCAAAAAAAAAGTTAGTCCTTTAAAATGGGCCACCATCTTCCAGAACCAATTATTCCATCTCTCCAAGACTGGTGCTGACTTGCATAATGCATTTCAAACCCCTTCAGGTAAATTCTATCTCTCCTTTATGTGCTAATGCAATGTTTACCCTTTCATATCTTCCCTGCCTCTTGATCAAACCACACTCTAGAGCATGAGCACATTGTCTTGTTGTGAAGGTGTTATGTAAAGGGACACAATAGTCTTTGATGAACTCATTACTTTTCCTTTCCCCTGTCGTTCTGGTGTATGTCTTCACTATATTGAGATATTCAGACTTACGCACAGTACTCTAACTGTGGTCGAACTAATGTGCAATTCATCCAAATCTCCTTAGTTTTATTATCATTGGCCGTCTGTAAAATTTTTACACCTTAAAAATTGTGTTTTCCATATGAAACCTTATTTCTAAAGATCTAAAGAATCTGCAGTCATACACTTCTTCCATATCAGAAAGGTTATTGGATATACTTTCATTTTTTTCCATTTGCCAAAAATTAAACATCACACCATATTTGTACCTTAACTGCCTGTTCCTTTAACCCCTGCCTGCGTCTTCCAATAGTCTTCTGTATGTTTCTTCACTATTTCCCATTCTCTCTAATTCAAAATCATCAAGACATTTTGGTAAAACTACCTCTATCCCCAAGCCAGTGTAATTTCTACATACGGAGAGCAAAGGATCCAATTCATATCCCAGCGAAGCCTTTGCATTTATTTATTCAGTAACGTTAAGAATTTCCTTGTTGAAAGAAGATTTTTACTTGAAGTTATCTCTCCCCCTTGTTGAAAATGATCTTTAATCTTTTTTTGTCTTGAATATGGAGTTTGGAAAAGAACCACTCAGCAGGGAGCACCAGGGCCCATGAGTAAGCAGCTTGTGTGGCGCTAATATCAATCAACATTGCTTAATGCTGAGCAGGAAACATAGTTGACTTTAAAAGTCAGTACCTGCTCCCTAAATGCCTTAGTGGGTAAATCCAGCCAATAGTGTAGAACTAACTATAGGGACACTTATTGATCAGCTCATAAGTGCGTTATGAGCCAGCAGTATTCTGACACCCGGCCCCCTTTATAGAGGCACTCATGAAAGCACTGACTTGCATTTAAGTAGTGCTTTTACTGTAGAGAAATGCTCCCAGGTGCACCACAGAGGCATCATTTATAGAAAAAGGACAAAGAAGAGGATGTTGGGAAAGGCAGCCAATAATTTGTTTAAAAATATTTTAAAGGTTTTAAGGGGCAAATCAGGGAGGTGAGGAAAAAAGGGAGACTTAGGAATGGAGAGATAGAGTCATAGAGTAATACAACATGGAAACAGGCCCTTCGGCCCAACTCGTCCATGCCGACCATGGTGCCCACCAAGCTAGTCCCATTTTCTTGCATTTGGCCCATATCCCTCTAAACCCCTCCTTACCCATGTACTAATCCAAATTTCTTTTAAATGTTATTATTGTACCTGCCTCAACCACTTCCTCTGGCAGTTCATTGCATATACGCACCACCCTTCCCTGGGGATCTAAAAACTGGAGGGCATAGGTTTATGTGCATTCACCCTGTCTATACCCCTCATGATTTTATACACCTCTATAAGGTCATCCCTCAATCTCCTATATTCCAAGGAATAGAGCCCTAGCCCACCCAACCTCTCCCTATAACTCAAGCCCTTACAGCATCCTCGCAAATCTTCCCTGCACTCTTTCCAGTTTAATGATGTCTTTCCTATAATAGGGCGACCAAAACTGTACACAATCTTTCAAGTTCATTCTTGCCCCCAGAACACTCTACGCAAAAGATGCATTTCACTGTGTGTTTCGATGTAAATGTGACTAATAAAGAAATCTTATCTTATAATATGCTTAAAGATGCATTATGTAACACTACAGGAGGGAAGTGAAAATACTTGAGAGGATGCACAGAAGATTTATGAACAGGTGTCTAAGGCTGAAGAATTATAGTTATGAGGTGAGACTGTTGAGACTGGAGTTGCTTTCTTTGTAAGAAAGGAGACTGAAGGAAGATTCAATAATGACATACAAAATTGCTAGAAGCCTGGACAAGGTTAACTGGGATTACATAAATCCCTCAGCAGAGATGTTAATTTCTAGTGGGCATAGATTTAAGTTAATTGGTGAAAGATTAGTGGGGTGTTGAAAAATTATATTTCACTTCACAAGTGGTCAGGAATCATAGTGTGAATTTTTTGTGGTGGCAGAAACCCTCTTGGTATTTGGCAGGGACCCGGATGAGCCCTTGGAAGAGCCATAACCAAGAGCAAGGAAGTGGAATTAATTTGGTCTTTGTTGATTGGCACAGACACAGTGGCCAATGGCCTGTTTCTGTGCTGTGATTTTCCATGATTTCTATGACTTTATTTCACTGCCATGAAAGTGCCTGGCCAGAAATGAATGGTGTCCATGCTATTTTCCATGATTATCAGCATTAATTGTGCCTAATAATGGCCTTGCTCATGTAAAATTGGAGCCCTAGGTTCTTCTGAAATGGTAGAAGTGAGTTAATAGTGACATTGCAAAGCCCCCACCAGACCTTTTCTCGTGTGATTTGCATAAAGTTTCATTTCTTTGCCTCTAAATCCTGAGCCTGTCATTTGCCCTCTGCATCATTTGTAGAAAGGATGCAACAGTTTTCCCAGTGCCTCTGGTGTAAGGAACAGCGAGGTACAGTGCTTCCAATCACCATCTATTTCCTTCCTCTGGTTTTTGGCTGAATAGTGTGAGCACAAAAGGCAAGGTGAGTGGGTGTGAGGGGTTCAACCTATCCTGGGCCTTCCCTAGTTCCATGTCTGCTCAGTCTGGGTGGCCCTGGATATATTGTTGCAAATGGTGATAAAAAGCAAGCAAGCTGAATCACTCCGTACCACATCAGAGGGCTCTACAAGTCTCACATGCAGCATTCATTATTTCGCCTTTAAATGTGAAACATTCTGTACAAACAAATGACTTGTAATGACCATTTAGTTCTGGGCACTGGCAACTCGTTAGGGGTCTATACTGAGGTTATTCTGTACCACATTCCCTCCAAAGGAGACCTCTTGCCTTAATGCCTGCTGTGTGTCTGCATTTTGAGTACAGTATACTGTCTGCAGACAAACGTTTTCATTCAGGAAATTTAACAAATGGAGGATGCCCTCAGAGTCAAGTCCATTGGTTCAGCTGAATCTTAACAGAAGATTCCAATTTCTTGGAAATCGACCAATTTGTTCTTTATTTTCATCTTTATTTTAGACAAAGAATAGTTTGCAACTAGCAATGCACTGTACCTTCAGTTGTTGATTCCTACCGTCGAACAGGTCCAAGCAAGGATAACTTTGACAAACAAAAATAAATTCCTTTTTATTCGCTGGTCATTGTCTTACATTAGACTTGAAATTAAAATAGAAAATGCTGCAAACTCTCAGGGGGTCAGGCAGCATGTTACATAAGACCTGCTTGTTTTTTGAGTCATTTTCTAAGACGTCACTCTGACTGTGCGGTTTCACTGAAGGGTGCACAGCCCAGGAACTGCATTCAGCTCAGGGGATCTGTAAGGTCCTTATGCTATTGTGCAACAATCCCAACCCTCAGAAGCATTGACTGTTATTCCATGGTCTACCAGTCATACAACAGCTTGCACAAACCAAATGAGGGCTACAACAGGTAGAGCTACAGACTGCCCCGTGAAATAAGGAACATGAGGAAATACAATTATGTAAATTCAAGTACTTGTTTAGTACATAGGCTTTGATTCATTTTAATGATAGATTGCAGTGTAAGGTAAGGTAAGGTATCTTTATTAGTCATATGTACATCGAAGCACACAGTGAAATGCATCTTTTGCGTAGTGTTCTGGGGGCAGCCTGCAAGTGTCGCCACGCTTCTGGTGCTAACACAGCATGCCCACAACTTCCTAACCTGTACGTCTTTTGGAATATGGGAGGAAACCGGAGCACCCGGAGGAAACCCACGCAGTCACGGGGAGAATGTACAAACTCCTTCCAGACAGTGACAGGAATTGAACCCGGGTCGCTGGCGCTGTAAAGCGTTACACTAACTGCTACATTACCATGCCTGCCCTTCTACTGTGCCTACCCAGTGGGGTAGTGGAATGGACAGTCATGTAGCAGATGAAGATTAATGAAGAGGTAAGATGATACATTTTGGTAGGAAGAATGAAGAAAGGCGATAGAAAATAAAAGATACTGTTCTAAAAGGGGTGCAGGAGCAGAGGGACTTGGGGGTAAATGTGCAAAATCATTGAAAGTGGCAGGGCACATCACAAAAGCAGTTAATACAGCATGCACATTTTTGGGCTTATAGAGCATTTGGAGTACAAAAGAGGGAAATCATGCTGAACCTTTATAAAACACTGACCTGGCCTCAAATGGAGGACCATGTTCAATTCTATTTGCTGCATTATTGGAAGTATGTCAGGGTGTTGGACATGGTCCAGAAAAAAATTTACAAGAATGGTTCCTGGTATGAAGGACTGCAGTTGTAAGGATAGATTAGAGAGGGTGGGACTGTTTTCTTTGGGGAAGAAAAGGTTGAGAGGAGATTTGATGGAAGGATATAAAATGATGAGGGGTCTGGACAGAGTGGATAAAGGTGTTCTCATTAGTGGAGAGGTCGAGAATGTGAGGTCACTGGCATAAGATACAAAAGCAGATTTTCTTAAATATGATTGTGATAAAGTGTGATTTCATAAACATATGAATGCTGATTATTCCAGGGTAAGATTATAGAAAAAGATTCTTTCAGGGTTGTACTGCCAAGTTTGATCTAACCATTGATATGCAGCCTTACAAATTCTTTAGCATTGTACAAAAGTATTTACTTGTATTTCCAAAGAAAGCAAACTTATTTTTCTAAAACCTGTAAAATAGCAAATTTCGAATACCTGGAATTCAAAAATACATTCTTATAAAATGTAAAATTTAACATGACTTATCCAAAGGGCTTAAGTTGGATAAGCCTGCAAAGAGTGTGCTGTGATAGGGACATCCAGTTAACCTCAGGCTGAATAACCTGATGGCAGTGCTATTGAATATCAAGGAGAGACACTCATTGTATGGCACTTGTGTGGGGCAAGGTTTTTTTTGCCACATAGCAACCTGTGTTTGAATGTTGTCCAGGTCTTGCTACATGCAAGCACAGAGTGTTTTATTTTCTGAGATTTGTCCCTGGCTTCTCTTCACTGAAGGTGCAATGTTATCAGCCTGCCTCGAGCTTCAGCATTCTCCTCCCCTTCTACATTTTGCTCCACTACTTACTGTTTTTCATTTTTTTCCAGTAGATGAAAGTAGAGTAAATCCGCGCAATCTCAAGTTTGTGGAGCTCAGCTAATGAATTCTGAAACAACTCAGTGAGGTGTATCTCACAGTACAGGCAACAGAGATGATACTAAAGGACCTCATAAATCTGCTTATTTACGTTTCAGGTGTTATTATAATTGCATTTTTTTCTTGTGCATGGCTTCAGGTGGGTGTGAAGAGCTACGTTTCTGGTGTCTCTCCCTTGTCTCCAAGAAGCCTTACACAGTGCCTGAAAGCAAGTGGATCATGAAGAAGTTCTAACTACTGCAGTTGAACATTTATTCTAAGAGATCACCACTGGAAAATTGGACTAGATGCCCAATTTGATGCTTAGCTGTTGGGGAACACAGCTTGGGAGTGGGGTGCAATGGGTGTAAGCTTGCCTTGATAGTTGGTGAGGGGAGTAATTGCGAATTGAGAAAAAAACAATTCTATCTTCCTGCCTTGTTTGTAAATGAGCTGTACATTGATGGAATGATATCCTTTCTAGTTTGTGAACATCGCATTGTTCTGGTCTGGAGCTGTTAATGCATTCAGTCAAAAATTCCCTGCAATATTGGGAAGCCCACTATTCTGGAAAATCCCTTTGCTCAGCCTGCCTGCCTGTTTTCAACCAGAGGAGAAGGTGATGAGCTTGACTCTCCTTGAGTGAAGAGCCTCCATAATCTCCACAGTGTACTGGAAGTTGTTACTTAAGTGTAACTGTTTTAGCAGTTAACTGGCCCTGAGATTTTTCATCACGTAAGCCTTAGACTTGAAGGGTTAAGTACCCAAGGTTCCAGCATATATTGCTATTCAATAAGCTAAGCTGGTAGAATGTGCTTGCAGATTTGAGTGGTGGATGGATAGCCCTTGACTGATGCCTTTTGTTCTTAAATAGCTAGTCCAAAATCACTCAGCAACACACAAGATGCTGGAGGAACTCAGTGGGTCAGACGGCATCTACAGAGGGAAATGGACAGTTGATGTTTCGGGTCGAGACCCTTCATCACTGTCCAGACTGACATTTGTAGAATGTGAATTTGGTTGAGGTTCTATGCGGGTGATTCCACTTGTGAAACTATACAAGTCACAAGTAGTCGATGCTTTCAGAAGAAGGTGAAAAAGAGATTAAATTTCAGATTACATTTTGCATTGATATTGAATTAGGCGCCATACATCATGAACTGCAGGGGATCAAGTGTGAGTTTACTCCCTCCCATCTTCCACACACCCTCCTGCTTTGATTCATTGAACCTGCTGCCCGTTCTCCTCCCATTTTAAATTTCAAGTGAAGAAAGTAACTTGTTTGCATATGCACACGTTGCTTGGCAGATGAACAATTGCAGCAATTGACTGATATGGGAGTCAGCCCACCCTGATTGCTTAGGCTACAATGAAACACCAAATCTCTACATAAGTATGATACACTGATTCAGATTCAGAATAGTTTATTGTCATATACATCAGAGTGCAATGAAATTCCTGGCTCGCATGAAGCTCACAGAATAAATGGTATACATGGTAATAATTAATACAATAAATACAGCAATGAGCTCAAAAACAATGGAATGGTGCAAAATATAGTAGTGCAAACTGAGGTAGTGCAAGAAATGCTAAAGATCGGAGTCAGAATCATATTTATTATCACTAACTTATCTGACGTGAAATTTGCTGTTTTTTGGCAGCAGTACAGTTCAAAGACATAAAAATTACTGTAAGTTACAAAATTAAATAAATAGTGCAAAAAAAAGGAATAACAAGGTAGTGTTTATGGGTTCATGAACCATTCAGAAATCTGATGGCGGAGGGGAAGAAGCTGTTCCTGAATCGATGAGTGTGGGTCTTCAGGCTCCTGTCCCTCCTCCCTGATGGTAGTAACAAGAAGAGGGCCTGTCCCAGGTGGTGAGGGTCCTTAGTGATGAGTGCCATCTTCTTGAGATACCGCCTCTTGAAGATGTCCTTGATGGTGGGGAGGGTTGTGCCCATGATGGAGCTGGCTGAGTCTACAACCCTCTGGCCTCTTGCGATCCTATGCACTGGAGCCTTCATACCAGGCTGCGATGCAACCAGTGACTGAGAAGGAAATTCATCTTTGATAGGCAATATGCCTGCATCATTGATCATTACTGAAATGAGCTCCTGATGTGTTACACATTTTTGGAGGCCACTGCTTGTGTATGATGCCTCAGTGTGTTGATGCAACAGGATCCAATTCCTTTTGTTAATGAAAGCATATATGTATTTTCAGTGAATTGGTCTGGATTAGAATTCCTTACTTTTAAATTTAAGGCTGGATCCATTTCCAGTCTGACAAACAGTTGCAACAGTCTTCTCTCTGTTGGCCAAATCATCCTAAGTTAATTGTTTCTGGCACAGCCTTGTTGCTGCTCTTAATGAACAATAACAAAAGTGGCCATAAGTTGGTACTGATCACCACAAAATTGGCAGTGATACCAAAGGAATGCAAGCCATCTATTTCGGGATGCTTTTCCAGGAGGTTGAGGCAAAGTGCAGTATTAGGCCACCTCCTTTAGGTGACGTCTTAAGACCAATATATTTGACTCAATTTTAATCACTTGTTCTATTGTAGTCATCTTTAACTCAGTAACAATTCTCTTGAATGAAAATGCTTTTGTAAAGCACCCTGATCTCACTTTCTTTATTAAGGATGCTATACAAATGCAGGGTGTTGTAAAGCTGACCTGCTTGGAATCCAGCTTTTCTCTGCCTGTTCTGAGCAAGCTTGATACCAATATTAGATGCAAAACCTAATAAAGTACTACATTTTCAACACTTAATCTTTCCAAATTGTAAGCATGCTATAATGGTATAAACATTAGAATCTCAATATGCTTTCCTAAAGAGTGTAAAATTTGAATTTATTTGGTCAATTTATGCCCAGTAATTTGTCAATAAGCATTTATCTTAACAAAAAATCAATCCCCTCCATAAAGGTAGTAGAAAAATATTTAACTTCATTTATCTCATACAAGCATGGGATAGAAATTCCTTGTCAGTCACATGTAAATAAAAGCAATAAGTTAACCTAAGTGTGTTGTCTCCACTTCCAAAATTCAGCTCCATTGTAGGCTATAGAGTTGAATTTAGCACCAAGTACAATGCATAGGTACTATAGTATCATGTGTAGCATTTACAATGATCAATGAATTTAAATGGCTTTATAAATTAGTTTGGTCTGTTCTAGCCTGAAAGAGGCCGAACAGTTAAGATTTCAGGTGGTGACTTTCCAACAGGCCCCATGCAATATCTTTGTTCAGAGGGTGACATCGAAGCAGAAGGTTATAGATTCCTTAATTCTATAATTTAACCTGACGTAATGGAGTGAGATGTAAACTCAAGTTCTCACCTGCCTCTTCCATCGTTCCATGTTATAATTTGAAGAAGAGTTAGAAGTTCTGATATCTTAGCCAGCATCAGTTCCTGACCTTCTGCCTCCATTAAACATCATTATCAAAAATGGATTACCTGGTCATGCTACGTTTTACAGTAGCAGCTTCTTGTTAACCAAGAGTCAACATTATCAACTGTGAAGAGATTCACCATGTGATGTGCTTTACAAATCTAATGCTACAGATGTTCATGCTGTAGCTCAGGTGGAATTTTTATGTGTGTAAACTTGAATGTCCACCAAAGCTGTGATGATGGTGCTGGCAAAGCCCAAGAACAAACCTTGTTACTTTAGGCCAACCTACTGTGTCTATTCACTTTCTGCTTTTACTTCAGGTTTCCACTTGGTCATCTCGTATCTATCCACCCAAGTCAAAGAACATAGAATACAGCACAGTACAGGCCCTTTGGCCCATGATGTTGTGCCGATATTTTATCCTGCTCTAATATCTATCTAATCCTTCCCTCTCACATAGCCCCCCCATTTCTCTATAATTCATGTGGCTATCTAGGAGTCTCTTAAATGTCCCTAATGTATCTGCCCCCACAACCTTTGCCATAGAACAATGTGGACATAATGTTACTGGTTTACTTGGTGAATGGGGAGAGATGAATTGGGAGTCAGAAAGACTCTCAGGGCCGTGAAATGGACACTTCTGCTGTTCCTTAATCAGGTGGATGTGTCTGCAGCTAACACTTTTGACTCACGTTGTGATTGCACTCCAGGGGGGATTTACAAGAATATCGCTAGAAATGGAAAGTTGAAGCTATGAGGAAAGTTTCCCCAGGCAGCAGTTGTTTTCTTTGGAGCAGAGCAGGTTGAGTGCGTGTTAACTGAGACATGTAAAATTATGAGGGCCCTACCAAGACAGAACAAATAGAAAGTTCCTACTTCCATTAGAAGAGAGAACAAAAACCTTAGGAGATAGATTTATTAAAGTAATTCATAGAAGGATTAGAGGGTAGATGAGAATTTTTGTTTTCACCAACAGGGGTTTGGGTGTCTGGAACTCAGTTTTAAAAAGTATTTGGATGTGTACTTCAAGAGCCATGAACTGTGCTGGAAGGAGGGATTAGGATGGGTAGGTCTTTTTTGACCAGCACAGGCATGATGGGCCAGATGGCCTCCTTCTGCATTTGAAATTTTCAATGACTTCATGATCCTAAGTTGATAGAAAAAGTCTGGCTGAAATCTCTCTTTTTCACTTTGCACGTGATAAATCTCACAAATTATCCTGCCATTATAATTTTCAAAGAAGCATTAAAGGGCAAGAAGGGAATGTGGGAGCTCTGTGGATGTCTAAACTTGGATCTGCTTCTTTGCACTGATGATCTCATAATCCACATAGCTCCAATTTGAATATGTAGCCAGGTAACCTCCGAGTCACCCTCGGTTCTCAACCATCACCGGATCTCCTGTCCTGGTAATCCAGACCACATCAAGTTCACACCTCCTGCAACTAGCACCACCCCATCCCATGATCAGGATGCTTCCTTGTGATTTATATCCCAGTCCAAACACCCTACACACCACCACCTCTTCTCTCCTGCGATGTTCCAGACATCCCTCTCATTAACCCTCTCACTCCTCCAATGGACCCATCTGCTTCGTTCCTGCCAGATGGACCTCCATCACTGACCATGGGTGGAAGCAACATTTAAAGGAGCCCTTTTGTTAAGTTCCACAGGAAATCTAATCCTCCGTGATTCAAGACCTCACATCCAATTCACCAGCACTCCCACACTTAAATCACTCCCAGGCTAAAATACAGACCACTGCCTCTGACAATGCAGCACTCTCATAGCGCTGCATCATAGTGGTAGGTTTATATGGTCAAGCCTGTGGCAATGGTTGCATTCACAAACTTTTAGTTCAGAATGCTAACTGAACCTAACAGACCCTTTGAATGGATTTCTAAAATGAGCCAAATAATTGCAAATACTGCAGTAAGCAGACATTGGCGACTCAGTTGTTGAACGCACCACCACTACCTAGTATAGTAGGTGGGAGGATGAAGCATACAAGGTTCTTTACTGTTGGTTTGGTGAGAATCAGAATCAGATTTATTATCACTGACTTATATGATGTGAAATTTGTTGTTTTATAGTGCAAAGTCATAAAATTACCATAGATTACAAAAATAAATAAATAGCGCAAAAGAGGAATAATGAGGTAGTCCATGGGTTCATGGACCCTTCAGAAATCTGATGGCGGAGGGGAAGAAGCTGTTTCTGAATCATTGAGTATGGGTCTTCAGGCTCCTGTACCTCATCCCCGACGGTAGTAATGAGGAGAGGGCGTGTCCTGGATGGTGAGGGTCCTTAGCGACGGATGCCACACTCTTGAGGCACCACCTCTTGAAGACATCCTCGATGGTGGGGAGCGTTGTGCTTGTGGTGGAGCTGGCTGAGTCAACAACCCTCTGCAGCCTCTTGCGATCCCGTGCATTGGAGCCTCCATACCAGGCTGTGATGCAACCAGTCAGAATGCTCTCTACTGTACATCTGCAGAAATTTGTAAGAGTAAGAGGGGGTTTCTGTGTGCTGGGGACATTTGAATGCAGATTATATTCAGAGATCCTGGGGTGGAGAGGAAATAAAATAACCATCAATCCTCTCACTGACTAGAAAATGTGAATGTGAATTGATAATAGGAGTGGATTTTGCTGGCTGTAACCTTAAGTTGTTGCTAGTGCTGGTAGTCCAAGCTCATTCTTAAAGTATGTTAGCATCAATGAGCTAGCCCCAGGATTTTGCCCATGGACTAGCAACCTCAGGAAAGAGGAAAAATATAAGTTGGAGAAGGGGCCGAGAGAAAGAGAATGGAAAATTCAGGAGAATGTTGGGAAATTACCAGTGACACTGTTAGGTCAGTTAGTGACAGAAATTACAATGTCACTAGCATGAAGCTGTTCTAGAATGATTCATCTGTGAAATAAGCCATTGGATGTAACATACCTTTGTAAAGCCAACCAGAAGTGCTAATTCAGAGAAAGCAGTTTAGCCCAAAGTCAAAGGATAAACAACAATAGAATGTCAGCTAGTTCCTTTCGAACAGGTACAATGCAATCTAGCTATCATGCTCGAAGACACAGCTAATAAAACTCAATCAATGCAATTCCTTTTAAGTCAGGAGATTCAATGACGCAGAAAATGGCTCCTCTGAAGGAAGGAAATGATTGCCAATAAAGCACACACCGTATGGGAAAAAATCTATTAAAACACAAGTTATCAAATGACCTTTGATTGCGAAAAAACCCCATCAGAGACAGGACTTGGTGGCTGTGTGACTAGTGGTTAGATAAATGCACTTCCCTGAGTGGAGCTGACCTGAAGGGAATTTGACTTTAGATGGAATTTGTAATCCAACGGTGAAAGAAGCCAGAATTCAGAAGCAAACATACCACGTTATCTCTGTAGAGGCACAGATAGGTTCCATTTTTGATGTTAGTCATGTAATTTTATTGTGAAAACTCAGACGAAGTGAAAATGCCAAAATATATTTTCACCTATTATGATAGCAAGGGAATAAGTTAGTAAGCTGCCATTCCTTTCAACTATCAAAACAAATGTATTGATATAAGCTAAAGTAGTGTAACACACTGCTGAAAATCAATTGGTCACAAGCTTTAAAGTATCGAACTGTTCTGTGATTTACCTTGTCTTCTTTCGAGCCCTTTCCATTTTTAATGATACCCAGCACCACAGGACATGTGTCTTCCCCTGGATTTCTGAGGGAAAGATACCTAACTTAGGTTTAAGTTCCTGTTATATTTTTCCAAAGGTGAGAAGCCCTATGCTTCTGGGTATACTGTCTCTTTTCCCTTTATAGGCTCTCTGTTGTGCTCCCATGCACTATCCAAACCAAGTAAGTGTGAGGCAATCTACTCCTAACAAGAGGGTAAAACACTGGCCCATTCCTATAATATTCTCTGGAGAAGCATTCTGACTTTGATCTGTAATTCCTTTAAGTAACACAAAGGAGATCAGGAGCTGGGTTTATATTGGTGTTAGCATGGTACAATCAGTCACAGAAACAGAAAATGTTGGAAGCATTCAGTAAGTCATATGTGGGGAGAGAAACAGAGTTAACAAGGACTCTTCATCAGAACTGAGAAAGTGATAAAGCAAGCTTGTTTTAAATTGCAGAGGGAGAGAGGGTGGAGAGAACAGAGGGAAGATCTGTGATCAGGTGGAAACCATGTTTTTCAAGGTAACAAGTACTTTATAAAACAACAAGAGTACAAAGAAAAAGAAATAAATTGAAACAGAAAAAATATAGCCACACATCCTTGGAAAGAGAAAGGTAGGGGGAAGTGAAAGAGGGGTGTTAGAAAAGGGGGGGAAGGAGAGGGAGAAGGGGGAGGTAGATAGAGAGAGAGGGGCAGAGAGAGAGAGAGAGATTACCTGAGATTATTAAAATCAGCATTAGGACTAGAGGATTACAATGTGTCCAGATGGAAGATGAGATGTTGTTCCTTGACCTTACCTTGGTCATTGTTGAAGCAATGTGGGTGGTTGAAGACAGAAAGGTCTGACTGGGAGTGAGATGGAGAATTAAAGAGACAGATGAGTGGAATCAGAGGGTCGCCCTTGTGGACAGATTGAAGTCCGCAAGGGCAACCTATCTTCAGTCCAGATGAAGGGTCTCGACCCAAAGTGTTGACTGTCCATTTCCCTCTACAGATGCTGCCTGACCTGCTGAGTTCCTCCAGGAGCTTGTTTTTTGCTCCAGATTCCAGCATCTGCAGTCTCTTGCATCTCCACTTTGAGTATATGTTTATTATATCACATATTGTCCTTAGCTCATTGATAGGGCCATGTCAGTTACTGGTTAATGCATCACTTTATATTTCGGAGTGGGAACCAATGTACCGGCTAAAATTCCAAGGCCCTGGTGTTTTCCAGAAGCTATTTTGTTTTATTAAAATTTACCCAAGTGCTACCTGTTTATAAAGAGATTAGGAACATTAATTAATTGATTCAAGAATTTTGTTTTGACATTGCTAAACTGCAGCAAACAGTTTGTGTTATGTGTTACTCATTTACTCCTTTACACAACCATATGGACAAAACAGGTTCTCAAGGCAGCATCTATCTAGAAGTGATAGTCAGTCCCCCATCACCAAGCAACAGGAGAATAAAGGTTTACGTATACACTGTGCAAACATAAGGTCGTTTATACAGGTGTTTGTTTCAACCTAACAAGCCTGGCAGCCACATCACCAAACAGCTGTCTTATTGTATATTATAGTTTCCATTAACTCTGTGTGGTCTGTAAGCAATAATTGAGAATGGCTACTCTAGCCTTTGCAAATGAAATGGCTTTTATTAAAAGATATTGTTAATATTTGTGAGATTACAGAAATAAAAATTGAAGCCTTTGGTCTATATATTTAAAGCTATCTCAATTCTTATTTTGTTTTAACAACAACTAAGCTTTTTATCTTAATTCACCCTCTATTGTTTGGTTCTTTGTGAAGCTAAAGCTGCCTAAAAATGTGATTGCATTGACCCGTTTGCTTCAGTGCAACAGAAAATGGATGTTTCCATTAGTGAAACACAATAATGTTTCTGGATTGTTTTGCATCACGCAGGAGATTTAACTGGGAATTTCCCAATGAGAGCTTTCCTTACATGTCTGATGTGATTTCTGGTCAAATGTGTGCCAAATCCCATCATTCCCCAGAGAATATACCACACTATTCCATAGTGTCTAACCTGGGCACTTCCAGAAAAATGGTTTTTATTCAAGTTACACTAGACCAGGACCCCGCCAATGTTAGTCCTGTTGCTTACCTTTTATCTTCCTCTCTGGCCCAACTACATTAACCCACTCCTGTGCAAGTAACATCACCAAATACCCCCTTTAACCCTCTGGTCCTCTAATCACCTGAGGCCCTGAAACCTGCCACATTTGCCACCCATGTTCCTTCCCCCCACTGATCATCCATTTTCCAAAATCTTTGACCATCAACCCCCTGCCCCATCACTGACTCCCTGATTTTCACCCTCCAAACTTCCCGATCCCTGTGATTGCTTATTCCCTTCCCCCTAAGCTACCTGAAGGAGTCCTTGATTTTCATCTGCCCCGACAAGATATTGGTCTCCAATCAGCCAGACTCACCTAAGCGAGGATCGATCTCTGATACAACATCCATCCAAACATTGGTAAGTTTCCATTGCATGTCTTATGAGGATAGGTTGAGCGAGCTAGGGCTTTTCTCTTTGGAGAGAAGGAGAATGAGAGGTGACCTGATAGAGGTGTACAAAATGATAAGAGGCATAGATTGAGTGGACAGTCAGAGACTTTTTCCCATGGTGACAATGGCTAACACAAAGGGACATAATTTTAAGGTGATCGGAGGAAGGTATAAGGGGGATGTCAGGGGTAAGTTTTTTACACAGAGAGTAGTGGGTGCGTGGAACGCACTGCCAACAGAGGTTGTGGGGGCAGATACATTAAGGACATTTAAGAGACTCTTAGATAGACACATGAATGATAGAGAAATGGGGAGCTATGTGGGAGGGGAGGGTTAGATAGATCTCAAAGCAGGATAAAATGTTGGCACAACGTTGTGGGCCGAAGGGCCTGTACTGTGCTGTTGTGTTCTATGTTCTGTGTTCTATGTTCTAACATTCCCCCACCCCTTAGGCCCCAGCCAGCTTCTGCCGTAACACTCTTCAACCCCAGACTGCCTCGTCTGTGCACCCACCCTTCTCAGGCCCTGACTGATGCAGCTTAACACCCATTGGGCGTCCACCCAGTGGTGTTCTCTCGCTCTGGACCATCTGGATTCAGCCTCAGTACCTGATCTCTCAATTTCCTTTGCTTGCTCCACAGCACACAAAGAAAAATCTGTGAAATTCTATCGAGTAGCCTCAGGCATTACTGTAGCTTGCAGCAGCATGTTTTCAGACTGCACAACAACTGTACAATGTGCCTTTAACAACACACTCTAGTATCTAGGCCAGTATCTCTTTGCCAGAATACAAACTAAGTAGCCCTCTGGATATATTACAAAGCTCATTGTGAATATATCAAATTTCAATAACTCAGGAAAGGGGGCGGTGTACATGCACCTGTCTACGTCAATGGTGCTGAGCTCGAGAGGGTCGAGAGCTTCAAGTTCCTAGGAGCGAAGATCGCCAATAACCAGTCCTGGTCCAACCACATAGACACCATGGCTAAGGAAGCTCACCAGTGCCTCTACCTCCTCAGGAGGCTAAAGAAATTTGGCACGTCCCTTTGACACCAACTTTTATTGATGCACCATAGAAAGCATCTTATCTGAATACACCACGGCTTGGTATGGCAACTGCTCTGCCTGGGACCGCAAGAAACTGCAGAGAGTTGTGGACACAGGTCAGCACATCACGGAAAACAGCCTCCCCTCCATGGATTCTGTCTATACCTCTTGCTGCCTTGGTGAAGCAGCCAGCATAATCAAAGCCCCCACCCACCCGGGTCATTCTCTCTTCTCTCCTCTCCCATCAGGCAGAAGATACAGGAGCCTGAGGGCACATACCATCAGGCTCAAGGACAGCCTCTATCCCACTGTTAAAAGACTATTGAACGGTTCCCTTATATGATGAGATGGACTCTTGACCTCACAAACTCCCTTGTTATGACCTTGTACCTTATTGTCTACCTGCAATGCACTTCCTCTGTAGCTGTGAAACTTTACTCTATATTCTGTTATTGGTTTTACTCTGTAGTACCTCAATGCACTGTGTAATGAATTGATCTGTATGAACAGTATGCAAGACAAGTTTTTCACTGTATCTCGGTACAAGTGACAATAATAAACCAATACCAGTACCAATACTAATAAGGCTTCCAATACAGATAACTTTGTCAAGGAAACTTGAATGTGCAATCAGTGCCATGACTAGACTAGTTGGCACATGCCATTCTTTATGGTCTTAAACGTCCATGTTTAAAGCATCAAAATTAAGTCCATAATACGGAACATTTTTGTATTGAGTATTTTGTGCAGATTGCATTGGAGAGGGTGCGGAGGGGATTGTGGGCAAGACTCAAAAAACTAGGAATTCCAGTGTTCTTTTTTTTGTCCCAGATTCCAGCATCTGCATCTCTCTTGTCTTGAAAACTGGAAAGATTGGATAAGGTACAAGTTGTTTGGAGATCTTTGGAGCAGAGCAAACTGAGGGAAGACATATTTGAAATGTATAAAATTAGGAGAGGTGAGATAGAGTAAATAGGAAGGAACTGTTTCCCCCGGCAGAGATGTCAGAAACTAGAAGTATGGGCATAATGTAATGGTAGAAACATTAGAGGGGAGATGAGGGAAGATGTTTTCACCCTGAGAGTAGTAGGGGTCCTGAACTCACTGCCTGTTAGAGTGGTTAAGGCAGGAAGTATCACTGTTTCTGAAAAGTGTTTGGATGTGTACTTGAAGATCTGTGCCCTGTGGGATTATAGACCCAGGTTGGAAGGTGGGACTAGGATGAATAGATCTTTCTCGACCAACTAGGACACAAAGGGCTGATTGGCCTCTTTCTATGCAGTAAATTTTCTATGATCCTATAATACTCAACATGAACAGAAATACTATTGCTAATACTAGCCTTCAAATGGGTAACATATTGTGTATTTTTAAGTCTGCTTTCATGTCATCTGCATTAACCCACTTATATTAATGCTCTCATGTGAAAGTGATACAGAAGCATTAAACTTTGCGTGCTTATGTTGCTGACTTTCCTTGGATATAACCTTATCATTGCAATATAAAAAAATACATATTTACCCCAAAAAACCTCATGGAGGATTTGTTGCCTGGGGTCTTCCTGATCTTTGCGGTTCAGAACCATGCTGGGAGAGAGCTTTCCACACTGAGTCATGAGGGAAGCCTGGTCCGGATAAGATTTCTTTCATGTGTTTGCAGTTTCTTGGAACACCTCAGCACTCTGCTGTAAGCAGCTGTCATTGAATAGGATACAATCAATTATAGCTCATGATACTAAAAGGGTGCTTTGACTGACATCAAGAGGCCATGAAATGGCATTGGAACTTTTCTGTCTTAGACTCCCTGCAGTGATGTGGCTGAACAGAGGAAAGAAAAGAGCAGTCACAAAACAAAAAAACTCCAGAATTCTACACAAAACATTTACACTGTGAATGTATTTATATTATTGTGTATGTTTTATGCATTTAACTGTAGGACTTCAAATAATATTGGTTCCTGATGGATTAGAAACTAAATGTGTGGTGCAATATTAGTCCATAAATATCTTGATGCCATAATATTTCTAATTAATTATCTCAGTTGTAAGATACCACCTGGTTTCACTGGCTCTGAACATGTTGGTAGAGAGGGGCAATCATCCAGATGCGGGCTGGAAATTTGCTTCTGGTGGTGGTGCAAAACAGGCTGTGTATTGGATTTTACTCACTGCCAGGTATTTATTTCTATTGAATGCAATGGAATGACATGCCAGATAAAGAGGTGCTGTGTATATCAGACAGCTGATCCAAAATTGCTGTCTGCCCCAGTAAGATATCTACCCTGGATTTCTTGTGTGATTGCTCTCTGCTGACCTCTACTGGAGAGGATGAAACCCAGGTGCAAGCAGAACTGGAGCCCACTATGCCATTCCCCACATACCGATTAGGCTCTTTGTTGAAACAGAAGCTTATCTTCTAGGTGATGGCCCCAATATCTTCAGGACGTACCTCAGCAGACATCGGCATCAAAGGGATATGGAAAGATTGTATTTGTGTATTATTGTGCACAATGCATCTAGGGCATTTGTATTATCCTTAGAACATCTTTCTAAAATATTTCTAAATAACTTCTAAGGTAACTTCTAAAATATTTTGAGTATTATTGGATTCTTAGATGCTTTGAACACCAATTTACATGAGTCACGAATGGAGCAGAATTCTGATAATTGCCTTTCAGTACCATTTCCATCTATTCAGTATCCTTAAGAAGACCAGAAAACAGGAGCAGGAGTACGCCACTCAGCCTCTCAAGCCTGCCTTGCCATTAAATATAATCAAGGTTGATCTGCCCCAGGCTTCACCTCCCCTTCTCTAACAGTTCCCCATTGCTCTCAATTCCATGACCTTTCAAAAATGCATCTACAGCCCCTTTAAATAGACCTAATCATTGACCCTCCACATCCCTCCAGGGAAGAGAATCCCAGAGCTTCATCACTCCCTGTGAGAAGCAGATGATAAATGAGAAATACATGTTGGTAAAAGGCAGTCTTTTACCATTAGAAAATGCTGAAGGGTCAATCATCATAAGGTGCACAGCTTGGAGAAATCGTACCCAAAAATGGATAAAAACATAAATTAATTGATAATAGAACCAAGTTTTACTTCGTTTGGTCTTGTAGAAGCCATTAGAGATGAAGTCATGCCTTTGGGCAACAGAGGGCAGGCAAGCATGAGATTAAATAAAAGTTTATAAATTAACTAGGCTTTTATAAGGTGAAGAGGGAAAAATTATTACCCCATTAAAAGGTCAGGCAGGGCTTGTGCTTTAAAAATTCTCACTCACACCAATGAAAAAGGTTAGGAACAATTTCTACATCCAGATAGTCATTGGAACCTGAAATGCTTTGCAACAGGAAGTAGCTGATGGAGAGATAGTGGATAAATGTTTGAACCGAAAAGGATACAAAGTTGGGAGAGAGAGCAGACTGTTGATCGGAAAAGAAATGTCTTCCTCCTGTATTGCAAACTTCTAAGGCTCTATGGTGCTGTCTTTTCTGTAGGATGACCAAAGGAGCTGATAAATTCCCATCCTTTGGAGAAGGAGACCTGAACACAAAAATCAGTTTGCATACTCCAGTGCAGTTCTGAGGGATTCCAGAACTTTTGTAAGTACCATCTTTCCAAAGAGTCTCGGTCTGTTCCCACAGAGGGCTATGGAGAGTCTATGACACTATTGACAGAAGAGCAAGGGCCCGGTTAATATAGTTCCCTCACTAAACATCGCTAAATCAGGTTATTTGGTCATTTGCAGTTTGTGGAAGCTTGCTGTTGCAAATTGGCTGCTGTCAGTGAAAGAGAATTTACTCTATAAACCTTGTGTCACAGGTTCACTAACTTATGTTTCTATACTGCTGAAAGTCGTATGCTTGCCAGCTTTGAAAAGTTGGCACCTTTCTGGAAGCAGGGACTTGGGGACAGGATTAAAAATGAAGCAATGCTATGGGAAGACACCACTGTCTAGTCCGGTTTAGATCAACTGTTTTTCTAGTGTTACTTACAGTCTGCGAGTGTTGAGTTGAGTGGGACGACATGGCACATTTACTTTCCAATAAGCTCCAGCCAGACATGATGTATTCCATGCTTGCATATACTGTAAACCTGATACTCTGTGATATTTTTTCACTTGCAGTGATTAAGATCTCCAATGCATGAATTTCTTCAAGGGAAGTCTATGTTTATGTAACTTGAACATAATTACAGTTATTATACACACTCCAGCAGCCCTTTTCTCTGTATCAGGCTCATAATTTTACTCTCTGCAATTTAACTGCTACATTTTTTCTCACAGTTCTCCGCTTGTGTGAAAAGTATACTTTTAAATCAAACATGACCAATCTTTAACAGACATTCATCTAGGAGTATCTGTTGGGTTTTATTATGGATTCAGGTTTCTTTCACTACCTCTAGATAATGTAAGTGCTTGCTTGAGGTTCTGCTATGATTTTCACCCTGTATAAACTAATCACACCAATGTACTCTCCTAATTTAAAATTTCAGAAGCAATTCACAGCGATCCTCATTTTGCTCTTGCAGTTAGCCAAAGTGCAACAATAGGGGTGCTGGGGAAGTTGGTTTTGGGAAACTGTTTCCAGCAACACATAAATGGGATTCCTACAGAGAAGAAGCACAAGGGCATGGTTCTTAAAACATTGGGGTTACCAAGGTAAAAAATATGACATTAAACATAATTTTGTTTCTTTACAGATTTAGATTTGCTAAGTATATGCAGAAAACTATAAAAAGTAAGTGCCAATTGTTGAATCTGCCTGCATAAGTTATCAGATTTAGAACTTTCTTCCTCCTGTGAAGGATTTCTTAAAATCTCGGCAGCTTTTATCAATTTGTTTCCCTTTTGCATGAATGTTTCCTTTTGGTTAAGGTTTAATAGTACATACAAGTGTGAAATTGGATTGTTAAAGAGACATGGCAACTTTCATGACTTACTATGCCTGAAAGTAACTTACAGCAAGTTTATAAGAACTTCATTTTCCCAGTCTGGGAGCTGCTGGCAAGGGTAACGTTTATTGTCCATCCCCCATCATCCCTGAGAAGGTGGTAATAAGTCACCTTGAACTTCTGCCATTCTTCTGGGAGGGAGATCCAGCAATGAATAAGGACTGGCCAAGCCAGATGATTTGTGACGTGGAGTGGAATCTGCAGGTGGTGGTGTTCCCAAAGTCTACTGGTCTGATACTTCTAGGTGGTTGAGGTGGTGGTGCTGAGTAGCTTGGACTAGTAACTGCAGAGCATTTTGGAGATGGTACACACTGCAGCCAATATACACTGATGGTAGAGGGAATGAATGTTTAGGGTGGTTAATGGGGTGCTTAGAAAGTGGGCTGTATTGTCCTGGATAAAGTACTGTTACAGAATTGGTATTGTTTTATTATTGTCACTTGTACCAAGGTACAGTGAAAAACTTGTCTTACATACCAATCGTACAGATCAATTCATTACATAGTGCAGTTACATTGAGTTAGTACAGAGTGCATTGATGTAGTACAGGTAAAAACAATAACAGTACAGAGTAAAGTGTCAGAGCTACAGAGAAAGTGCAGTGCAATAAGGTGCAAGGTCACAACAAGGTAGATCAGTGTAACCATTGGTATAATTTAGGAAACGAAGCAGCCATGTTGCACATAGCAACAACTATTATTCTTCTAAAAGGTGTTGTGCAATCTTTTGAATCCACTTACGAAAGTAGATAGGGTGTCACTTTAACATCACACAAGTTAGACAGCATAGGAATGTCAGCCTAGTTTTGGGCTTTGAACCTACAGCCTTCAGAATCAGAGATCAGCATGCTACCAGTAAGTGAAATTCAAAAACAAAAACTGCAGATGCTGGAAATCTAAAAGAAAAACAGAAAATGCTGGAAATGCCCAGCAGGTCAGGCTGCATTTCAATGACCTGCTGACTATTTCCAGCACCTTCTGTTTTTATATTGTATCAGAATGCTACTAGCTGGGCCATACTCAGACACAAGTACGATGTTTGCACCCAGTTTGCTGAACTTCTCACCAGCATCAGGTTCAAATAGCTGAAGGCAGTGTGGACTGGTGCAAATCTCTGGAAAGGGAATTGAAAATGGAATTCCATAGTAACATGAATGAAAATTCTGACAAAGACTGTAAAAGCCAGGATAGCAGTGGTGGTGATGGGAGTGGTGGGGTGGTCTCTCCGAACTTTGTTTGGAATTGGAATTCATTGGAATTGGTTTATTATTGTCACATATACCGAGGGTGGGAGCATTCCCAACTGGGATACCCATCGCTAAGGCCCAAAAATAAATAGTTCAAAATAAATGGCACAGGTACCAATGTGAAGTTAAAAAAGATATGGAAAGGATATATGAGGAATGCAGAGTGGCACAGCTCGTAGAGATGATGCCTCACAGCTCCAGTGGCCCGTATTCAATCCTGACCTTCTGTGCTGTCTGTGTGGAGTTTGCATGTTCACCCTGTGACCTCCGAGTTTCCTCCAAGTGCTCTGGTTTTCCCCCCCACATCCCAAAAATGTGATGGTTGGTAGGTTATTTGGCCACTGTAAATTGCACCTTGTCATAGAATCTGGAGTTAGTTGTGTGGAATCTGGGGAGAGTGAAGTGGGATTTGTGTAGGATCAGTGTCATTGGGTTCTTAAGTGGCTAGTGCAGATTCTGCAGGCCAGGTACCCTGTTCCTGTGCTGTATAAGTCTATGATATAATTAAGCCATGAAGTACGTATACCATTGTATTACCCTGAGCTTCCCTTCAGCTCCAGTATACATGAAATAGGTTAGCAACACTGGATGCACACACCAGAATTAATCATTAAATGAAATGTCTGTTTGTTTGAGAGTGGTGTTTTCACATCAATTCCTGCCTACCACAGAAATGCTTGGGCTGACAGACTGAGTCATGGGGCACTTCTGCTTATTTTCAATGACTGGTCACTTGATTAATGCCTCAACCATTGAGTCAACTTGATAATTTGCACTGTTTGATCTGACAAGGAGGAGAAAAAAAGGAATGGGGTGGGATTTGACCTGTGGGACAGTCAAAGATGCTGTGCATTAATTAAGTGGTTGCAGCCACAAAGAGGACATCTCCCCACCAACCCACTCCCCCCCCCCCACCCCACCGGCTGCCCCTCCACTCTACCAACACCACCCACTACCCCCATCACCCAGTGTGTGGGGGCAGCTGATCTGGAGTGCAGCCAGCAATACAGGTCCCAAGACAAATTAATATTTTGATCTCGAGAAGGACACTCTTGTGTTTCCCAGTCCTATAAAAATTATTCAAACCTAGCATCTTTAGTTTCATCAGTTGTGCAATTGGCCAGACTGTGATTGCAGTTGGGGTCCTTTGAGGTAAAAAGATTTTTGATATCAATATTAAAGTGAGTTAATTGCTTGAAACAAGGAATGCTTTGGACACTTTTGCAAAGGAGCTGACTATATCAAGGGAGTTAATAGAGCAGTTTGGATACTGAGATCATTTTGATAATAATGCAGGCAAAGGCAAAGGGGCAGGCACGGTAGTGTAGCGGTTAGCATAATGCTATTTCAGCACCAGCAACCCGGGTTCAATTCCAGCCGCTATCTGTAAGGAGTTTGTACATTCTTCCTGTGACTGTGTAGGTTTCCTCCGGGTGCTCCGGTTTCCTCTCACATTCCAAAGACGTACGGGTTAGGAAGTTGTGTGCACGCTATGTTGGCGCCGGAAGTGTGGCGACACTTGTGGGCTGCTCCCAGAACACTCTGCGCAAAGATGCATTTTACTGTGTGTTTCAATGTACATGTGACTAATAAAGAAATCTTAATCTTAAAATCAACCAGCTAGGCATAACAAGAGGAATATTTTCCACTTCCACACATAAATCTCCTACAATTCATCCCTGCCATGTTAGGATCAGCAGTTTGTCTCTGAAGTCAGTGGAATTGAATTTCAGAGGCAAAGTACCATGTGCTGACAGTACTGTATCATCACTACTAACTGGGATATATTTCCAGAGCAAGGGAGTCTTAGCTTAATCAAAAAGTAATTATATATTTTGATTAAAAAATCCTTCACACACAATCTTTTGTCACATTGGCCAACAGAATGACATAAAATATTTTGGGAGCAGAGAATTAAGACATCACCTGTAATAACTTCAGAGGATTTAGCTGCTGGAAGTGGGCCACCCAACCTCTTGAAACGGTGCTTTTTCTCCACTTTGCTTAGGCACTAAAGAGTGGAAAGTTGAGTTGGCTGCAGACATATGGCAACAGTGTTAATTTTCCAATGTCTCACTAAGAGAACTTCTGAATCAAGTCTGCCAAATGCTGAGGTTTATTTCTGAACTTGCCAAGGTGCTTGATATATTGTAACTAAAATATGGAAGTTAGGAAAGACTTCTATACATAGAAGGGGTGGAAATTCTGAACTCTCCAGGAAATGTCTATTGGAGTTTGATTGATTGTTAAGGTTAAATTTAGGATGCATAGGTTTTTGGTTACCAAAGTATTAAAGGAGATAGGGTCAGAGTTTGGAGTTAAGTCACAGATCTGCCCAGCTTTCACTGAAGGATGGAACCAGCCCAAGAGGTTAACTAGCCTATTCCTGCTCTTGTGTTAAAATTAGCAGATTGTATGAAGTGCTTCAATAAATCAAATCTCCAAGGAAAGATGGAGACACAAGAGACCGCAGATGCTGGAATCTGGAGCAGTAAACAAACTGCTGGAGAGACTCAGCGGATCAAGCAGCATTTGTCAAGGCAAAGGGATAGCTGATGTTTCAGGTTGAGAGTCCTGATGCAGGGCTTCGAGCTGAAATGTCAAAGATCCCTTTGCCTCCACAGATGCTGCTTGACCTGCTGAGTTCCTCCAGCAGTTGTTCTTTGTCCTAGGAAAGATAGCTGCCCAGAAATTAGATTGCACATTGCCATGTTTGTGTACTATTTCGAATATATAATGTTAATGAAACTTGAGATTTTATCAACAGTTGCATAATTTTTGTTCTGGATCTTCCAGGTGTCCAATGCAGTGATACACACAGGATTTTGAACAGATGCAGCAGAATGCAAAAACATGTGACATGCATTTAGATGAAAAGCATCTGCAGTCCTTTGTTTTTCATCTAGATTCCAGCATTCTCAGTCCTTTGTTTCTCCACATGCATTTAGATCTCATCTGTGTAATCTTCATTGAGTTGTACATCATCTGTAGACCACTTACACAGAAGTGGCTTTCACAAGTACTATAAAGTCTACTTCAGCACAACTTAAGAGAAGTTGTTGACTGGAGCTGTCACACTAGCACTGGATGGCTCACTCAGGTGGATCCCATCAAGTAATTTACTTTCTTGGAACTCCTACAGCTCCCCTCGTTCTCTCAAGCTTCACCAATTTACCACCCAAACTGATTGAACAATAGCCCCAACACTTACCACAGCAATGGTTCTCCATTCCCCTCCTCCCCAATTACTGATCATTCTCCCCAAACCAACTGCCTGACCCTCACAACCAATCCCACTTTCTGTTGTGTTTGTCTCAATTTGGCATGGGATGTAATTGTTGAACAATCTTGAAAGCCCTTATATTGTTTCTTTATGTATATGTTAATCATCTCCTTCCATAAGTAGTTTAATCTAAGCACAGACTGAACAAAGCAATGGAGAACAATGCAATAATAATGAGTTCAATCAAATGTTTGGCCAATCTGCAATGCACTTTATTATTACTTAGATTTTTAAAAATCCTTTATTTCAGGGACCAAATTAATACTTTGCTTTTTGTTTTGCAATACAACTGATCAAATCATCTTTTAAATATTGCACACTCCCAAAGTGTGAACAGGTCTAGAGTGGTCTGTGAGTCTTGACTGTTCTCAGTGGTGGAGGGCTCTCTTTACATTCCTCCATCACTGGTTTAGGGGTTTAATTTCCTGTGCAATACCCTGCTGCTTAACACGTTTGAAGACAACACCTTTTGTGCAATATTTTATTATCCCACCTCTCTTGCAGCAGGAATTACTGGATAATAATCAACAACAGTAACTTTGAGTGACTTTTAAAATAAATGGATTGATAAAATCCATGAAAATATGACATGAAGAATTGTTCACAAATGTATTAAATAATGCACTACCAGAGGAAATTAAATTCCTCAGTTGTCAGAATTTTAAGCAATTTCTGTTCAGTTTCATTTGGATCTGGCAGAAGTTTGACTGAAGCCCAGCTTTCCATTCGAAACTCAATTTTCCATCTGCATAAAACTGGGTGGAAGATCTACTGACAGCCAAATGATTTCAATATAATTACTTTGTGCTTTTATAACTGGGCTCAGTTGGATTATTCTTGCCATTGTCAGCAAGTTATCCTCTCTCATCTCCATTGTTTCTCTCTTTCCCAGAAGATGAAGTTTTAAAGTTTCATTCTCATTAACAAGAACCTTCTACCTTTGCAATCGCTTCTGGCTTCACATCTCCTCCACCTTCAGCCCCTACTCTGTCTTCCTGGATATCCCTATAATCTACCCAAAGGGAGCCTTGGATACCACTGGGGCTCTGGCGAATTGCAGAAGACAGGAGCTTTGAACAAGGTTGTTTATCTTAACTTCAACAAGAAACTCCCGACGCATTGTGTACATCATATGTGTAGACATGATGACATCACTCTGACCACATGATACCACTGTTTACTAACTACACCCAAATAATCTGCATTGCTTTCCCTCTTCGAAGCAAACACTTCTCATAGTTATGTGCAGTCATTATAGATTCAGAATTTGACTGGCTTCCTTAATTAGTATGATTGTCTCAGATGTGTACTTGTCCCTGTCTTTGCACTACAATGTACTCTTTTTGTTCTAATTGTGTTCTTTCTTGTATAATTTTGTATAATTCATGTTTAATTTATGTTTTTCTTATGAATGTTGTGTCTCTAATGCTATGTGCCTGTACTGTTGCTGCAAGTAAGTTTTTCATTGCACCTGTGCCTACATGTGCAGATGACAATAAACTCGATTTTGACTTTCACTTTGAATGTGTGAATTCTTTGGAGCTGATTCCTTATGTAATATTTTTTTTCCATCTCCTCACTGCGGCCTTTAATGTCTGTGAATTTTCAGCACAGACTTTCAGTTCAAGAATATTATTACCATGAAAAAGATCTCCCTCCTGTCCATGGAGGATGTGAACAATTCACCCCCAGGCTACCTGCGATGCTTGCTCATGCTTCAAATGCTATTTTCTTTCTTTTCACACCAAAATGACGTCGCAGTTTTCAAGCCTTTAGTGTGTTTGCAATTTTACTTTAAGCTCGTTTCACTATTTACTGATGTGCACTGTTTTACTTACTTCAGTTTTACTTTACAAAATAAGTTAATGCAGCTGTACAACAAGCAAACACAAATGCTTGCAGTTCTTTTCTCTTTGATCTGACCCCAGGATCTATGCAAAGTAGTCTGTAGCCGTGGAGTAAAGCTTCAGAGTTGGTTTTCTGCCATTTTGTCTTCTTTATCTTTGCAGCCCCAGAATATTTGCAAGATTCCTTGAGGTAAGTACATTGCTCTTTAATTGTATTACTGATATTTTCCCCCATTCTTGTGATTTAAAAAAAAATCTTTTCTAACCCTTGTCATCAATTATATTGTATTCTAAGGTGGGAGTTGGATACTGGTGCGGTTCTGGTAAGTTTTACTTACTGTAATAAATGCAGACCTTTGAACAAGGTCTGTCTGTATTAACTCAGCAAGGAATTCCTTACACATAAGTCAGACATGTATAAGTGCATGTGATGACATCACCAGTTCCTCCAATTTCATTATTTGTTTACATCACTATATTCAAATACTCCCACAATCTCCATCCACCATCCCTCCAATTCATCTCATCTTTTTTCTGGATTGAGCCTCTAAACACCTCAACCTAGCTCTACGGAACACCCCAACCAAACATTTCTGCCTTTCTCCTGCTTTCACAAGAATTACTCTGTGACCAGCCTTTTTGTTACTTCTCCCAATTCCCATAGAAAGGCCCAGTTACCTTGTCTTCTTCTTTGCAGACGACACTGGAACATTGGATCGACATGAAGGAAGCTTGCCTAGAAATTCATCAGCAGTCTGTAAAAGCAGTATATGATAGAATCCGTTTCTTGTACTCTGCTTTCGAAATTCGTTCCAGTGATGTTGATGGAATAAATTTTGGAGACAGAGCACAATGTAATTCATTTAGCCCTTCTGACCTGCCATGAATGTCAAGGCAGCTTTCAAAAATGCTCAGTCCTTGCGTAGATTGGCTGATTTTTAGATGCAGACCAGAGGAAGTTCTGCCTTGCTGGTCATGTTGTGTCAAATTCAATGTTTCCCCTTACAGCCTATTCCTGAGATTCAGGCAAACGTTAATGATCTACAGCAGAAAAAACACAGGTGTCCTGGAATATTCACAAATGCTCCAAAAACAAACTTGTTGATTATTCCTTTAATATCTGGTTGTGAGGTCTTGTTGCACAAAATTACTGTGCAAGTTGTCTGCAAAATAGCCATGACTGAAATTAAAAGTAATGAAATGTCTTTGACATGTTCTTAAAGCTTTGCATGTATCCGCCATTTAGTCCAAATACAGTACTACAAAAATGACTGTTCGCCACAAGATGGCAGTGTCAGTCATAGTTGAAACAGCTGAAGGAAGGTTACATGCAGCAACCAAGTATAGTGTAAGACCGACTGCTAATTATCACAACCAAGTTCAAGTTACCTTGGCTTCCAGAGGCTAAACACAGAAAAAATCTTGATTAATGTTAAATGTCCCTTCCTTTTCTTTCTCAATAACATACAGACATAACATTACAGCATACCTCCAAAGCTGTGCCCACTTATGAACTTTCTGCAATTTATAAAGTCCTGAGTATTCACGGACTCAGCAAAATTGATAATCTTGCCTTTAAGTATCTTGCAGGGAATCAGGTAGTTTCTCGGGAAATTTTCCAAAACATTAAACCTTCTATATGATGGTTCAAAAATGAATAAATAATAATTTCAAGTACTCATACTTCCTTAAATGATAATTCTCATCATGTTTGGCAGATTTATAAGTTAGATGTGAATAAGGAAAGCCATCTGAACCAACCAATTCTTCAGTTCCATTATCATTTCTTCTCATTGTGTTACCTAAAGTTACTCATGAAATTCTCCAATCTGTGCCTGTGGTACATAATCACTCAAACCTCATTAATCTCACTATAGCCTTTAACACAATTGAATATACCCCCTGTCTTTTGTGAAGTCTATGCCCATTCTGTCTCTTATTTACACATACCTCAGTAATGTCATTCATAAACATGGCTGAGTTTAAGAACACAGGAACAGAACAAGGAGGAGATCATGAGGCACCCTCCTCTCCTCACCCCAAGCATGATCTACCACTTCAATAAAACCTTGGCTAATCCTGTACTTCAAGTCCAGGGTCCGTAATATCTCGGATCGAGTTCTCGATGTTCTCAGGAGGGAGGATGAGCAGCCAGATGTCGTGGTCCATGTAGGGACCAATGACATGGATAGGAAAGAGGAGGAGGTCCTGCAAAGAGAGTTTAGAGAATTAGGTGCAAAGTTGAAGGACAGGACCTCCAAGGTTGCAGTCTCAGGATTGCTACCCGTGCCATGAGCTAGTGAGGCTAGAAATAGGAGGATCATGCAGCTAAATATGTGGCTAAGGAGATGGTGCAGGAGGGAGGGCTTCATGTTTCTAGACAATAGGGCTCTGTTCCAGGGAAGGTGGGACCTGTTCCGACAGGACGGTTTGCACCTGAACTGGAGGGGGACTAACATTCTTGCGGGTAGGTTTGCTAGTGCTGCTCCGGGTGGGTTTAAACTAGATTTGCAGGGGGAGGGGAACCAGAGTGTTAAAGCAGATAGTGAGGTGGAGGAGGAAAAAGGTCATGGGAGGACTGCAAGTATAGGCAGAAATCAAAGGTTTGTACGTGATAGAAATGTTTTCAGGTGCATCTAGTTCAATGCAAGGAGTATTGTAGGTAAGGCAAATGAGCTTAGGGCGTGGATTGGCACGTGGGATTACGACACTATTGCTATTAGTGAGACTTGGATGCAGGAGGGGCAGGACTGGCAGCTTAATGTTCCGGGGTTCGTTGTTTCAGACGTGATAGAGGGGGAGGGATGAAGGGGGGAGGAGTGGCGTTACTAGTCAGGGAAAGTATCACAGCTGTGCGTAGACAGGACAACCTGGAGGGCTCATCTACAGAGGCCATATGGGTGGAGCTGAGGAACAGGGAAGGTGTGGCCACACTAATAGGCTTGTATTATAGACTGCCCAATAGTCAGAGAGAATTGGAGGAACAAGTTTGTAGTGAGATAGCAGACCGATGTAAGAAACAGAAAGTTGTAATAGTAGGGGATTTTAACTTTCCACATATTGACTGGGACTCCCACACTGTGAAAGGGCTGGATGGCTTGGAATTTGTCAAATGTGTTCAGGAAAGTTTTCTAAATCAATATATAGAGGTACCAACGAGAGATGATGCAATACTTGATATCCTATTAGGGAACCAGACAGGTCAGGTGACAGAAATATGTGTAGGTGAGCATTTTGGGTCCAGTGACCATAATGTCATTAGTTCCAAGTTAATTATGGGTAAGGACAGGTCTGGTCCTCGAGTTGAGGTTCTAAATTGGAGAAGGGCCAATTTTGTGGAAATGAGAAAGGATCTAGGAAGAGTGGATTGGGATAAGTTGTTTTCTGGCAAGCATGTGCTCGATAAGTGGAAGGCCTTCAAAGGCAAAATTTTGACAGTGCAGAGTTTGCATGTTCCTGCCAGGATTAAAGGCAAAGTTAACAAGCATAGGGAACCTTGGTTTTCAAGGGATATTGGCGATCTGGTTAGGAAAAAGAGAGAGGTGTATAGCAGGTATAGGCAGCTAGGAACAAATGAGGTACTTGAAGAGTATAGAAAAAGTAAGAAAATACTAAAAAAGGAAATCAGGAAGCTAAAAAGGAGACATGAGGTTGCTTTGGCAGATAATGTGAAGGTAAACCTGAAGGGTTTCTACAAGTATATTAAGAGTAAAAGGATAGTAAGGGACAAAATTGGTCCTCTAGAAGATCAAAGTGGTTGTCTATGTGTGGAGCCTCAGGAGATGGGGGAGATCTTAAATAGTTTTTTTGCATCAGTATTTACTCAGGAAACTGGCATAGTGGATATGGAAGGAAGGGAAACAAGCAATAGTGTCATGGAACATATAGAGATTAAAGAAGAGGAGGTGCTTGCTGCCTTACAGCGAATAAAGGTAGATAAATCCCCCGGGCCTGATAAGATATTTCCTCAGACATTGAGAGAGACTAGTGTAGAAATTGCAGGGGCCCTGGCAGATATATTTAAAATGTCCTTAGCCATGGGTGCGGTGCCGGAGGACTGGAAGGTAGCTCATGTTGTTCCATTGTTTAAAAACGGCTCTAAAAGTAAACCAGGTAATTACAGGCCGGTGATCCTGACATCAGTAGTAGGCAAATTATTGGAAGGTGTTCTGAGAGATCGGATATACAAGTATTTGGACAGCCAAGGGCTGATTAAGGATAGTCAGCATGGCTTTGTGCGTGGTAGATCGTGTTTAACGAATCTTGTAGAGTTTTTCAAGGAGGTTACCAAGAAAGTAAATGAAGGAAAGGCTGTGGATGTTGTCTACATGGACTTCAGTAAGGCCTTTGACAAGGTCCCACATGGGAGGTTAGTTCAGAAGGTTCAGACACTAGGTATCCATGGAAAGGTTGTAAACTGGATTCGAAATTGGCTGTGTGGGAGAAGACAGGGAGTGGTAGTGGATGACTGTTTCTCAGACTGGAGGCCTGTGACTAGTGGTGTGCCTCAGGGATCTGTGCTGGGGCCATTGTTGTTTGTTGCCTATATCAATGAGCTAGATGATAATGTGGTAAATTGGATCAGCAAGTTTGCTGATGACACTAAGATTGGAGGTGTAGTGGGACAGCGAGGAAGGATTTCAAAGCTTGCAGAAGGATCTGAACCAACTGGAAGAATGGGCCAGAAAATGGCAGATGGAATTTAATGCAGACAAGTGTGAGGTGTTGCATTTTGGAAGGACAAATCAAGGTAGGACATACACAGTAAATGGTAGGGCACTGAGGAGTGCGGAGGAACAAAGGGATCTGGGAGCTCAGATACATAATTCCCTGAAAGTGGTGTCGCAGGTAGACAGGATTGTAAAGAAGGCTTTTGGCATCCTGGCATTCATAAATCAAAGTATTGAGTATAGGAATTGGGATGTTATGGTGAGGTTGTATAAGACATTGGTGAGCCCAAATTTGGAGTATTGTGTGCAGTTCTGGTCACCTAACTATTGGAAGGATATTTGTAAGATTGAAAGAGTGCAGAGAAGATTTACTAGAATGTTGCCGGGTCTTCAGGAGTTGAGTTACAGGGAAAGATTGAACAGGTTAGTACTTTATTCCTTGGAGTACAGAAGAATGAGGGGAGACTTAGTAGAGGTTTATAAAATTATGAGGGGTATAGACAGAGTTAAAGTGAGTAGGCTCCTTCCACCTAGATTAAGAGAGATAAGTACGAGAGGACATGGCTTTAGGGTGAAAGGGGAAAGGATTGGGGGAACATTAGGGGGAACTTTTTCACTCAAAGAGTGGTGGGAGTATGGGCTGCTATCTGATATAGTAAATGCAGGCTCACTCTTGAGTTTTAAGAATAAATTGGATAGATACATGGACAGGAGAGGTCTGGAGGGTTATGGACTGGGTGCAGGTAAATGGGACTAGCGGAATAAAATTTCCGCACAGACTAGAAGGGCCGAATGGCCTGTTTTCTGTGCTGTAGTGTTCTATGGTTCTATGGTTCTAAGTCCAGTTTCCCACCTGATCTCAACATATCCTTTGTCCAAAAATCAATCATTCCCAGTTTTGAGTGTACTCAGTGACTGAGCATCCACAACTCTCTAGGGTAGAAAATGCCAAAGATTTAAAATCCTCTGGATGAAGAAACTTCTCTCCTCTCAGTACTAAGTGGCTGACAGATTTTTCCTGAAATTATACTCCATACAAATACACAAATGACACTCAATTCCATCTCTTTACCACTGTGTTAAACCATCCACCACTCTCCATTATCAGACTGCTTGTTTGACAGTGAGCTGTAATTTCCTCCAGTTAATTATGAGAAGCTATTGTCTTGGCCTCCTTCCTCTATCACAGATAATGGTCAGGAAAGCAGATGGTAAGAATTGCTTCCTTCTTCCCAGCCACTGTGTCAGACTGAAATAGACAGTTCATTACCCCAACATCCTATCTAGCATCCTATCTCATTGCCTCTCCTTCCTCTATAACAACACCCACATTTTCACTTGCCTCAACCCATCTGTCGCTGAAAACTAATATCGCTGTAACATTCATCCAATTCTTCCCAGCCAGCATCCCATCCTCCCCGAAAATTTCGGCTCACCAATATCCCATCCCTCACCATTTCTCGCTTGCTCATCACTCCTACCCTTGCCAAACATTTTTATCAGATGAAGATTTTTTGGATCAATTTCTGGAAGTATATTCTTGGACTGATGCCTCGGTTCCATGGAAAGTGTATTGCAAAATTATGGGTATGATTTTTTCAGTAATTATGCCATAACTGGGGTAAGTGGTGACTCAGGATGTGTGTCAGTTGCTGGAATATCATAGTTTAATCTCAGTGCTCCTGTAAATGATTAGTTTGATATGTGAGAAATCTGTGGATATCACTAAATCTCTTTCAACATTTCCCTTCACTATTGGTTGAATAAAACGATTGCCTGGGCAGGCTCTGAAAATTACTTTTTTGGGAAATAGAAAGATAGTGAAGTAATGGCTTTATAGGACAGCATTGTCTGAGTAAAGAATGTAAAACACTTCTACTTGATTGAGCATGGTAATGGCACTTTTAAATATTCTGATTTCATGTCAAGTGGGAAATTCAGGGATGGGAATCTGAGATACTAATATAACCTCTGTGCATTTGACATGGAGCTGAGCTTCTGATCCCAATTGCCTCTCTGCCTGCTTTTACTTCTGTACTGCTATTTCTCTCGTAATTACCTCCCTGCTTTTAATCTGGGGTCAGAGTCAGTAGTGAGGAGCTAGAGCAGACAGTGATCCATTTGTTCCTTCAGAGTGTGAGGTTCCTGACATTTCAATGGACTTACAGGATAGGATGTTAAACTGAAGAATTACTTTCTTTCACTTAACGACATACATGATCACACGGCACTGTTCTGTCAGCCTACAAATTTGCCCAGAGCTCTCTGTGTCCAAATTGTCTGCTGCATTTTGTTACTTTTACAACAGTAACTATTCTTGAAAATTATTTTACCAGTGCATTGAATCATTTTTAGGACATTAAATGCAAATTTCTTTCTTTTTTCAGTTCTCAAGATTCAGATCATCTTTGTAGCAAATGTTTACTGATGAAGTTTAATATGGCTGAGTTAAATTCTTTCTGTTCTGCATGCACTAAATGTATAGTACAGTAGTGCATGCAGATTATACTCCTCTTCTGGGATTCAAAATCATTGAAATCAGTACAGCCAAATTTGAGAAGCAGAGGCCATAATATGTACATCACTTTATTGCTTAGTGGATGGTGCCAAGTGTGAATTTCTACCCCACAAAGTTCTCATTTGGACATTTGGGCAGAACCTAGAAACTTCAAATCCAACTCAGATTGGTGGGCTGTAAGGCTCACTTATCAAACATCCTATGTGCTTGGTGTTAGCAGTAGGTGTTAAACAAATTGCAGAATTATACTTCTGCAGTGGAGATTAAGCTTTGGTGCTGAAAGTGAAAGTTTGAGGGCATTTTCCGATTGAAGGATTTGAACTTGATTAAATGAAACTTATTTAGATCTGCCTATTGCAGCATAAAAAGTAGAAATATTTTCCCATTTTCCAAAACTAATCATTCCTTATCTTTATGAACTGACATATACCCTCAAAATTAATCACAATATATTTAGAAACTTAACTTTGAAAGATCTGCTTGATCAAGTAACTGAGGCTGAGGAAACTTACGGACTCCAATAGAAACACATAGCACAGAAACAGGCTTTTTGGCCCACCCAGTCTGTGCCGACCATCAACAACCCATTGACACTAATCCCATATTAATCCCCTTTTTATTTTCCCTATATATTCATGTTGGTTAATGAGGAGTTTTATTAATTCCTTGATGTTTTGTTTTTCTGGTAAATTTTCCTCCCAAATCCTCTCCTGAGGGCTTTGCCTCCTTCAAAGACCAACACTTGTCTTTTTCCACCATGCCTCAGTGAAAACGAAACAGCTTGACAGGGATCTGGAGACTGTGTCTAACAGAGAAACTGTTCCCTAAAGAACAGACAGTTGGTGAAAAAAGGTGCAGGCATTCCAACGATTTGCTGATAACCAAGACATAGGCAAATGTTTCATTCCTATCAAGGCTATCTACAGCCCAAACATCCAAGGACCCAGCCTGCTGAAAGCCAAAAACTGTAGGTGCTGGAAATCTGATATACAAATAGGAAGTGCTGGAAACACTCAGTAGATCAGTTGGCATCGATGGAAACACTTAACATTTCAGTTGAAGGCTCTTCATAAAAGCTACTTTCTCACTTTTTCTGTTATGATGAAGAGTCTTTGACCTGAGGCATCAATTTAGTTTCTCTTTCCACAAATTCTGTAAGAACAAATGAGAATTATCGAGGATGGAGAGGCAGTCAGTGTTTGCCAGAAGGAACACTTCAAAGAACTCTTCAACCAGATCTCTGTTTTTGACATGAGTGCCCTTGACTGCACTCCATCCCAAACTATCCAGTCCTGCCTTCACATTATCCCTGAGCCAACAAGAAGTAGATAAGGCCATATGCCAACTGAAAATCAAGGCTCTGAGCATGTCTTGAGCAATTTGCTGCCACCTCCAGAGCAATACTGGCAAATGTCTCAAAGCAACTTTGTCATACAGCATGGAAGTAGGTCCTTTGGTCCATTGAATCCAAGCAGATTGTCACCCATCCATTTACACTAATCCTGTTTTATTCTACCCATATCTCATCAACTTTCCCCAAGGTTACAATTCCCCTGCACATTGTGGACAAGCTACAGTGGACAACTAACTTACCAACCCGCACATCTTTCAGGCACGAAAGGAAACCAGAGCACCAGGAAGAAACCCACACAGTCAGCGGGAGAATATGCAAACTCTAAACTGTCTTTCTTCACTCCCAGATAAGATGAAATGTGTACTGTAGCTAGAGACAGAGATAAAATAAATTAGTTTTTTTTAGAACTTAATTTCTTCATCAGAAATCATCTTAGGTCCATAAAGAGGAACAGGTAACTGTGATACTTACAACTTCCTCAAGCCTAGAGAAGCAAGAGGACTCTGGGGCAAGGTTGTGGGTGGTTTGTCCAGGAGAGGCAACAGTTGTATTTTTTAGAGGGTGCCAGGATGGATGCATGAAACTTGGTACAGTATCCTGGAAGCGAGCAACAGTTCTATCCCATAGAAATGTTATTTCAATTGTATTTTATAACAGTCACTGCTTTGATATTAAATATTTGATATTAACTGCTCTTATATTAAGTCCAGTTATTGAATCAAAAATGAAGACAAATCCTAGTTTTATCTCTGACTGAAGTGTTGATTCTCAGCATTAAATTTTCATTTAAAGAGACAGAGTCTGCAGTTCCTGCATTTTGCTAACAGTACCAAGCAGTCCATGGAGCAATCTCCTCAACTGGGGAGTTTTGCCGAGGTCCATTGCGTGCTGGGAACAAAGGTTAGGAAATGGTTATCCTATTTTCTGTCCACTTCAAACAGACACAAAACAAGCTGGTCCTTCTAATTTGGGAAACTACTCATCTGAAAATATATTTGATTGCATGGTGACCTTTTATGTATTATGACTCCTGGTGTTTTTGCAAATTTAGCATAAATATTTAAATCAAGCATTTGATCAATAAGTTCCTGCTGAGGAGCATATTATTTCTGTCTAATTGTTCTTTTCTTCATTGTCCTTCTTTTCTGGTGTCCTGAATAACGCCAATTTTAATTACTCCACCCAAGACTTTACAGCAAAGCTGGAGAGAATTAGGTCAATCTGGAGATCAAATCCATTTGTCATTGACCATGCTTACAAAGCGCCTCTGGCATCAATGTACACTGTTTCTATTTTAGTGTGTTACTTGGGCTGTGTGGGATTGCAAACTTGACCTTTCAGTACCAGGTTTTCTTTCTCTCTCTCTCTCTCTCTCTCTTTCTCTCTCTCTCTCTCTATCTCTCTCTCTCATTTTCCATTAATATAACAGAAACTGGCCTTGGAATTACTTTTCTCTTTCTAAATTGTGACAACCTCTCAGATCTAGTTATGGGCTGTCACCAGGTAACAAACGGGTTCTGTTTTTACAGATGTCCATAAGTCAATTTTGTCTGTGAGTCAGAAATTGCACAAAAGTCACTCAATATGGTAACCACTCCTCCACAGTATTGTAATGAATGGCATCAAATGCACATAAGACTGATAAGAAAGAACAATTACTGAAAGAAGAGAGAGACGAAGCTACTTCTGCTGCTCGAGGGAAAGAACATATGTACATAAATTGGACTTTTAAATTTAATAATATTCTGGGATCTCGGTCATATGTACGGATATCCATAAGTTGGGCATTCGTAACCCAAGGATGGCCTGTATTTCTGCTTGTTCTCAGAAGAAAAGTATTCATTGAAAGCAATCTCTTTAGAATTGCATCTACATTTGAACCTAAGAAATAGGAGCTGGAGTGGACCATGTAAACTCCTGAGTCTGCTCTGCTGTTCAGTAGGATCATAATGATCTCTATACAAGGACCACTTCCCACCTTCCCAATCTCCTTCTTGTTTGATCCTTTTAGCATCCAAATGCTAGCTTATTTAGATTGTCCACAATGCTATCTTATTTAGATTGTCCACAACCCCATTGGTTAGAAAATCTGGAAGATTCCAATCCTCTGAGTGAATACATCTCTTCTTATTCCAGTTAATAGGACCCAGTCTTTTATTCTGAGTCTATCCTGCCTATTTGCCAACTCAGCAACAAACATAACAACATCTCAGCATCTACACTGCCATCAGTTGGGCCACCCACCTCTGTTAATGACCAATGTGGGAAATAAGAACTTATGTTGTGTGGATCACCAATGTGAACTTGCTTGGAGAAGCAGTCCCAGATTTAGAATGGCAAAGACCCATCAGGCAGGTGACAGAACAAGCCTTCACCACAAAATATTTAGGAAAAATTGACAGCTGGTTGTTACATTTAGGCAGGATTCTGACTTAAACGCATTCAGTCATAATCCCAAGGATGGTAGCTTCACCATACTGGAGACTGGCCAACTGTCAAACCTGCCAAGGACTATGAATATTTCTGGATGTCCCTGAAACTCATAATCATTCAAATGCTGTTAATATAATCCATTAAATAATTAAAAACTATCAAAAATAATTTGAAGAAAAATTAAAGCACGTCAAAACACATTTTAACAATTAAAAACATTTAAAAAGACTCAATTACTTCAAAAAATTTAAAGAACTTTCACCAAACTAGCTCTTCCTCTTATAGCAGATGAATAGGCTCTGTGTTCCTGGCTATGTTGAACCCTGCACAGATACTAGTTCTGGTTCTATATGTTCACCTTTCATTCTTTGAAACCAAAATATGTGGTATATGGATATTGCTGGATTTAAACAAATATGATTCAGCGTACAATTATGATTCATATTTAAACAAATCATATTTAAACAGATATGATTTTCAACACATTGGTCTAGGAGCAATCTGTTCCATCTCCCAAATCCTATCTTAGTTAACTTTAATATTTCTGAATTGCTGTTTGAGGAATGTACCCCGTCCCAGGAAGTAGTAATTATCCTTATCCAATAATTATATTGGGGTGAATTGTAATCCCGATAGCAGATGGGTGAGATTTTTGACTGATACTAAAATGTTAAAAGCCTGGAACACAATGCCACCTATCTACATATTGGAAATGAGCTGATTTTCTTAAGTATTTTAACGAGGCTGACTGCCTCTAATTTAACCCATTCTGCAGAGTGCAATTGAGTTTCTGAGGCCTGACAAAGGTGGTAGCTGAGGAGAGGTGCCTTTCCAGCATTGCTTGTAGATCAGGATTACCAAAATGCTACCTTCCAGGTCCCCAGGCATGTACCTTTGGGCCTGATCCAGTTCTGGGACTAATTCCTTTTTCACTGCCTAGGCCTGGTCCAGTGCTGGCAATAATTTGTCTTATGGCTCTGGGATTTCTCCAGTGTGAGGAGTGATGTATACACTGGTGGACTGAATCCAGCACTGACACTGAATTCTTTTGCCATCATAAGACTGATCCAATCTATGTAAGGTTGATCTAAAACTCTCTGGGACAGGTCCAGTTGAGCTTATCTGGTGCTAGTACTAGCTTTAATTTCACTTGTGTTGGTACACATCTGGTACTGGTACCCATTACAACTCTTGAGCTTACAGCAAATAGCAGAGTAACTTTCTACAGCTGAAGCTGAAATGCCTAAACCTATTCTCCTATCCTATCCCAGTATCCAAAAAAAAGCCTGTTGTTTAGAGAAACAAAGGACTTCAGATGCTTGAATCTAGATGAAAAGCACTATGATGCTGGATGAACTCAGCAGGCCAGGCAGCAGCTGTGGAGAAAAGCAGGCGGTCAATGTTTCAGGTCAGGACCCTTCTTCAGGACTAAGGATAGGAAAAGGGGAAGCCCAATATGTAGGAGGGAAAAGCAGAGCAGTGATAGGTGGAGAAAAGAGGGGAGGCGGGGTGTGCACAATGTGGTGATAGGTAGATGAGAGACAGTGATAGGCAGGTGCGGGGGAGGAGGGGAGAGCAGATCCACCGGCGGATGGGTCAAAGGTAAGGAGGGAAAAAAAGGGGGTAGGAAAAAGAGAGATAGGCTAGGGAAAGGGAAGGAAAGAAGAAGCATGGATGTCTGCAATTTCCAGGCATTGTGATTGGGAAGAGAACACGCTTCCAGGCTGGTGGATTTCCACCACCAGTACAGGTGTGGCATTCCTGTAAAAACAACACAAATTAGATGCTGCCTGGCCTGCTGAGCTCCTCCAGCATGATAGCCTGTTGTTTAGTCTGTTGGAATTTTGGTAGACTATAAACCCTGCTTGTAGGAAGTTAACTTTAACTTCACTCTTCATTTTTCCATTGTCTGTTCTGATCTCGTGGTTACTGATTTACTAAACTATAAAAACATTCACACTTTTCCCTCCCAAAACTACCATAATTTTAAAAACATCTGATAGATTCTCATTTTTTGTTCAATTTAAAAAGTTTTTGCCTGGAAATTCGTCCCACATCAGGAGTTCTAAACATGCTACATGGTAGCAGCTACTATTTTATTGATTTTAATGAAGACCAGTTTTGGAAATGGAGTAGAATCTGTAACCACCACTGCAGTTTGTTTAACAATGAATCAATTTCTCCTGTTTTCTGGCCCTTCCCTACATTTTTTTTCCCTGTCATCATTGCAGTGAATTCTTGCCAATGGCACCTACTAATCCCTTAACCAACATCAAATTTTGACCCATAAAAGGGTAATTGAAGATCAAGCTTATTGCATCTGATCAGCTTGAACCACTGGACAGAGGAGGCGAGACAGTTGATGGAAGTGAACCTCCCACTCATTCCAGACTTCTGAGAGACAGAAAACCAATCAGATGGGAGAATGAAACAGAAAAGCAGACTTGCCACAGTCGAACTGATCACTAGTTTGTTTCTGCTCTTATATATATTTTGCTCATGACTGCTGAGGAGCAGAGTGGCATTATGCTTACTGAAACTAAATAAAAAGTGTATCCTCAAATTCTATTTTCAGTTTCATTCATTTAAGGAATCTGAATCTCATACTGTAACTAACCTTAAATGAGAGTTGTTTATAAATTCAATGCTGCTCTTTGGTTTCAAAAACATAGAACATAGAACACTACAGCACAGTACAGGCCCTTCAGCCCACAATGTTGTGCTGACATTTTATCAAAACAAAATACTGTAGGTCCTGGAATTCTAAAATAAAATCAAAAAATGCTGGAAATGCTTCACAGGTCAGGCAGCAATCCTGGAGACAGAAACAGAGTTAATGCTTCAGGTCTTCCATATCAGAACAATTCCTGATAGATAATGTGTACTTAGTTTGCTTATTGCAGCCTGTTATTCACCTTTAACTCCATCTTTTTTTGCAATCATGGTCTTTTGTTTACATATATTCCCATTTTTAAAGATTTAATGGATAAGTGACCTTAAATCTTCTTGGTTTTTCCGTTTTACTATTTCTTGTGTTTTTGTTCCACTCATCTGTCTGCATGGTCCTGCAATCTCTAGTGTTTTCTGCAGAAAGTTCTGATTCCCTTTTATACATTCCAACATTGGTACAAGTCTGCTATTGTGCTGATTTCTCATGTGTTATTGATATTATTCTGCAATCAGTTCTCAGGACTGTCTTGAAGCAGGCAAGATATTGTACTGCAGTGCCATTCTGGAGGAACCTGTCACTGCTCTTTCTTTAGTCTCCCTGCTTGTTTACAGATTCGTGGTTTCCCACCTTCCACCTACTGTATGTCTGCAATTTCCAGGCATTGTGTTTGGGAAGAGAACATGCTTCCAGGCTGGTGGATTTCCACTGGCCAGTACAGGTGTGGCATTCCTGTAAAAACAACACAAATCAGAAAGTGCTGGAGCCAGCTTACAAATTTAAAAATTCAAATACTTGGAGGTTTTATTAAAATGTTTCATTTTAACATTTGCAAGATGATTTAGTTGTGGACAATTTGCTTGGTAAAATATAAAAAGGCAAAGATAGACAGCAATTTTCTTAATGTTTCAATTTTTAATGCAATTTGCAATAAAGTTCACATTGCTTAACTTGCCCACCAAAGGCTTTTGAAACAAAAATTTCGGAATCCAGTTTCTATTAAATGCTTTTTTTTTAAAAGTGGATTAAAATGTGAGGGTTGCTTTAATCTCAAGGGCATGAGTTTTTGAATTCCTGGCAAAACTCTTTCATTACAAGCACTTAGTTTATTTAATTGACTTTTATAGTTTTTTAATTAAAGACGAGGTAACACCACCGGTGGGAAGTGACTGCTGTGGAATTGTTTCCATTGACAAACTATTACTCCTGTCAGGCTCAGAAGCATCAATTTTACATCTCAGACCTCGCTTCCCATCCTCTCACAGTTCTTGGTAGTTTTTACATCAAAATGAAACATAATGTTTGTCTCCTCAGGGGAACACTCTTCCCCTCCAATTGCATGTGCTGTTCCTGAACCACCTCACTTCATTTGGCACTACTATATGGGTATACCTTTGAACAAGTTTTTAATTGCTGGTAGCTGTTAAAGGTGAAAGGATCTGCAACAAGATTGAATTTTTCAAATCCTTTTCAGGATGTTTCAAACTTTTTTTTTAGGTGTTTGAGGTGCAGTCACTGTTAGGGTCAATGATTCATACAGCACAGAATCAGACCCTCAGCACCAAGACCCACTGGCCCACTGAGTCCACACCGGTCATCAAGGGCCTATCTACGCTAATCCATTTTATATTCCCTGCATTCCCATCAACTCCCCCCAGATTCTACCACTCATCTATACACTAGATGCGATTTATGGTGGTCAGTTAACCTACCAATCCTCACGTCTTTGAGATGTGGGAGCAAACCAAAGCACTCAGGGGAAACCCATGTGGTCACAGGGAGAACGTGCAAGCTCTGCACAGACAACACCTGAGGATTGAACATAGGTCACTGGAGATGTGTAGCAGCCGTTCTACCATCTACATTATTGAGCTGCACATAACATACTCCAAAGAACAGTAACAGTGAGTGATAAATATCGGCCAGCTCACCAGAGCAAGTCTCTTGATCTTTCTCAAAATAGCACGTGAGGCCTTAGGAATTCTAATGCAACTGAAGGGTGTAGGAGATGGGTGAAAAAGGAGGGTGCCAATAACCATTTGGTTTTCGGCCTCCCTTCTCTACACACCCACTCCACTGGAACTTTTGCGGTACCTGAGGGCCACAGCCTAGGGCACAACTGACCAGGTGTTGGGTTTTTTGAGCCTGAAAATGTGTCATTCACTACTCTGTCCCAGGACCTGGTTCAAGGGTTGTGGATGACCAGTAACCCCAGGTCTGGTTGGGCCTGTTCTGTGGGGAGGCAGTGATAGATGGTGGATGGAGGAAGCCAGCATTAATGGATGCTAAAGGTTGTGGGGAGTGTAGGAGACATCAGGAGCCTCCAGTAACGTTTAGGAAGGTGGCTGATCTGAGGATCAGAGCTGAGGCTTCCGGGAATTGTGAGGACAATGTATAGGATGGAGATGGGGGGTGGGGGACATGTTGGGTGGTTGGAAGAAGGTTGGTTGAATGTGGAATGTTGCAGGGAGGGTGTGGATTCCCAAATTATGAAAGGTACATTATTTATGTAACTTTTAATTGCCCCAGTTCAGCATTGCCCAACAATGGTTGCTCTTGGGATAATGTAGCCCAAACCTCCAATGCTCCAAAAGTGGTACGGTGGAGTAATTAAATCTTCCTGTGAACCTCTTAGAGTGTATTGGAGAATAAGGTTGATTCATGCTTGGATGTTTCTAGTTGAATTTCAGGAGTGGTGCAATATGACCTGGATATGGTAATTATTGCATTTCACTCCGGAAATATATTAATGTTCAACTCCGTAACGCTTAAATAAAATGCCATGCAATTGATTCTCTAGGCAGTGATCTTTTACATCCCTCAGAGACAGTAAAAGGAGCCTTCAGATTAATGCCTCCTCTGATTTACAGCTGATCCAACAGTGCAGCATTCCCAGATTGTTAGAATGGATTTTTGTAGTCAACTCTGAGTGGGGCTTAGCGTGAAGATGGTACCAAGCCAACTGAGTCATACAAAACAAGGTTAGGCTGCAGATTAATGAGTTTTGTTGTAGCTTCACTGCAAAAGTAGTATTGCTAGTGCAGAAATATGTAAAGGTATAAATTCTTAATACTGCAGCTTGGGCAATACTTCAGGGAAGGTGCAGTGAAGTTAGGAGAAGCATTATTGTCCTTTAAGACTCCACATAAGTCTTTCCACTTGCTATTGGCACATCAGCAACATCACAATCCACTGGCCCTCCTCCTTGAGGAAATACTGCGGGATTGAAACATGCACATTTCAGGGCAGTGTCTGAGAGATAGAGAACTGCAGTTACCTTGCCCTTTTTCAAAATGGGCGGAGGGATAAACCCAGTAACGGCAGACCAGTCAGTTTAACTTTGGTGGTGGAGAAACTTTGAGAAACAATGATCAGCAACAGGATTAGCAGTCACGTTTGAAAGTGTGAATTAATTAGGAAAAGCCAGCAGGGATTGTCAGAGAGTCAAAGAGAGGGAGAGCAATGAAAACAGGCCCTTTGGCCCATTGAGTCCAAGCTGATCGTCAGTCACCCATTTGCACTGATCCTATACTTATCCCATTTTATTCTCCCCACATTCTCATCAACTCCCATCAAATTCTACCTGTCACTGACACACTAAGGGCAATTAATAACAGCCAATTAACCTACCAAGCTACAGTTAGTCTAATGTTTGTCATAGGGAAATTATTGGAAAAATCTCTTTGGGACAGGAATAATCTACAAGAATTGATCAGGGATAGTCAGCACAGATATGTGTTGGGAGATTCTGTCTGACTGATTTAGTTGAGTATTTTGATGAGGTAACTAAATTGATGAGGGTAATGTGGTTGATATGAGCCACATGGATTTCAAACTTTGACAAGATCCCTCATGCATGGTCAGTGCAAAAGGTTTGGAGCTCATGGAATCCAAGGCAAATTGGATCCAAAATTGGCTTGGTGATAGGAGACAGAGGGTGATGGTGGAGAGTTGCTTTTGTGATTGGAGGACTGTGACGAACAGTGTACCACAGGGACTGGTGCTGGGACCCTTACTGCTTATTATATACATTAATCCATTCATGACTTAGATGTGATTATAGGAGATATGATGAGTAGGTTTGCAGATTGCATGAAAATTGGAGATATTCTCGATAGTGAGGATACAGAATGACATCGATCAGCTGATGAGTTGGGCAGGGTAATGACAGATGGAATTTAATTCTGATAAGTGTGAGGTGATGCTTTTTGGAGGTCTAACCAGGGAAGGACATATACCATGAATGGTAGGGTCCTAGGGAGTATTGACAAACTAAGGAACCATGGTGTACAAATCCAAAGATCCATGAAGGTGGCAGTGCAGGTAGAGAGACTGGTGAAGAAGACCTCAAGAAAATGATGGAATGATGGACAGGTGGCAGAGGAAATTTAATACAGAAAAATGTGAAGTGCTTCATTTTGGTACTAAAAACAAGGAAAGGCAATATACACCAGTGGACACAATCCTAAAAGCAGGAGATCTGGGTTACCTATGCATAATTTACTAAAAGTGGCAAGGCTAATTGAGAAGGTGGTTAAAAAACATATGGAATCCTGGACTTTATAGAGAACAAGAGCATAGAGGTCATGATGGACTTTATAAAACACTGGTTCAGCCACAACTGAATTATTGTATCCAGTTCTGAACATCACATTGAAACTTTCCACTGGCAGATAGGTCAAGGACCAGAGAATACAGAATAAAGATGTTTGGCAAAAGAACCAATAATAGCATGAGGACAGCTTTTTCACTCAGTGAATAATTAGGGTCTGAAATGCACTGGCAGGGGTAGTAGTGGAGGCAGTTTCATTTGAAGCATTCAAGAAAGAATTAGCTAAGAACTTGGAAGGGTAAAAATGTAAGGCTACAGGGAGATTGCAGGGATAATGGGACTAGTTGACTTACTCTTGCACAGAGATGGTACAGACTTAACAAGCCAAATAGTCTCCTACTATGCTGTAACCTCTCTGTGATTCTGTTATTCCATTGATGAAGCTCATGAGCTGGGTGGAGGTTTGGCTGCGCTTGCCTTCTAGCTGGTGAATATGTACACTATCTATCCCCCACATCACACACCACCTCATTTCCCCAACACTAACAAAAGAATTTGAAGTCAGCATAATTGCCAATTTAGTAAAGCAGGGAAGTTAGTAAAAACAATTCACATGGAATTGTCTGCCATAAATTTATTGAACATATCAACAAATAAACATATGAATTAGTAGCAGGAGTAGGCTATATGGCTCCTTTAGCCTGCTCTGCCATTCAGTGACATTGCAGCTAATGTCTAACACTTGAACGTTCTAACAAACTTCTACAGATGTACTGTTGAATGTATCCTGACTGGCTGCATCATGGTCTGGTTCAGCTATTTGAATGTGCAGGAACATAAGAAGCTGCAGAGAGTAGTGGACTCAGCCCTATACATCGCTGGCACATCCCTCCCCACCATCAGTAGTATCTACATGAGGCACTGCCTCAAGAAGGGAACATCCATCATCAAAGATCCCCACCATCTGAGCCATGTCATCATCTCACAGCTAACATCAGGCAGGAGGTACAAAAGCCTGAAGTCCCACATCACCAGGTTCAAGAACAACTATTTCCATCCAACCATTTGGTTCGTGAACCAACCTGCACAACCCTAAACACTACCTCAGTACAGCAACATATGATCACTTTGACCACTTTGCACTACAATGGACTTTTGTTTTTTGTTCTGATTGTTTTATTTCTTGTATAATTTTGTATAATTTATGTTTAATTTATGTTTTTCTTGTGAATGTTGTATATCAGATGCTATGTGCCTGTGATGCTGCTGCAAGCAAGTTTTTCATTGCACCTGTGCATACATGTACTTGTACATGTGACAATAAACTCGACTTTGACTTTGTAACCTCAACCTTGCATTCCCATCCACCTTTCTCCCCCTTGCTTATCAATAATCTATTTAAAAACATTCAAAGACTCTATTTCCACTGTCCTTTGCGAAAGAGTTCCAGAGACTCACAACCCTCTGAGAGTAAAAGCTTTGCCTCATCTTTGTCTTAAGTGGACAACCTTTTATTTTTAGTGACTGCTAGTTCCAGATTCTCCCAAAAGAGAAAATATTCTCTCCACATCCAACCTGTTAAGAATCCTCAAGATTCTATATGTTTTAATAAACATCTAAGATCTCTGAAATAAAATCCTTCAATTGTTTTGAAAGTTGCTCCACTCACCCAGCTAATGAACAGAAAAGGGAAACTCATCTAATTTTGCCCAAACTGTTAGCAGCACCAATTGCATTATTCCATCTACTGCGAAATCAGCTGCAAGTTAAAAATGAAATCTGAATCCTATTGGTCCAATTGCTTGTTTATAAGTTGGCTTCACTAAATGATCCTCCTTATTAAGTCCCAGTGATGCAGTACATGGTGAGGTCATAGTGTGGTTTATGCTTGGTGTTTTTACTAAGGTACAATGTGAATTTCAAATATACATACAGCTCTGTGTGTTAAATCTGTGGTGAACCTCATTGCTAGCTTTAAACTGTACTGGCCATCCTTAACTTCAAACGTATGATCATTCAGGAAAAAGCAAAAATTAAAAACATGAATAATACATCTTGTAGATAAAATGCCACAAAAGTAATGCACTCACATGAAAACTGAAATTCATTCATTGGTACTATGCAATATTTCTGACATACGATGCATATTTCTAGTACACATATTTGAATGGAAATGTGAGCACTATGGGCACTGACACCATGCAATTGAATAGAAAGCCCTTATTTTAAAAAACAAAGATACATTTAGGTAGTATCTTTCACATCCCCTTCAGGATATTTCAACCTACTTTACAGCCAAGCAAGTATTTCTGAAGTGTGCTCACTGCAAGCAAGTTTTTCATTGTACCTGTACCTCACCATACCTGTGCACATGACAATATACTAGACTTATCTTGATTTGACTACTGTAATGTAGGAACTGAAGCAATTTACTTGCACACTGTAAGTTCCCACAAACATAGCAGTATTCATTAAGTATAAAAACTCACAAATCTGTAGTTAATACATGTGGTGCTCTGTGTAAGAAGCCATCTCTATTAGTGTATTCGAATACCAGATGATGTTGATAACAGTCGGATTAGAACATAAATTTACAACTCGGATTCTAAGGTCTGAAGGTTGTTAGAGTGACAATGACTTGAAAAGTTGTTTTTTATTATGCTGATTAAAGGAAAAAATATCAAACAAAATACTGCTGGTACCTTGTCCAGCTCTCCTCAGAGGATAGCCTCATGGTAACTTCAGCAGGCAGATGAGGTAACAGGCAGGACCTTGGATTAACATTTCTGGAAACAACACCTCTGACAGTGCAGCATTTCTTCAGTTCCAGTTGAATCTCCTACCCCCTGATTCAGAGACTACAATGCTACCATTCGGCACTTTCCATGACCAATTTGCAGTATAAACATCCTTGTGGACCAAACATCTCTCAACCCAAGTGGTGCGGCATTGCATGGTACATTTGATTTAAAGCAAAAGAATTCAGGATAATATTTAAACAGAGAAAAGCAAAATGGCAGTGCTTGGGCTCCAGACAAGATGCATGGAGAAAAGTGGTTGTGGGGGTGGACAGAGTGTAGAGTAAATATGCTAGGTGAATTGATTCAGTGTAGTTGGACATCTGAACACTGGGCCAGGCTACAGTTTATCCTCATGGACCTGCTGTGCAGACAATCCCTCCCAGTGCTGACCCTGTTTGTTTCTTCCGAGGGATAAATGATTAATGGAGCCCAAATACATCCTCCTTCCCGCCGTCTCCGAAAGATCCACAGCTGTATAAATAGCTTTTTGTTAATCCTGCCGCCCAGCCTGGGAATAAAACTGCAGGTATCTCAGCACTGTGCCAAACAGATTGCTTAAGAAATCCTCACCAAGTCATTCAACAGTAGACTAACTTTGCTTATGGTAAATAGTTTAGAAGCTTCTTGACTTAGACCTATCCCTCACTTCATGGGAAGTTCAATACCGAGAGCCAAGTCTTTAAACACAATCAAACCATTTAGCTCCTCAAGTGATTCGTTTAACACTAAAAGGGAAACACTGTGGAGGTGTTAAGTGATTGGGGAGTGCCTAGAATGCTTCTAAGGTACTTTAGAAAGAGAAAAACAAAAGCTTCTGTAAGTATTTGTGTGTGCAGAGTTTTTCTGAGAAACCTTTCATTGTTGAGCCAATGGAGTTGATGTGATAGGCTCAGCCTTGAGAGAAATTTGTCCTTAGAATGGTGGTGCTAAAGTCTGTTTCATAGAGTAGCAAAGGTTGAAGCTAACAGGAGTTCACAGGAAAATTTTTTGTGTTTCTATTATATTTATGCTGCTTTTAATATTCATAGGAGACTGTTGATACATGAATCACACTTGATAGCAGGGCAATAAATGTCTGTCATTAGTTAAACTGGCGAATGCCTGAGCAACCTCACTGATATTTTGCAGCCCAAGTTCTGAAGAAAACTTTTTCATGAAAAGTATTAATCATATTTTTAATTTTTAAATTCTTTTGGATTTTTTGAACAGTTTTCAAATATTTCTGATTTATCAGAAACATTTAAAAATAGCATTAAAACCTTTGACAGTGGGGAGGTATCACAATACGATCAGGTCTTTGGCCTGAGTGAGCCTCAAAGTCCAATCCTGAGGCCCAGTAGTTGCTCGCAGACTGTTCCTCCTCCTCCTCAATGGGGTGGCTCTAAGGTACAGAGAAACATTCACCAAAGCTGAATAAAAGCCTGAACTAATGTTAACAGGAGTGTAATGGGTTCAGCTAAAACGAAGTCTGAGGGTTTTTCATTTCACTTCAGCAGCTGTACAGTGGTAGCCAATTCTATTCACTGGCATTCTCATCAGTTTTGAAAGATCAGAGTGCAGTTATTTCCTTCTAAATGCTAAAGGCAATTTGGAGTTTTGAAAGTTAAAACACCTTCAATTTGCAACAATGTCTGTTGTTGAACAATCGGGACTCTTCTCTAGGTTTATGCATTCTTCTATTCCTCCTTCCGTGTTCTTCCTCCTGAATCAATGACTCTCCTCCATTGCTGAAAAGTGTGGAGGGGGTTGGGATGAGAGTTGGCAATTCCCAGGTATGTTCACTTGCCCTACCCAATCACGAGGCTCCTCTGAATAGGTCCCTCTCCTCTCTGAAGGAGACACGCCATACTTGATCTGTGCAAGAACATCAGACACCATGAACAATTGCTGTGGGACTTCAAGCTGTTGCTTGACTTTATGACGTCTCTCTCTCTCACACACACACACACACACACACACTGGGTCACACACACCGGGACACACACACACACACACCGGGTCTCTCTCACACACACACACACACACGTATGCACACTCCTTAGTGTAATATTCTCTTATATAAGTGCGATGGCAGAAATCTTTGTTAAAAGCTCTTCACTTGCTTTTGGTTAAACTGCCTCTTACCATGTGATGATTTTCCTTTCCTGTCAAGTCTCCTTTCCGGTCACATGTCATGCGAAGTAAGTCGCAGTACAGCTGTAACAGTCATTACTGGCAATAATGGAAGATGCACATTCGAGTGGTAAGGACAGTCTCAGTGAGTACTCTGGGCTGTTACATGATTTCAGAACAACCAAAAAAAGTGATAAACTATATTCCCATTTCTAAAACTATATTTTGAAGTCCATAATCTCGCCATCTCATTAAAATCCTCTACCTCAAAGTTGGCCATTGGGTCTGACAAGCCTGCTAATCCCTCTCACCCATCACCACATTTTATTATTCATTCACAGGAGGTAGGCGGTATCAACAGCAAAGTCAACATTGAAGGCTAATCTGTATGTGCTCAGTTATAGAATGGTTCTCTAAATTATTTCAGAGGGCACTTAATCACAGTGCCGAGGGTCTGGGGTCAGTTATAGGCCAGACTGAGTAAAAATAACATATTTGTTTCCCTCAATGGGGAGTAGTGGAAGTTTAGTGTAAATGGGTGCTTGATGGTCGGCATGGACTTGGTGGGCTGAAGGGCCTGTTTCCGTACCGAATGATCTTATGACACGATGACTAAAAGACATTAATCAGTGAGGTGGTCTTGTACAACAATCCAGTGATTACATGATCTCACTTACTGCTTTTGTCCTATTAATTTAAGTATTTTTTTACTTAATTAACTGATTTTAGCAGCCCAGCTACCATGGTCTCCCGATCATCAGTCCAGTAATAGAAAAACAGAAAATGCTGGAAATTCTCAACAGGTCAGGCAGCATCTGTGGTGAATCATCGATATGAAACGTTAATTTTGTTCCTCTATTAATGCTGCCTGACCTGCTGAGCATTTCTAGAATTTTCTGATTTTATTTCAGTTTTCCAGCATCAGTGTTCTTTTGAATTTCAACCTCTGAATTACTAGTCTAGTAATATACCACAGTCCCTTGAAATAATATTATATGGTTTTGGTAATCTCCTGTTTAAATTTTTTAAACCAACTGCAGACTTATATCATGCTAAGCTTACAGATGTTACCTTAAGATATATGCTAGTTAGAAAATACAGCGGCCTATTTAATGGCACGGTGATGAATCATTGCACTGTTGATTGCCTGCTGCACATTTTACTTCCCATCTGGGGGCAGCAGTGGGTAGAAAGGGGACCGGTCATGTCCTTGTTGATGAATGGGTGCCCAGATGATCGGGGCCTGGAGGGGAGGTGTGGAGCCTGGTGTTCAGGGTCTGGGATGGGGCCTGATTTGTGCCTGAGTGGGAGGTGATGTTGGTGCCTGGGGCAGGATGTTGGGCTTGGCAATGGTGGAGGGCAATTACCTGGAGATGGTGTCCTTCATGAGGGGAGTACACAGAGATGGAGGCCTTGTGGAGCGCTGTAGGATTGGAGCTAGGAGGAAGTTTGGGATGCTTTAGAGGGGGTGAGGTTCAGCACACTGAAGGGTGGGAACCTAAGGAGTGTTGTTAAGCTAAAAAAAGAAATGGACCTAGCTGGATTTGGTTTCCAGAACTGGGTTGGAATCTATGCTGAGGGAGTAGTTGTATGAGAGAATGGTGCTCCCAGGAGTCTCCAGTGCCAGGCACTTGTTGGAACATTGTGATTTAATTTCCCTGATTCATTTGATCCATGTGGTGCTTGGGAAATGACATCATCCCAGGGAAATCGCATCATTAGCCCCAAGGTAATTCCTGAATGGAAGTGCCCAGTCACATTTCTGGATTTAGTTTGTAAATGGTCACATTTGAATTCTAGTCCAGATAGAAGTGATTTCCAAATGTATAGTGGTGGAAAAACCAGTGTCACCCCATTGAATTTCTAGATCCATATATGCTACAAAGGGATAAATATTTAAAGCATTTGCATGGGATTACACTGTTCCTTATTTCAGTGGAGTCATGAATCAATTATATCAGTAGATAGGATGTCAGATGAATACCTTTGTCTGCAAAGAATAATTTTTAGGCCACAAGTTCTAGTGTTTGTTCATAGAAATAACGGGACATAATTTTAAAACAACTGGCTGGCAGGAATTGGGCAGCTGAGCAGTTAAATTGACTGTAGAAACATACTAACACTGGAAATACCACAATCCTGCAGTTGTGATGGTAAGAGCTCCATCAAGGTACTTCTTTCCATAAGCATATCGGGTCCTGAAAGACACTTCTGCAATTTTAACAGAAGCTTGACTGGGGAATCTGATGAATCTTTCCCACCAGATTGACCTGAGAGTGAAGATAATCTGATTTAGACCCATTTCAGTCAGTTTATAACCAGTTCACATGGTACTTAATATCAGGAGATGTGATTGGCTGGGCTGTAGAATCTTGTGAGGCCAGTGTGGATGTCAGAATGAGTAAGCTATGTATTCATGGAGTGTTAGATCTTCCACCCACTGGGCTAGATCATCAAATCTCTTCAACCTCTCATGTTCAGATATCTCTATGACCTCCACATTCTCTTTCTTCTGCACCTCTGAACCTTCTAAAAACTCTGCATTCCTCCAGCTCTTGCCCCTTTTGTGTCTCTCAGTTTCTTTGGCCAGTCAGTGATAGTCGTGACTTCAGCCTTCCAGACCGGTGATGCCAAAAGTTTGATCACTCTTGGATTGTCCTGCTGGAAGGCTTCTGATGTGCGTCTCACATGAGACATAAGGCACAGTGTGCATTTAACCAGGTCCTTCCACTGGGAACGCTGGCCATTGTGGACATTGCAGAGAATGAAATCATCACTGACTCTTCCATGAACAGGATACACTAGCACAAGGAACCAACCTGACATGTGCGGCAGCCTGATCTTGTTAAAATTAGTGATTTTCTGGGATCTGCACATTGCTGGCAAGGCCAGCATTTATTGCCCCTCCTGAATTGTCCTTGAGAAGATGGTAGTGAGCCTCCATCTTGAACCACTGCAATCCTTCTGGTGAAGTTACTCCACAATGCTGTTGGACAGGGAGTTCCACCAGTTAGATCCAGCCAGGTTGAAGAACCAGTAATATATTTCGAAACCAGATTTATTTGCAACTTGGAGGGGAACCTGCAGGTGGTGGTGTTGCTACATGATGCTGCACTTGTCCTTCTTGGTAGAAGTGTTTGTGCTTTGGGAGGTGTGTTTTGGATAGCCGAGGCAATTAACTGCAGTGTACTTTGTAGACGGTAAACACTGTAGCCACTGTGCACAAGTAATGGAGGGAATTAAGGTTGGTTGATGAAGTTCCAATCAAACAGGCTGCTTTGTCCTGGACGATGTCAAACTTCTTGAGAGTCCCTGATGCTCTACTCATCCAGGCAAGTGGAGAATATTCCAACACTCCAGACTTGTACATTGTCATTGGTGGAAAAGTTTTGGGGTATCGAGAGATGAGTCATTCATTGCAGGATATCCAACTCTGATCTATTTTTGGAGCCACAATATTTATGTGGCTGTCCCAGTTGAGTTTCTGGTAAAAGATGATCCCAGGATATGATGGTGAAGAACTTGCTGAAGGTAATGCCATTGAATATCAAAGGCAGGCAGTTCTACTCTCTTCCGTTGGAAATGAACATTACCTGGCACTTTGGTAATGCAAATGTTATCTGTCACATTACACGATGTCTGAATGTTGCCTCGATCTTTCTGCATGCAGGTATGGTTGCTTCATTTGCTGGTAAGTTATGAATGTGATTGAACAATGTACGATCATCAACAAACATGTCCAGTGATACCTTCGAACAGAAGGAGGGACATTGATGAAGCAGCTGAAAATGGTTGGGTCTAGGACACTACCCTGTGAAATTCTTGCTGTGATGTCTTTGTGGTAGGACCATCTTCCTTTGTGCAATGTATGACTCCAAACTTTGATGTCCATTGACTTCAGTTTTATGAGGACTCCATCATGCCACACTCGGTCAAATGTTGTCTTGATCTTGAGAGCAGTCAGTCTCACCTCACCTCTGGAGTTCAGCTCCTTGGTCCATGACCAAGGCTGTGATCAATTCTGGAAATGAGTGGACCAAACAAAACCCCACTGGTTGTCAGTGAGCAGGAAATTGTTGAGTCAGAGCCACTTGATAGCATTGTTGATGACACCTTCCCTCACGTTACTGATGATTAAGTTTAGACGTAGCCAAATTGGATATGTCCTGCTTTTTGCTTTTGACCTGGGCTATTTTCCACATTGTCGGGTAGATGCCTGTGTTTTACTGGTCTCACCCTACCAGAGATATTCCTTTAGTCCTCTCTACATCTCCCCCACCTCCAATACAACTTAAATCTAATCTGTTTTCTTACATACCCAGTTCTGATGAAGGGTCTTTGAGCTGAAATGTTAACTCTATTACTCCTTCCACTGATGCAGACTGACCCACTGAGTGTTTCCAGTATTTTCTGTTTTTTTATTTCAGAACAAGATCATTAAATCAAAGCGTGAACTCTCTTTTCCACAGCTGCTGCCTGGCCTGTTTCTTACTTTTATTATTAAGGAAAAATAAAACTTTTCTTTATAAATCTTCAACAATTAACGTCTGTAGGATTGAGACTAATTAATTTTCAGTGCCACACAGAATGATTGCTAGTAATCAACAATTATCACATCATTAAAATCATTCTTGGGCTTGAAACGACAAAACAAAATTTTGGGTGAGGAATTTGGCCTGTGTCTATCATGCAAATATAACAACTTCACCAAGTTAATATTAAAGTAAATGGTGGAATTGTAGCGACTCACCGCACCAGCATCAAACCGGCTCCCGACATCGCGACGTCGTCGGAGGCCCCGATCCAAGATGGCACGGGGCCCTCCTTCTTCCCCAGCGTTGGGCTGGGAAAGCCCGCACGTGGGAAGGTCAGGTGACCCACGCGTGACATCAGCGCGGGAACTGTAGCGTGGGAAGTTTTCAGCTATTAAAGGCACACTGCGCCCCGGGTCGGCATTCGACCTCTGATTTCGAAACCAGCGACTCTGTGTCCTCATTTCGTGGTGTGTAGCTAGCCGCTACAGAGTAACATTTTTGTGGACATATAGTCAGACAGCACATGTTTAGAGCTTTGACATTTAACTATGTAGCTCCTCCTCCCTGAAGTTCCTGTAAATTGTAGAATCTGGAGCTGATGAGAATATGGGGAGAATAAAAGAAAGGATTAATGTAGGATTAATGTAAATGGGTGGTTGATGGTTGGCATGGATTTGTTGGGCCAAAGGACCTGTTTCTGTCCTGTTTCTGTCCTGTATCTCTCTGCTACTCTATAAGTTACAGGGTGAAGGTGAGTAATGGTATACCGTAACTCCTTGTTTTATACTCCTAGAAAATGTCCTGCTGAGTGACATTTTGTAAATCGAGAAGCCTGGCCAAAATTCATCATGGGTATTTTGGTACAGTATATTCTATGCGGGAAGAGTGGTGTGGTCTTTTTTATTATTAAAAACAGCTTTGTAAATTGAAGATATAACCCAAAGAATCAACGGTGTTATTGTGAAAATTTGGAAATCGAGAAATTACTGCAAGATGAAATGGTTTGCAAGATTTCAACGAGGTAGAATAAGACAGTGCCCCTTTAAGTTTTATTTTGTACAATTTGCTGCTGTTCTGGATGATTTCAGAGGTCAACACAATTCCATGTGACTTTTGCAAAAGGGTATTGCATGCTTTTGTGAAATCAGCACTGAGGATTCATAAGAAAATGATTTACTGGGAACTGTCATGTGCCTCTATTTTGGGCTGTTTTGGGGGATGGATTTGAAGTTTGCTGTCCCTCTGGTGATGCAGTCATTTGGTCTTGGTGCCAGAGACTTCCATCCTTGTGGAAAATGGTCAACAAGGAAATCATGCACTTTCAGAGTTCCAACTCCTTATAGTTGCAGACAAACCATTTCCAGGATTTTTTTAAACCTGAGCATTTTCCCACAGTCTCAGCCTTGACATTTTAATGCCACTCTCTGAGGGATGTTCCAATTCCATGCTATTTTCCTTAACAAACAAAGCCAATTTTAAATTTGCTCAGGGAATGCTTGTTTTTAACATAACCTTTTCTGTTACTGTTTTGTGCAATGTAAAATAAGTACTACAAATGTATTAGTAAAATGGCAGCACTGTGGTACAGCTAGTAGAGCCACAGCCTCACAGCACCAGAGACCTGACCTTGGGTGCTGTCAGTGTAGAGTTTGCATTCTCACTGTGATCGTGTATGTTTCTGCCAGGTTTCCTCCCACATTTCAAAGACGTGCAGTTTGGTAGGTTAATTGGCTGGGGTAAATTACCAGTAGGTAACTGGCACAGTAGATAGAGTGAGTTCTGTTGGGCGAATAAAAGTAAATAGGATTAATGTAGAATTAGTGTAAATGGGCAATTGATGGTTGGTGCAGACTTAGCAGGCTGACAGGCCTCTTTCCACACTATATCTTCCTATGACTCTGTGACTCATGTCAGGCACACAACTTATCGAACCTTAAATTCACTACTGACAAATTTCTATTGAAGCCAAGGGAAAAGAAAATAATGGGGTGTTACGAGTTATAACTACAGGGTTTATAATCAATAAGGTTTAATGTGCTTACGTGGAAACAATACTCCCATACTAGCATAGTTTTAGTCAAGAATGCTTTTCCTCAGTTAAGTGCAGAGAATCTATATTCATGTATATATTGTACTCTGTGTATCTAAGCGTGATGATAAACTGTAATCCTAACAGACATAAGTGTCATGTAGTATACCCTCTTTGTAACAATGAAACACCACCACTTACTGGAACATGCAGTCTGGAGCTGTTGCTTGAAGACCACATTAGTATAGTTAAGTGTTCTGTTTTGTAAATAAACCCCCTCCTCTTCTTGATCTGTCTACAATGCCTCAGGTACTTGTGAAAACATTGGAAACCAGAGACAAGGATGGATTCCTGGTAGATTTTCTTTGGAATTCTTGGTTTTACAACTTTAAGTGCAGTTTTAGCAAAAATCTGATTTTTTTGTAGCAACACACACAAAGTGCTGGAGGAACTCAACAGGTCAGGCAGCATCTACGGAGGGAAATAAACAGTTGACATTTTGAGCCGAAACCCTTCATCGTTTACAACAAACTAATTTTTCATGGCTTGAAAGGGAAATTTAATGTTGTTATACGTAACTGAAAGATTACTTTCCGGCAATGACCTTTGAAATAGCTAACAGCTTTAAGTTTGTGGGGCTACATGATTCTCCTGTCCAACACAATCTCAGTAATCCATGTACACAGTGTATAATATGTCCATGAATGCAGATAAATCACACTATCTACTGAGTAGCATACTTGACAAAACGTATGTTAATGCAGGAACATAGTTTTCGCAAAAGTAAAGCACAGTAAACCTCATTGAGGCAGGGTGAGAAAAATCAGTGAGTACTTGGTTTTATTGAAGAAATCTTTGCAATGCAATTTTGTTGTCTCTTTAGATTGGGCTTCATGTGATAGTTTTGTGTGTGGACCTGTAGATGAATGGATTCAGTTGAAGTTGTTGAGCACACTAAACCTGACGTTTGAACCTGCATGTAAAATAGTAGTGTTGAAGGAAATCACATCCAAGAATGTCAAGGAATTTAATCCACCACAAGCAGCAGGCTAGATGCAAAGCTGTTCCATTGTAAACCCAGACCAGTTCCACATGATCTAAACAGTCAAGTTGGGAAAGAACTGGAGAAGTGCTGGAGGAGTGCTGGAGGAACTGAGCAGGTCAGGCAGCATCCATGGAGGGAAATAAACAGTCGACGTCTCAGCCCGCTCTTCCTTTCCAGTCCTGATGAAGGGTCTTGGCTTGAAATGTTGACTGTTTATTTCCCTCCATGGATGCTGCCTGACCCGCTGAGTTCCTCCAGCACTTTTTGTGTATTGCTCCAGATTCCAGCATCTGCAGAATTTCTTGTGTCTTGGGAAAGAACTGAAAGGGTTAGATAAAAAGAGTGTGCTATTGCAAATTGATCAGAGTGGGCTACACCAACAGTGGTTAGGTGCTTGATGGTCAGCATGGCCATGATGGACTGAGGGGCCTATTTCTGACCTGTATGACCCTATAGCTTCCTCCAAGGCAGAAAAAAGGGTGTGGCATGGTGAAGATTACAAAATCCCACCAAATCAAGTTGTTGATGATGAAAACTACCCACTTCTCAAGACTGGTACAAGGAGTTAACAAGGTCAAAGGAGTTCACAAAAATGACATCTTTCCATGCCCACATACAACAGAATGTCAACATCAACATGCACAAAGTTACTTCATGGAATCAAATTTTTCCCCAAGGTTCAAGTCATGATGGATAAAATCCTGAAAGAAATCTATTGTTGCTTGTATAAATAACAACCTTTGACATTCAATGGCATAACCATCATTGAGTCCCCCACCAATATCCTGGAGGTTGCCATTGATGAGAAAAAGATCTGGGCCAACCAAGTAAGTACCATGGCAAAAGAGCAAGTCAGAGGCTGGGTATTCTGCGGCAACTGGCTCTTTTGTTGACGTCGAAAGGTCTTTGCATGATCTACAATGCTCAAGTCAGGAGCGTGATGGTATACACTTCCCTCAATAACATATAATAACATAATACCATGATATAATTGCATGACTCAGATGGGGTAGCCAACCGTTCAGAGGATCTTGCAAAGCAATGTTTCACAGCATGCACTTTTGGAATTTGGACAACAAGGCGAAAGAAATTTGACATGTCCCCTTTGACCCTCACCAATTTTTATAGATGCACCATAGAAAACATCCTATCTGGATGCATCATGGCTTGGTATGGCAACTGCTCTGCCTGTGACTGCAAGAAATTGCAGAGAGTTGTGGACACACCTCAGCACATCATGAAAACCAGCCTCCCCTCCTTGGACTCTGTCTACACTTCTCGCTGCCTCGGTAAAGTAGACAACATAATCAAAGACCCCACCCACCCTGGACATTCACTCTTCTCCTCTCTCCCATCAGGCAAAAGATACAAAGGCCTGAAAGCACCTATCACCAGGCTTGATTAGTAAGGGCGTCAAAGGTGACGGGGAGAAGGCAGGAGAATGGGGATGAGGGGGAAAAATAAATCAGCCATGATCGAATGGCAGAGCAGACTTGAAGGGCCGAATGGCCGAATTCTGCTCCTATGTCTTATGATCATATGGACTTATGGCTCAAGGATAGCTTCTATCCCCCTGTTATAAGACTATTGAACCATCCTCTAGTACGATAAGATGGACTCTTGACCTCACAATCTACCTCGTTGTGGCCTTGTGCCTTATTGTCTGCCTGCATTGCACTTTCTCTGGAACTGTAATACTTTTTTTTTGCATTCTGTTGTTGATTTCCCTTGTACTACCTCAGTATACTGTTGTAATGAAATGATCTGTATGGATGGCCTGCAAAACAAACTTCTTTCACTGTACCAGAATGCAAAATGAAGATTGAAACATGTATGTATGATTAAGGTTAAAGCTGAAATGTAACGAACACACTTTCTAAAGAGTAAGAAATATTAGTTATTTTTACTATTTTAAAATCAATTATGTTCTGAGATATTTATCTGGGGGAGTTACAATTCATATAAGTAAGATTAGATTTTTTTTATCATCAGGGAGCTTACTCAGAAATAATTGTTTCTTAGCTCACCATTAAAATATCACCTGGATCTCATTAATCAGGACTGCATTGATCTGGTGGAGTATCTTTGATTGCTAAGGGAGTTGGGGAAGAATTTTCCAAAGGCTTCCCCACCAACCCCTTCCCCCCCAATCATAGTGAATTTTTAATTTGGTTACCTGACTCTTCCAGGAGGTTGCGAGTGGGTGTATTGAGTGCCACAAGACATCACAGGACAGCCATTCACCTTATGTTGTACACACTAAAGGCAGATTGAGCTCCCATTCCGAAATTTGATCTGAGTGACCTTCGGCTGAATTTCAGAAGTAGAATTCGATTTACATTATTTTATTTTGCCTGCTTGGCATGCAAAACAGAGGAGAAATTTCCATGTTCACATTTGTGTCAGGCAGGTTAAGTGGGTCAGTCAAAGTTTTATGGTCTGCCATTTCTTCATAGGCTTTTACCCAGCCAGGAGGGAATTGACAGTTCTGATCTGGTTATGTGTTCTGCACCACGATCAATCTTACCCATCCATGGAGGTCAGGTTAAAATTATGCTAAAACAGGGGAATTGCACAAAATCCAAAACAGGAGGGCTGACACCTCACAGCGAGGTCATCATTTCTCCCAGCCTCCTAATGAGGTAAATTTCAACTAATGTAGGAAAAAGCAGACCTGGAACAGAAAAACGACTTTAACTCATGCAAATTGTGAAGACTTGACAGCTCGATGCTGGAAAAATATTTTGAAAGTTACTCACTGTTTGGCAAGTAAGCCTTTCACCTGAATTAACTTATCATTGCCAAAAATCTGTTAGTTGAACTTTAAATGGAGGAAATTAATGCTCAAACAGAAGAGAAGTGCACCTTTGGTTTCAACCGCGAATTGCACACAGGGGAGAGAAGATCGGCAACAGACCACAAAGGGCCTGCAGTGGGTAGTAAAGCATCACAAAAATGAACCTGAGATCAATGGCTGGGGTTCTTGAAACCCACTGCCTAGATATTCTAGCGGAGCCTGAATTGTGCACTGGAAAGCTTAGAAGTGGCTTGGATGTGGTGTCCCACTGAATCAAATTTCACCAGATCAAATTTCAAGAGATCAAACACTGCACATTTTTGCAATAATGATTGCATTGCCTCTTCCTCCCCTCCTTAAGTCAGGTTAAGGAGTCCGTTGTGGAACCAAGGGGTGGAGTGTGGGGTGTGCAATGGATCAGGGACTTGCCAGCAGTGGTGATGGTTATGCAGATTGCTAGTGTGTCGTCAGGAGGTGTACGGTGTGTAGTTATAGAGGGAAGGGGTCATCCTGGCACTTGTGCCATGATGGGAACATGGACTGATTGGGTAGGCAGTGTGTTGTGTGAGATGGGGATGAGTTGGCAGAGGAAGATCGGGAGCAGCGGCTAAGATAAGGTCAGGGTGGGTGAATTGATCAGGGGAATGGAAATGGGTGGGGGTGTGTTGCGATGGCTGATTTACTACAGAAAGACAGGGGTGCCTGACAGTGATGAAAGTAAATTGCCCTGTGAATCTACCAGGTCAGTGGTGCAGGAGCGAAGACCATGTTGTCCAGGAATGCCCATCAACACCTCAACCCCAGGATGTTGCCCTGCAGGAGCACTGCATGGAGAATGACATCATCACATGAATCTCTTCTGGGAGAATCACCATGGGAGAAATAAGATTGTCTCACAACAGGAAGCATTTGGTCATACTTTCCACATTTGGTAAAGTGACCCAGATGTGGTTATTATTGTGCTTCATTCCTGGAACAGTCAATTTTTGATTGCATATTGCTGAAAAAAATTATGAAATTGAACTTTCAATCATGCGAGATTTATTCTATGTTTACCACGGAGGAGCAGAAGTTAAATCCACTGTGCCTGGGGACTCCGTATACTATTCCCAAGGTCAGTGCGGAGAAGTTTGTCCTCCGTCTGTTTTGCTGAATGTGTTATACAGTATATATCAGAGTGCATTGTTCTCCACTTCTGAAATTTTGTTCTATTGAACTCAATGGAAGCACATTTCAGAAGCAGAGTAGTGTAGTTCGTACAATAGTGCACCAAGTGAGGCCAAACTTCTAGTCACAGGACACTTAATAAGGTGGACTGGAAGGTAATAGAGGTAGAGGTGTTGCAGGCACGATGCCATTCCTACATAAACACTAATATATCCCCAGATCCAGCTGGATGAGCATGCCCAGTTGTGGCAACTATGCTTGAGGAGGGAGATAATCATAGAGAGTCATACAGCACGGAAACAGGCCCTTCAGCCCAACTGGTCCACACTGACCAAGATTCCCAACTAAGCTAGTCCCATTTGCTTGTGGTTGGCCCATATCCCTCTCAATGAAAGCTTTGGAGTGATTATAGAAGAGGTTTATCAGAATAGCTTCTGGGTAACAACTTATACGGAAAGACTAAAGAAGATGGTGTAGTCCTCATGGATCAGACAAGGATAAGAGGAGATATGATGGAAGCATTCAAAACAATGAGGACTTCTGCAGTTGAAGGACTGAGAATCAGAGGGCAGAGACTTAAAGTGATGAGCAAAAGGATCCAAGCTGATGTGAGGGCTTTGGAGTTTTGTGTCTGATTCCAGCCACCCCAATTTAGGATGCAATGGTTAGAGAGAGGATTCAGAAAAGATTTACAAGAATGGTTCCCAGGATGAATGATTTCATCTACAAGGTTGCATTTGAGAAGCCCTGGTGTTGTTTTCCTTGAAGCAAAGAAGGCAGAGAAGAGACTTAATAGCGATCTGTACAAGGTAATGACTGGTTTAGATATGGCAAAAAGAGAGAAGTAATTCCCGTCATAGAGTCATAGAATTATTCAGCACAGAAACAGGCCATTTGGCCCAACTCATCCATGCCAACCAAAGTGCCTGTGTTTGGCCCATATCTCTCCAAACCTTTCCTATCCATGTACCTGTCTTTTAAATGTTGTGACTATACCCATCTCTACCATTTCCTTTGGCGGCTTGTTCACATACCCACCATCCTCTGTGTGAAAAACATGCCCCTCAGGTCCCCTTTAAATTTTCCCCCTCTCACCTTAAACCTATGCCCTCTAGTTTTAGACTCCTCTACCCTGGGAAAAAGACTGTGAGCATCCAACCCACCCATGCCACTCATGATTTTATAAACTTCTGTAAGGTCACCTCTCAGCTTCCTTTGCTAAAGGGGAAACAGTTCCAGCTTATCCAGTCTCTCATTATAACTCAAGTCCTCCAGTTCCAAAAACATCCTTGTGAATATTTTCTGCACTCTGTAGCTTAATTATACCCTTCCTATGGTATGGCGACCAGACCTGCACACAATAATCCAAGTGTAATCTCACAAATGTCTTTATACATCTGTAACATCATTTTCCAGTTCTTGAACTCATTGCCCCAAAAGGTGAAGGCAGACATGCCATATGCCTTCTTCACCACCCTGTCTAACTGTCACTACTTTCAGGCAATTATGTACTTGTACCCCTGGATCTCTCTGTTCGACAACACTCCCCAGGGCCCTGCCATCACTGCATATGTCCAGCCTTAGTTTAACTTTCCAAAATCCATCACTTCATTCTTGTCTGAATTAAGTTCCATCTGCCATTCCTTTGTCCATTTTCCCAGTTGATCTGGATCCTGTTGAGAGCTTGGACAACCTTCTTCACTGTTCACTACACCATTTTTGGTGTCATCCACAAACTTGCTAATCATGTTGATAACATTGTCATCCAAATCTTTAACATAGATGACAAACAATGGTGGGCCCAGCACAAATGCCGATAGCACACTACTGGTCACAGGCCTCCAATCTGAAAAGAAATCCTCCACTACCATCCTCTGACTCCTTCCACCAAGCCAATTTTGTATCCAATCGGCTACTCACCCTGGATCCCATGTGATCTAACTTTCAGACTGGCCTACCATGCGGGCCTTCTCAAAGGCCTTGCTTAAGTCCATGTAAATAATGTCTACCGCCCTGCCCTAGTCAATCCTCTTGGTCACCTCTTTGAAAAATCCAATCAAATTCGTGAGACATGATTTCCCACGCATAAAACCACGCTGACTATCCCTAATCAGTCCTTGCCTTTTCAAATGCAGGTGGATTTTGTCTCTCAGAATCACTTCCAGTAACTTTCCCATGCTGATGTTAGGCTCACCACTGATGTAGGACCCAGGCTTGTCCTTGCAGCCTTTCCTGAATAAAGGGACAACATTAGCCACCCAGTACCTCACCTGTGGTTAGTGAAGATGCAAATCTCTGCCAGGGCCCCAGCAATTTCTTCCCTTGCTTCCCACAATGTTTTAGGATACACATAGACAGGCTTTGGGGACATCCATCTTTATGCACCTCAAGACCACCAACACACCTTTTATAATGTTTATATGTTTCAGGATATCACTGTTCTCTTCCTTGAACTTACTAGCTTCCATGACCTTCTCCACAATAAATACAGAAGTATTCATTTAAGGCCTCACCCATCTCCTGTGGCTCCATGCATATACAACCAAACTGATCCTTGGTGTGACCTATTCTCTCCCAAGTTAACCTTTTGCTCTTAATATACTTAAAGAATCTTTCAGGATTCTCCTTCACCTTACCTGGAAAGGATATGTCATGTCTGCTTTTTGCCCTCCTGATTTCCTTTTTAGTGTACCTCTACATCCCTTATACTCTTCAAGGGATTCACTTGGTCCCATCTGCCTATACCTGACACGTGCCTCTTTCTTTTTCCTGACCAGACCCTCAATATCCCTCATCAATCAGGGTTCCCTTACCCTCTCAGCTTGCCCTTTAATCTAACAGGGACATGTTGGCTCTGAACTCTCCCTATTTCACTTTTAAAAGGCTCCCATTTACCAGATGCCCCTTTACCTGCCAACAGCCTCACCCAAACAACCTTTGGTGGATGAATTCAAGAACAGGGTGAAACGGACTTAGATAAAGGGTAGCAGCATTACAGTGGGACTAACTAGATTGCTCTTTGAAAGAGACAGTCCTGGCTTGCTTTACCAAATGGATGCCTTCTGTACTGGTCCATTCTGTGGTTGCAGTCTGCAGCTGGAGTTGCACAGAAAATGCACAAATCTCCCATTGTATGGCAGGCACGGTACCAGAAAGATTAATTTTCATAAGGAAGCCTGTCCAGAAAATGCCAGGATAGTTGTAATCTAAACACAAAAAAAAAACTGCATACGCTGGAATTCTGAAATAAAAACCATTTTTGTTTTTGTTTTTATGGCAAGAAATCCACACCATCTTCCAACAGTGGGGGTAAGTGAAATGCATAAGTGGTATGGAATCTTGCCAGTCCAGAAACAGGCAAAACCTTAAACCATCTGCACCATTGGCTGAAGGAATCACATTGCCAGCCAAAGAAGTTTAAAACATCATGTAACTGTGTTGTGTTCCAGTAATATCCAATCTTTAAATTAATATCAAGTGTCTCAGAAATCAAATGTCACAGTAACATTGTAAAAATTAGGGCAACCTTCCTGAGAGATAAGCCTGGGTAAGGGGAACCAGTTAACCAAAGATTTACCCGTGAAGAATTGAATAGGCTGCACAAACAAAAAATCTAAGAGTAATGGAGACACTGGAATCTGGAGCAACAAAAACTCTGCTGGAAGAACTCAGTGGGTCGAGCAGCATCTGTGGGAGGAAAGGAAATATTGGTGTTTCAGGTTGAAACATCAACAGTTCTTTTCCTCTCACAAATGCTACTTGACCCACTGAGTTCTTCCAGCAGCTTGATTGAAACTATAAGTAATGCAGCCTGAAAAACTACAGGAATTGCTGCAAGTGTTCAACATGTTTATCAGTGCTTGAAGATGTTTGGTTCATAAGAACATGAGAAATAGAAGCTGGAGTCTGCCAGCCTTCCTTCAATCCCACTGTCAGTCAATATCATAGAAGATGCTCAACTTCAAATACACTTTTTCTGTTAACTTGTGGTTCTTTTAGAGTCTAAGCCATTAGTATGCTCAATAATTGAATATTTACATTCCTCATGGGTTGAGAATTTTGAAGGCTCACAGCCTTCTGAGTGAAGAAATTTCTTACATCACCATTGCAGATCCTGGGATTACATCACCTTGTTCTGGCCTCTTCAGCCAAGGGAAATCTCAGCATCTACCCTGTCAAATTCTCTTGAACTTGCTTGTTTGATAGTAACACCTCTCATTCTTCGAAACTCTAGAGGAGTATTAATGAATTGAAATCCACTCTATTCAATTTCCTTTCTTGGGACAAACCCTTCATTCTGGAATTAATCAGGGATGGAGATCACTTACCAAAACTGCAAAGGTGGGAGATCCCCTTAATTGGAGACACCCAAAACAAAGAAGCAGATAAGGAAGGAGGCAAAAGGCACAAGTACTTAAGCATAAAGTCACTGCAGGAAGATCTAAATGCTTTTATAGGCAGTAAATAGATATTCTCTTTACCAGACAGAGGTGGAAGATGCTGAAAGAAGGTGAGAGATTGTTATTTGCTTTCCTCGACATAAAAGTAGGATAAAACAATGCCTCTTTTTGTTCTGTATAAAATGATTGTTGCTTGTGGCTTGGAAACAAGTTCTGAAAGTGTGGCTTCACTAACTTCCAAAAGGGATTAATTGAAATAAAGAGAAAGGAAGACTTATGTTGGTATAGCATCTTTCCAAATCTCAAGACATTTCAGACCATAACAGCAGTCAATGAAGTGTCATCATTCTTTTAAGGTTGGAAACATAACAGCAAAATTACACAATCAACAGTGTGATTATAACAAGAGAGCCAGATCTCTTGGTGATATTGGATGAGGGTAAATATTGGCCAGGACACTTGAAATAAATCTCCTGTCCTTCTTCAGAATCAGAATCAGATTTACTAACACTGACATATGATGTGAAATTTGCTGTTTTGCGGCAGTAGTACAGTGCAAAGACATAAACATGTATAAATTACAAAAATAAATAAATAGTGCAAAGAAAAAGAATAACGAAGTAGTGTTCATGCGTTCATGAACCATTCAGAAATCTGATGGCGGAGGGGAATAAGCTGTTCCTAGATCTTGAGTGAGGGTCTTCAGGCTTTTGTACCTCCTCTCTGATGGTAGTAATGAAAAGAGGGCATGTCCCGGATGGGGAGGGTCCTTAATGATAGATGCTGCCTCTTGAAGATGTCCTAGTTGGTAGGGAGAGTTGTCTCATTTTTGAAATCCTTAGAATGCATCTGGCAAAGTGTTATTTGTGGTTTAGTAGCAACATCCTTGTTTTTGAATCAGAAGATTGTGGGTTCAAGTACCACTCCAGAGACTTGAACACGGAAATCTAGGCTGACACCTAGTGCAGTACCAAAGTCTGTTGCTCTGTCTGTGGTATAGTCATTTAGATGAAATGTCAGATCTCTAAAAAGTAACACCTGCCCTATCACTTGGATGTAAAAAAAAGCATTGCATCTAATCAGGCGAGACATACATTCGTGTTCCATTCATGTGCTCGTCAATCAAGCATTAATCAGCAAAAGGTGGTTGATGTCTAGAAATGGGCCTAATATTAATCCAGTTTGAAGGAAAATGAATCTCCAGTTAATCATTGTGTTTTTTTACCAAAATCACGTAACTTTTCCTCAATGCAGTTTATCGTTATTATTTATTGACCAGAGTAAATTTACTGTTTCTTAGGTTTGTATTGACCGTATTTGGAGTGTTGTAGAAGCAGGATGGAGAGGCATTAAACAAATGCCATATAAAGGAAGGGCTCTGTAGCCTACTATACAGATGATAAGATAAGCTGTCTTTACTAGTCACATGTACATTGAAATACACAGTGAAATACATCTTTTTGCGTAGAGTGTTCTGGGGGCAGCCCACAAGTGTCACCACTCTTCCGGCGCCACATAGCATGCCCACAACTTCCTAACCCGTATGTCTTTGGAATGTGGAAGGAAACCGGAGCACCCGGAGGAAACCCACGCAGACACGGGGACAATCTACAAACTCCTCACAGACAGTGGCCAGATTTGAACCCGGGTCGCTGGTGCTGTAAAGCATTACGCTAACTGCTACACTACCGCGCCTGCTCCTACACTACTGTGCCTGTTGTTATTAATTGTTGTGAAAAGTGTAAAAACCTGTGGACTGACATTCATTAACTGTCTCACTACCAATCCTGTCCATTGAAAATTAGATGAAATTACCAGGAACAGCCAGATCTACATGACCTACAACATAGTTTGACAGGAGAGATGCAATTGTATCATATTTTTAGCTTTTTATTTCAGACTGAGCATTTTTCCTCTTCTTTTATTTTCTGGTTAGGTGTAATGAGAAGTCAGAACTCAAATATGTACCTTAAAAGCAGTTATAATTATGGACAAAATCACCTGATGTTTTTTCTTGAGATGGTTCATGAGAGATCAAAATTTTGAGAATACAACTATTGGAGAAAACATGTGAGCCCACCTCTGAAATTGCAATATACCATCTAAGCTCTAGATTGCCGATGTTGTTCATTAGTGGGTAAAGTTCTTGTCAATAATTGCCTCTTGCTTGTCGACTTGTCTCCTCATTAATGCACAGTTATGAGATTGGTTTTTTTGTTACTGCACAAACATTAGACTGATTCAGATGTTGTTGTACAAATGCACAACTTATCCACTTATTCATGAACACATGTGAGACTGATCCACTAGTTTTTATGCAAGTGAAGACTGGTCCACTTTCTTGTGGACAAATTCTGGGCCATTTTGCTCATTCATATCTAAATACAGGGTAAGACCAAGCAAGAGTAATAGCCCGATTACTGACTTGTACATAAGAATATAAGAAATAGAAGCAGAAGTTCACCATTTAGCCCCTGGTGCCTGTTCTGCCATTCAATAAGACCTTCGTTGATCTTTGACCTCAGCTCTATATTCCTGAACTAAACCCATATTCCTTGATTTCCTAAACATCTGAAAATCTACTGATCTATATTATGAATATACTTAGTGACTGAGCCTCCACAGCCCTGTAGATAGATAATTCCAAAGATTCACTACCCTCTGGAAGCAGAAATTTCTTCCCATCTCTTTTCTGAGTGGCCAACCCCTTATTATGAGACTGTGACTTTCTAGCTCGAGACACCACAGTGAGGTGAAACATCAACTCTGTAAGAATTTTGTATGCTTCATAAGATGAGGCAATCAAGTGTTAAATTGTTTTAGGTGTTGCATAGTTACCCAGTATTTAAAAAGCAGCCAATGAAAATTCTCTCTGAGTTTAATTTCTCAAAAGTTGGATTCAATACCTGATAGGTAAGGAAGGGATCACCTTAACTTTTACACCAACATTTCTTATGAACTACTGCCAACTTAAAAAAAATCTTGGTACTCCACTGAGTATGTAATAAGGAGAATGTTCGTAAAACTCTGGAGAAAATGTTAATAGTTGGTACAGATTTTAATTCTAAGCCTTCTAAACTGAAAGCTAATCACTGAAGTCTGTGTTCCTGTCAACAGTATCACTAAGGCAAGCTCCTTTCCAACCTATCTCCGCTCCAAAAACAATCTCGCTGTCGTCAGCTGATCAGGCATCTCTAAGATTTATTATTTCCACCAAAAAGTAATAGACCGTGTCACTGAAGCTAATTTCCTTCCGTTCTTTTGCCACTGCAAGTAGATTTAATACGCCAGTTATAGCCAAATGCTTCTGTTCCTATTCCAATGTCGAACCTTCGAGCAACAGAGGAGAAAAGGTTTCTGATTTCCTTCCAGACAATTTTCCAGTGTTTCAGAATCAGTCTTAAAGTGGAGTTGTGACAAAGGCTTGGTCACATGAGATCTGACATCTGCTTTATATTAGGCACAGAGACGACATACAGAGGCTGAAACAAATCGAAGAAATAGACTAATATGTTGAAAAAGAGACGTAACGAATGGAGTGTTAAAATCAGAGAGCTCAGCAGATCTCCGTGCCCTCATATCAAGCCTTGAGCTGCTGTAGCCATGCAGACTTTTGAAAAGTGAATTGTGCTGAACTAGCGACTTACAGTTCTATAGGAAACAAAATGCAGTGGTATATAAAGTGAATCTAGAATTACTGGAAATCTAAAATTGAAAAGAAGTAGAAAATGTTGGCAATGCTCATCTGGATAGCTGGCAAATGAAAGAGGAATGATAGCTTAAGGCTTAATGTTGGACCCTTTTGGAAAATGTGGATCAATTGTCTGCCAGAATGTGGCACATTAATCATCTAACACATGTATAACTGAGTTCAAAAATTAATGGAGGACACGACTGAAGTTTCTAGAAATTGACTAAAAACCTGAAAGGTGCTGACTTGCTGTTTTCCACAACTTATTTAACTGGTCCTCGAAGTAAGTTATCTTTAATGCCTTTCAAATAAAATGCCTTTAAAGCTCCTTATTTTTTGCTACTTTCCAAAATCAAGCAGGAGAGGTTTATTTGGAATTTAACCACTTATTTGTCTAATGTGTTGGATTCTGCAGTTAGAACTAAAACTTGGCTCATGTCCTGAGTGGTTTAGTCCCTGGGGTCCTGTGGTCATATTCTGTGTGATTTAGCAATAAGAGTCTCTAACATCTTATTTTGTCCCGTGAACTACTGGCCTGAAAGTTCTAGTCAGCGATGAGCCAATAACTCTCACCCTTGATCTTGAAGAAAAATTCCCCACAAAGAGCTAGTAATCTCGATGAACGTCCTCTTTTCTGATATTAGTTACTGTTAGGTGTCAGTTCAGAGGAACTCCTGACACCCAGCATTTGTGACATCATCAAGCTGGCTACACAGCCTGTCATGTCAAAGAAATCCCATAGACTGCAGAGCACATTTTTAATGAATATTTTAATCAATATATCAAGTACTAAATAAAATTGGAATGTACAAATACAATTAGGGTAGAAGCTGAAAACTCACAATTACACATAAATAAACTTATTAAAAGCCAAAAAAAGCTTAACGTTCATTGGCCTTGCAGGAGCGTGTTAAACAATCACTGTGAGGCAAGCCAACAAGCATTTTGTTTGTAAGCTTGCTGCTGTTAAGCTTTGTGTACTACTGAATTGGTCATAAGCTAATTCACATTTTGCCAGAATGAGGTTCGTTCTCAGCAACAAACAATCTGCTGAAGGAACTCAGCGGGTTTAGCAGCATCTGTGGGAGGAAAGGAATTGTCGGTGTTTTGGGACGAGACCCTCCATCAGGATTCTGCATCATCACTGTGAAGTCTCTTCAAGGTATGCTGACTTTGAAGGAGTTTTCTTCCTTTGTGTTTCCATTGTATTTACTCCACTGCGAGGTATGGTCACAGTTGGATATTCAAGTCTTGGGATGGGAGGTGGTCAGAGGGTGTGAAGGTCAGGGATTTTGCTGGTAGCTAGAAGAATCAGTATGAGGGTTAGTAACAGGTAATCAGAGTTGCCAGGGATTGACTGAGATGATAGAGACGGGGGTTGTAATTTACAATTGGGTGGGATGGGATTAGATTCTTGTTTGCGATCAGAGGCTAGTGGTGAGCAGTTGCGATCAGCAATTGGGAGATGGGAGTGGGGGTTTGGGGGACGTATTGGATGTTGGATCTGTTTGTGTGGGGAGGGATGGGCTGATGGTTGCAAGCTTGGTGGGAGGTGTGGGAAGCTACCATAGGTGGGATGAGGGTGTGTGTTGATGACAGACACAAAGGACAGCCAGACAAGTAAACTCTCTTAAGGTGATCTACGTGAGTCAGGTTCTAAACTCTGGTCTGGGATTTGTTCAGGGAAATCCATTCAAATAAAAAGAAGCAGGAGAAATGAAAACCAGCCTGAGGATGAGTTACCTTCAGACAGTTCAGACCATCCGCACGCCAATGAAAACCACAGGAGTAGCAAACAAACCAGCATTACACATTCTCCAATATCATTGCACCCATCTAGGTTCTCCATGTATTATTGACAAACATACAAAGGATTCTGATTAAAAATCTCAGATTTAACAATCCACAGGCTAAATCCCCAAATATTCAATCACGCTTCATCTTTTGTAGAGTCTAGATCGACTATCACAAATGCATGGAGTTATGAGATCAAGTTTCAGGCAACCATATTTTGAAATGAAGGAATTACAATGCACAAGTATAAAATTAGTCTTCTTGGGCCAAGAATTTGTTGAGCAGTAATTTTGTCTTAACACAACATTAAAAACTCAAACCTTATGCCAGGACATAAGATTTCCAATGCATCGTACAACAGGATTAATTAATAAATAACTATCTTCCTTCTAAGTTAACTGTGAACTTAATTAGCTAAGTAAGCACATCCTAAGACACACACGTTAAAGTAGAAATGCATGGAATACCCAGAGTTGTTACCAGTTTCACAGGGTGATCACAGTGAATACCAATTGGTTTTAACAGCACTTCTACTACAGAATCTAGGCCATTAAGACCCAGGAGCCTAGAAACGGGATTGATCATGAATCAAGGAGTGATTTTAATGTAGCTTGTGGCTGTATGTGCTTAATAAAGCTGATAACAGCACAGTGAGAAATTAGTCCCATGGCTGCATTTGTTTATTGCCTATACCTCCGGAGACCCACTACTCTTGGAAATCACGAAGATGAGATCTGATCCAGAGGATTGGGGGGGGGGGGGGGGGTGGGTGGGTGAAGAATAGTCAGTGGAGTCTCACAAATTTAAAGTGGGAAAAGCACTCCTCTCTTAATAGCATCATAAGGCAAGCAGAAAAAAGGTGCTATTGAGATACAGTCTCGTGAGAAATGGTTTGACTGGCAAATGCTTGGAGATACTGGCCACTGCTTATGTGGCACAAACCACAGTCAATCACTAACACGTTCCCTAAATTATCAGTTATTAGCAAACAGTCCAATATCACTTCATGAGCCTTTATTATAATGGCAAGCAATGTTGATTTGTGTGTGGTCTAGCCTCCTTCCATATCTGAGACTAGGATGGAAATGAGTTTCAAACCCTAATGCTTTGCCAGCGATAGTGAGGAAAGTAGCATCCTTAATAGCATTTAAGAGGAAAACAGATAAAACCTTGATAAAGAGAAAGGTATGAGGTGAGAGGACATTGGGACTAATGAACACAGATTGTGTATGCATGAGCTTTGTCTGTGCTGTTAGATAATTTTGAATCCTATTGGGTATTAGATCTCATCCATCCAGAATAATAATCCTCTCATTGTTCCATTACATCATCTAATTGTTTCTTAAATGAATCCAGTGCTCTGGCCTGAACCTTACAGCCCACTCTAACGGTTGATTATCCTCTGTGTAATGGCTTCTCAAGTTTTCCTAAAGCTGGAAAAGTGAAGTATCAGCCGACTGTTGGTTGAGGCCTCCAGGGCATTGTTAGAAAATAGGCCAACCAAGGTCACATCACAAAAGGCTCACTGTCATTCCAATTCATTGACAGTTTGTACTTGTTTTATGTTTATAACATTTTATACCTATTCAGAAAAAAAACAATATTATTCCCCTTCCCCTATCTTTTTTACAGTAAGAAATGTCCCTCACTAAGAGTGGGGCTCAGACCTTGCTCCCAGACCTCCATCAGATCGATGCTGGAAGAAGCACAAAAGCCTGTCCTTGGTGTCTGGCCTTTCAGATGTTCCCTCTGCCTGTGAGAGAATTTTCCTGAGTCTTCAAATTCTGCGGCTCTCTCACCCACACAACCAAAAAAAAATGTGAAATCCCTATAGAAACAAAATCTGCTTCAATAATCAGAAGCATGTGTCTGTTTTCAAAACATGATCAACACTTGGAAAGGACTTCTGTATAGAATAGAGGGGGGCAAAAACATTGAAATCGTTTAAGGAACTGTGGTTGCTGAGAGAAATTTTGTAGGAGTAAGCTGTAGAGTGTAGATCTTAATTCCGCATGATAAATGGAAATGGGTGATAGCTGACAGGCAAACCACTGTGCATCTTTCATGAATTTATTTCATGAAGTTACCAGTAGATCAGACAGACTCTGAGCTTTGTCCACATTGCTATACTTGCCACTAGATGAACCAGGATCTAAGGTGGATAACTCAGAATATTAGGTATGTTGGCTACTAGATCATGCATTATTTGAGACATGTTCACTGCTAAATCACTCAGGATCTGAGATAAGCCCACCACTAGATCAGATAGTTTCGAAAGAATGCTCACCACAGGATCAACCAGGTTCTGGGACATGCTTACTACTAGATCATCCAGAATCTGAGATACTCCTAACACCAGACCACTCAGGATATATTTCCTCCAGATCTCAAATGATTTCAGTTATGCTAGATCACCTATGAGGTATTCTCATTGCCAGATCACTCAGGATCTAAGCTGTGTTGACTGCTAGACCATTTAACACTGTTGCACAAAACCAAAAATCAACTCCTAATTAGTTTTCTGGAGGAATGAATCACAATGGTCTGAATGGCCTTTGTATTAATTGTGCAATTTGTTTGGACGAAGGCATTCTGCATTCAAAAGGCCAAGCTGTTTTTCCTAATATGGGAATCTCAGTGAACTCTGCACGCTATTATTATTCTGCCATTATTGCATCCAAAATATATGATATAGAGCCCTAGAAAAATACTTTAAAATCAAAGGAGCTATTTTAGGGTTATCTGTTCAACAGTATCAATGGATGCAGTATTTCTTTTGTCCTGAGTTGAATACTCTTAATCATTAATTACTTGAAGTCAATAACAATAAACTCCAAAATGTCATCATAAAACTGAATTATCTATGTCTAAATGTAACATCTAAAGTATAGTTGTATCATAGTACTTGCTAACACTAATAGTAGTAAGTACTCAACCTACACAGAGAGAACTCTGAACATAAATGTAACCTTCTATAAACTCTGATCCTGTAGAGATTATATTTATGTGATAACAGGGGGAAGCCAGTGGTAAATTTTGAGAAAATTAGTATGAGGTCTCCAACAAGGGGTGAGAGAACACTAAACACTTTGTAAATTCCGTTTCATCCCAAATGAAGCTCTATTTCAGGTGATGCCAATGGCCTTATGGAACTAGCCTCTACCACTTGATGTTGGTGTGCTCAGAAATCAGATCAAGAGTTGGCTTGGGATGATACTGACACTGTCATGGTACTACATGTAATCAGAGCAAAAGTGTTGCTGTAACCACAGCACAAAATAATTTCATTCCAAAGTTCTGATGTAGTGTGTCTATAGGAAGAGGCAGAGTGATATGCCTAAAAAAGACTATTACAATGGCTCACTCTCCATTGTTTAGAGTGGGCCACACTCACAGCACTCTGTGTGTTTTGTGAGCCGCACCCTAGACAATTTACTTCCCATTTAAAATTATTTTTAACAGCTCGTTACAAGAGCCGCGCACTGATTGGGCCAAAGGTGTTCTCTAAGCCATGGGATGAGAAATTTGATTGTCTCATATTGTCTTGAACACCGCTGAGCTTTGTCATTGAAGGGGAGTATGGAAGATTTGTGAGTGTTGTGGAGGGTTTCTTCAGGTGATGTTGTCTGTAGGCACTGAATCAGACCACCAGCCAATGCTTAAACAGGAATAATCAACTCCAACTTCCCATGTTAGCTATTAGAGTGTTATGGCCTGTTTCCATTTTTGTTTGTGGGCTATATCTTCCCAGACAGACCACTTCTGCTTCTGCATCTCTGGGGAACCATAACCTTGTGTGCCGTTTCCATTGTTTCCTTGTACTGTTATTTGAGTATCTTAACAGAACAAAAATGTAGTATTTGTGTGCATTTTATTATGACCTTTGTTCAGCATTTTCAACGTTACATTTAGTGGGACCTCAGGTTTGACCTTTGCATTTAATACAGTCACTGTTTAAATCCATAATCTCGATTTTAGCATAAAATGTGCTAATCATACTTCATCCTCAAAAGTATCTTTTGAAAAGTGGACAAAAAGGCAGGATGTACAAGGGCCAGAGAAGGTGGAAATACTTTGTAATGCCATGAGGGATGCAAATTTCGGATCAATCTGAATCTTCTGGGTCTCTCCCCCAGTGTCACAAATTCTGTCTCAAAAGAGACAAGCATGCACTGGGCATATAAACAGCAGTTGGAACTCAGTGGGTCGAACAGCATCTGTGGGGGGAAAAGAATTATTGATGTTTCAGGTCAAAATCCTGCATCAGAACATTTCCTATTCCTCCCCCCAACTCCCTCCCTCAAAAGATGCTGTTCCATCCCTTGAGTTCCTCCAGCAGATTGTTGCTCCAGATTCCAGCATCTGCAGTCTCTTGTGTCTCCATGGGCACACCCTGTATCAGAAAGCACTTTCAGGTGGAATGTTTGCAGACTGTCTGGGAAATTTGCCCCAACTTGTCACTAGACAGGGCCCGCAGAAATTGGTTCCTGTACTGACCTTTAAGAAGGCCCAGGAAGAAAGCAAGTATTAAAAGTTTTCTTTAATACTGCATTGTTCACAACTTCAGGGCATTACAAGGAGTCTTACAGCCAAAGCAGTACTTTTTGGAGTGTAGGGCAGGAAATGTAACAGCCAATTTGTGCACAGCAAGTTTCTACAATTAGCAATGTAAAAACGAGCAATTATCTATTAAAGTATGTTGGCTAAGGAATAGATAACTACCAGGACACTGGATATACTTTACCTTCTCTTTGTCAAAATAGTATCCTGGGATCTGACCTCTGAGATGGCAGATGTGGCCTCATTTTAATGTCATACAAGAGGTGGCATCTCAGACAGTACAGACTCTCTCAGCTCTGCCTGGACTGGGGGAAAATCTACATTTTCTTCTATGTAGTGGGATTGACACCCTTTAAATTCATGCTCCTCTGGATTTGTTAGAGGCAAATGAAAACAGCATTTTTCTCTGCCATTCCCAGATGCCAGGTTGCTCTTTTTGGAGTAACAAGGTGATAGATGACACTACCACCATCAAGTTGGAGGCTGCTTTTACACTTCCAGAGGTAGGGGTCACCCTCCCTGAGCATCGTACTTCACATAGTGTGAATTGGGATAATTCACTCTGTCCCCTTCGACGAATCCACATGATTTCTTAACTACAGTCTTTCTGTGCTGATCTTGTCAAACTTTGCCAGAAATTTTCCCACCCCATCAGCAATTAACTTCCAAATGAACTTAGACCTTAAAGACGCTGGACATTTATGCAACACTGCATCTTAACATTCCACATTTAAGTTTGTTTAACACTGCTACGGTTATCAAACACCGTATTTGTAAAGTATATTGTAATGACACAGCAGTTTAATTTTTGAATCTATGTGCAAACTGACAGAATTCTTTGGATGAGTTTTTGGAGATGTTGGTGTTTATCTGTGAAAGAGAAAACATTCTGATCAAAAATACATTCTGAGTGTAATTGGGATCTTTGGTTTGGATGAATGAGACTGGGGGTAAAGAGATCAATTGGTGGGGTTTGTGTTCTTGGGTGGGGAGGAATGGTTGGGGTCCTGGCTGAAACAAGGTAAGTCAATAAATAGACAAATACATAAATAAATCAATTAAGCATGTCTGAGCTGGGCTGGCAGTTACCCAGGGAGGTCCCCTCTCAGTTGTGAGGCTGGAGAGCAAACAATGCCATGAAAGTCCAGTTATTTGGCAGTGTCTGGTTATAGGAGAGATACAAAGCCACATAAAGTAGTTTCTCCTGGTGAATGATGCATGCCGCAAACAGTTAGAGTCAAAAAGTCATCGAGTCATACAGCACAGAAACTGGCCCTTCAGCCCAACTGGTCCATACCGACCAAGATTCCCATCTAAGCTAGTCCCATTTGCCTGCATTTGGCCCATAACCTCTGAACCTTTCCTATCCATGTACCTGTCCATGAGTCCTGGGGAAGGGTCCTGACCTGAAATGTTGATGCCTGCTTTTCTCCATGGATGCTGCCTGGCCTGCTGAGTACCTCCAGCGTCTTGTTTTTCCATGTACCTGTTCAAGAACCTTTTAAATGTGGTTAATGTACCTGCGTCAACCACTACCTCTGGCAGCTCATACCGTACACTAACCACCCACTGAGTGAAGAAGTTGCCCCTTGGGTTCCTATTAAATCTCTCCCCTCTCACCTTAACCTATGTCCTCTAGTTCTTGATTCCCAACCCTGGGAAAATGACTGTGTGCATTAACCCTTTCTCTGCTCCTCATAATTTTATACACCTCTGTAAGATCACTCCTCAGTCTCCTACGCTTCACTGATAAAAGTCCCAACTACTCAACGTCTCTCCATAACTCAGTCCCTTGAATCCCAGAAACATTCTCATAAATCTCCTCTGAACTCTTTCCAGCTTAGTGGCATCTTTCCTATAGCAGGGTGACCAAAACTGAACATAATATTCTGAATGCGGCCTCACCAACATCTTGTACAACTGCAACATAACATTACAGCTTCTGTGCTCAATACCCCAACTGATGAAGGCCAGCGTGCCAAAAGCCTTCTTCATCGCCCTGTCTACCTGTGACGCCACTTTCAGGGAATGACTTTCAGGTTGATCTGTGTGGGTGTGAGATGGCAGGAAGTGTCCATTCGGATTTTTGGAGTGGTAGAAACTATCATACATGGGGGAAGACAGCTCCAAAAGGCATCACAGAATCAAATTTCATATATTAGACATCTCAAAGGCTTGAGACAGGATGGACGCTGAGAGAATGTTTCTCTGTCTGCATTATCCAGATCTCAGAGTCAGTCCCAGAATAAGGGATCAGCCAGCCAATCAGGACTGAAGTGAAGAGAAAGTTCTGCGCTTGGAGAGCAGTGATCTTTGGGCTTTTACACCCCAGTTGGTTGCAGACGATCATTTGTTGACTACATTGAATTTTGTGACAGTCACAGCAGGAGCATCAATGTTGCAGTACTGGGAGCCTTTCTGACTGCCAATTCTGTTATCACCATTCACCCAACATTATGCTGCTAATGGAAGAATCACAAGAAGAAGAATACCAAGTTCGATAAATGTTTGGGAATCAAGAGATATGGGAATAGGACAGAAAGATCAGTTGGGATCTCAATAAATTAAAAGTGTCATGACCTTCTCCTCCATTTCTTCTCCTGCTCCATTTCTTATATTTTACTTGAACATAAGTGTGACAATCAATGAAAACTTCAATGGATTACTTTTAATTCAGTTCCTATTTTCTAGAAAGTTTTATGGCACATTCATATTTTAAGTTTGGCTTCTTTTCATTCTGGTATCAAGTGCACTGTAACGGCAATGTTAATGTGAAGTGGTAGTACTTTGTACTAACATCACGGCTGCATTGTAAATAACGCCCTTAAATCATTTCTCAATAAAGTTAATTTTTTAGGGAAATTTCCCTAAAATATATATATTATATTCAGTTGTATAATTTCTTGCAAACATAATTGCGGTAAACAATTTTTCAGATTGGCCTATACCACCATCTATAAATGGGTGGAATTTAATTGTTCAACACATGGTTGTCTGTAAGGTGAGCTGTAAACATACTTGTAATGAAGTTACATTGTGCAATGCAGGCATACACCCACATTAACTCATGAAGTGAGTCCTATTTTAATAAAAGATTTACTTTGACTAAGTGAATGTTATTCTGTTAATTAATTATTCATGGAATGTGGGTGGCCAGTAGCAATATTGCCCACTCTGAATAACCCTTGGACTGCTTCAGAGATCAAACTCTTTCACATTACATGTTACAAGATAAGGAGCTAATAATTTAAAATAGAGGTGCAGAGGAAATTTCTTTTTGCAGAGGGTGGTGAATCTCTGGAATTCACAGCCTCAAAGGCATGTGAAGGTTAGGTCATTAGAGGCATTTAAGGTGAAGATAGATAACTTCTTGAAAGATCAGGAAATTGAGAGCTGTGGGGTACTGGCACAGAGAACAGCATAGATCAACCACAATCTTATTGATTGGCAGAGCAAGTTTGACAAGTCTGGTGGCCTACTCGTCATCCTATTTTCTTGAGATTTTTGGTAGGTATCTGCTATCTCATGGTAGAGGAGTCACAATCTGGCAAAGTCCCTTCCCTGAAGAACATCAGTGAATCAAATGGGCTTTTAACACAATTCAGTGGATTTCATGTCTGTCATGACTCTTGCTAGCTTTTCAATTCTAGATTAATTAAATAAGTGAATTTAAACCCCTACCCTGAGATGTGCCAGCAGCTCATTATGAAGCTTCTATGTAAGTGAAAGGAAACTCAGGACAACTGTGCTTGTGAGCATGAATGCGGAAATCCCAAGTTTCCTGATAGTTGTTCACTGAGATGTTTGCAGATTATATTTCGATGTTTTATGGAAAAATGCTTTATAAATTCAAGGGAGGTAGCATAAAAATTGTGCCCTCCTCCCGCTCTACCAATAATCGTCAAGTACATTAAAGATGTGCGTATACATGCATCATAGTTACTAGCCCAGGCCATTCTGACAGCACTTCCCAAACCCATGACCTCGACCAGCAAGGTGAACAAGGACACACCAGGTTATGGGAACGCTACCATCCGCAGATTCTCCTCCTGACTTGGAAATATATTGTTCGTCCTTCATCATCACTGGATCTAACTCCTGGAACTCCATACCCAACAATGCTGTGGGAATACCTTTACCAAAAGGACTGAAACAGTTCCAGAAGGCAGCTCACTGTCACCCTCTTGAGTAGTTTGGGATAGGCAATAAACATGGATTTTGCAAGTGAAAACCAGGTCCCCAGTATTAATTAATTAATTAGAAAATGATGTATATAATATGCATCTATTTAAAGCAACCCTCCAAAAAGAGTCACATTTATATTCTTCCCCATGTTCCTATATAAATTAATTTTCTGATTTTGATTTGAGTGCTCATGTTGCTTTATAGTGGCCATGTGCAAATGCCTCTTGTGTTTTTGTTAAGGGAAATTTTCTTGCAAGTTTAATATTCTTACCCAAAGCTGTTGACAAGCAGCTTCTCCTGTTCCAGGTGAACACATAACTGCACCTTTGAAGTACATTTGAATTGAATGGTCATCTCTGAACCAACCTCATTATTTTAATGGTTGCAACACAAGAAGCAGGTAGATCCCTTCTGTAGTCTCCTCTTAAGAAGTTCAAGTCCCTGACCCTGCAATTTTGATTTAAATTGGCTCAAGTTTGTTATTGCCAAGTGAGATTGTTCCTTGTCTCAGACAATCAAACAATAATGTGAGTTATGAGCGTGTGAATTAGGACAGGAAAAGACTATCTAGTCTGTCATGCCTGTCCCATCCTGAAATGGTGCAAACTACACACACGATTTCCCCTCCCACCATGCCCCTAATCCTTCCACTCCTCCCATTCCAACCCTGCTCTTTTCACCTTCTGTCTCCTGCAGTGTTTGAACCAAACTGAATACAAGCTGCAGGAAGGATCTCATGTTACTCCCGAGCATTCTGCAACCCTCTGATCTGAACATTGAGTTCAGCTTAACTGTGTTTCCCATTTTCTTAGAGGCAGGGGTTCTTGGGATGCACAGTGGGGGTCGGATGGGGATGGGGGGGTAGGGTGAATTGGCATTGTGGATCCGCACCCTGTGTTGGAATGCAATCCTCATCTGCCTTTTCTCTGTTCTGTTTTTCAAATCTTTAATCTAGTCCAGAGACCTTTCTAAAAATTAAGAACCCCTTTTCATACTTTCAGTTTCTTTCATTGCGCTTTCTTTGGTATTCTTTCATCGAGTCCATGAAATAATGTTCATATTTCCTCCCCTACTTTCCATATCTTTTGTTTTTTTTCAATATAATGTGTTCAGGTAATTAACCAGTTCTCAGTCTGTTCCCTAATATATACACTTTCCTTCTTTTTTAGCTTTTTCAGCCTGGTTGCTGAGTTCCAGCTTTTCTTTCAGAAAAAGGCACTACATCTGAACTGTTAGCTTGTTCACCTGCTGATGCTGATGAAATTATTTGTTTAAAAATTCTATCACATCGAGCAAGGCTTGAAATCTCCATGTGGTGAAATTTAATCTAAAAACTGATAAGAGGTGTGTGTGTTTGGCACCCTTCTGCATTCTGTTGACAACACCACGGAGAAGTTCATTTACAGTATATGATGCTCTCATGCATGCAAGCTACTCTGTGTGTTTTCCTGCAGTACTGAGAGAAGTTGGTTCTCAGACACTAGCACTAGACGCACTACATGTTGTACTTTGATTATGAGATTAGATTCCATTGATTCTCATTGAGAATCGTCATTCAGAAGAGATGCTGAAGGGAGGCCCCTTATGCTCTCAGGCGGAATCAGAAAGATCCCATTGCACATTTTGAAAAAGAGGAGGGAGCTTTACCTGGTCACTCTTTAGTTTCTAATGTAACAAAATATGGATTATCCAAAATCTGCTGGGTTTGTGTTGTCAAAAAACTTGTTGCAGTCTTTCTGTCTGTGACACTAGTGACTACACTCCAAATATATTCCATTGCTTCATGATGGCAGGACGTCAGTAAAGTTGATTTATCATTGCAGATCGGATCTGTTAATGTTCTACTGGTTACACTTTTTTCACTGAGGCTCTGGGGAACCAATGGTTAGGTAAATACATCCTCCTGTTCAAGGGCTTCCTCAAACCACCTTGCAAAGCGAAATTACAGCCTAGATTCACCTGACTGTAAACCAACCTCCAATATATTCATATTGGTCCAAGTGAAGCCTGGGAGCCTATTCTATTTTCAGCTTTTTCCTCCGATTATGTTTTGAAAAACTTGACATTGTTCAATTCTCAGGGGATTTACTTTCAGAATTATTTCCTGCGGATATTTTACATTTTATTAATAAAATTCCTTTTGTGGGATGTAGCATTTTTCTTAATTTAGGGCAATGTGCTTTTTACATGAATGGATAATAATGCGGTGGTTTGGGCAATGTACTCAATACCACCAAATATAAAAGAAATAAAATGACTTGCAAATCTCTTGTTGCCCTCTATCCTCACAGTAACCTTTGGTATTAAAACCGATCATCATCATGACCAATGTCCAGATGAAGAATAGCGAGAATCATTATAAGATTTGCGCAGGATTATTGCACACCCAACACTCTACATTGTACCCCTGCATTACAGCAATTTGGGTAACAGAAATTTGCCCATACAGAATTCACAAATCACTACCAAAGAATCTGAGATACAGAATAAAAATTTCCTCATGGAATTATGTGAAAAATAATTAACACAAAATGTGTACAGAGAACTGAACTAGTTTACCAAGGACAAAGATCGCAGGCTGCCAGTTCACAGCAGGAGGCCACTTAAAGGATTTGCTTTGGAAACTGACGAGGCAATCTTTTCTATAGACACTTTGTAGTTAATTAAAACAACAACCCCCTTTTCTTCCTCCTACAATACAATCAGAAATTTCCTTGCCCACGGAGAGAAAAACTTCCCATAGGAACGCAACTCCACTTCAAACCCGGGATTCAATGGATGAATAGATTTGTATTATGGAAAATTGTGATATAAATGGTTTTCTGGGAACAAAACCTCTCTGTAAACTAGGAGTACTCTGTACTGGCCTCCACTTAAAAATGGATGATTCATCAAATGGCTATGATAATAACAATCATTTTAGACCTGGGAAATTGAACTTCTGTATGGAGCAAGGGCCAGGTTGGCTCTACTTAGGTTTATCAGGGTTGGATATGCCTTAGCAAGTGGCTGCCATCAAAAAGCTAGGGTTCTTTTATAAATAGAGGCTGGGTGAACAGGAGTGCTTCACCTTGATGCTCTGTGCTCCAAATGGTCATAACCCTCCCACTGATCAGTCATCCTCCACTTATCCTCTTTCTGACCCATTGCCAGTGAGACAGCCAGCCAAAGAAATATTGACTACAGACAGCACATGAAGTCACGGCAGCCAAATCTCCTGAGTTATTGAGATGAGACCTGATTGAAGTGTTCAAAATTCTGAATGGTTTTTGATAAGTTAAAGAATAAATGACCAAAAGTACGAAAGTAGGAGGTAGAAAAGTGTATTGTTATGAGCAGGAGATGCTCAATGAGGGAAGGGTCGGGGCCTGGGTTCACTAGTAATTAAGCGACGTTAGATGCGTGTATGTGTGAGCATTGCATGCGTCTATTTAAAGTGCCTTTCCAAAAATGGACCAATTTAAATTCTCACGCACACACTCCCTTAATGAAGGAATGGAAAGCACGAGCAGAAACATTGGTGGAAGCAGAATCTACAAATAGTTTTTAAGTGAGATATAGGATAAATATTCAATTTTTTAAAAAAATGTAAGGATTATGTGCTGTGATTTTCAATGATTCCAGGTGGCAACATTTCTGGAGGTAATACCAAGTGGAAGAGAAACACTTCTTTGACCATAGGGAAAGAAAGTTGAAAGGGAATCCAACTTATTTTCACTTTAGCATTGCTTATCAGACTGAGTATACAGCATCACTGACCACTGACATATTCATTTGCAAGGAACTGACTGCATTGAGCTCCACAAGAGGTCAGGCAGTGTACTTGGCTGGGCAGCCAACACACAAATGAAGCATGGAATTTAAATATGCCATGCCTTGTGCCTATGACAGCGCTCACCCGTTCTGGCCCCAAGTTAAAATTGATCCCATTAAGTTTGTGTTCATCTCAGTTACAGATGCAGAGTGCGTGGCAATTGCTGAACTTCAGCTGTTCTGTTCTCAGTTAGTTATTAATCGTGAAGAATGCCTTTCCTTTATTGTGGGTTCAGCATAGGTCGATAAAGGGGTTGAAATGGATCTGTAAATTAAGTGCCATGCTTTGACACCATTGCTGATGTAAGAAGAAACTTGTCAAAGTGCCACACTGTGCTGGGTCAGAGGTCACCAGATGTGACCTGGTGTCAGGGGAACTCTCTCAAGGCCCACAGAATGATGGAAAAATCTTTGACGCTTTTCCTCAATGGTTCGAGCTGGCTAACACAACACAGCTGACCGAACACAAACAGAGGTGGTGTAATACACTAAAATCTGTACTTCCTGTGAAACTTCCAGCCATTTTCCTGTGAAATTCCAGACGGCTGATTTTTCCTGGCTGTAGTTCAAAAGTGGCCACTTTCTTTTAACTCAATCAATATCCATCAAGACTGGGCTGCTTAGTTGTAACAAATACCTAAATGATCTGCTCAACTTCATTACAAAAGATGTGTTTTGACCATTATGGCACATCTATCCAAAATCCTAACCTATAACTCTGTGTATTAGAAAGAAGCAATGCTGCTTCTTTATTGGGATTTGAATGTAAATTTGTAGCATTGTGCAGGAGTGTAGAGGATTCCTTTTTGTAAAAGGGAACTGCCCTTTCATCCTTTAGTAAATGACCTCCTGTATAATTTTGAATAGAAGGAAAAACCTTTCATGAAACATCAAGGGACCTAAAGATAATTTTTCATTCATTTTGTGTTTAATACAACAGAACATTTATTTGTGAATAGTTTGATTTAGAATCTCCTGACATCTGGCAGAATGACATCTGGCACTTTGACAGCTGTGCAAGATGACAGTTCAGAGAGGAGACTGGGATGTCTGTGATGATCGTTCAGGTCAGAAGCCCAATAATGCCATCTGTCAGAACTTTCACTCTGAGCTATATGTCTCATAGAGTGGCATGTGATTTTGGAGATGCAAGGTAGTAGCAACGCTTCTCATTGTGCGTGACGGTAGACTTGCAATCAATTCCCATGTCAGCTTCATTAGCTACCTCAACACCAACAATACCTGGGTGGAAGCAATTCATCCTCAATCCCGAGGGGCCACCTTGAAAGAACAGTTCACAGGCAGATGAAAACAGCACTCACTGGTGAAATAAGGTATTGCAGACAGGCAGAATTTAGATCAGCTGTGCCTCTGGTTACTGAATTGTTGAGGCGCTATTCATAATTATACCATTAGCACAGACTGTCTAAATATCTGTAAAATATAGTTCATTGTGTAGATAATATTTGCATTAACTGTCAAGCTGTTAAACAAATTACATAGATCCTAATTTTCTCTTTGCATTTTTGATTGTCTTATTTTCATTGATTATAACATAGTTTGCATACCAGTATCTAATCTCTATATTAATTGTTTCACTGCTCACCCAATATATTTGTTGTATAAATGCTTATTCAGTGAGGCTTATCACAGAACCAGGTTAAGATGAGGTTTGGAGGTCTGGGGTATATTGGACTATCAACCCACAGCTTTACGAGTTGCAGTCTAGCAAGCTGTGAAACTGTACTTAAGGCCCTTAACACTTGTGAATGAGCACCAGAATAAAATGACTATGTAGGCTGCTAAATTGTTGTTCAAATCTAACTGATTTAGTACATCCTACGGGGAAGGACATTTGTCACCATTATCTAGTCTGGTGTCTATTCCAGATCCACACTGCATGGTTGACACTCAAAACATGTGTAATTTGAATGAGGGTGGGGAGAGATACCCTAATAATCATCAATCATGTTAAAAATGCACAATTATGTTTTTAAGTGTGCTTAACATGTTTCTCTCCAAATGTGATTTAACTTAAGTTGCTGTATGTGCTCTCATTGACTCTTAATGCCCTCTGAGTTACTGAAGAAGGCCACTCATTTATTATGAATTGACCAATGAAATGTGGTATCCCAATTCAGAGAATACGTATTGGATCACAATGATGCACATTTTGTACATGCTGCAACAGCAGAATACTGTTGATGCTGGAAATCTGAAATAAAAAGAAGAAAATGCAGAAAATACTCAGTAGGTCAGATAGCATCTGCAGAGATAGAAACAGAAAGGTTGATGGCCTTTAATCAGAGCTGAAAAAAAATAGAGGTAAACAGGTTTTAAGGTGCAGAGAAAGTGGAAAGGGGAGGATGGGGCAAAAGGGAAGGTCTGTGATAGGGTGAAAGGTAAGGGAAGTTGGATGACAAAAAGCAATAATAATACAAGATGAGAGAGGGGATAAAGGAATATGTAAACAAAAATGATGTGCAGATTGCTGGCAATGTTGACATTTATTCCCTGTCCCTAACTGCCAAGAGAGGTGTCAGTGCACAGTACCAAATGGTAGATCAGAGAGGCAGGTAAGAACCAAAATGGTGCTGGAATTCCCTGGCAGCTGAGCCTTGTACAGACAAAGGATTTCTTTCCTTGAAGGGCTTGGTCAACCAGCTGAGATTTAAGCATCAATTTGACAACTTAATGGTTACATTTTAGCTGCTTTTCCAGTTTGTGTTGATTTAAAAACAGGTTTAAATTCCCTGGCTGGTGTAGTACGATCTTAAGCTTGTGGGTTTGTTGATGAACGCTTTGTGTGAAACAATGGCCTGGATTTTGTAACAGAGTTTTTCCTGCACTCATTGGTGACACATCCCACTGTGTTCACCTCCCCAGGCTGCCCAATATTCAGCTGTGAGGCTACACACATAAATCCAATCACAAAGAGAGAGAGGAGTCAGGAAAAGACCTGCCCATGAACATAATGAATACCACAGTGGTTTGACAGTTTTGACAACCAGATAAACAATTTGGTTTATCAGGCTGTCAAAGTTGTCAAACCACTTTGCCACTCAGACTTCCAAAAACATTTCAACACTATTAAACTATTAAAATGATCTTAAAATGTTCAAAAAACACATAAAAGTACTTCAAGATTTAAATAAACCAAAACAACTCAAGAAGTGTAAATTAACTGAAACCTTCCATGGTTGCTTCCAACACATGGTTCCTGCTCCATATCTAACCTGTTGTTGGATACTTGCGGGCATTCCCTCAGTGTAAGTACCAGGGAACCTTCATGACTTTGTACTTCATCACTGAACTCAAATCCAACATTAGGGCACAGTCTTGAAAAATGCCACAAACAGCCGACACCAACTTCAGGATATTCACAGTTGCACCGAAATCCTGAACTTGTTGCTGCAACCTTTGTAGTGAACCATGGGCTGTTATGTGGGTAACTGCCAACAATTCCCTGCAAAACTTGGGCCATTAACTTAATCTTACCTCCAAGAACTACAACACATTCTCAAGGCTTTCTATCAAGGCATATTTTAGTGAGAAATATGTCCTCATATTAAATCCCTCAGCCATATTCTGTGATATCAAAAAACTCCGAAGATAACAATTTGTTCATTTATTTAACTAAAGATTTCTCGGGAACAATCAGATGGAGTAATCAAACAGATTGCAAGCACATTGCAACTCCCAATCGACAGCAGTGATTTTATCTGAGGTCTGTGATGATGTGTCAGCTGACAGCTACAATTCCCTCTTGAAGAGGACTTCCAATCCCGCTCTTCTTTGCTGCAACAAGCATGGAATTTTGTGCATGATCAACTTAGCCACACTGTGAAGGAGGTTTCTGACACTTTCCCACAGTGGATCGAGGATTGTTGGAGGGAAAGTGGTCCTTGGCTATTCTCACGTGCTCCCAAGAGATCAACTGTAAGCAGAGGCCGGGGAGTAGATCCCCTGTTTTCTCTGTGGAGACAGAATAAGCCTTGACTAAGGCACAGAGCTTAAGTGAAGAAAAATAAATACCTCAAAAGCACCATTTGCAGCTGCCAGGAGTTTCTGCTTTCTGATAGAATTTCTCTGGCTTCAAATATTGCCTTGGACATGGAAATAGGATTCTTTCAGTAATATCCATTTTATAAACTTACATTATGGTACTAAAATAGCTGCTAAACCAACATAATAGTTCCAACAACAAAACTGTGTTTAGGCAGTATAATTTTCATTTTCCATCTGCTCTGAAGTTGCTTGTTAATTACTGATGGTAGAAATTACTGTTGGCTCTAAGACTGAATAAACACTTAGCAGCTCTGTATGACATTACTATGTCCTCTATTCATATAATTCCAAGTCACAACAAATCTATTGATGCAGGATAATGTATATTTTCCATCTCCTCTATGCATTAGCCTGTTAATTACGTAAGTCTCAAATGACTGGTGGCTGCAATACTACATGAATACTTAACACCTACCAAGAGCATTCCATCTCTATTTTAATGGACTCATTAACCTGTTTATTTTAAATGGGTTAATATTTCAAATAAAATACTGCCAGAGAAATTCCATATGAAGCCATAAAACATTTGTCCTACTCATGCTACATGATTTCCAAAGGGTCTCGGATCACTGTAAACATCTATGCTTTTTACTAAAATACTTAACTCACGTAGTACTAAGGTTCAAATAGATCAAAGTGTTATGCTAAAATAGATGTTCTAATCTGATTTTTTATTTTTCTGTTTTGCTTTAGAATCTCTTTTCACCCTTTTTCTTCCCCTGAAGATGGTGAATCTTGCTTTCACTGGTTAGAATCCTATGTCCAGTTTTGTGTTCACACATAGCAAGGGATACTGAGACTTTGGAAAGAATGCAAAAAGAGCGCCACAAGAAATAAACACAAAATCATTCCAATTAATTGTGCAAAATAACATAATAGTAGCTCCATTTTGAATAGAACCAAATTTCAGATAAAGTCATAGAGTCATACAGCACAGAAATGAACCCTTTAGCCCAACTGGTCCATGCCAACCAAGATTCCCACCGAAACTAGTTCCATTTGCTGACATTTGGCCCATATCCCTCTAAACCTTTCCTATCCATGTACCTGTCCAAGTACCTTTAAAATGTGGTTAATGTACCTCCTTAACCACTTCCTCTGGCAGCTCATACTATACACTGACCACCCTCTGGGTGAAAAAGTTGCCCCTCAGGTTCCTATTAAATCTCTCCCCTATCACCTTAAACCTATGCCCTCTAGTTCTTGATTCACCAACCCTGGAAAATGATTGTATGCATTGACCCTATCTATGCCCCTCATAATTTTATACACCTCTATGAGATCATCCCTCATTCTCCTACGCTCCAAAGGAAACAGTCCCAACCCGCTCAATTTCCCTCCATGACTCACTCCCTCAAGTGCTGGAATGTGATGTGAATTCTCACATAAAGGCTGAGAACTTAGATCACATAGCTCTGTTTATTTCAACATTATGCAACTGAAAATAAACTTTGGAAAGCATGAAATGTGATAACACCTATTTCAACCATTTTGCATTCCTCTGGAAATTTAACCAGGTGTTTCCCACTATAATTTTGCCATCAGATTGCACATTAAAACAGCTTTGATTTTTTTTAAATGAAGACATTTACAAATAAGCACTCCTAGGACAACTATGCTTTAATAGCAGAGCACCAGAATAGAAACCCATATAAATAAAGCTTCCTCCCATCAACTCCCCATTACTGACTGAGGCTCAGAAACCCCCAAACCCCCAGTTCCCCAACTGTCCAAGGTTCCTGACCCAATGATCTCCTAAGGCCCACTGCACCAATCTCCCCATCTTCGATCGTGGCCATAGCCCACCTCTCACTTTGATGGTTTTAGAATTAATGTTTACGCACGCGCGTGTGTGTGTGCAATATATATCATGGGGCTTCAGAATTTTATCATATGTTACCTGCTTTCTTTATTGCCCAGGAAGTGAAGGAGGTGAAGGGTGGTATACAAAAGGCAAGTGCTTTCTTTTCACATGTGTAGATGTGTTGGGTGAGGGAGCGATCAGTTTTTGTTTTCTACAAGTTCAATAAAAAACCCCTGGTCTGTGGCTAGAAGCTTTTGGTTTGGAAACAGTATCAAATTTCTCTTATTAGTTTTAAAGTAAGCCTACTATTGATGAAAAATCTGCTCCAGTTTCCAGTTCCAACAAAGTTTCAAAATTGAACACATTTCTAAAAAATGCCACGAAACATTATCAATTTATGTATTAGTTCTTAAAAATAATATTATTTTGTAACACTAAAGCACATATTATAAGAATTTTAGGGGTTAGTTATTTTAATTTAGATTGGGAATAGAAATGACATTTCTTAGTGCATCCACCACCCACAAGTGTGCAATAGATTATTGACTTATCCACTGAGTTGCGTGTATGAAAAATAGATTCCCAGCCAAATTTATGATATTGAGTTGTCTCTTCCGCTCAAAAACAAGATTATCTGGCCAACATGAATAGGAAGTGGTTCAGTGTTTTGAATTTGATTATAATAAGCTGAAAATGACATAGAGTAAGACATTTGGTTGTTTTTACTCCACAGTCTTCATCCACAGAGCCAGATCTAAAATTCATACATCATTAATCAGCCTCTCAACCCAGCAGAACAATGAGGTAAAACAAAAAAAGTCTCAGTTCGAGCAAGCCGCGATCTATGACCTTGACATCACTTGGGAACCTAGTTAGAGCAATCTCCAGCCGTAACTTCACTGCTTTATGTATGTGTGGCCGTGTTCAACCGTAAAGTACAAATCTTTAGTTACAGGATAGTGCGGGGCTGTTTCATTGTGAAGCAACTTCTTGAGGGATTAAACAAGATTTCTCTGCTTAATACTTCTCAGAAACTCAGAAACAAGATGATGGAAGAAATTAGTCCTTATTCCATTTCTATTTTTTAAATTGCAAATCAAGAAAAGACCAATTTTGCTGAACTAATTTAGTTGTTTTGATGTTATGGTTCTCTTTAGCACCACTGGACAAAAGATGATGGATAAAATCTATCAACTGAATTAGCAATTTATATACATATTTCAATTTTTTTTCTTTATTTGTACATGGGATGTGGATGTCACTATTGTCTATCCCTTATAACCCCTGAACTCATAAGGCTGTTAAAAGTCAACCACAGTAGTAGGTCTGGAGTGACGTAGTGGATAGACCTGAGGGTTTACATGGTTGATTTCCTTCCCTGAAGGACACCTGTTAAGCAAATAGTTTTTATGATAATCTGACAGTTTTAGGGTTCCCGTTATTCTCTGTGTGTGTGTGTGTGTGTTCACACTCAGTGCATAAAGACATGCTTTTTATGCAACAAAGATGGGATCTCAATATTGTACCATTAGGGTTAGGGTTAGGATTAGCAATAAGATTAGAATTTGGGATACCTGCCTTTATTATTCAGAAAATGAAGAGTGGTGTATAAAAGGCAAGTTCTTTCTTTTCAGGTGTGCAGATGTTGGGTGAATGAGGGATCAATTTTTTGTACTTGGTCCAACAAGTTCAATCTTGGACCTATTGGCCATCTCAAATAGGCTTAAATAGCCATTGACTATAATGATGAGGTGCCTAACATCTGCTTAAGACTCCCTTCCAGAACTTGTATAATGGTGAATGACCAAGCCTGGCTCGTTTTATTGACATTTACTGAGGCAGGAAAGGGATTTTTTTTCCTCCTCTGGAGCAATTGACTGCAACAGAACTGCTTGTTTTGTGCCTGCATTTTAGTGCTAATGTCCACTTAATGACCTTTAAGAATGTTTGCAAATTTCCCTTCACTAGAATATTTTATGCAAACATTTACACAAGGCTTCAATACAGTATTAAGACATTCTTTTAATTTAATTATCTGTGATCTTTAAACTTATCAAACTCTGGCTCACCCATATACTTACCAAACTGTCTCAGCTACTCTGCTCTATTTACTTCAAAGATACAAACTTTTCCCCAATAGACTCTCTTTAGTTTTCAAATTCTATTCCCTACTTTATAGGAAAGAAATGAGGCACTGGAGAAGGTAAAATAGAGATTTATAAGGATGTTGCCAGGCCTGGAACATTTTAGGAATGAGGAAAGATTGGATAAAGTGAATTGTTTTCTTCAGAACATAGGAGGCTAAAAGGAGACTTAATTAAAGTGTTTGAAGTTATGAGGGGCCTAGATAGAGCAAACAGTACAGAACCTATCTCCCTTGGCAGAGGGGTAAAAAAGTAGGGGGCATAGATTTAACGTAATTGACAGGAGGATTAGAGGAAAGATGAGATAATTCTGGCACTTACTGAAAGGGTAGAAGAGGCAGAAGTTCCTCTCACGTTTAATTAGGATGAGTTCTGGAACTGGCGAGAGCTTCAGGGCTATGGATCAAGCGCTGGAAGATCAGATTAGGCTGGGTAGCTTTTTTACATTCTGCGTGATTTTAAGAAGCCAATGTTATATTTGTTTTGTCTTGAGTTATGGGGAGGGTGTGGCTATTTGCACAATCATTGGATAATAGACTAATGATGGGTGATTACACTGTACATTCACAGACGTTTGTGTATAGCATGGATATGATGGACAGAATGGGCTCCTTCTCGACTATATGATTGCCTTCACTGGATTCTCATCCACTCCATGATCAGCTTAGTTATTGTAACTTCCTTTGTAGTGGAATTCACAAATAATTTGTCAAGATAGAGAAACTCTGCAGGACTAAGACACATCTGTTGATTCTCTACTAATGCTGAAGTTCAGGATATCAGAACAATTTTATTGTCTCCTCGTCTCACCCCCTCTCTTCCCTTTCCTTCTGAACATAAACCTGGTAATTGCTCATTTCATCACTGGGGACAATATGGAAAAACATTGAATTCTCTAGTCCTGTTTCTGTACACCATGTGGAAGACACATGCTCTCAAAAAATAGATTGAATTAGATGTTGCACAAGATTTGGCATTTAAGGGGCAAGTTAACTGCAGGAAACAAGGGCTCTGTTCTCTCAGAGGTAGCTGGGTCTGATCATCGCCTGTTGAATGGAACAGCAGGGAACCGCAGCCCACTCCTCAACAAATGCTGGACCATGTTCAGATTCTCTTTATCCATTGTATGGGCCATGAGGAGGTGGCTGTTTGAATGCGTTTTGAATTAAAACACTTAGAGCTGCGAGATTTATATCTTTGCATTATTGCCTTTGTCCAAACCATATTGGCAAATAACCTCAAATCTAGGTGCATTTTCTAATTGTCACGAACTATAAAATGGAACAACTGATCTATTCTACAGCACTGTAATCTTTCACCATAATTAAGCAGAAAACCTGGTTTATCTCGAGAGAAAGAAAGAGGGGGTGTAGTTGACTCAACACATCATGGCTATTGCCAACCTTTCCCACATTGTTTAGTTTCCACTATCTGTTCCAAGATATGTTCCCAAGGGATTCCTAGATATCCAGCTGTTTGAACTTGGATGATGGCTTGAGCCTGGTATAAGGCCTCCCTTCACAGACAAATTGAAACAATATGACCTTGTGTGTGACTGAGCTGCTGAGAGAGGAAACAAAGGATTACTGACACTCACAAAAAAAGGCACCTGCATAGAGCATTGCAATGGATACTGCTGTTTAAACTGCTGCTCCACTATAACTCACATATACAACCTGTAACATGATAGCCTTCCACTCATTTTTATGTGCAGCTAGCTTCTCATAGGTAGAATTAAGACCACAGGCAAAATGATATTGTTTAAGAAATCTTTTCCAATATAGTTGATTTCTATTTGTTGTTCATTAATAATTATTTTGATATCTTAAACTTCTTTCCAATCAAATAATCATTAAATATTTGCTGTTAAATGACGTAACCTGGTTTTAATAATTTTTGCATTTGCTATCTCTTTCCCTTCCTTCTGCAATTAAAATGAAACATTCCAAGTCTTGCTACTCACTGTGAGCAGGGAAAATCTCTGCTTAATATTGTTAACAAAAGACACCTATGGCTTAAATCTTCCGATTGATAGTTGTTCCTGATCCAACAACCTACTGGAGAAAAAGACATAACCTACCCATCAGTAATGTTCAATAGTAATTGATTGGTAATTGTTTTATTAGCTTCCATTTGTCATCAAACCCAATAAAGAATCCAGTCTTTAGGACCTGCTTTAAGTGTGACATATCTGACAGTAGAATAGAGGGCTTGGGGTTGTACCGTTTCAGCTTGGTTGATAAAGCAGTTGAAAAAGCAAATGGGATTCTTGGCTATGTAAAAAGGGATGTTGCATACTTAAACCATGAAGTTGTATCAAACCTTGAAGCCCTAACTAGAATAGATTCTGGACATGCCTACAATTTAGGGAAGATGCCAATTCCTTGGAGAGGATGCAAGAGGAGATGTACCGGTTACTTCAGCTATGTGGAGAGGATGAAGGGGTGGTAATTGTTTTCCTTAGAACAGAGAAAATTAAAGGGGCATCCAAAAGAGCATTCAAAATGACAAGGGATTTTGATGCAGCACAAAGGTAGACTCTGTTTCCTCCTTAGCAAATGGGCTGGTAGTTAGAAATTAAGGACTTAAAATAACTGACAATAAAAAAGAACTTGAAGAGTAATGAGGAGAATTATGTTATGATCTGCAAAAGCAATCTGAGTGTTGGAATCACATTTCATGGATTTGTCACAAGCCATTGGACATGTAATTGACAAGAACTCATTTACAGATTTAAATTGAGAAAGCTAGGGTGTAGGATTAAACTGGGCAGTTCTGTTGAAGAACAGGCACAAGTACAAACATCAATACCAATTTCCATTTATATAGCTCCTTTCACATAGAAAAATGACCCAAGGCATTTTGCAAGAGTATTATCAAGCAAAGTAATTAATGCTGAAACATGTAAGGAATTATTAGGCTAAATGACCAAAAGCTTGGTGAAACAAGAAGATTTTCGTAAAGAAGAAAATAGGTAAAGGTGTGGAAAGATTTATGGAAGGAATTGCTGAGGTTAGGACCTTGGCGACTAAAGACAAATTCTCCAATGGTAGAGCAATTAATTGGGAGATAAACAATGGGCCAAAATTGGAGAAGCATGGATATCTTGAAGGGTTGTAGGGGTGGAGGAGATCATAGAGCTAAGAAGGAGCAAGACCATAGAGAGATTTGAAGCAAATTTGTAAATGTTAAAAGCAGAGTGATAGATGATGGCTACACAGCACTGGGTACACATTAGGAAAAGGACAGCAGAGTTTTGGGTGACCTCAAATTTACAGAGTAGATTGATGGGGTGCTAGCCAGGAAAATGTTTGAATAGTCAAGCCTAATATGACTAAAAGGATGGTGGAGGGGTTTAGCAGGGCTTCAGAGTCGGAATATGTTGCAGAGGTGGACTGTTTTAATTGTGACACAATGTGTGTTATAAGTTCCTGTGATTAAGGTGGCTACAAGTACCAGCAAACCCAATCTACTTTTGGATATCTCCTATAGGAATCAGATTTTTTTTTAAAAATGCTGTAGTTTAGATGAAGGGCAGAAGTTTAAACTGAGTAGTTCATCTTCAAACCATATTACTGGGGCAACATAGTGAGACTCCAGTATTTACTACTGCACTCTGCCAGTATTTATTGACAACACATCAGCCACTGAGTTGGCAGTGGGGTGAGACATAGGACACAGCAAATAGAAACAAGTTAAGCTTTCCTTGTGTAATTTATGATTGGGTGGCACATTTGCAATTGCTTTCCACAGATCCACCATTGTGCTTGGACATGATCTCTTCTTTATTTCTTCTTAAATTCCAGGAGGTGAGTCACAGTAAGGGCAGTATTTATTTCCCATCCCTAGTAGCATTTTAGGTAAGAGCCAACCACATTACTGTACGTCAGGAATTAAATAGGGCCCAGATGTGGTAAGATTTCCATTTCTGTAGGTTATTTGCAAACCAGGTGAGATCTTACAACAATCCGCCTGTTTCATAATCACCATTTCTGACCAAATTTGGAGGAGAAAATATACTGCCTTAAAGAGCTGGAGTAGAGAAATATGCAACCTGGGAGGGTAAGGCTGGAATGAACAGCTTTTCAATTCCAGATTATGTAATTAACTGAATTTAAATTCTCCTAATAGTGGGATTTGAATTCACATCTCCGGATTACCAGATCAGTAATCACTATTCTACTGTTTTTAGTATCCCATTGTTGCATATTCTAAACTTGAATTGAAGAATTACTGCATTCTCTGATTTAGTGTATATGGTCCAATGCCACTTCAGTGATGAAGACATGCCCATAACATGCCAAACACACACCTTGCTATAAATAACATTGAGATTTGAAATTATACGATAGTGGTTCTCGAAGAATTAAGAGGAGAATTAAAAGGAGAGAAGAAAATAAAGGCATGTTTACTTTGACATCTTTTCCAACACAAGAACTCCCAGCTGGTGGCAACAGCTGTTCATGCTGAAGAGTTAACTGTTCAGTTTGTAAGGAAATATTGAGGCCAAACATTTAACGGAGGAACCGAGAAACATAAAATTTCCCAAAAATCTGACAGCAACCATAAAAAATAAACCGTGAAATGAAGAAAATATAGAAAAGTAGGTTATTTAATGTTGTGCTCCATAAATGTACCCCATCTAGTGTGATGGGATGGGTGGAAATGGATGATTTATTTTTCCCATGGGGGTAGTAAATTCTGTCCAAAGCAGACCCTGCCTTTCAGTTCACTCAAGCCTCATGCTCTCAGGCTGCATTCTTCTCTTTCCCAGCTCTTTAAGGCAGCATATTTTTCCTTCAAAATTGGTGCCATGGGAGGATGTGTAGAAGACATCGCAATCCTTAGTGCACCCACTCCTGTGAACTTCCCAGGTTTTTGTAGTGGAGGAAAGAAACAGTTCATTCATAAAAACCAGCATCCAAGGCTGGATGGCAGGTGGCTAAAAATAACAGTAGGATGCAGATGTCGACAAAAGTAGGTTTTATGTAGTATTAAAGTGTTTATTAAAGAGGCATTGTCTGGATCCGAATGGCTTTTGCTAGATAGGCAGGCTAACCACAGAGTTTTCACCTTTTTCAAATATGTTTCTAGTTGTCTTACTATAATTACTTCTCTGCCAAACAAATTGAGGGCTGGGCAGATGTAACTGGACCACTAAGCCCCAAGGCCCAGCAATATTGCCAATACTCTGCTGCGTATTAATGCTGCTTTTTTTTATTAGTTGTTTTACTCTCTCCTCCCCCCTCTATTTCTTTTTAATATATTTTCTTCACCTCTGACAATACCATGCATCACTCTTTGTGTGAGTGGGCTGTTTACTAGGCAGGCGACTCCCAAGTCTCTGGGAATGATGCACCTGAACATGATTAAGTGTGGCTTGGAATGTTTCTTGGCAGGTAATTTCCCCTCCTTTGATGCCGAAAGGGTTTTAAACCTGTGCCTCTTATTGGCATGGCAACCAAGTCTGGGATCTTGCTGTGCAAAACATCTCGACTCCCCGGTATGGGTTCCCCAATACACATCCTTATGATGGGGCAGCAGATGGACGATACGGTGATCGGTTTATCTGATTCCCAGCATTACACTCTTTTCTGTCCCAATATAAGAAGCATTGCACTGCTCCAAACTCCCAATCACAAAAGTGTTATCAATTTTGCTTCGCTTAGACCTCGCTTACAGTAATGCATGCAGTTCTGGCCACCGTATTATAAAGAAGATATAATGGCATCAGAAAGGAGGTGAAGAAGGTTCACAAGGATGGTACTAGAAATACAAGTGTGTAAGTATCAGGGAAGAACGAGCAGACTGGTTCCCTTTTCACTGTGTTTGAAAAGCAAAACTAGTGGCCACCATTGTAACACAGGCACCAGGAGATCCAATGGGGAATTCAGAAGAATGTTACCCAAAGTGGGATGAGAATGTGAGACTTGCTTCCAGAGGGAGCATATGTAAATAATATAAATGCATTTAAGTTGAGGTTGGACAAGCAAACAAGGGAAAAGGAAGAGCTAGATTTAGAAGGGGAAAGACAGGAGGAGACTCAAATGGATTGGTTCAGCCAAATGGCCTGTTTTGGTGCCATATATCCAGTGTAAATGGGATCGTATTTGAGCAAATGTTGTAAGTAGAAATGGAAGCAGAAAAGTGACATTCTGGCTAAGTTTGAACATTTTTAAGATCACAGATTGGATCTGTGCTTAGGTCACAGACTTCCATGTTCTCACTGCTGCGTCTTTCTACATTTTTAGAGTTTGTGATCAGCTTTAGAGTGTCAAAGCTGCAATGCAATTATGTTGAAAATGGCAGTTGTTAATAACATAGAAGCAGATTGCCTGTGGAGGTTATATTTGCCAAGAAAATGGAAGATATGACTTTGTGTTTCTGTGTGTCAAGCACTCCATTTATTTTGAAAAATAAAACATGATCAAAAATCATCTGTTATTTTATCTTCAGAGCAGATCAAAAGTTCAATGATTTTTCTTCCAGGGTCCTCAGTGCATCATTTGAGTAAAGCATGAAGGACCTCAGGCCAATACATTGGTATTCAATGATGTATAAGCACATCTGAATGCTACTTCCAGGAGTTTCATTTGCTGATGTTGGGCCCAAGCCATTTGTCTGCTGCTCATGCAGAAACAGGCTTCCAACTCACATGTGAGGCATGTCTCTTCATGACATAAAGTAGACTCCTTGGGCAGTGCTGTGGAACTAAATCAGGGAGGTTCACTTTAAGTAATTAATTTCTCTCTCTCTCCTTTGGGCCCCGCCTCCATCCATGACTGTCAGTCATAGCCACCCAACCCCCAGTACCACCCATCTACTGAGGCTGTCCCACATTCTGAACCTCCCTCCACTGCATCAAACCCACCGTCCCCTCCCTGCCATGCACATTTTTTAAAACATAAATAAGTTAAAAATAGGTTTTCTAGTTACCATGATGTTGTTATCCAGCTTTGAACAGTCTATAGCTACTCCTGCGTATGTTTCATGCTGGGCCCATTATAAATGCAAGTCATAACCCTGGCATAGATTCTGTCCTTTCTATCCAAAGTCACCAACACAAGGCTGCTCAATGGAAACACATGTATTGCATGGTTTGACCTATGGAGAATGCACTATTCCTAAATTCCTTTTCTGTTCTGCGGCACTCCCCGGGCCCCTGCTGTTCACTGTGTGTGTCCTGATTTAACTTCTGAAGATGCAGCACGTTAGTGTAGCAGTTAGCGTAACGCTATTACAGCACCAGTGACCTGGGTTCAATTCCCGCTGCTGTCTGTAAGGAGTTTGTACGTTCTCCCCGTGTGTCTGCGTGGGTTTCCTCTGGGTGCTCTGGTTTCCTCCCACATTCCAAAGACGTACAGGTTAGGAGCTGTGAGCATGCTATGTTGGCGCCGGAAGAGTGGCGACACTTGCGGGCTGCCCCCAGCACATTGTCACTAATGCAAAAAGATGCATTTCACTGTGTGTTTTGATGTACATGTGACTAATAAATAAATATCTTATCTTATCTTCCTCATCTGTTGATTTTTTAACAATATTTTAATTATAGTTGATTTTCCAATTAACCTGCAGGCAATATTCAATTGTTTCCATCTTTGCATTGAGGTTTCTTATATTTTTTTAGTACCATGGCAAAAAAAAGAGAAAAACATCGATAAAACTTTCCTGAAAAAACAAAGATTACAAAAAGAAATTACTCCAAAGCCATTCTCTCTCAAGGGTTCCCCCATGTGCAGAGCTTTCCTCTACATCCACTCCAGATGGGCAAGACTACACAACATGATCCCTGTCCAAATCAACAGGAAATTACACAAGGGGTCACTTCCATTTATTAATGAGGTCCTTTCTCAGAGCACTTTAGGGCCTTCTAACAGGCAAAATGAATCCCCACTCTCACATGTTTGTAACAGGCCAATGGGACCAGCACAGCTGGCCAGAAATCTAGCCCTTCCTATTTGTGTCAATGTGTAGACATTTCAGGACTTTGGTCTGCCGAGATTTGAGTTGTTGGTTTCCAGTTATCAATGTATTTAATAATCTTCATTGCATAATTAAGGAAAAGGGTCCCAAATTAGAAGAAGCATTTTGTAAGAGAATTATTTGAACTGCAGTTGAATTACATTTAATTTCATATCCTCTTTTTAAGTATTGATTGATCCCTAATTTACTTGTAATTAATATTAGCATTATGTTAATTAATATGAAACAAAGTTCATTGAATTTCCTTTAATATTTGACATAATTTCTGGCAGTGGCAAGTGTGACAACTTGGAATTTGTGGCTGTAATAGGAAAATGCTTGTAACCATTAAAGAGTGAAATTTTGGGACTGCCACATATACGCAGTTTGACATGGGGATCCCAAAATTTGCTGACAATGGGTCACTCTCCTTCACAGGTTGTCCTCTTCAGACCAGGGAAATTAGTGACCAGTCAAGAAATTTAGGTATTTACAAAATCCTCGCTCTCTAAAATATCCTCAAAATGCCACATTTTGTTGCAGGCGATGTGAGTTTTTAATGCCCTACTAAGACAAAATTCTTAATCGCTAGCAAAACCCAATATTTTGTTTGTGAAATTTAATTCTCTTAAACATTTCAACATATGATATTGAAATAATAAGTATTACCTATTTTTACTTGTTAATAAATTCACTTTGGGTATTTCTGCTTCTCCCTTAATCTTGTGTGTATGTTACACTTACTTATTTTGCACTCTGTAAAATACTTAACATGATAGCTGTCTATGAGAATTCTTTAATTGATTGGTTTTCAGCCAGCTTGGTGACTTTACTAAATTTCTGGGCACCATATATCCCTTTGAAGTGACTGAAGTAACAAAAGGGAAAGCTCACACCACAGAGACTGCTTGATGATCAGAAATGAAAACCTCTGCTATGCAGTATGGTAGCTGTTGTGAAATTCCAGGAAACAATGACATGAGAGAGGCAAACAAATCCAGGCTCTCCCGAAATTTTTTTCAACCAAAAAACATCAAATGAGTGTCATAGCAGTCATTGTTCTTTTCATAGGGAACAAATATATATTATGGTCAACTTACTTTGGATTGGGAATGGATCACAAAGACCTCATATTAAAATTACTCAATCTTTGTTTAATTTAGTATGTAGGTTAAACAACAATTTTTATTGTAACAGAATTTTGAGGATACTTCTCATTGTGGTGTCATCAGCAATGAGTAGAATCTATAAAGTGGTCATTGATTAAACAAGAGAAGAATGGGGCCTTGGCTCACAGTAATGTTGAATTCTAAAAGACTAATTGCAAGTTTAAATTAGCCAGCTGAGGATTTATTATCACAGCTGTAAATAATTGGAGAAAAGTACTTTTAAACAGGGCCAGAGAAACTGAATGACATCACCCGGAAGGGTTTGTGTGGTGTTGATCACATCTGTATCTCTTTTCATGATGCCACCCCCTTTCTTCAGTCCAGTCTATTACTGTCATACTGGATGAATCAGGTTTGAACTCCACAATGAAACAAGTTTGTCATCATGACCACTGACCCCAATCATATTGTTGTAGAGGTGTATAAAACTACCATTTTCATTTCTACATGTTAGGCATCTCCTGCATGTGAATCGGACATGGATTGTTTTTTGAGTAAATCTTTAATCTGGATTATCCACCCGTTAATTTTTGAATGCCATTCAGTAATGTCAAGCTGTCACACTAGAGTATATGCTTTAAATTAGCAAATGTTTTGCACCAATGTAAAAACTGCTAAGGCTGGACTACTGCTAGAGTTATCCCATGTAGCAAGATATTAATCTTCAGTGCATCATCATACTTACAGCGATATTGTATTGTTCAATTGATTCTAAATTAATGGCTAATTTAGATGAGGCATTAGGCATATGCAATAGATTGACTGAGATTGAATCAATATGTGTTACTACTCCATGCACATGGTTAGATTTACTCTGTTGGCCTTGAATTAATTCAGGTCAAACCATGTAAACATTCAAGCTGCACTTATGCAGAATATCTTCCATAGAAATCAACATCTAAGCTTAGGAATTAATGCAGAGTATGTCCATTTGGATTCAGTTTGACTTCTTGTGTCGCTCATCATCTGTGCAACTTGTTTAGTTCAGCTTTTTATCTCTGTTCTCTTTCACATCATCAGAATCATAATTTTTGCCATGAGAACATTTACACAGCAGTGAATATTACTTTTCTCTGTGGGACCACAGTCCTTAACACTTTCAATTTTAAAGGCAGCCACATCCAGGAAGAATAGTTTGTTGATATGACAGTGAACTTCATTACCATTTTTAAAAATGTTATCACGAACCCAATCAGCACTTCAGAAACACAGGGAACTACTCTATGATTCACAATGTAGATTTCAATCATTATCAAACTTTCTGTGAGCAAGTTACCACTTTAATTCAAAAGCTGTAGGTTTGATGTATGATCATTTAAGATTTAAGAGCCCTTGCTTTATTTTTATGATTGAAAATCAAGTTATAAATGACTATAGTAGTCTCACATCCATTGACATTAACAAAATCTCATTAGATCTGGGAATGTATGGGAACATTGTGTTAGTATAAGGATCAGGTAATACCAGCTGGAAGTCTGCTCTCTAGATCTTACCGAAGAATTCAGACCAGAAGAAGGTTGACTCACTTCCACATTGTGACACAGCCCGGGATAGAACATGCTTAGAATTGACTGAAAGATGCTTTCTTGTTCACTAAAGGTGACATGTCCAAGAAATACTTTTCTACCATATTCAATGTAAAGTAATGCTATAAATTTCTACAATTCCATCATTGAATATTTTCCCACAGTTGTAAGATAAAAATCCAGTTTATCATTACGATAAAAGCAAATTTTGCTTATGGAAAATTGACCTTGATAAAGTGCTTGTATCCAAAGGCTATTGCACACAACTGATCTGTGTAACCTCTCTCCAACCTCACTCATTAGAACTAAATTAGAACCTCACTCATTCTTCTTGAAAATTTTGACTCTGACCCCAATCAGTTTAAATAAAGCTTTCTAACACAAGTCCTGATCAAATTTGGAGTTCTCCCCTCTTTAAGGCTCTGGATGTTGGGCTACAACAGAAGCTTTTAAGTCTCAATTGAAGGTATCAAAGAGAAGAAGATGAAGTTGAGATACCGATCAGATATCTCATTGAATGCAGAGAAGGAATGAATTTCGTACTCCTGTACCTAATGTTACTAGGTAAATGCTAGAATCAGCTTCTGGCTAAATTCATATTTTGATAATTGTAATGGAACAAAATAGCTGATGAGGACTCAGGAAAGTGAATTCCTCGCGTGGACATGATTGGCTTCTATGCTATAAATTTCTACAATTCTATCTTTGAATATTTGTCCCACAGTTATAAGGTAAAAATCTAATTTATCATTACTATAAAAGCAAATTTTGCTTATGGAAAATTGACCTTGATAAAATGCTTGTATCCAAAGGCTATTGCACACAGCTGATCTGTGTAACCTCTCTCCAACCTCAGTCATTAGAACTAAATTAAACTTTGAAACTGGATTGATGTATCCATTTCAGATTGAGTTTTTATTCATTGAATTTTCAGTTTACTATGTAAATTAATGCTGAAAATAGCAACCAAAGTCGGTGATAAGAAAGCTTTCTACATCAGGATGGTCATTCACAGTTAATATCCAGATACAATAATCTGTCAAGGCAGTACTAAAATTGGTGGTGTCTTGTCCATCTTCATGTTGCATTAAATACTGTTTCCTTGAACTCTGTATTTTACAGTAGTGAGCTATGATTGAAATATATCAACTGTGATATTCCAATTGGAATAAGTGGATAAAGAACCTGTGGAAACCTGTGACTACCTTTCAGATGAAACGATTCCAAACAGTTTCTTGCTGCACATCACCAGCTTTGATAGTCCTTTAGCCCATTTATTACTTCTCAGCTATCTATTTTTTATCATAAGATTGAAGATTTCTGCTAACACTGAACTCTATAATTGGGTTAAAATGGTTAGCTTGAAGGGATGAGGAATTTTCTAATTATGTAATATTTGGGTGTAATTCACTAAAGTAAAGCACTGTAAAACTAACCAACCTCCCATGGTTTGGCCCCAAGATGATATGGAATCAAGTTTGGTTGTCAGGTTTATTGTAGCTGGTTCATCCCTTTAAGTTCACAACTCAGTTGCCCCCCCGTGAAAACAGTGTAAAGAGACACATTCTGACATCAGTTACTGGCTGTTGGATGTTTCTCCAGCTGGTCAGCTGTTCTCCTTGAGGAGAGGTCACATTATCCAAAAATCAGAAGAAAGAGCTAGGAAATGATTAGTTTTCTTTCTTTTCATATGTATATTTTAAAATGTGGTTATTTTTCATAATTTTAAAACAAAGGTTTGCATTTAAAGCATCTGAGACCCAAAATTCTTTCTATAGCTGGACTCAAATGGCAGCACTCTCATGTTCAAATCTAAATGTAGTCAGTTCAAGACCCTCTTCCAAGGGTGAAACACAAAGATCTGGGCTGTTGCTTTAATACAGTACCATAGACATCCTGCACTGTTAGAGCTGCAGTCTCTCAGATAAGATGCTAAACTGATAGATGTAAAAGATTCCACAGTGCTTTTTGAAGAAGAGCAGTGGACTTGTCCCTGCTGAAAATTTTAAAAAAAACTGCAGATACTGGAAATCTGAAATAAAAACAGAAAATTCCAGAAACACTCAGCAGGTTAGGCAGCATCTGTGGAAAGAGGTACAGAGTTAACATTTCAGATACTTCATCAGAGCTGGGGAAGATAGAAAGCAAGTTAGTTTTAAGTTGCAGAGAGGGTAGCATGTGATATGGACAGGGCAAAGAGAATATCTCCAATAGGTTGCGACCAGGGTGGCTGTGGAGATAGGTTGTAAGAGGTCATCCAGCAGTTGGGTTAATGGGGACAGTTAGAGAGTGAGAATACAAACAAAGGAATGTAAAAATTGTGAAAAATGCAGGGTTGTAAAACATGCCCAGCTGGTCAGCTTGTGCTAAGAAAAGAGAGAGAAAGGCTGAGCCAAAATCACAGCCAGCTGACTTACAGCAGATAGCCAGTTCTAATAGAAACAAAGAAAGCTGACTTTGAAGAATTCAATATTTGAGTCTGGCAGGTTGGTGTCTGAGACAACATATATCATTTAATCAATATCATCAACAGATTATTTGTTTATTATCACATGACTCCTTGTGGAAACTTGAGGTGAGTGAATTAGATGCTCCATTTCCTGCATATAAAATATGACTACATTTCAGGGACACTTCATCTTACAGGGTTTTGGGATATCCTAATATGGGTATTAAAGGTGCTATGTACATTCAAGTGGAACCAAAGTGCTAAAACTGCTAATTTTGGAAATCTGAAATAAAAGCAGATAACACTGGAATACTCAGCAGGTCAGGCAGCATCTGTGGAGAGAGAAACAGAGATAATGCTTTAGTTGCTGGCCATTTATTGGAATTTTCATCAACCTGAAATGCTAACTCTGGTTCTCTCTCCACAGATAGCTTGCTGATTATTTCCAATATTTTCTGGTTTCATCGATGTAAATTCATGTTTTTCTTACCATCTTTAAATGGAAAAGATTTCAATGCACTTACTTTATATTGACTGGTCAAAAATTTCATGATAATATTTTCATTTTACTACCTCGCAGCAATAACCTCAGCTGTCAGTTTATGAAAATCCCCCTGAATCCCTTAAATCCTATGAAAATATCTTAGGTAATCTTTCCATTCATTTTTACACATTGATACAGATATCCTTTCTCTGGCACAAATCTCTACTATCATTTGATTGCTTCCAAGAGCAATGGTCCTATTATGTAAAGACAACCCCAGTCAGTACTGAAATTAATGTCATCATAGCTGTAGTCTTCCAAAATAATTGAGAACACATTTGGAGATCAGTTTCAGCTCCCTTCCCCTATCTAATTGTCTGGAACACAGTGTTATTAAGCAATTTCTATCAGGAATGCAAACTTGCAAAGAACTTATCATTCTAATTTAATTCTCCCTAGATTTTATAGCCATCAATTGAAGTAATTGTCCATTGTCTTGGGTTCTTGCTGGAAACTGTAGAACATCTCCAGATTTGTGGATCTTCTATTCCAGTTTCAGCCCTGCTCACTGCAACTCCGGGCACTTTTACAGTTTTCCCTTTGGTCTAAAACTTTGAACAAGCTGGATCTAGTTACATTGTAGGAATTTGAATGTGCTTTTTCTATTATTTGTTATAATTGCCCAGTTTAAGGATTGTTTTTTATTTATTTCTTCTCTTCTAGTAATGGAAGGGATATAATTGTTCATGCTGAATGTTGAATTAAGGTTCCTAACTCCTTAGACAGATAAATGGGATTCTTCTGGACATTCCTCCTTGTCAGTCGTAAGACCAACATTTTCCCCATCCTCAGAGAGGTTTACAAAGACAACTCAGAGACTTAAGAAGGACATTTGAAGTCACATTTTAGCTGAATAAGGGAATCAGATCTCCTTCTTTAAAGGACATTAGTGAACCAAATGAATTTTTATGAGAATCTGATACTTTCATGGTACTAGTTTTTTATTCCACATTTACTTAAATAGTCAAATTTAAATTCCCCATCTGCCATTGTGGCAACTGAACTCAAATCATCAATTCATTTGACCAAGTGTCTGGATTATTAATCCAGTAACTTTACCAGTATATTTCTGTATTCTACAATAAGGCAGGAAATGAAGGTTTAAAGTAAATAATAATAATTAAGGAATAGTAATACAGGAATTTTAATCAAAACAAGCATTTTCTTCACAAATAGTACAATTAACAAAAGTATCCATTCACTATAAATGAATGGGGACACATTTAACATAAACAAGAGCACATACCAGATTAGAGCAAATGAAATATTAACTCTACCAATGGAGATAATCAATGAGATATCAACCACAAAAGAAACTTAAATTAAAATATCCCAATAAATTACAGTAGAAGATTAATGAGGCAATTATTCTCCATGCAAAAACATTTAAACAGTGTGTGTACATAACTCAAGCCTGTGCTTGCTGGAAAACATTGCATAGGTATAAAGTGCACAGCCAAAACTGTGAACCCAAGCTCTTCAACAAAGGCAAGTCTTAAGTCGCTGGAGTAATACTTCCATATATCACAACCAAATGAGCAATTGAAATCATGACTCTCTGTAGGCATAAGTTGGTGCAATGGTAGGGATGAGGATATTATAGAGTAGTTTTAAAAAACAGCTGACAATTTCAAGCTGTGAATCCACTCACATTCTGCTAGAGGGATGGTATTTCTCAATAGGAAACTTCCATAAGTTCCTCCCAAGTTAAACATTTGAATTGCGCTCAGCCGGTGAGTATTCAGGATAGGAAGTGTATATTATGCCCTTACTGTGAACTGAGTTTCAGTTCATCTGCATCCTTAATACCTTATGGCAGTGGAAATCGGAAGGGGCCCTGCAGTGTGGGGCCAACATTCCTGGTGGAAATATTAAACAGAGGTTCTGTCATCTTGTCCTGCTCAATGATAAAGGTCTCATGACACAAATCGTAAAATAAGATGGACTGGGTATCTGTAATCATCCCACAAAAACTTTTCCATTTGCTTCCAGTCCTCATTCTAAATGTGGTGGAAAATTATGTAGATAGCCTTCTGAAATACTTCCAAAATAAACAGCATAGTTAATGCAAATTTAATTAATACCGTATTATGTATGATTTATGATTGATCATTTACCATTAGCCAATAAAGCAAAGGAAGAGAACCTTTTGACTCTTTCATAATGCTTGCAGCCATTGGTTTCTTGAATATAAGTTACTAGTTATTTTTCAAATGTGGATTTTAATTACATCATCTATATTAGACAGAAAATATGTAATTGCTCCTTTTCCTTTAATGTATCAATAAAATATGAAATTTCTCTGGTCTCATTACCCTAATGAATCTCTGATAAAACACTTTAATATATTGCATGACCTTTATCCTTACTTGCTACAGATAAGTTACAGACGTTCATGGTACAGTATGGGCAGACCATATGTTTCAGTATGGAGATTTCACTGCCTAGTTTCCCACATGCAGCCATAATGACCTTCTTTTCACAGTTACCACAGCATTTGCAAGTTCAAAGGTCACGCTGCTTTGATGTCAAGCACGAAATGTTTCCTCACAAAACAATAACATACAACTTCAGCATGGACAGATGGTCCAAACAGCCTTCGCTGGGACACGCTTTAATTTAAACAGTCATTGTTCAACCTGGATTTAATCTGTGGCTTGTTAAGCAGACTCATTTATCAAACACAAGTACTGATGTACAAAACCAGGGTGTGCAGCTGTTGATATGGCAATTTCAATCCTTTAACCTATAGGAGAACCTTTTGACACCTTGGTCATATTTCCATAGAAATTCCTCCAGACACCCTCTGTGCAGCAGCCTCTTGCCTAAACACTTGATGCCATGACCTTTGACATAACACACATTGGGTCACTGTGATACACTGATCGTACCATTATAAATGCTACTTCTGCCAGCCAATTATATAAACAGCAAAGCATCACTCTTGCCACTTCTCTCAACTCCCAACCAGCGTCGGTGACCAAATAAATATAGCTATCCATCTCTCTATCTCCATCGATCTATGCCTCACTCCATCTTCTATTCCCTTCTTCTTTTGTCTTCATTTTTCTCTCACTTGCTTCTGTGTATTTTTCTTCCCAATTTCTCAAGTACCAGCTGTGGTAACATTCTCACTTTTGAAAGAAAGATTTGTGGGTTTTAAATCCACTCCCAAGTTTTAAAGATAAATTCTAGGCTGTCACACAGTTCAGCACTGAAGGGATACAACCCTATTAGGCAGTGCCTTTCAGCTGAGATGCTAAACCAGGGTACTGTCTTGCCCTCTCAACTGAAAGATCTACAGCAATGTTTTCAAGAAGCAATGGAGTTCTCTCCAGTGTCCTGGTGAATATTTATGTCTTGAGATTAGTAGGTTCTTACCACTTTGCTGTTTGTAGGATCCTGTGTTATGATTTCTGACAGCTACTTTTCTTATATGGTTGGGACGACTCTTCAAAAAAGTACTTTGTTAACTATAAGGGGCTTTAGGATTGTGAAAGGTGCTACATAAAAACAATCATTTCTTTATACTTTAGGATATGATAGATAAAATCCCTCAGGACTCAGCAATGAATTCAACAATTTCAAACAACAATTCTTTTCAATTTATTTCAGAATTGGCCAGTTTGATGAAAGGTCTTCAACCTGTAACGTTAATCCAATTTTTCTCTCTCCACAGATGCTGCCTGACCTGTTGACTACTTCTAGCATTCTTTTTCATTGCCAATTTCCAGCAATTTCAGTATCCAGTCTCTTACTGTTCCAGTATTGCCTTTTTTCTCTCTCCTCCATCTTCTTTCATCTCTTTCTATTTACGTCTCCTCCAGTCAAATCAGCAGGCCTTCACCATCCTCTCTTAGCTCATGCTTCTTCCATCACATTCTCTTGAGGTCTGCACCCTATCAGACACATTCCTTCTATTCTCTCTATCCTTTCCCCTTCTCTTAAAGGATATTCGTTTCCTAACTTTGCCTAATTCTGATGAAAGGTCACCAAAAAGGTCACTTCTTTCTCTCTCCACATATTCTGTCTGACCCATTAAGAATGTCCAGTATTTTCTATTTTTATTTCAGATTTCCAGCATCCACAATTTTTTTGATTTTTGTTTGATATGGGCATAAGAAAGCTGTCCTCTCCTTGCAGCTGAGATATTCTTTAGAAAAAAATCTGAAATACATGAAATAAGCAGGAAAGGAAATCAAACTATCTCTGAAGTAGGACTTGAGTGAAAAATGTACAACTTGCAAAACAAAATGCCAACCAAGTTACAACCTGGCCATTCCCCTTCCCAGATACATTTACACTCATGCACCAATATATCACAGCAAGCAAAGACCAAGCATACATTGGTTAAAGTGCTCAGTGCCTCCTCTGTGGAGCGGCAATTGTTTTCCTCAAACACAACAGAATGTAGCATAGAAACTGTGTGAAGACTGGCTGAGAAAAAAGTCAAGAACATTGTTTATAGCTTCCTAACTAATAGGGAACACATGTAAAACACCCTTTCCATAACACAACCCTCAGTATAGTATGCTTTTATTGGTCCCAAAGGCAGACTTTAGAGAGAGTCTACTTTCCATGGATACTGCCTTTGACCCCATGGCACTGTTATAGTTTAACTTCTGGACACATATTTTCTTGTGTGTAGAATTTGATAGAATATCACCAATTCAGTCAAAATAATGTACATTTATTTAGAACTAAATATTGATATTTAGAAGGTATAGTGAGCATTCTCCCCATAGCCAAACGTACATAGTTCTGCCAAACTTACAGAAGACTAGGTTAGCCGTTAAACACTAATGTATCTTTCCAACAATTGTAAAAATCAAAAATAACTGGTAAGGCAAAAAGAAAGTCTTCCTGAATTAAAGGTTTCCACCGAATGATTCGAATGTTGTGTTCTCCAACCTCATTTTGCTGGACATTTCAGTGACATGCATCTCTTATGCAGAAAGTTCATTTGAATCTTATGAATGAAATTGTTGTGAGGAGAACCTTCAGAAGTTTAAATGATACCTGGCGTGCTCATGGGACTGGGTGGCTGAGTGGGTCAGAACATTCATCGCTGGGCATGTCCTTTCCATTCAGCTCAGAGGGATACAATGGTACATTCAGTGTAAGTGGGCTGACTGAAATTAGTTTGAGCTGAGCCAGCCTTGATCTTGGGAGAAAGAAAAGGCTGCAGAACTTGGCATTAATTAACACTTTTTTCATTTAGTTTCAGGAATCATAACTGTCGTACACGAAGGTGTTTTAACATTGAAAATTAAAGCATCTGTCAGCTATTGCAGTGTCCTTATGAGACTGATTCAATTCAATTACAAACTGTTTTTATCAGAGATATACAGTTGAAAATTGATTTTTTTCCAGAGTAATATGTAGTAACAACAACTTATGAGTTGCTTCCCACCAGAAACTCAAGCGGGCACTTCCATTCTTCCCTCCAAATATGATCTTCGCGCTGGGATGCATTATTTTTCTTACATCATTTCTTTTGCCTTGGGTTTTGGAAGCAATTGTAGTTTGTTGCAGCAAACCAATGACTGAAGTTGTCATTGGCTGCTCTTCCCATTGAGCACACCAAGTGACCTAGAATGTGCACTAGAATATACAAGAACATATTCTTTGCTTTTGGTTGAGAATTGGGTTGAAAAGTTTCATCACTGGGCATAATGAGTAATTTGACCACAATGTGCACTGGATTTCAGAAGTGAATTCTTCCTCAAGGTTCTGCTCAAACCAATTTTGGTGTAAAATTTTCCTTCAGTTACCACATTCTAGCAGTGTTTTAGAACTCAGCTTTTTTTAAGCTTTTGAACTGAGATGCGCTTAGCTGAAGCACTTTTATTTTAGAGCTGAAAATGGGGTCATCACAAAAAATACATTTCAATCTTAAATAACTAAAAAGACTTTAAAAATTATATGGAAACACTTACCACTTTCATTGATTCACGACATTCCATACTTTTAGAAATACATTGATTTGTTAAAAGTCTAAAGTGTGTTAATTGTGTCCCTGCCCCTAAAATGTTTAATTTTAAGAACTCCTTTGGAGGACTATAGATGACCTTGATTAATAGAAACTCCATGATGGTTAATTCATTTTGGGAATGTGGGCACTTTTGTAGTCGGGAATAAATCAAATTAATGATTGTTTAAACAGAATCAAAAGGTTGTGGAATCTCAGTTTGTGCTGGATACAATTTTTACTTGCAATTCCTCTATCTAGTATGCTAGTTTAGTTGAATCACCAGTAAGACCTCAGTGAAACTGCATTTGTTGTTCAGTTGAGGTACAGCCTTACACAATATCAATACTGAACTTTGAAAGCTTGTCTAAAATTGGAAGAAAATGCTGCATTTGTGGTGTAAGTACTTAATGAGCATTGCTCTCCAAAACTTAGCGCATGAGAACCCCAGCACTTCCAATCCGAGAAGGCAAGTCATATTGGTACTGTTACACATAAACAACCAAAACGAGGCAAACATAAGGGATTGCATAAAATGGGTCAGAAGAAACCTATTAGCTTAAAAAACAGGATCAGATCATATCTACTTTGAAAGTAGTCAATATGACTGCAAGACAATATTTTCATTATTTCACTCATCTAACTTGTTGGACAGTTGATCATTTTCAAATGGGCTTAAATACTGCACTGGAGACAATAATTTGCACTTGGGATTTCCATTTGAAAGGCATTACCGCTGTATGTGGGAGATTTTGGATAAACTGAAACTTTGGAAAAACTAGTTGTATGTGGTAAATTTGATGAAGGCGATAATTCTAGAAGTTGTTAAGGTTCTCTATAAATTGTGGGATGCACTTCAAGATTTGCAGACAAGACAGAAAAAATTGTGAAAAGTAATATTTTCCTTTATTAACTGTGGTAATCTGTAGAAATCAGTAGGCATACTCCTTTCTGTGGGTGGGGTGGAGGTAGGCGATGGTAGGGAGCAGCTTAAACTAAATCAACACATTTAAAACTAAATCACATCTGTGGAGTGTTTATCTAAGTAACTATTATTTTTTCCCTATATACATCCCTTGGGGCACTGCAGTCCCATTCCAGGAACCTGATTGGTTTGATTCATGGGGTCTACCGCAGAAGCAGGTGAGTCAGAGTTCTGGAATTGGATGGGCAGAGGGCAAGTCCTGGGAGTGGTTAAAAGGGAGATCAGAGATCATCGGAGCAGCCAGGGAGAGGCCAGAGAGTCCAGGCGTGGGAGCAGTCAGATGATCAGGCCCATAGCGATAGAGGCTTGATATTGTTGAATCTGCATTTTCTGTAATATTGCTTTTAGGTAGCACCTCAGCAGTTACATTAAAATAAAGGTGAAAAGAGTAAATTAATATGAGTCAATGCATCCTCCAGATATTTTGATCAATATCTGCAATTAAATCTTGCTCAAGTTACGAAGGTTGGTAATCCTTTTGTATTACTTTGTAAGAACTCTTAAAAGAGCACACATCCATTGCCACATCTACTTAATATTGTGCTCTCTAGCAATTCAATGTGTGGGTTCCGTTATGAGCTCTTGTGATGCTGAACAAATATCAGCAGCTACAGCATAACAAGATTTAATGCTTTAATATAACACTCTTCTGTGATCCATTTAACTGAACAGGATTAATGCCTCCGTTAAAGGAATATGCTAGTTTGAATATCAGTGGAGGAGGTAGGGTTGTTGAAAAAAATTGATTATCTGACCATGCATCTCATTGCTGCTTGTGGGAGATTTTTGGCTGTTTTGCTTTCTGCATAAAACAGTGACAACAGTTCAAAAAAGTATTTTGTGAGGTTGCAAAAGGATCATGAAAGGTGTTATATAAATATCAGGGCTGCTTTTACTTTCTAACTAGGAACATGAACACCACGTCTCCTGTTCCAAGTACAGGCCATCCGAGGGTTAAGAGCACCCAACTTAAGGACAACCATACATACAAACGAACTCCCACAAAATTATTAAATTCAATGTTCCAATGTACATACATATGTTTGTTCATACGAACAACAGAACTAGTTTCCTCTCTCTTTCCACTTTTCGTAATTATTTTTTATATATGTCTTATTTGCTTTTGATGCCATTCATTGCAATACTGTGGAGGTACAGTTACCATATTGAGTAATTTTTATGTATTTTCTGACTTACAGACAAAATTTACTTAAGGACACCTATAAATATAGAAACCGTCCATTATCTGGGGATGGCCTGTATTAGGGAATGGGAACCTCATGTGCCTTCAATGATGTAAGCCTTCATTCCGGTCTGGATTGTTTATTTTTGTTCTCTGCTCCTAGAGTTAACCATATAAAACATAAGCCAATATCTGCAGAAGGAGGCAACTTGATGCCTCAAACCTGCCCCCTGTCCCTCATATTCAACATCATCATGGCTGATCTGCCCCAGGCCTCATTTCCTCTTCTGTGACAGTTCCCCATATATTCCTCAATTCCATGATCTTTCAAAAATGTATTTTTACTCTTAAAATACCCCTAATGAATCACAACACTCCAGGGAAGAGAATTCCAGAGATTCACCACTTCTTTGAGAAGAAGTTCTTATGCACCTCAGGTTTAAACATGTAATTTCCTCATCTTGTAATGATATGATTTGATTCTGCTCAGTCTAGTAGAGTATTTGTTTATTTCCATATATATAGGGGTCCAGACAAATAAGTGAGTTCTACTTGTTTAGGAATGATATTATGCTTTTTAAAAAATATATATTTCATATCTCAGGACACTATTCTCCACAACAATTCATTCAATTTCTGGTTACAGTTATTTTTTATGTGTCTTGTAAATTTAATTGCCTGTTTTTTACATGTAAACTATAATTGCCTGTTACTGAATTTGAAACAAACAGTACATGCTTTTAGGGAATACACAAGTCTACATGTCCTAGAAATGATCATAATTGTAGACTAGCTGTTCTACAGGTTAGAAAGTAATGCTTTCTCCTATGGGTTCTAGGGTGATGAGAGACAGGTCAGTCAAGACTCTTCAGAGCAAGTCATCCAGCTCCTGGTTGGGGTAACTCCACATCACTAAGCAGCTAGTTATCTGATGCTAGGCCTACTAGGGAAGATTTTTTTCAAAGTCATCAAGTTGAAATTTCCTGGAAAGTTGAGTTTCTTCATTGGAAGTGTCGTGGTATCTCCTTAAAACATGCAAATGAGGTTTCCGTTCCACTTCAGGTACATCACATTGGCAAAGTGAGAGATAAACAAAGGAATATTCTGGGCATTAAGCCTTTTTTTACAAAACATGATTATACTTTTACTGCTCAAAAAATCTTTATGGGGTCTTGACATCAGGGCTAGGCCAGCATTTATTGCCCATTCAAAATGACCTTGATGGTATGGTGCTTAAATTAGTGGATTGGCAGCCAGAGGTCTGGACTATTGATCCAGAGATATCATTTCCAATCTCACCAAGCCAGTGGGACAATTAAATTAAACCAAACTGGTCTCAGTTCTGGCAACCATGAAACTACTGGATTATTGTAAACACCAGTGTAGGGAAATCTGCTCATCTATTTGTGACTCCAGGCCCACTGATATGTATGAGTCTTAACTGCCACTTCAATTTAGGGGCAATTAGGATGTACAATAAATGCCAGCATTGCCAGTGATGTCCACATCCTGTGAATGAATTTTTTAAAAAAGCTGTGATCCAAGTGACTTGCTCAGTTAATTCAGAGAACAGTTAAGAGTCAACCACATTACTGTGGGAGTAGGATCACACCTAGGTAAGATTGGCAAGTTTCCTTCTCTGAAGTATATTAGGTTTTTAAATGATAAGCCAATAGTTTCATGGTAACAATTATTAATACTTACTTTTTAAATTCCACGTATATTTAAGTTAAATTCTCCAACTGTCATGGTGGGATGCAATCTCTATTGCTTCCATATCAGTTGCCTTGTAACTTGACCATTATGTTACCACACCATAGCCAGCCCCTAATGCTGCATCTATCCCATGCTGTAATTAATCTGGACAGACTTGCTTCTGATTTTGACTCCAAAAAATATTCCCCTTGTCCAGTGTTAGTGTCTCTCATCTTTGCAGGTGCTAATTTAACCACCACCAAATACCAATAACTCATTACTTACATGATTTTATTAATTTAAATGCTTTGATACACGAAAAACTGAATATCTGTTTCCATTTATATCAAAAAGTCTTAAACATTGGAATAAAATTGTTATAATTTAAATTTTATTCTAAATGATCTGTCTGATATAATCAAAAGATAAATGGTTAGTTAGAATTGCAAAAGCCAATGTTTGAAAAATATTTATTCATCAAATATAAAACACCTGTGATCTTCACCTGAGCATGCACAATCACACAATGGCTGAATTTTGTCAAGGAGGCTTACAAATTGAAAGGGCACAAAGTTTCAGCTGGGATCTGTTTTCTTTTACATACTCTGGAGTCTGGATTCCTAATCAGATTATAACAGGCAGGGAGCAATGAGGGTGGGGGTCCAGGGCTTTAACACCAGGTTTGGAACAGGCTGCTGCCTATTGGAGAGACTGCAGATGCTGGAATCTGGAGCAACAAGCAAACTGCTGGAGGAACTCAGCGGGTTGAGCAGCATATATGGGAGGAAAAGAACTGTTGATGTTTTGGGTCGAAACCCTGCATCAGGACTGAGAGTGGAGAAGCAATATGGCCAGTATAAAGAGGAGAAGGGGAGTGGTGAGAAAGGAGTCTGAGGTGATTGGTGGGCTGAGGAGGGTTGTAAGATGACAGGCAGGTAGTGCCAGGTAGGGGAGGGGAGCAGGGGTGGAGTTGGGAGACACTGGCAGGTGAATGATAGATGGAGGCGGACAAAGAGTCCAGCATTGCGTTCCTGCTTATCTCCCTCCACCAGCTGTCTCCAAGCTTCACAATCCCCTCCTGCCACCTTGGTCCATCTGCCTCTCCATATACATACATTTCGTTTCTCTCTCTCTGTCTGCCTCCGTCTATCATTCACCTGCTACCCTCTGCTATCTGGCACAACCTGCCCGTCATCTTTCACCCTTCCTCAGTCCACCAATCATCTCAAACTCCTTTCCCACCACTTCCCTTCTCCTCCTTATGCTGGCCACCTCACCTCTCCTCCAGGTCCTGATGCAGGGTTTCGACCTGAAGCGTCGACAATTCCTTTCCTCCCACGGATGCTGCTCGACCCGCTGGGTTCCTCCAGCAGATTGTTTGTTGCTGCCTACTGGGAGCTTGAAAGGGAAGATCTGAGCCCCAACTGCGTTGGATCTTTGGATGGAGTAATGGTCTGATAAGGAGATTGAGTGATGCATGGCCATCAGGTAAGTTTTTAGCTTTGGGGGGTAGAATACCTGTTCCTCCTGCTCCACAAGCAGGGATATACCTCTATCTTTTTCCTGAAACTGTCCTCTCCTCCCCTGAGTTGGCATGTCTCCCAAAGCCTGACACAGTAGCCAATAATCAATTTCAGCTGAACCTCACAGACTGCTATTTTAATGCTGAGATTAATCAATGTAAAATGGGTGGATTAACAATCATTCCAAATTACTTTACTGAGGCATCTCAGAGAATTTGTTAGTATTTGTAAGTTATTTTTGATGCTTAATTTTATAGCCCAACATCTGACGAGATTTGCAGGATTGGACTTGTGGATAAGTGAAAGACCATGCATACTTAAACGCCTATTTACAATGTGCTGTCTGAGACTGGGTCACAGCCAAACAGTTCCTGCCTGCTTGGAATACTATCGTGTGGAAAATTCAACTGGTGCCTGGAAACGGAGGACAAATTCCCAATAGAGTAAAGGTACAGGGGAAGGCAGACTATGCTCTTTCCACATATTTATTCTCATATTTCCTTACAAGGAGTCTATCCCAACTCTCAGAGAAATCCCAGCATTCTCATTCCCACACTTATTTTCTCCCTAACCAAAGCAGCTGGATGAAATCTTTGCTGTCACAGGGAGAATGTACAAACTCCACACAGAAAGCACCAGAGGTCAGGAGTAAATGCAGATCACTGGGGTTGTGAGGCAACAGGATCACCTGCTGTGATCACCAGCATGTCCTTATGATGTGGGAGAAAGCCAGAGCACCTGGAGTCACTAAGATTAGAAGGCAATTATCCAAGAGGCAATCGTGAGCTTTATGCAAATTAGAGTTAACCCTACATTGGGTTTATAATCAGTGAACTGCAGGTCCTGATTCTGAATTTACACTGCCTTTTTTGCAAAAGTGCAAAGGTAAAAATGCATCTAAGAAACAAGGGACTCTTTGCTTTGTTCACAGCTTTGAAGCACAGTGGTCCTATTGCTGTCATTTTCCAATTACACTGCAGATGGAATTGACTAATTCACAAGGAAGAAACAAATAATGCTCTGCTGTTTACGATCTGTTCTGCAAAACATCAAAGAGTATTGAAATAAACTGGAATGACAAAAGCTAAGAGTTTTAAAAAACGTATGCACCAATCTAAACAAAAAGATTTGCATTAATAGCTATTCACAGCCCTTCCAGGCTGTTTCAATGTGTATTGTGGTCAACAAAGTACTTTTGAAGTGCAGTCAGGTTGCTGCAATATAAGAAATGTATCAGTCAATTTATGCACAGCAAACCCCCACAAACAGAAGTATAACAAATAATCTGTTTTAACGATGTTGACTGAGGGATAACCATTGGCTGGGAATAAAGATAACTTCCCTGCCCTTCTTCGGTATAACATCTTGGCATCTATTACACCCAGCTGAATGAAAACCCTTAACATCTGGTTTAATGAATCATCCCAAGGATGGCACCTCTATCTGTGCAGCATCTGTACTGCAAAAAGGACGGATGCCTTATGTCATATATTTCATGATACAGTTACTTGGCTATATATTGACACTGAGGTGACAGTTCTGGCAGTGGAAACTCCGGAACAGTAAGTTAATTTTTCCATTTCACTCACATTCAATCCACAAGGCTTCTCCAAGAAAACCCATTTACTTAGCACCAATTATTTTCTAGATCTGGGTTGCTGCAGTGTTCTGAATGTCTGTCTATGTGAGTTAGACTTAAACCGCCAAAACACATTTAATCTGTGGATCAAAACACCCTTAGATAGAGGAGCCTTTCAGAACCTCCTGTCTGGACTGAACTTCAGCCTCAGAGGTAAAATAGCAGTGCTGTTTCTCACCCACTCTGCCACATTGTACCCCCTGCTATGTGCAACCTTATTAATCAGATTAATTAGTCTAAAACAAAGACCTTGCTTTCTCCCACATTGCAGTGAGCTCCCCTTATTATACCACAGCTGAACAGGATATGTTACAATAACAGAGCTATAAGATTAGCTGCAAGACAGATCTAGTAATTAGATCACCTGGGAATCAATATTAACAGTCAGACTGGCTTTGGCGCTGTTGAAAATTTTTTCTATTACTCACTGAAATTTGAATTGGAATTTTAATTTTGTCTTGTGTGTTTAATTGTCTGCTGCTCTTGGTGGATAACAGGAGATGCGGTTAATGACATGTTAAAAAAAATCCTGTGGATGCTGTACTTATATTCTGGTAGAGGTGGTGACCTTTCACAAGAACATCTTCAACGTTTTGCTTCTATATGACTTTTTCCTTAAACAATCACTGGCTCAACATCGATATTTATCCGTTTACCCTTCCAATGGGAACTCTTTTTGTGCAGTAAAGACACAGCAGTTGAAATTTTTCTTTGTTGGCATGCAGTATGGGGGTGAATTCACACTGTGCTCTGCTTCTGAAATTCTATTGGCATTCCCAGAATTCCTGGAGTGGTGGACAACACACATATGTAACCTGTTTAGTGCATGCGATTGAGGACGAATACCTTTCCTGTCATATGAATGGCTATCAAATAGTTTAGTGAGTAAAGACCATGCTGTCATTATTGGAAGCTGATTTCAAATTTAGCCCCAAAGGCATTTAAATCAGAGAAAGATGTTGCTATAATCTTGAATCTACTGCCTGAAAAGAGAGTGGAAGCAAATTCAATAAGAGCTTTCCAAAGGACTTTGGAAAAAGGACAGATGACAAAATCATTTAATGTATTCATCACTGAGATGAATAGATGTTTGGACAATAATGGAGACAAGGGTAATGTGGAACAGGCTGGAAAGTGGAACTGAGGCCAATCAGACATTGAATGGTGGGTCATATGTCAACTCCTACTCCTATTGCTCATGTTCTTCTGGTGGAACTATTCCCCAACGTCAACAGGACTTACAGGGTAGCTCTATCAAAGAGTTCACAAAGGCACAATGGGTCAAGTGCCATCCTCACACGATGTAAGATCCTGTTATTTTATTTGCCTTATAAAGGCTTGAGGGATACAAACTTGACCTTTGGCTGTCAGCTAATTATAAATTTTCCTTGGTTTGCCACCAAGTTTCGGTAAGAGAGGTCATGAGGGTGGAAAATAAAAATATTACATAATAGAGGGCTTCCCTTAAATTGGAATTGGGGCAGATAATTGAGGCAAAATGAATTTACCCTGAATCTAATTTATGTTTTGTGCAACTTGAATATGCTCAATGAAATGACAAATAGGTTACACTTTAATGCAATGCCATGGGGAGACAACGGCATAAAGAACTAGCAGGGCACATTGAGATGAATAGCCTCCATTAGCACGATGACCCTGAGTGGTTCTAAATCGATTGTGCGCTATTCAATTCCTTTGTCTTTCATTTTAATGATAAACGCTTGTCTGGAAATTGGATTCATGAGCAGCCATTTCTCATGCACAAATCATGCATCAACATGATTTAACAGGTTAGATCCAGTAAGCAGTTATTTCCAGGTGAAATTGTGCCTATTGCCAAATTGGACTTGGCACTTCCAGGTGTTATTCATGTGATTTCCAGCATCAGGCATACACAGTGTGACTAGAAAAAACATTGCACTACTTTGTTCTTTCTGTGATTAAAGGGACACTCTGCTGACTTGGGGGAACTTGACCAGGCAGCTTCAGAGAATCTCTCTGAACACATTCCACTATCGTTAAAGACATTCCGCAATGTGACTGACAGTGAACATTTTTGAGCATCCAGCTGCTGAGGTACCATTCAATTCAGCCTCAGTGGTGACACAGCTGTCCCTCACTGGAGACTGGCTGCACAGGGTGAATCAAGCACCTCAGGTCAGGAAGCAAAGACATGCCCATCAATGAAGAACTTACTTCCATAGTCACCACATCCGACTTGGATCTCCCTGATGAACAATTTAATCGCAAGGTCAGGTTTTCCAAGGCTATCTTCACTGAGATATGTAAGTGTTGCGGGAAGATCCGTTTGCCAGACTTCATGCCTGGGTTGCCCCTGTACAGGTCAATATCACATTGACTCTCAACTTCCTAGTACAGGATCTTTCCAGTTGGCCACAGCATAGCTTTGCTGGCTCCCACAAGTGCAGGCAGCCACTGTCTGCTCTCTGGTGTCCCTAAGGGCTCCCATTAATGACCTGGAGCTCTTCATCAACAGAAAAGAGATCCAGTCCTTAAATGATTCTGGATCATTGGAAAATTTTCCTTGTAGAGATTGTTGCATTTCTTGGTAGCACACATAATACATTCATCTCCAGGGAGACTGAACCACCAGACATTTTCTGTGGCCAACACTTCCTGGAGGGATTGATCCTGGGGGACAAGGGAATCCTCTACTTCACTGTCTCCTAATACCTTTTTGCAGTCTGACCATACCTTCTTGAGCACCACCACAATGAGAGTCATGCAAGCACCAGAATCATTGGATATGCCATTGATATTCTGAAAATCAGATTCTGGTGCCCGGTTCCCAGTGGGCAGACAGAATTCATCACAGTGTGTATTTCACTCTCCAAGCCGGGCAGTGGGTAGCCAGCAGCACCTGCTGGAGAAAAGGTAGCCTCCAGACCCATTGTCTGAGTAACATGAGGCACAGGCAGAGGAGATGCAAGAGGGTGAAGAAGGCACCCAGAGGAAAACCCAGCAGAACAGCACGAGTCTCATCTTCCAGTAGAGTGCGGAAGGAGGGATCACTTGCATGAACAAAATGGGCCTCATGGATAGAGAAAGTTTTCATACAGGGCATGCAAAGTCGTAGTCCCTAATGCAAAGAGTCTCATTCCTCACTCCAATCCTTGATACCAACATAGAACATTAATAATCAACTGTGAAGCCCAGAAGACACACGATCATTTCTTACTTTCTTCTTTGCAGAACCATCGTCACTGATCATAGCACATAGATGGTTGAATCTCTGATCCATATGCTGATTGGCTCTCCACAACTATTTTCAGTGGTGTCTACCTCACCCTGACAAACCTTGTAAGATCATAAGGTTTATTTTATTGATTGCTCAAACAAGTGAGAATTCTCACACTTGGAGGAGACAACTCCTGCTAGACCTTACTTAGGTTTACCCGAGAAGATAATTACTGACAAAGGTCTTCAATCTGAAGCAATGATGACCCGAGAAAAATGCAGCCTGACCTGCTGAGTTTCCAGAATCTTTCTGTCTTTAACTGCAAATTTCCATTATCTACAGTTTTTTTTCCACACTTAAATCATCGATAAGAATGTCCAGATCTCTCTCAATATATCTACAATTAGCAATTAGGAAGGCAAAGGTATGTTGGTTTTCATTGGAAGGGAATTTGAGTAAAAGAGTAAAGACATCTTACTTAAATTATATGGGGCCCTGGAGGGACCACATCTGGAATACTTTGTACAGGTCTGGTTTCCCTACCTAAGCAAGGATATACTTGCAATAAAAGGAATGCAAAAAAAACCATCAGTAAATTGATTCTTAGGATGGGGGTGGAAATGTTCTATAAAAAGAGATTAAGAAGGCTGAGACTTTACTCCCTGCGGTTTAGAAGAGTGAGGGTGACCTCAATGAAATGTACAAAACCCATACAGGGTATGACAGGGTAACCGTAAGAATGATGTTTCCCTCAGTTGAATGTCAAGAACCAGGGTTCAGAGTGGAATAAAGGGTTGGGCATCCACAAATGAGTTGAGGAATTCCATCACTTAGAGCATATTGGTATTGGTACATGTACTGAGACACAGTGAAAAGCTTTTGTTTTGTGAGCTATCCAGACTGATCATGCCACACATAAGTACATCAAGGTATTAAGAAGAAAACAGCATGCAGAATATAGTATTGCAGTTACAGAGAAAATGCAGTGCAGGTAGACAAATAAAGTGCAAGGGTCACAACGAGGTAGACTGGGAGATCAAGCATTCAAGAGTTCATCTTTTAGCCTATGAGAGGTCCATTCAAGAGTCTGAAGACAGCAGGATAGAAGCTGTCCTTGAGACTGGTGGTTCATGCTCTCAGGGTTTTGTATCTTCTGCCTGATGGGAGAGCAGAGAAGAAGGAATAACTGTGGTGGGAGGGGTCCTTAATTATGTTAGCTCCTGTCCCAAGGCAGTGGGAAGTGTAGATGGAGTCAATGGAGCGGAGGTTGGTTTGCGTGATGGACTGGGCTGCACTCACAACTCTCTGCAATTTCTTTCTGTCTTGGGCAGAGCAATTACCATACCAAGCTGTGGTGCATTTGGATAGGATGCTTTCTACAGTGCATCTATAAAAATTGGTGAGGGTCATCGGGGACATGCTGAATTTCCTTAGCCACCTGAGGAAGCAGAGGTGTTGATGTGCTTTGCTAGTGAATCTTTGGAATTCTTGCCCAAGAGGTGCATGAGAGGCTCATTTGATGATTATATTCATGACAGAGATTGATAGATTTTTGATTATTAAGGGAATCAAGAGATATGGGGTTAGTTCAGAAAAGCAACACTAAGGTGAAAGATCAGCCATGATTGTACTGGGTTGATAACCACTTTAAATTGAATGAGGCCCAACTGAGTGCACATTTCTAGGTTTAAATCATCATAATGCTGCTTTGGACATCTTTCTCTCCAACTGTATGATTTTTTTTGCTGGTGACCTGAATGGACATTAGTACCAAACAAAGCTCTGGTTCAGCAAAAGCAAAAAAGGATGAAATCCAATTTCTAGGCAACTAGTCCTTAAATTAATTCATTTTTTTTGCTAGAAGATTTTCATACAAAGATATGAAAACAATTGCATGCCATGATTTCACATCTCATATATTATAAGCTTAAAATGCCACTCAAAAATAAATCCCTTGAAAACACATGCTTTATAAATCATTTTGACAAAGGTTTAATAATAATAAATGAGTATTTAACATAGTGTTTTACTGAACTGGTTTATTTTACATATGCCTAATATATGGTGGAAAAATTGCCACTACAGAACTATCCACTTCCATCTCTTGGTTTTATCTCCGTAAGTCTTTATGCTGTTAATTTAATGTGGTTTGACCCAATGTTTTTTTCTTATTATTTATGCAACAAACCTGCAAGCTAAGTTTTCTTAAAAAAAAGCAAAATAAATGACAGTTTGTATGACAGTTTGTTGAAATGATTAATGAAACCATAGATTTCAAATCAGATTCTTTGCTATAATACAGAAACAAAACGTTCATGGTCAAGAATTGGGGTTCACTGAACTTTGGTTTCAAAGCTGAATGAGCCTAAGCTGATGTTCCAAAATGTTCAAAGGTCAAGTTGACACCTGATATTAAATAGGTGATATCATTCAACTTAGGCGCACTTTAGAGTCCAAATCGGGTGGATATGGCCAATGAATTTATCTAATACTGTCCTGCATTGTTTCCTTACTGTCCACTAAGCCCTCCAATTGGCTCTTTCCATCTATATTCCTGAGATTTGCATCAGGAGTCACGCAGTCCACATCGTCTGGTTCTTGACTCTGTGGTGAAATTGGTTGTCCACCTTTGACACGCTTCCACTTCATTCTTCTATTCTGGAACCAGACCTTTACCTACGGAAGAAAGAATCAGAAATGACTACTGCTCCTGTTGCTGGCCTTGCTTTCCACATCATTCCCCCAACCCCCTTACACACCATCCCAATCCCCAGTAAATTACAATTCATCAAAATTCCCCTCAGCCAAAATAGTTACCAGCCAATGTGATAATCACTCCATAATAGGGTGATTTACAAGCTGAACCATCAGAAAGTAACTTACCATAACAAAACTTTCTGAACTTCTATGATCATGGAGAAATTGAGATTTCGTCAGGATCCCTGCTCTCAAACTTTCTTGCTTTCATTTCTATTCTATTGCACTATCTTTTAACTTCCTTCTTGAAGACAGAGTTGTCACAGGGCTACAGGTCTGCAAGTGCTGGTCATGTTGGTAATTATTCAGATATGATTAGAAGATCCTGAGGGCAGGGATCTGGAGTGGAAACATTGTCTGATTTCTCCCTCTGCTCCACTCCAACATATCCAATTGCTAATCTAAGTGCCATCACAAGTGCCATATTGTCTTCCAAGCATCAGTTAATGCAGCAATAATTGAATCAGACAAATTCCAAAGCTTAAGGACTTCTGTTCCTGTCAGTACAAAGGAATAGCAAGGACAGGAATGAATTGCGGGCTCCATCATCATTATTGTTTTTATCTTTTTATTGATGGTTTACTTCTTTAATTCTTATTATTCTTTGATAAGTGTGGGGGTAGGTTGAGACTGGTGGGGGGAGCAGGAGATCTATCTTACCTTGTGAGTTTGTGGCAGTGTTTCAGTGCTTTGTTTAGAGAAGGCAATCAATGAAAACATATGAAGTATCGTTATAAACACAGAAACCCATAAGTGTTAGCAAATACTACAGTTGTGTTACATTGTGCTTTGGAGTGTGGATACAATAACAGTGTGCACTGCATTCCAAACTCATGACAGAGTGGCAGAATTTTTCCACTTATTACTTCATATTTTGAAAACCAAAGCAACACTAGCTCTCTGGTTGAGATATCCTTCCTTAATTATGGGGATGCACCATATCAAACAGATGAACTGCCCTCAAATTACGGTTTCAAATTAATTTGGAATTTAATGGGTTAATTCTTACATCTGTGACTACATAGGGACTACACACCACTGGAACAACAAATGCCATAACCAGCAGCTAGAGGTTTTGTAGAGTGATTAATCTGTAGTTTGCACAATAGTGTACTTATAAAACCAAATTCCTATTCCATGAATAACTACTTTTCCACAAAACTCTTCACTTACCAGAAATTCATAGACTTCGTATGGAAGCAATATCATTATGGCATCTTCTCCCAGCTTGATGCTGGAAATGATAGTGCAGCAAAGAACTTTATGGTACCTTAAAATCTATTGGACTGGCAAAGAATAATGTCCGCAGCTGAGTTAAAAATTGCAGTATGGGCAGAGAGCAATGTGAGAGGAAAAGATAGACTCAATTAATAGGAATTTGCGCCTACAGAAATAAACAGAGCCAGTGCAAACAGGAAACTCTTCCTGTTCTCCAATTCATTCAAAAGAGGTATGGATTGGTCCACTGTTCAGAACAAATTTGAGTTAATGTTTTTGGCAACTGGTCATGTTGTTTTCAATTTAGAAATTGCAACTCAGGTTCAAATTCCTGACTTCTTTTAAGAAGTTTCCCGTCTTCTGTTTTATTTTGTTGTCCTTACAAAACGGCAATTACCTTGAAATCTAATATGAATCTCTCTTTTTTTCTCGTGTTCACAGTTGTTGCTGTGAACTCACAGGTCCACACAATTTGGATAACATTAATTTTAAATGCCTGTGATTCACAAGGGATTCTTAAACACAGTTTTTCAAGAATTTTCCATGCGAATCTTGACATAAAAGAACAATAACAGGTGGTGAAAATGGCTTTGAAAATACTATGTGAAGTGTCAAAAGAAAATTCTCTTGTAATAAATACAAAGCTCCATTTTCCTCATGATTTCTCTGAAGAGTAGCTATCCTTTTCCTCTTTGCTCATCAGGGCAGCAACAATTCCTCTTTAAGCCAGGTCTCATAGTCAAAGAATCCATATTTTTTAACAGAAAAAATGTGGGACTTGAGATTCACGTTTTTCTGTTTCTCCAGTCCAGCTGTCGCTCACTCACACAGAGCTGTTCACCCATTCAAACGATCTAACTGCAAATCACAACCAGTATTTAAAAATAAAAGAGCTATTGCTCTTAAAATGGGCAGAAGGTTATGGCCTGTTTTAGGAGGAATCAATTGTAACCAGATGCCACTCAAATGAGGCACAGCAGGTTTTATGTTGTTTTAGCACTTTTACTGCTGTGTGTTGTTGGAGAGGTTGAAAGTTTGGATGCAAAAGTTTTTCACAAATGTCCTTCCTCAATAATAACAAAAAACTCAATCACTTTATTAACTTAAATCAAAATAGCCTTACATTTCTTTTGGCATTCTGTGTGCATTTTTCTCTTATTGCTGGTATTTTGGAAACTATTGCTTGTATTGATGTGAGGACAAGTTCTGTTGGTTACCTACTTTCTTGACCACGCACTTTTCTTCAGTTTACCCTTGGTTTCAGCCTTTCTCAGGTTATATTCAGAAAAAAAACTCTGGTGCTGTTCCAAGGAATGTAGTTCAGCACTTCAAAAATTTCCATTGCTAATCCTCAATATGAAGCCCAAAAATAATAACATTTGACATACCACATGATTACTGGGTTAGACTTGTACACTGTGTTGCTCAATCTCATTATGAGAGTGATATGGTAGAACATTCACCATTCTGCTCCAGGAATTGGATTTGAACTGCCTCTTCATCTGAAAAGGGACCAATTTCTCTTCACTCTTACCTACAAGAATCCTACTCAGAACTAAACCCAGGCAGTCTTGAACAAGGTCTTTTGTGGCCATGGGCTCTCACTGTGAAGCACGTAATTCAGAACTAATTGGCTCTTAGACAGATGCTGGGGTAAAGTAAGGGAATGCCACACTTGTGCAGTGTTCTATACAACTGATCTTTCCTCACTGTGATTAACACAAATTTGCTCCACCACATATCACATACAGGTTGCATTGTGTTGTCTTGGTAAACATAGATCCCAGGCTCAAGGCCTTCTCTACGGGCGGCACAACTCTTGTCAACTTGTTTATCTGTAACAGGCAGAAATCAGACATTCTCTGGCCAGAGAGAAGGCTCATGCCCAGGGCCTTTAGTTTACCGCAGCAGCCAGCAATTGTTTCAGCAGCAGTTTGAGAAGATGAAGATGAAGGGAAGGTTTGAATATACATAAAAAATATAGAATAATAAAAACAAAATAAGATGCTTGTTTATTGGGTAGATAGATGAATATTCAAAGAAATAAAATATTTACCTGTCTTTCTGTAAGATCCAAGTTAACTGCTATCTCGTATCGCCTCAGTCTGGTCAGATAATTATGATGAGCAAATTCAGCCTCCAGTTCTCGAATCTGTTCTTTAGTAAATGCTGTCCTTTCTTTCCTGGCCTTGTTGTTGGACTCCGACTTGTAATTTGAATCTTGAGTTTCTGCCACAAGTTATAACAGTGTATGGTTACAAATATTATCCAAGCTTCCTTGAGTTCTGTGCTGTTTGTGTATAAAATTCAACTTTGTAGATGTTAAAATGAGGTTCTCTCTGATTGTTTCATTTATTAAGTAACAAAATTCAAAAGAACAGCAGGAAACCATCAAGGTCTCCTGGACAACATTCCACCCACAATTATCTTCACTACTGCAATATATAGATTAATTGCAGTTTGTAAGATGGTATTAATATTTGTTTACTCAACATCTCAACACTTCATAAGCAATGCATTACCTGAAATCTTTGAGACAATTTGATCTTATAAGGCGCTGAATCAATGGTTAAATTATTGGTCATAATTGCTGGTTAAATGACATTACAAAGTTTTAATTTAATTTGATGGTTCAAATAACCACAATAATTGGAAATTTGCATTTATATGGTGGTTTTTTTGCATCCTCAAGATGTCCCAAGGTATGTGAAAGTAAATAATTTATTTTTAAAGTGCAGTCCTACTGAAAAATGGTGGCAGATTGTGCACAGTAGGATCTCAAAAAACCTATAACATAAACCGCCAGGGCAATCCATTTGGAAATTGTTGGTTGAAGGATAAATATTGCACTGCAGCTCTTCTTCAATTGTTTTCATGGGATTTCATTAAAGGCCACCTGTCTGTGGTGCTCCCATAATGTTCATTCAAAATACTGAACTCAAACAAGTCAGCAGTAGAATGGAGCTGGAGCTCAAAGCCTCAAAACACAAAAGATGAGAGTGAGCAAATCTGTTACTTAAAGTGGCTCAATTGCTAATACTCAGTCAGAAAGTTGTGGGTTCAATTCCACTGCCTCAGCTTAAACACAAATTCTCAACGGATGCTCCTGTGCCATGCTGTGGATGTCCTGCACAGTTGGAGGTGCCATCTTTCAGATGGGATCTGTCAAACCAATACACTATCAGTTGTGAATCTCATATAATGTATTGAAGAAGTGCAGAGTTGGTATGCCCATGGTCCTGCTCAATATTTATTCCTCAATCTTACTGAAATAGATTATCTAATCATTATCACTGTTTGTGGGAACTTGCTGTGTTCAAATTGGTACTCCCTTCAATGTAAAAGTGAGTGCACTTTAAAAGCACATCACTGGCTGTAAGACATTTGGGATGCCCTGGAAAAGATGGTGTCAAATAACTGAAGGTTGTTCTCTTTTTAATCTGCAAGCATAGTTTTATAATGATTATTTTGACTAAAGAATCAGATTACTCAGATTGGGTGAATCAGATTAAAATTGTTCCCATTGTTGGTTAACATGGAGATGAGCCTATTTTGGGGCAATGTCTCCTGGCACGGAATTTCATGTCAGATGTTGATGGGTGTTGCTTGCTTCACTCAACAATGATTTCAGTGCTGAACCTGGTTACGTATCAAATGATATTCAGCAGTTGATTGCAATATGGGACTAATTTTTGAATTATAGTGCAATTAAGATAGGGATGGCTTTGGCAATGGTCCAGCACAGACATCATGGGCCAAAGGGCCATATTCTAGGATCTAAACATCTATGGTCTTTGTGATTTTTATTTACTTTTTCCTATTTGCAATTAATGAGCATATGGTAATATAATGACAGCAGTGGGAGAGCTCTGATTGCACCTACAATAATAAAAGAGCAATGCCATTCTCATTATATACAAGATAGAAACAGAAGAACAATCTGAATTAATTTGGAGATCACATCCTTAGGACCAATCAATGTACTTCACAGCAACCTAGTATTTTATTCAGAACTGAAGAAAATTTAAAGTTGTGGTTCTTATAACATTTAAAATCATTTCACATTTACTACTGGCTATGAAAACCTATCCCAATTTCTTAATGTGAGGGCAATTCCCCCATTATCCAAAGTTATTGATCTCCATTGCCAATACTTTCTAACTTTTTCTTTTCTGAAACATATATGGAAACAGTTACTTGGGACCTGGCCACCTTGTTTCACCTCACTTCATGGCTATTTGGCTGTTGACAGCTGTCGTCTTCATGAGGTCTATGCACCTTTCACCAGATCTTAATTTTACCCTTGAAACATAACAGAAATGCTGGAAATGCTCAGCAGGTCAGGCAGTATCAATGGAGAAAGAAACAATTAACGTTTCAGGCCAATGACCCTTCATCGGAACTTCAGAGCTAAAGAAAAGTAATTGACCTGAAACATTAACTCTGCTTCACTCCCCACAGATACAACCTGATCTGCTGAGTATCTAATACATTTTTTGCTTTTATTTCAAATTATCAGCATTTTTTTTGGCTTTTTGATGATTTTACCCTTTCCCAGTCCAAGTGCGCTGAGGCCAATTATTGTAACCCCATCACCTACAGCTTCAACTTGGATCAGTGAATTAAGCACACCCATAACTGAGGCCCTCCTGATCTGTAAGGAGTATGATCAAGCTGGAGAACTTGGCTAGCTTTATTCATGTCTGAAAACTGTCTTGGCTCAACTTGAAGCACTCTTGCCCCTGACTCAGAGATCTGTGGAATCAACAAAACTTCAGAGATTTCAGCAGGAGTTCTAAGCAGACACTCCCACACAGTACTGAAGAACTGCTCCACTGCCAGTTACATCTAACTTTTAAGGTGGACATATTGCATCCATATTCAGAGTTCTCCCTAATACCCCGGACAATGTACTTTACACAAAGGCTATTACTAAAACATTATCTGGTCTTCAGCAGATTGCTGTTTGAGGGGCCTTGCTGAGATTGGTTGCACTGCACAATGACTACTTTTCAAGAGGTTTTTTCCATTGGCTGTGCAATGCTTTGAGACATCCCATGGTCATAAAAGGCAACATACAAATGCAACTTCCTTCTTTCTTGCTAGCTGAAGACATACAAAGATGTTGGGGTTAAATGTTGAAATCCATAAAGCAGTGGGCTGTTTGAAGTATAGCTTTAGCACTGTGGGCAAAAGCCAGAATCCCCAAATAAGGAGCAATCCATATAGTTCCATATTACACAGAGCATGTGGAAGAATGGCATTGATTAAGGAAGGCATCTGTGTCTAGAAGGTGTAAAAACAATAGACTTGTAATGCCAAACGTAGCAAGGAAGAAATTTATCTTAATTGCGATGACCTCAATCATGGCAGCATTCCAAATGCCATCTGCTTTTTAAAAAAAATTGTGCTATTTCCTCCATCAATCCTTTTTGAAATCCACACTCCAAGTTACACATCTCCAGCACAAATAAAAAACAGAACTAAAAGGTGCAGCATGGCCCCGACGCACTGAACCATCAATATATTGACTCACTGACTTGTTGAAGAGGAAATCCACCTTCAGAGCTGCAAGAGGTTTTATTGTAAGCGTTACTAAATCTCCCATATGGAAAAGGAACTCTGATTGCAACAATACAAACTTGGCAAGAACAGTACCAAGCAAAAGCCAGGCTTCCTCTTGAAATGGAATAGGAAAAAAATTGGACAATCATTCTTTTGTGGACGTGTGCACAAATGTAAATGTGACCACTTTCAGAAGGGCAATTAAACACACCATATATTACATGCAATAGTACATATGCACGTCTGTCCTTAATATTTTTAATGATTATGAGAAGGGGGCATGTATATGACTCTGGATATGCACCTGATTACTGTTCTGCTCTAAATTTTACAAGCTAAAGAGGGAAACAGATCAGTCTATTGACCTCTCACCCACCAATGATGAAAGGAGATATATATATATTAAAAAAATATATATATATAAAATATATATATATATATATATAAATAGGAGCAGATGCAGGCCATTCACCCTTCGAGCCTGCTCCACCATTCAATATGGTCATGACTGAACATCCATCTTAATACCTCTCTTCACACTCTTGAAGCCCTTGTTGTCTGGATCAGGAACACTCACCGAACCAAGAAACAGATGGAACATTCTTTGTTTCTCTCTCCACAGGCACTGCCTGATCTGCCGGGCAACCCTGGCATTTTCTGTTTCAATTAGGGGTAAAATCATTCCCTCTTAAGATCTCCATCTGGTGATCCGGGTGAAAGATACATCAGGTCAACACTGTCATCAGTCAAAGAACAAAGACATAAGATGAAAGAAGGCTACCAGGTCCCACGGTTCTGCTTCCACTTAGGATTCAGAAGGTGAAAAGTTAAAAATTAAAATTGGAGGCTGAGGAAGAAAAAGCAAGTCAAAAATTTAAAAGGATTCTACGTGCATATACGTCTTTATATAGCAGAGATAGTGTGACAGCTGATCTAGCTGAAGACAAAAATTCTATATGTTAGCAATTATGTCAATGTTACCATGTGTGGAGAGGAAACTGTATTATTTCCCAGGCTGACATTTTCAATTATTCGGTATAATGGACTGTCTTGTGAGTCTTTGTATAACTTGTCACAAGTACAGCAGAGACCTTCTCCTAGGTGTTGCTCATTAAATGTAGCATAAGCCAAGCAACGAAGAAGAAAATGCCTGTAGACGTCTTCTTCCATGAAAATAAATAAAAAGAATCTTGCTTAGCTATAGTTCATTTATTTGTCTGAAATTAACCAAAGTTTTCTTTTCCAGAAATCTACCTTCAAGGTGAACAATATGTCTTTGGATAAAAAGGGACTCAAGAGACATAAGGTTCTGGTGAGAATGTTGACTTGAGATACAGGAGCAGCTGTGATCCTATTGAATGGAGGAAGTAGTTCAAGGGGCCCTATGACATAATCCTGCTTTTTTATAATATTCCTACACATTGGGAATACTTCCCACTGAATGTTAGGCTTCATTGGTTGGTGAAATTGGAGAGCAACAAAATACATTTTCAGAATCTTATCATCACAAGGACTGCAGTAGGTTACAACAGAAGCCATTCACCACCTTCAAAGAACGGCCAGGAGATGGAGATTGAAATGTACTTTGCCTTCATGCCCTTATCCCAGAAACAAATGGAATAAACGACCCAAAGTGCAGCTCCTACTATACCAACTCTAACCATGCTTTCATTCAACAACATTCCTCAGGCCCCAACCCCAACTTCTAATGAGCACTCTCTCTCTGCATCACAGTGACAAAATTTCCATATTGGCTGTCTTTTGTCTCTCTGAATAGCATTTCCAATTAGCACCAGCATACAGATGCTTCTCTCATCCTATTAGAATCAACTAGATTTGAACCCAAATCCCCTGGGACAAAGGTGAGAGTCTGTTCTATTGTATTAATCAGCAATCTTGATTAGAGATTGCTGATTAATACAATGGAACAGACTCTCACCTCTAATAGAGGTGTTGAACTACTCATATTATAATATTTCCATTGAAACAGCAAGGAGAAAAAATGCTGTGGACACTTTAATGTTCTCAATGACAACAAGGATGACAATTATTTCAAGGACTGTAGAGGGGAAATGATTTCCACAATATCCATTACCTCATGAAATGTTCTTCATTCCTTCAGATGCTAACAAGATACAATTATGAAAAGTCCAATCCTTTACCAATGGATATCAGTGGTGTGCTCCACCAGTCACGTCTTACAAATAAAAGCATATAAATATCATGCAGTAAAAATTTACAATGAAAATGTACATCTGTCCTGAGGATGAACATAAAGTATTTCAAAGCATGAAATTCATAGCTAATCCAGAACAGTAGCCCATTAATAAAATCCGCAACATTTAAACTTGGATTTGGTAAAAATTACACTTTTTTTTCACAGACTTGATCAGAAATTGTTACCAGATTACAAGTTCTGCAAGCCCACTGCACTGTCAAATGCCATTTACTGAGACCGATTGCCAGCCATTAATTTGCTTTGGCTTTACTCAAGCAAGTCGATTTTGTTCTATGTGGTTACTTAGCCAGCAGTAGGACAAACTTCTGTGGATCATTCACTTTCCTCCTGACAGTTCTTCAGGTCAACGAGGGTGCCACTTTAACTCGCATCCATGAAGCAGTGCTGATACAGCAAGGAATGCAACCATTAACAGATAAGTGCCAGTCCAACAGAAATGGGCAATAATAAGTGATGAACAACACACAAGATACTGGAAGAACTTAGCGGGCCAGGCAGCATTTTTGGAGGGAAATGGACAGTCAATGCCTTCTGATGAAGGGTCTCAATCCAAAACATTGGCTGTCCATTTCCCTCCATAGATGCTGTCTGACCCCCTGAGTTCTTCCAGCATATCATGTGTTGCTCCAGATTCCAGCATTTGCAGTCTCTTGTATCTCCAGTTATGAGTGACACATCCATTTTATATCCGATACCTGGCTCTCACCTCCAGTTACTGTAGAAATGATTTGAATGAAGAAGTACACCAAAACCATACAAAATGCATTGCTAATTCCTGATCACCAATTTGCCCAAGGCTGATATTACCCTCAGGACATGCCATATAGTATAACCTAAGATCCCTATCTTCAAGCAAGTAGAGATCCCACACCGCTATTTCAAAGAGCAACAGAAGTATTTTCCCTGGTGTTTTGGACAATATTTATCCCTCAAACAACACCTAAAAACAGATTATCTGGTCATTATCACATTGAGAACTTGCTGCTCTCGAATTAGCTGCAATGTTTCCTAATTACACTAGTGACTACACTTCGAAAGTACCTAATTGGCTGTGAATTGCTCTGGGATGTACTGAGGTAAATGCAAACAAGTCCTTACTTTTTCAAAGCATCAAGTGGAAAATTCGAAAGGAGACAAAAAAAGTTATAATAATTACAATTTAATACCTAGAATAACCCAACTGCACAACGTATAAACTTCCTCACCTCACTGTTTGCTGATCTTATTTCAGGAGCATTCTGCTAAAAACTCATACAAAAATACATCTGGAGAATGTGTATTTTTACTGTAAGCTGTAAAAATGAAGTACTATTGACTGACCAGAATGACTTAGCACAAAATTCTTCAATCTCTCGGTCAGAATCAGTGGCCAATTTCATCATAAACTGAAAAGTTAATGGTCTCTATTCACAAGATGCAAGATCATCTCAAGATTCAAATATGAGGACTGCCAAAATTACATATTCTTTAGCATTGACCGAAATAAAATCTTCATTATCACAAAGGGATAATACTCATGATTAAATAACTAAAAAACTACAGATACTGGAAATCTTGACTAAAAATGGAACATGCTGGAAATAAAAGATCGGGTAGCATCGGGAGAGAGAGAGAGAGACAGAGTTAGCTCTGCAGGGCGATCTCCGTTAACTTTGTCACTCTCTCCACAGATGGTCCCTGACCTAATGAGTACTGCAAACATTTTTTGTTTTTATTCAGATTTTAGAACAAGAAGCACTGGTTTCTCTCCTAAAGTCAGGGTTACACAAAATTTACCATTCTGCAACAGCCATCCAGTCTGTATTGCAATTTAGTTTTTATTTCAGCCCACTTCAAATGCCTCCAAATGTCTTTCCTTCCATCCTAATCTATTTTTAAATGTTGTGACAGTCTCTACTTCCAACATTATGTTTAGCAGTGCATTCCACAGCCTAAATCTTAAATGTAGTCTTATACTTCATTCTTTTGTATATTATGGGTCTACATTTATAAATTTAACTCCATATGGAAATGTATGGCCTTTATGGAATGGGAGATTTTCTCAAAGACATCACCATCAAATTCTTCTCAAAGGCAGCTTGCGATAATGCGGTCCATTGTTCAATCTGGACTCCTTTGTCCTTGGAAATAGTCTAAATAATTTTTGTCACATTTCTTCGTAATTTTAAACATTTCAGTTAAGTGACCCTGATAGCCCCTCATTATAACATAACTCACTGCAATTTTTGTGTTGGTATTTCCTCAGCTCAAGCAACATCTTTGTAAATCTATGCTCCATTCTTTCCATTACTTCCACATCTTCCTCACAGTGTGAAGAACCAAACTGCATTTAGTGCTACAGCTATGTTCTAATGTTGAATGAATGCTTTTTGCTCATTTAGAAATTATTAGCAAACTACACACCAAATTTAGCCACTTGCAATTATAGCACATTATTGCTGAGCTTTACTCAGTGTTCACTCCACATACTATTGAGGCTTGCATACACTCTAAGCAAACAGAATAGACCAGTTGTGCCAAATGATTTGTTTCTGTCCTGTAAAATTTATGTAATTCTGTCTGACTTGGGAGCATCGACCCTGACTACAAAAATTTTAGCTGGAAAATCATTTTCCAGCAACTTGGGTTTTCACCTTGATGCAAAAAATGTCATGTTTTTATTCTAAAAAATGTAATTGAGGAAACAAAAGAGACAAACATTGACATATTGAAAGGCTAGTCTACAACAATAGCACTTCCCCTGTACAATTAGCATCTCCTCTATTAATGTTGGCAGAGAGAGTTTCTCAGTTGCATACAGCCAGGAAAGACTCAAATGGATTGATCCATAAACAAAGTGGACTGTGATTTATTATAACCCTCCCTGCCGGATTTTTATGTCATTGTCAGAACAAATGTAGTAAAAAGTCACTTTTAAGACTACACTATGAAAACCAAAGATGTCTTCATAATATATAGAGGTACTCCTGAAAGAAAGTTCAGAGCAGTTTCTTGTAAGTTTCATAGTCTAGCAGAAGTTAATGATAATGGAGATGTGTTTTTTTTTTAATGCCCACTTATGTCTAGATACAATGTAAACCATATAAATTGATCAGATTACTATTTCAAGTCACCTTGTAATTAAGAATTTTCAAATCTGCTAAGTTTTGTGTCTTGTGAAATCGGGACACATAACATTTCCAGATTGTGTCCAGGCAGAAGTTTCATTGAATATAAAGCCACGTAAGCAACAGATATTTTGCAGTGACAAAGCTACACAGTTAAAACACAGTAAGTTTCTTATATTGGCATTGTAAGCAGAAAATATTACACTTGCAATGGTTTGAATGAGTATCGTGAAAACTTTTTGCAGGTTTTATTTTTAATTAACAACTACGCTGCTTAGTCAATCCCACTGACATCCTGGTTAGTCTTTGGTTTTGAATCTGCAACAACTTGGTCGAAAACCAGCACCAAAAAATTATTATCACTTCTGTTGTCTGCCCAACTCTACAGATATCAGAGCCAATATAACCGCCATGTTTTGCTTCAAGCGCACACAGCTCAATTATTCATATTTTCCCAGATCTGATGCCTTGTGCATATAATTCCATAAGATGTTTTGATCTGCTTTTGAGGGATCTGTTTGCATTTTTGGATATTCACTTATTTAAAATATTTAACAAAGCATTTGAATTCTGTCAGTACATTGGCACTGGCTTCTTACTGTAATGAATCAATAGAAGAAATATTAACTAAAATAAATATACTGACAGTTGTCTGTAAAATACACAATATCTAAGAATCCCATCAGCTCTCCAAACCTTCCTACTAACCATATATCTAACAAAGTTTGGATTGGGTCCAATCAATTTTATCCAGATGTTGCCTTTTTTTTAAAATGAAAAGTCCTTTTATTGTTAATAAATACATCACACGGATTACTTCAAGACATGTATTCAAGTGTAATCCAATCAATAAGTATAATTGTTTTCATAAGTATTATGCTATTCAATTAACATAATTAGATCCTAACATTAGGAGACACTTGATAGTGTGAAATAGTTATTACAATGCACATTGCTTCATTTGCAATTAGTAATGTTTTTTGCAAAGTTTCCATCAAACAATATTGTGCACATGGTATAACACGGTCATCCATGATATGCAGGCAATTACATGAAGTTTCCATGTCCAGTATATTTCAAGTGGACTTTAAAGGCTAAATATATCATCAATTTTCAGGAACAACCAAATTCAGGAACTGTTCCATACGTTAAAGTACCGCATATAATCAACTTATCAGGGATATAACATCAGGGTTTATTTAAAGTCACACAGTTTGTTCAGAGAAACATTTGTTTGAAGGAAGCTTCTTCTCAAGGCATCTATGTTCTAAAATTCTGTGCCCAGTGATAAAGTTGCTTCCATGGCTCGAACAGTAAAAAAGACCGACAATGTTCATTTTTATACCTTTTCTCAACAAGTCATGCATGATGCAGAAAACATAAGGGCAGAAGATTTGTTGGAAATCTGGGAGAAGTTCCATTTTTTCATACTTAGAATAATTTGTACATACATTCATCAAATTTTGCTCATCCCAGTATATCTACGAAAGAGGCACATGAGTTCATTTTACATTTACGATTTCCTGGAACTGCAAAGCAGGTGAAATTTCTATGATTTTGCAGCATATCCTTTGTGGTTACATTGAAAACAAAAGCAACATAATGAAGCAAATTGTCAGCATGTTACAATGATAAAATTTTTACAGCACAGCACTGCCCTGGGCTGACTCCATCAGATATAGTAGATAACCTGAAGCAATGAACAAATGTAAAATTGGATAATTTAATTTATTCTTTCATTCATGCGATATGGATGTCATCGACAAGGTCAGCATTTATTGTCCATCCCTAATGGCCTCAGAACCAAAGAAGTAATTTAGAGTCAACCTAAGGCCAGGCAGATTTTTGCCGAAGGCAATAGTAAATTGGCTGGACTTTTATGAATGAAATTCTTGCTGTTATTGAGGCTAGCTTTAACCTCATCAGGCTTGTATAATTACTGAATTAAGTTAAATGGAATGGTGAGATTCAGTCTCTGCTGTGCTAGGTATTAGACCAAGGAAGAGCAAAATATTAAGCCAGAAGGAAAGAAAAAAAATAGAGAAATAAAGAAACAATTTTTTTTTAAAAATGCAGAAAGCTAGGAAGATGAATAGTAACAAACAAAAGAGTGTGTAGATACAAATAAAGCATTTATAGGGTCAATTCTTGTAGGATCAAAATTTAAAGGTAAACTATGAGCGATCAAAGGGATGAGCAATGTTGTCCCCTAATCACTCTGAATGTTCACAGAAATGCAACCACTTACTTGACCATGAAAACAATATATTTCTTATATGTTATTATTTCAATATTTGGAACATCTTTACTATTTAACCTTGAGTGTTTTATAAGATTAAATACTGCAAATCGTTAAAACCTGTAACAAAAAGATACAAATTCCTGGTTCTAGAAATCGTTAAAACCAGGAACAGAAACAAACTAATTTTTGGTTCTAGAAAAGTGTGTATGAATCAAGAAATGAGAGACCATTAAAACATTATCTGAGAGTAGTAATAATTTTACCCTCAAATAGATTTTGGAAAACCTCTCCTCAAAATCAGAAAATTCTTTTGGAATTTTTTTTTCCAGAAAGACTTATTTTATGTGATGGTTATTTAAGTTTCTTAACACCCATGTCTTGATGTAAAGGTTCAGAGATACCGGACTAGAAATGTGTTTAGTGCTGCAATGCTGCTAACTGTTTGGGATTTTTCATTTAAGCCATAAATACAGTCTCTGGTGGGGTCCACCAAATGCCAAATTGTAATGTCATGTTTCATGTCAGTGACAAACTGACTACACATGTCTTTTATTTGTTCTGCATCTTTCTTCCTGATTCAATACATAATAAATCATTTATTTGAAAAGTAAAATGAAAATAAGTAGGAACTGCTCCATCACACCAAGATTTGCCCTGAAGTAATATTGATTTGCTTCCTTTATTCAAAGCCTGTGCTGTTATTTATAATAGGCTGTACAATACACACCTGTAGTAATAAAAATGGAGGTCACGGCTGAGATTTGGGTTGCCAGCGTTGTAAACTGAACAAATTATTAATACTGTGCTTATACAATTCACTTCCAAAGTACCAGATTTCATAAATGGATCCACTGATATAGTCATCCTGTTTTAATTTTTGGTTTAATTGCTGCAACAAATGGCATCTGTGACTCTTAAAGCATGAATTAAACTTTGAAAATCCAAAACATATGCACATTCTATTAAAGGGTTTTGGAACAGTTTATATACTGATGTGAATTGCGTTAATGTGTGACACATACATTTTAATTAATAACTTAATTAAGATTCAATAGTGGCCACACACAGGAGAATTCCAATATTGCAACCCAAATAATGGTGTCATCTTTGATGTCAAAAACCGTCAATTCTTTAACCCTACTGTAATAACTCTGAATAATAAATTCAAATCAGTTGAGTTAAAAGTTTGCCATACGTATAATTATTTAATAATATTTTGCATTTCGGGATAAGACTCGTTATATTACTTATTTAAGAATTTCAAAGTATCAGAAACATCGAACTTCCATTTAATTCCGGGCACAGCGAAAGATAGTTAAAGTGTAACATGCATTCTATATAGAACTTATCTGAAGACGATCAAAAGTGCGTGAGCGGCTTTAAACAACACGATCTAAGGTATGACCACATTGATATTCGTTTTGACATATGCTCATTACAGGCAACCGCTTCACTCCCGCGAATAGAAGCAAGCCCCGTTCTGTTCCGTTTTAGGGGCTACTCAATGCCCGTTATTTGACTCCCTTTTCATTCACACCAACTATTGAATAGAGCGGGATTCGTTCCATTTACACAGGTTCAAGTGGTGCATGACCGGGTCAATGTACCTGCAGAGAAACAACTGCTGTTTCAGCCGGATGAAAGTTTGGGCATAGCCTTTTCAGTATAATTTATACTTCTGAATGAAATGGTAACTTCAGATTGTGGCTTTTAAATTGACACAAATTGTTATTGTATTCAATGTTCTGCAGGAAGTATTGGGAATGGGAGAAAGTTATTTGTATTCATTAACCTGGGGACAGATTTAGCTTTTTACCTGCGACCTTAACTTTCTTTTTGCTGAAGTTTCGTTTAAGATGAGAATGTGCAGAGGCCAGACGAGGAAACAAGTACTTTTAAAGAATCTTTCACCTCAGCGCTGGAGTTTGCCTCTTGTAGTTGCATCACTTGTGATTTACTCATTAGCAGAGGAAAGGTGAGAATGAGATAACTTTAATGTTCTGGGTAATTTGAGACGTTGCATTTCGTTGCCGTGGCATTGCAACACATGCACCCCATAAAATAAATACAATTTAGCTTTGAGTTGGTTGCAAGCGGAGTATTTGTGAAACTTCAATTGAAAGAAGAATCTTTAATATACTGCATTTGAAAACAGTGTGACTGACTTTTGTTAATTGGTGTTTTATTTCACTGAATGGCGGTGTTTCGGTGCTGCACTCACCTAACACGTCGCGTGTTCCTTTTCGTTGGTTTCTTGTCTATTTCAGGAAGCAAGCGATTGCCCCGCTGGCCGGAGTAATCCCCAGTCGCGGCGCAGAGCGCCGGCTCCGAGCCACCGGTTTCGAAATTCGCGGAGCTGGCGGACAAGCACGAGGTTTGTCTGTCCCTGGCCGCCGTCGGCAGCGGAGGGGGAATGTGCCACTCGGTGCGGGGGAAGCGGCCCGTGTGATGTTCCACGTAAACCCTCTTCTTCTCCGGGGAAACTGTGCGTCGCCGACACCAGGCAAGGAGAAGGAAAATCCGGATAAGCGGCGAAGTCCGCGACTTCGGATTTTTTGTATAAGGAGAAAGGAGACGGATAGTGGTGAGGCCGGGGACCCCCGCCCCCGGAATGTGGATTTCGCATGCAGCTCCAGACGGCGGCCCCGGAATGCGAATTGCGCATGCAGCTGCCCGTAGTCTGATCCATTGAAAGACTGGAAGGGGCTGGCTGCACTCAAACAAAGTTTTAAATCCTAGATCTCTGCAAAATGCACCGCCCTTTGTCACTTCAAGTCTCCGGATATAATTTTGCAATGATCAGATCCCTTTTAAACTTTTTTCTTCCAAAAAATAAATAAATGCTCACATGCCTGAAGTCAATGAGGCTGCCTCCCTCTGAACGGCTTGGTGGGAAAAGTGACAAGCTTATAGTGTGTAATGTGAGAGGGGCGGGGTTGACCGCCACATGTTGGATTACTCCAACCAAGCAAAGAATTGCTGCGATTAATCACTAGCATTACTGTATACGCAGAAATGTTATATGCACAACCTTAATGGCTTTTTCAGACCAAGGATATCATAGACGTTTGAAAATCAGACAGCACTGTCCCCCCTGTACAAGGATTAAAAAACACACACTGGACACTTGCGGTATAATTTATTCAGATATCTCAAGGATTATTTTCCTCTCCAGCGATCACCACCCTGGGTTGCAAACTCTCACGCCACGCATTTTAGAACAATGCATGTTGCAGAACAGTCTAAGGCGAAGGAACAAGCTCTTAATGCGAATAAAGTCCGAGGATGGTGGGTGGCAAAGGTGATGTGGAAGTTATTCCAAATGCTGAAAGACCTCTTGTGCTCTAACCCAGAACAAAGGTTCAAATTATGTCACTGACGTTCCAACGGTGTTTTAGTAGGTTTACCAAGATTCATGTAATCTAGGGACTATTGTAAAATGTACAATATATACAGCATCTTTTTTGTTTGTTTTGAGGATATGCCTATGTATTAATTTTATCAAAGAGAAGTCAACAACTGCAACTTGTATTTCGTTAGCACCTTATCTATTCTATGGCTCTTCATAGGAACTTAATCAGACAAAAAATAATCAGACATAAAAAAAGCTTTTAGGATGCATCAGAAGAAGAAAGTCAGATATTGAGGTGGAATGTGGTGATAGACCCGAACTGGCAGAAGCTTTGGAGGGTTGTAGGTCTGGACTTTGTGGAGGGGAAAGAGAGAGGGATGAGATCATGGAGGGACTTGAACACAGGAATGAGAATTTTAAAATCAAGCCACTGTGTTAATGAGCACAGGGGCTATGGATAAGTGGGCCTCTGAGAGAGTTAGGAAACGGGCAACAGAGTTTTCCTTGTGAACGAAAGGAATCATATGTACCTAGAAATTCATCCCTACCTGGCAGCTCTGATCAAACTGAATTCCAGAGGCAGAGGATACTATGCCATTGCCACTATATAATGTTTGGTTCTACTGACCACAAGTGGTTATATCTGATTTACTTATACATATCTCAAAAACATAAAATTAGAAATCTAATGATGTTCATTTCAAATCATTTTTTATTTCATGCAGTGACTGGTACTGTTTTTGTTAATCACAATAAAAATGGTCCAAGATGAATTGTTTTATTGTGCATTATACAACTATTTACCATGATAGTCATTTTTACAAGCCTAATACTGTGATTTTACCATGTTGTTGGCTGATGCTCGTGCAGATTTTAGCTAGACTTTAAAGAAAGATAATTGCAAATTTCATACCTTGTCACGATAGAAAGAAACAAAGAATAATATGTGCAGGATGAAAAATAAACCTGTAATCCATGGTTTAATAAAACCATAGTCTTCAAATGATCAACATGATGGTATAATCCTGCGTGGATTGAATCGCACACAACTTCTCCAGCCAATACATGAAGTTCCATTGTACTGTATCCATGAAGGAGTTTTCAACATGCATTTCATTGTTTTACCACAAGGTATGACAGAGTGATATAATAGCACCAAAAACACCATCCTGACACCTGCTTTGGGATGCTGCTTTGATGAAAATAACTCAAAGCAGTGCAGATCCTTGCATGAAAATAAGAAGAGTTCTCAGTTCTTGGGACAATGCTACTCCAATGGTGTGGTTCCGACTACATGGAGAGCAGCACAAATGCTGATCATTCTACTGCTAATGAGCAGGAAAAAAGTATTTTTTAAAAGTTTAAAATCCCAATAAAATTTTCATGATAAGAATAACAATAATAATCAAGACCTATTGGTTTTTCCAGAATGAGACCCTCCATCCAGTATGAAGCCTGTGTCTGCACCATTATTCCTATGCTCCAAATTCCTGGTGTTTTCTTTCCAGCGTTACGTGCATAACAGAGCAGAGATTCAATCGGTTTACTATCGTGCCTGCTGTTGTGCTTGAATAGGGCCAAATGCTGAGGAACAAGATATTAAAAGTGCAGTACATTGGATGTGATGGTTGTGGGGAGGGTGAGGATTGGGTCGCCACATTTGTATTTAGAGACGTGCTGAAATGCAATCTGCGACATGACTACATCACTGTCCAATCCACATTGCCTGATACCTCATAAGTCACTATGTAGATTAAATAAAGATAATAAGATTCAAAAGACCATTTTGTGGGCTAGTGCATGTCAACAGAGGCATCATCAATTGAACTATTGCTATTCCTGTGACATTGACAGATCAGTACATTTTCAAAGAGAATGATTCCAGAGGACAGAGGCTGTCTGAGGTATAATGACACTACTGTAAAACCTAAATGAAAATTACATTTCTACGGACATTGATTGTGGTCGGTGGGATCACTGTATTTCAGTTCTGCTATGTGTAATAAACAATTTAGGACCAATTATGCAGAACCACCCCTTTAAATCAGAGGCTAAATGTTTTCAAACTTCTGCTCAAAATGAGGCCAGCAAGAATCAGATTAACACCTCTCGGCACATTATACTAAATTGAACATTTGTTTTATATACATACCCACTTAGATACCACCCAAAGTCATTGAATGCCATATTTTGCTCAGAAAATTAGTCATGGCTGTGTCATAAGATTTATTTGAACAATACAGATTTTAAAAAGTCAAACAAGAAACGGTTTCCACGGGATTTTGCATCACGCCAAAGTTATTGAATATAAAGCAACTTATCCCGTTTGCAAAGCCTGTATAAATTAGGACTCTAATTCTTAAACTAACAAAAGATATATTATCTGGTGAAGTGGAACTCCTTACCACCACTGCCAATGATATTGAAGAGTGAAACAGACAATAACTACTGGAAACTTCTTGTACGTGGAAATCCAAAGGAAGAAAAAAAAGTGCAAATACAAAGTCTAAAATAAAACAGAAGGTACTGGAAATGTGCAGTTAGTTGGCCTAGAAGCAGAACAATGATATTTTTCAGAGAAGTGTAACATTGCAGGTGGCGGTCGCTGTGTCAGAACTTTTGTTTTTTTAAAGTAGTCAAAGCAGAAGGGATCCTGTGCAGGGATGACTGAAACAAAGAAGTCTACTTCAGTCAATCCCCACACTGCCGCACTCCTGCCTCCCTCTGCAGTTCTGGCAAAATAACTCTAACCTGAAACGTTCACTGAAACGCCTCACTTTCCAGATGTGGACATTTCTGCTGTAGTTTTCTTGCATTCTATTTTGTTCTCATTTTTAACGTGACTCGAACCCTAACTAACAAGTTGCATAAATAAACTAAACTGTTTACAGTAAAATCTCGATAAAAGAGCTTTCCCCAAACCGCTCAATAAGCTTTCTTTCTCTCAGTTCCACATGTGGAGCGTGTAGCAAAAAAAAACGAAAGAAATGGCATTGAAGTAAGTCTTGGGGCTGATAATGTGGCATTTCTTCTATGGAAAGATCAAGTTACAGAATTCAAACTGATCTCAGCTGTTTGTGACTGTAAATGATTGCAGTGTAGGAGTGCGGGTTTCTGGAACTGACTCACGGAGATTCTGACTAAATGAAGAAAGAATTATTCCAAGTGGCATTTTCCTTTCCATTAAAATATTCCTGAGTACCTTGCAGACAAATAAAAGGCCTGCACATTTATAATGGAACCATTTGTTTTTGCTTCACCTTTTGCCGACTTTTTTTTTAGTAACATTGGATATTTTAGTTACACCGTTTTATATAAAACGTAAAATTATTAGTAAACGCTATGTTTTTTATTCCGGTAACTGATGGCATACTTATCCCCGTTTGTTAGTTGATGAAGTGAAATGTCTGATCTTGAATCACCAGCGATAAAACCTCGAAGTATCACGTTTACTTATTATGGCAGCACTCCTGGCTAAAGCCTAAACTGTTATTTTACCCTTTCTTTATAAGCTGGCTTGCTTTGACTGACAGAGTCGTGTTCATTGAAGTGAAGTTGATTTCTAAGAGATTATGCTGGATTGGATTTGTGCAATTTTGCTCATATTTCTCCAGCTCTTATTTAGAACGAGAAAGACCCCTCCTTCCATCTTCCCGGTGTTAATATGATGGGGAGCGTGCGTATTTTCAAAGCTGTAAAGGAAATTCGGTATTTATGGGCTAAAAAGTGAATGAAAGTATATTCTAACCTAAGGCCCATTTCGTAGAATATATAGATACACTCAGAGAAGACATATGGAAAGTGCATTACTAAAAGAAAAGCCTTGGACGATTGAGTATTGCCGATAATTTCACAATGAACTTAAAAGGCGGCGTAAAAATGCGAATAATCGTTTACATTTCTCGAGAAGCAGAGTTATTAAAACAGCGGATCGCGTATGGTATTTCCAGACTCTTCACCAAAGATTGCCATATTTTAATTGTGTAAAGATATTTAATGTTACAACCATTGTTGCGCACCTTTCAGAGCAAGAATTCATTGTGACGGTTGTATGTGTGAGGAAAACTTGGACATTTTAATGTATTTGTACACCACCATCTGAAGCTCCAGCTCTTTGTAATAAAGTTATGTGTGCAATAAAAAAAAGTGAACAGCAGTAGAAAGCAGAAAATTTCCAAAGCCTTTGGCATGTGGGCTTCCCCGAGGGAGACGGGAAGCGTTGACGAAAGAGAGCTGAAGCCGTTACATATACAGCTCGCATATTGTCCGCGATTCTGTTGGGTATTATCATTATAACTGCAAGATTAGAAACTTTGTAGATGATAATATCCAGGACCATTTACTTAAATTGTGGATCAACTTATGTTGAATCCTACCCCGGCTGCTTCTTTGTTTTGTTATTAAATGGCAGTCGAAAACTTACTTTAAATAAACATTGATAAGTTAATGCATGTCACATCTGCGCTGTGGGGGCACACATCTCTGCTCGTTTCATGAGCGTTAGGGGGTCCTATGCATAGGTGTGACTTGACTTATTTTCCACAATGACTGTTTTTCTGTTTGCGATAAAACCTCAGGTTGACGTTCACCTTGAATTGTACAGTCGCACTTTGCATTCCAGTTGGTCGCCACTGTACATTTACAGAGACGGCGTTGCAGATTTTAAGGGCGGCCAGCCTTCTGGATTTTCGCAGTGGGAGACTCCGTGAGCCTCCCTGATCATCAGAATTAAAGTAGTGGGCATTTGTAACCAGGTCGTGCAATCTGAAGCCCAACCACACTCCCGCCCGTGTCCTCCCCTGCCCATTGCCTAGTGGTGGAAGGGCCCACAGAGTTCAGCTGGACATCTTTTGGGAGAGGCAGATCTGGTTTTCACGTTCCACAAGGCTGCCTTCTGTCAGCCAGCTCCTGGGAAGCTTAACCCTTGCTAAATGCAGCATTGAATGAACGTACAACTTTCTTCTAATCAGTTCATTGTGTGCAATTAATTAAATAACGCCAGGATTATTGAATCCTACAGCACAGAAAACAGGCCATTTGGTCCACCATATCTATGCTAACCTTTTTGCCCATCCACGCAAATCTCACCTGCATACATTGTTACCGTAGTCTTCTATGTCTTTCCTATTAAAGTGTCAAAATACCACTTAAATATAGTAATTATATCTGATTCCTCCACCTCCCCTGGCAGTCTGCTCCAGATATCAACCACTATCTGTGTAAAAAAAACTAACCCCTCAAATCCCATTTAAAACTCCTTCCTCTCCCCTTAAACCTGTGCCCTTTGTCTTATTACATGATCAGAATTATTCCCTATTCAATCAGCGGAGTGCTGTGCATGAAAGAAAAGCCTCTTTTGGAAGCTTTAAATGTCTGATTTTGCTTTGAGCCTTTGGAAGTGGCAAACTGAGAATACTCACTCCCTGTGCATTATAGAGGATTCAGATATGCTGTGGACTCTAGGAGTTATTAATCATAAACTGATTCCCTGCATTGTTATTTTTCATTGCAATGATGGCTATTGTTAGAGGCACTTGAAAGTGGGTGATGCCGGATTTGTTTAGCAGTGGTGAACTTGTTTTGCTGCCTGCTGCCTGTTACAGAAACCTTATGGTTATGGCTTTTTCCCTTGTACTACCTCAATGTACTGATGTGATGAAATAGATCTGTATGGATGGCATGCAAAACAAAGCTTTTCACGGTACCTCAGTACATGTGACAATAATAATAAAACTAATAAACCATCTGATTTTTTCTCCAGTAGGATGGAATGATCAGCAGTAGATGGAAAATCTAATCTTAGTAAATCTTCAACTTATTCTCTTGAGAATGTTATCTTTTGTTTGTTTTCAGTCTAACTTGCTTTGATATTCTTACATTATTGGCTGATAATATCCATACAGTTCACAATATGAATGTTTATAAGACTCAGTAACTTCTAATAGTAAATCATGCACAATACTTGTTTAGTTTCCTGTAACAGAGAGATAGTCATGGTCTGTGACATGTAAAAGGGTTGGAAGAAGAAAGGTAAAGTGGCATAACACGGCATGGATCGGTTAGGCTGAGTGGCCGGTCACTGTGGTGTTACTTCACTGTAATTACATGAAATCTTGCTTGAAAATTCATTGATGCCTGAATTCTGGACATGACAGTAGTAAAGCTGCTGAGCTGATACCAGTTGGTTCAATTCTGACCTCAAATTTTCACAGAAGGTGAGTGGTCCTTCATTAAATACAGAGACTTTGACTAAGGTTTCAGCAGAAAGATAACCCAAAGGTGCAACAGAGATGGGTGACGTTGAGAGAGGCAAAATTAGGGCTCTTAGTGATTCTGAGGATGTGGACTCAGAAGCTCAGTTTCAAATAGACATCAAAGTTTGTGGAGACCATTGCTCAGCCTCAGACTGCAGCTTGCAACAGGGATGGCACTGGTTACTGGGCACTGCAGTTTGTAGTGGGGTCTGAAGACAAAAGTTCTAATCTAGCCAGTACTTAAATGCTTGTCCAATACTGTGTGACATAGTGGTGAGGTTGGGTCGTGAGCTGTCTGTATGCACTGAACTTGAGATCTGTTTCAGATGATGCTGTCAGGAATAGCACATGGATGAGAAATAGGAAGGAGCAATGAATAGCTTGTGGAGCAGCAGGAACTGGCTTTCTGTGGCTAGGAATGAATGTAAGGTGGTGGGGGCAGTCCCCAGGCAGCCAGACAATATGGAAGAGGATTGGAGAGGATTGTGTGTGGTCATCTGTCAGAGGCTGCACATAGGCTGAGCAGGATGAGGACAGATGGTTCACCACAGCCACAGTCACGTGTAGTGTAAGTCATGACTTTGATAAGGATAACCTTAATGCTGTGACTGTGGTAGAAACATAACTGAAAATGTTCAAAGAGCTTGAGGTTAAATAAGCACAGATTTGGGAGCAACAACTTTTTCCAGATTTGATCTTAGCTGTGATGTCTCCAATGAAAGAATAACCTCGCTCACCTCCTCCTTCAATAGTTACACTTGAGAACTAATCACTTGGGTGCGATTCCAATACAGTGAAACATAATCTTATACAGTATGACGTGAGTCACAATTTTCAGGAGAGAAGGAGTCAAGAAAACTCCACATGAATAAAGTACAGTCATTTTCTTTTGTATATTTTGCTTTCTGATGGAATGTACATTCATATGTTGGAAGATGTTGAGCAATTGCACCACCAAGAAGTTATTTGGTGCTTTACTATTTATACTGGTGACCAGTATTCAATACCACAAATACTGGAACAGTTTTAGTAGACAAGATATCTTTACTAGTCACCCGTACATCGAAAACACCAGTTTTTGTGTATTTTTTGTGTAGAGTATCTTTTGTGTAGAGTAATCTGGGGGCAGCCCGCAAGTGTTACCACACTTCCGGCGCCAGCATAGTATGCCCACAACTTCCTAACCCGTAAGTCTTTGGAATGTGAGAGGAAACCAGAGCACCCGGAGGAAACCCACGCAGACACAGGGAGAACGTACAAACTCCTTACAGACAGCGGCCAGAATTGAACCCGGCTCGCTGGCGCTGTAATAGTGTTGCGCTAACCGCTACACTACAGTGCCGTATGGAAACTGGATGCCTGACATTCACCATTATCCTACGTAGAGACTGAAAACAATGCAACAGAATCTTCTTCTAAAGTAACAGCATTATTTAAATGAAAGTTTCACATGATAAATCCTATTAAAGCTAATCAAAGAAACACTTTGAATATTTATACAGGCTAGTTCACCACATGGAAATTTTCAATTTATGTTAAGGAACAAGTCTCAGACAAACACTGGTTTCCTGCACTTAGGCATCAAGAGGCTCAACATGCTGGGTGGCTATTACCATCTAAACATGAAATATCATTTTATTTCCTACAAGCATTAGTCATCACAGATCCCAAGTCAATGAAAACTGTGTATTTGCTCTTTTTTGACACACATTCAGAACAAACTGTACAAATTTAACCATACACATCATCTGCTGTGCAAGAGCAATTCTCTTGCTAATGGACTTGTCTGTTGTTTCAGAACCTCACCTGTTATCCCAAAAGACATGTTTGGTTATCCCTCAGCCATACTACATGTACTCATATGATATTCACAGGGAATTGACTGAAGTGACTTGTCAGAAAAGACATTTATCACAATACCAACATGCAGGTTCTAAAGGTTTAATTCTTAAGATAATGTTTCAGAGTTCCAACCCCAGAAAAATGCACTAAATATAAAATTCTATGCAGGCAATACAGAATTATTACATTCCATCGTGGGGCAATTAGAATTAAAGTATAAATGGCTCTTCCTTTGCTATAGCATGTTTTCAAAGATTGTTTGTGAAATGTAACTAGATTAGCAGAGTTTGCGAACAATACCCTGTGTTAACTGGCCAACCAGTTAGCACAACAGAGAATACAGTAGTTAGTACAGTAGTAACTTTGGTTCCACATCTTACAATTCCAACATTAATTTTTTTCTCTCCTCAGCCCTCTACATCCTTTTCCAGTTACATCCTCTCCAGATGGATTATGTGCAGTTAACAAGCTTTCACTAGCTGGCACCACCACAAATTTTTTCACAGTATCTTGTGGTCGCCAACCTACGACAGACACCCCCTTCCTTCTCTTCATACTATCCACTTCTCTGTAATTAAAACAAGTGTGTTTTCTGACTTTTCCCAGTATCGATGAAAGGTCATTAGCCTGAAATATTGACTCCACTTCTCACTCCACAGATGCTGCTTGCCCTGTTGAGTATTTCCAAAGTTTTCTGCTTTTATTCCTAATCTCTAAATTAGCTGACTTGATTGTTCAACAGAAAACTTGGCACCAGTCCCAACACATTGCTGTTTGAGAGATATAATTTTAGATTTCAGCAGTTCAGTGAACAAATAGACTAAAGAAATCCTTTTTCGAATAAACCACCGCATCCATTTCAGCAGTAACCTGCTTGTCAATTACCAGTAGTTCATTTTATGAAGCACATTATGAGAGGTGACATACATCAAAACATCATGCACAAAGACCACTTATCTGTGGAATACAATGAAAAATTGAGCTTTCCTCAAACAATGGATTAATCATTGTATTTTGAGGAATGAAGGTTAGAGAAGAACATTTTCTTCTTATCTCCCCCCTGTTTTATTGTTCACGGTCATTACCTTAAATCTGTGGTGCTCTGTAACCAGCTCTCTTACCCAGCAGGAGCAGATTCTCTTATTTATTGATCGACACCTTTTAGAATTTTGATCCTCTCTATTGAGCCTTTCTTTATCATTTATTTCAGCCCTAGGGAGGACAATTTCCGTTTATGTGATGTCTCCACTGAACTTAAGTCCAGCAACTTCAGTAGCATTCCGATAAATATCTCCAAAAGCCTTGATATCCTTTCTATTACGTATGTAAATAAATGACATGTATGTTGATGCATGGTAAGAGAGATGAGTAACAAGTTACACATGTTCTGGCAGCTCCCTGTAGCTCTTCATGTTTCTCCATATTCCCCACTCTGCCCACAGTTACAAGACAAGGGAGCAGAAGTAGGCCATTCGGCCCATCGAGTCTGCTCCGTCACTTCACCATGAGCTAAACTATTCTCCCATCTAGCCCCAATTCCTGGCCTTTTCCCATATCCCTTGATACCCTGACTAATTAGGTACCTATCAATCTCTTCCTTAAACACCCCGAATGATCGGGCCTCCACAGCTGTATGTGGAAATGAATTTCATAAATCCACAACCGTCTGGCTAAAGCAATTTCTCCTCATCTCTGTTTTAAATGGGTACCCTCTAATTCTAAGACTGTGGCCTCTTGTCCTGGACTCGCCCACCAAGGGAAACAACTTAGCCACATCTACGCTGTCCAATCCTTTCAACATTCGAACATTCACCTCTGTTCATTGCCCAAAATTCTATTCAAGGGTACTTGAGTGGAACCCCAACCCATGTTTTATAAAAGCTTAGCCTGAATTTCTTGCTCAATACCTTTATTATTAATTTAGGATTCCACCGACTTTCTTCTTTGAACAGTATCCTCAACCTGTGGAGTGCCTGTTTCAAAACTTCCACAGTTGCACCCTGGTGCTCTTTTTGTTTCCCTGTTTCTGTAACCACTTTGAAAACAGAACTTCTTCTCACCCTTAATGGTGCTTTTCAAAATGCACCACTCTCACACTTTGCTTCCACCTCTGTTCCATTCTGAGCCAGAGTCTCGTAATACCATGCTCACAGTACATCACATATCTGAGTTTTGGGTCATCTACAAACTTTGGGCACTTTACTTTATACTCAAGTGTGGATGATTAAGATCAAAGAGTGAAGCAGTCTTATTGCCGATCCTTGGGGTACACCATTGTCTACTTCCGTCCAGCCCAAAAACATTAATTCACTGCCACATTTTACTTTCCATCACTTAGCCCATTTATATATCAGTGCTGCCACTGCAATTTTATTTCCATGGCCTTCCACTTCACTCAAAAGTCTAACAAATGACACGTTTCCAAAACACCAGGCTGGAAACTGCACTAGCGTTAAAAACAACATTGTGTGTCACCCTGAATCTATTTGAGAAATTCATATTAAGGTTGAGAGCTTCAATTGTGAATTTCACAGAACAGTATTGTCAGATTTCTCAATGTAACACCATGCTGAAACTGACATTATTGTTTTCAGTAAGGTGTTCTCTATTAATCTATTGCAAGTTGTTTTTGCTTTCAGGACTTGGTAATTGGTAAATTGTCTTATTATTGTCACATGTACTGAGATACAGTGAAAAGTTTTCGTTTGCATACCATCCAGACATCTCATTCCATACATAAGTACATCGAGGTAACGTAAAGGGAAAACAATAATAGACTGCAGAATATAGTGTTACGGTTACAGAGAAAGTGCAGTGCAGGTAGTATAAGTGCAGTAAGTTCTAAAAGTGCAGTAAGGTGTAAGGGCCAAGATGAGGTGATTGAGAGATCAATAATTCATCTTTGTCGTACAAGAGGTCCATTCAAGAGTCTTCTCACAGCAGGATAGAAACTGTCCCTTGAGTTTGATGGTACATGTTCTCAAGCTTTTGTATCTTCTGCCCAATGGAAGGGCGAAGAAGAGGGAATGAATGGGGTAGAAGGGGTCTTTGATTCTGTTGGCTGATTTCCCGAGGTAGTGGGAAGTGTAGACAGAGTCATGGAGGGAAGGCTGGTTTTCATGATAGACTGGGCTGTATATACCAAGTTGCCATACCAAGCCCGAATGCATCTGGATAAGATGCCTTATAAGGTGCATCTGTAAAAGTTGGCAAGGGTCATTGGGGACATGCCGAATTTCCAAACCTTCTGAGGAAGTAGGGGTGCTGGTGTGCTTTCTTTGCCATGGCGTCTATGTCACCTGAGCATATGTGATCTCTGATGCCAGGTCTTAGAAGGATATACTTAATGCAAGCAATATTCTTCCAGTTTCTGGGTGTGTTGCTTATGAATGAATGAAGGCTGCAATGATGGGGAGAAGGATCAGAGGGTGTGCCCAGGAAGTTTCGGACATATTATAGGAAGGATGTGGATTGTACTGGAGAGGAGACTGAGGGGCAACCTGACAGAGGTATACAAAGTTATCAGGGGGTATAAAGAAGGTAGATAGTAATAATCCTTTTGTTTTTCTATGGTGGGTAGTGTCAATAACAAGAAGACATAGGTTAAAGGTGAGTAGTAGAAGGTTTCAAGGAGGTTGAAGGGGATCTGTTTCACACAGGCAGTGGCTGGAATCTGAAACGTGGTGCTTGAGGAGGTGGTGGAGACAGGTCCTCCACAACATTTAAGAAGCATTTGGACAAGCACTTGAATTGCAAAGGCATAGAAGCCTAACGTGGGTAAATGGTACTAGCATAGAGATAAGTACAATGGTCGGCAGGGACATGATGGGCTGAAGGGGCCCGGTTCTGTCTGTATGACTCTATGACTATGACATGGACATGCTGGTGAAGATCAATGCCAATACTAAGCATGTCCTTTTAGTATGGAGGCCCACAGTGACTCCGGGGCCTCTAACCAGATGCTCCTGGTAAAAGGTTGCTCGGGAGACCTCTGTGAGAACATGAGTTCAGTTTATGAGTGCCTGCACTTGGGGAAGCCTGTAATGCAGATAGACACTCACAACCTTACTGCCTACTCCTGTAGGCAGAAGGAAAAGTAGATGGACTTCTCCACTTGACTGTACAGTTTGGGTGACCTCCATAAGGTAGCAGAGAGCAGCAAATTGGGAGACGTGGCAGCCACACTCTGACATAATCCTGAGACTCAGAAGCTGAGACTGACCATGAAACTTACTTGCAAGGACACATTTGAGACTGCAATTGAGGTCACAGATCTCAGTCAGGACAAAGAATGCAGTTTGAGCAGGAGTTTCAGGGAAACAGGGTTAGTCGAATGTGCTCTGTAAGTAAAATAGAACTGTTGTTGTTCAGCCAAGTGAAGGAGAAAATGTTGACAGAAGGGACTGCAGATGCTGGAATCTGGAGCAAAAAACAAACTGCTGGAGGAACTCAGCGGGTCAGGCAGCATCTGTGGAGGCAGAGGGATGGTCAATGTTTCATATCGAGACCCTGCATCAGGACTGAGAGAGCAGAGGGAAGATAGCCACTATAAAGAGGTGAGAGGGAGGGGTGGGACAGGGAGGGGCTGATAGGTGACACATAGAACAGGTGAGGTGGGGGATGATGGACAGATGGAGGCAGGTAGGGGAGGGGTAGGGGGGAGTTTTGAGACAGAGGCTGTTGGGGGATAGAGAGTTGTGTGTTGTGCTATTGTTGACATCATTAGGGGATTATTATACTGCAGAAGAAGGGTGCTACAGCAAATGAAAATCCTGCAGAAGAGTCAAGGGTTAACTTTCCTGAAGGGCACAGACACCTGGAAAATGTGCACAAAGTTACTCTACTCTGGTTAAACTAAGCTTAAACTGCACATCACTGTTTTTTGGGGGAGTTGTGGATATAAATTTCTTGGTGCCTTCGTTGAAATCACTGCCTCAATTGCACTGCCCTCATCAACTCTATGATACTTCGTCAAAGGACCAAACAATTTAATAAACATCATGGGCAAAAATTGCAAAAAAAATGGTTCAGGTGGGCATTGCCAGGTTGTCAGTGCAGACCTGACATAAGCAGTATAGATAATAAAATGATTCCTGCTGAAATTTGCACCAACACATAAGTATTACAGGATGTTTTAATCCCAAAGGTGTATTGAGTAAGCTGCATCCAGTGCTAACCCAGAGCAAATGGTTCTAGCACTCAGAATGGAGGTAATAATGTAATGCAAAACATAAATTATTGCTTGTTAAAGAAATATTGTCATCATTGTACAAAGTAATTAGACTGTTGTCACAGTGATGTCAATTTAGAATTAGTTGGCCTGGATTTACTAGTCAACAATGCTAGTCATTCATTATGTTCATACTTGCCCAAGAAGTTCCATGGACTTTTGTATTGGAATGTGCTGTGGTAAGTAATCCATTTTGATGTGGATATTTGGGACATGTATGACAGTGAAAATGACAGTGGTTCTCCTCAATCGTATAGATCGTAAAATGTTTATTGGAAGTTTAAATAAGAAATTATGAATTAGGAATAGTCAATTCAATGCCAGATCATGTACTGAAAGTGAAACAAAAAGGAAAAGAAAAAAGATGAGATGGAGAGAAAGAAAGAAAAATTGCCAGAGAGCTAGTTTGGCAGAAAATATTGCACAGTTACTTACACTGGAGTGGCCATACCATGACTTTACCTGATGATGTTATTCATGCCATATGTGTCCCAGAGATGCAAGGAGCTGGGAATCTCTGCTCTGCAACATCAAACTGTCTGCCACAAGAGTTAACAGGACCAAATCCCTGGACCTAGATCAACTCACCCTGAGGGCCCTGACTCAATCTGAGATGAAAATTGGATGGATTGGGGATGTCACTCTGATCCCATCGAACAACACTCACAGGAAGGAAGGTTGCTGAGATCGCCATTTGTAGAAATTTTCCGTGTGTGGCAGTACAACTAATAAATAGTTCTGCCGGGAAAAAAAGCTGAGTATCACAAATTTATGCTCTTCCATATGTTTCAAATCTGAGTTTCTTGATGAGAATAAGTTATGGCAAAACCTCTGGAGGAATAGCATAATTCAGGCATTGATTGCCTGATTTACATATTTAACTGCTGATGGGTGCTGCTCACTTTTATTTCAAAACTGGTGAACACAATAACTTCATAATTTTTCTTAAATGCCAATATCTGGGCAAAGGTGCTGTACATTTTATAGTTTTGGTAAAATGTTACAAATCAGTTCTCACTGCCTCAGTAAAGCAGCCAACATAATTAAAGACCCCTCCCACCCCGGATATTCTCTCTTCTCCCCCTCCCATAGGGCAGAAGATAAAAAAAAGCCTGAAAACACATACCACCAGGCTCAAGGACAGCTTCTATCCCACTGTTATAAGACTATTGAACTGACCTCTTGCACGATAAGATGGAAGCTTGACCTCACAATCTACCTCATCATGGCCTTGCACCTTATTGTCTGTCTGTACTGCACTTTCTCTGTAACTTTAACGCTATATTCTGCATTCTGTTATTGCTTTTCCCTTGTACTGCCTCAATGCACTGATATGATGAAATGATCTGTATGGATGGCATGCAAAACAAAGTTTTTCACTGTACATCAGTACATGTGACAATAATAAAACAATTTACCAGTTGATCATAACTGTAGATCTATTGGAGTGATTTGCATTGTAGGATTTTTTGTGCTTCAAGGGCATGTGGAATATCTTAATTTTATTCCTTTTTTTTACACAAATCACACATTGTTTGTTTCCTTATCAAAGTGTCTGTGGGGGAAGCCTCTGAAATTAATTTGTTTTCAATGAGAGAAAGACAGGAAATGAGAGTATCCATGAAAAGGTGCCATGCGTCCCTCCCCCTGCTCTCCCCCTTCACCACTTCCATTTTGCTTGCACCAAGAACCATCATTGGGAAACGATGACTGTCTGCTCCCAGCTGTCTGCTTTCATCACCTCTCAGAGATGCATGGCACCTTTTCGTAGATGCTCTCATTTCCTATCTTTCTCTTTGTTAAAAACAAATTAATTTCAACAAGGTTTCCCCCACAGACACTGTTGAGATAAGGAAACAGACAATGTGTGATTTGTGTATGCCGATGAACATTCTCCAAAATGTTAAAACACTGAACTGCTATAGAATGTCATTTTATAAATAAGCTGTGTTTTTTTTGGGAGTGAACCATCAGCAATGTGTTTTATATCAGAAGCTATAAAAGGCAGTGATCGATTAATGAGACAGCTACTTTCTAGACTGCTTAATTTCCTTCAGTTGAACATTCCTCATGGTTGGTTATTTTCTGATGGCCTTTGTCTCCAAGTCTACTCAAATCCATAAATTTATTTTCAGTTGTTGGGTAATTTACAATCTTTGAACCTGTGGGGATAACATAGTTTTAAATAACCATGTTAAGAAGGTATGTTCTGGAGAAAATGGATTTAAATGGATACATTAACTGATTTCCAGAGTCAGCCAGCAGAAAATATAACCTAATTCTTTTTCTACTGTTTTCAATTGGATAAAAAATATGTTCAGGAAAATCTAAAGCAGCTTCAGTGCTGGAAGCCAGTTACAACTTGAATAACCTGAATCAAATCTGCTGACACTAAATTCATCACAACATTTTGATTACTGTTGAAACCACCATTCCCAGCACCAGTAAAGATTGATCCTGATAAATCCATAACACTTTGCCAAAATCTCATTCCACAAGCAGAGATCAGGGTTGCTGTGAGGTGAGGTTTGAAGGTGACTGGTGATGAATCATTTATCGAGTCTTCATCCAACCAAACCATTCCTAGAGTGTTGACCTCTCCGCTTTTCCAAATTGCTGTTGTTCTAAAATTGTGCAAAGTATTTGGGAAAAAAAAACACCAACTCTAAAAAGCTTGAAATATTTTAACTCTATAGAAGAAAGATATAGGATATTCTCTTATTCAGATAGAAAATGTGACGGGGTGTGCACAGCAACTTAAATACGTCAGTTTTTGGAGTGACACGTGCACCAGTCCTTAATATTATGAGGTGAACGTTCATGACCTCACGTGACACTTTCTTTTTGGTTGATTATTTGTTGGAGGTAGGTCAGTGTTACTTCTTGCTAACTCCTTCTTGTGATAAACTTGACAGAGAGCAAGGTGCAATTACAGAAGCTTTTTGTTTGAAATGTCTTTAAAGAAAAACCTCATGGTGAAGTTCTACTGTCACTTTCATGCCAGAGTGATGTGGTTGTCACTATGCACTGGTGTGAAATTGGCAGTATAGTTCCAAAGCCAAGCTCCAGAATGGTTTGATCTATGCCTAAGTGGTTCAGTGTGCTTTCTGAGACTTGATGAACCTAACCAGTATTTATTTCCATGTTTTCCGGAAGTCAACTACTTGTGTCATTCTCATGTTAAAGATGCTCATGTGTTCACTCAGTGATTTAGACCTTAAACCAAGGTTGACTCTACAGACAAGCAAACAAGATGCTGGAGGAACTCTTCAAGTCAGACAGCATCTGTGAAGGGAAATGGACAGTTGATGTATCGAGCCAAAATGCTTCATATGGACTGAAAGATAGAGGGGAGAGAGCCAGTATAAAAAGGTGAAGGGAAGGAGTGGAGTAAGAGCTAGCAAGCAATAGGTGGAGCAGGCCTGGGTGAGAGTTGGTCAAACAGCAGTCCATCAGCAGAAATCACAGAGAGGGAGCAGTCAGAGAGGGTCTCATGGAACTCTTGTCAAAGAGAGAATGAAAACATCTTCAAAGTGTGCATACATTGATGAGACTTAGAAGTGGAGTGGCAAAAGGGAGACACAAGAGACTGTAATTGTTGAAATCTGGAGCAACAATCTACACAGTCCAGAAGAAGGGTCTCAACCTGAAACATAGGCTGTCCATTTCTCTCCACGGATGCTGCCTGACCTGTGGAGTTTCTCCAGCAGTTTGTTTTTTGCACCAGATTCCAGCATCTGCAGTCTGTTGTGTCTATAATCTACACTCTCAGTATTCCCACAGCAGTATTTTGAAGAAGAGGAAGAGAATTCTCTCTGGAGCACTGGCCAAGATGTGTCAATTGACCAACATTTACAAAAGCAGATTATCTGGTCATTAATGCATTTGTATTTGTGAGACATTACTGTGCACACATTTCCTACACTGTGGCAGCAGCAACACTTGAGTACTATTTCATTGGCTGTAAAATGCCTTTCAGCATCCTAAGGTTGTAAAAAGGAATGTGTAAATTAATGTTCTTCCTTTCTTTAAGAAGTTTTGGACAACCATGGAGTATGGTTGTGGACCTCAACTCTGGTAGGCCACAGTGACATTTGTAAGTACACATCCATCTGGAGTCTTTTTCTATTAAGTTGTGGCATGTGCCGTCCCTGGCAATGGTCAGCATTTATTGCCTGTTTCTACTTGTCCTTAAGAATGTGGTGTTGAGAGGTCTCCTTGAACCATTGCAGTCCTCCCAGTGAAGGTGCACTCACAGTGCTGATCAGTGGTGAGTTCTGGGAGTTAGATCCAATGACAATGAAGGAACACCAATGTATTTCCAAGTCAGGATGTTATGCAATTTGGAGGGCAATCTGGAGATGTAGTGTTCCCACTGCTACCCTTGTCCTGCTTGGTGGTAGAAGTCATGAGTTGGAGACTGTGTGCGAGAAGCCTGGGCAAGGAAATGCACTGTATTTTGTAGATGGCACACACAACAGTTATGATGCACCAGTGAGGTAGGATGTGAATGCATAGAGTCATAGAGAGGTACAGCATGGAAACAGACCCACTGACTCTGTACTAACCATCAACCACCCATTTACACTAATCCTACATTGATCTCATGTTTCTTCTCCTCACATTCTCATCAACTCTTCCCCCTCACAACGGACCCTCCCCACCAGTCACCTATACAGTGGTGGATGGAATGGGATCAAGCACCTGAATAACTTTCAGACACTATACCAGATCTCAGATTGGTAATACTAGATAATTGTACACTTAATCTCCCCCCACAAAAAAAATGAATCTCTGAACAAAGTATTACTTTTCAACACTTCAGAGGAAAGTTGAAAGAATACTAACCAAATCCTGATCTGGCAGGAAAATGATAGCATAGTTCTTAAAAGATTGAATTGCATTTAGAATTTGCTTTCACTTAGTAATCCCAAGGCCTTGATGTATACAGGCAGTGATGTACCGAAGAGCTGTCATAGAAGTCAGTGGGGATCGGATAAGCACAATATGCTGGCAGGATGATTTGCTTCAGAACCTGTTGCTGTCAGTCTTGGGCTCTGTAGGGGCTCTGTGTTTATCACTATTTGCTAATGCATCTTCCTGGCAGTTGCATCAGGAAGACAAAGAAACAGTCCAGCAGAGTAAACAAAACCTTAAAATCCATTTGGTGGGACCCATTTGAACCCATTCTTGTTTCAGACCCTTGTTTGTTAATCCTCTTTCACAATAAACACACGAAGGCTGCAAGTTGTTCTGTATCAGTTTTTCCAGGTTCTGGAAAGTTGCGAGAATCCCTATAGGATTCTGCTGCATCAGCATTGAAATGGATAGTTCTCCTCTGTTCTATTTTCTTTTTGGACAATTAAGTATTTCAGTCGCTGAGCACCAGATCTGTAAATAATGGGGCCATCAATAATTTTGGATGTCAGCAGTGACTGACAGTCAGAATCCCTTCCCACACTAGGTGGCCTTCAGCAGTTTTGAATGGTCCCACAGAAGGAGCACTTTACGACACCAGGCTGTTACAGCTGGAGAAACAGTGGCTAAGAAATTGTAATGTGTCTGAAAACTCTGTTAAGGCACCACTGAGAGGCTTCCCTGGGCCAGGTTCATGCAAAGCCGCCAGGCAGGGATATATCACCATGTCCAAGGCCCTGTGTGTGTTCCAACAGCCCTATGTACTTGAAAGCACAAAAACCCTTTCATTGCAAGCTCATGTCACTGCAGAGCACATGAAAGAAATCAGCCAAGCAATGGATTGAGGCCTGGAAAGACCAGGAGGGCAAGTGAACTGGTGGGGCAAGAGTGGACAGAGAGGATTGGGGAAGTTCAAGAGGAAAATCAGTCAGATGACTTTCAATATAGAAGAGGGGTTGGATCCAGTCTCCATTTGTCGGGTTGGATCCAGTCTCCATTTGTCAGGTTGGAGTGAGGACGTTGGCAGCAAGGTGGAAGGGTTGCAGAGCGCTCACTAAGAAGACCACATAAAGGAGAACCTACCTGAAGGAAGGTGGATTCCAAAGGCAGTGGACCAGGTAAGTTTAACTAAAGCCAGAGCAGACTTCAGCCATGCTGCTCGTGGACTTTGGACGTGTAGAGGAATTCGGTGTTCACCGCACACAGCCACTGACTACATTGTTATTCACTGCACATGGCCACTGACTGCATTGTTGTTCATTGCACACGGCCAGTGACTGCATTGATGTTGCACACGGGCAGCAATCCACATTGCAGACATGCATCTTATGCATAGAGGCAAAATCCAGAGGAGTGGCACTGTCCTTGGCACTCTAATGATGAGCTGGTAGAATTGCCGCTTCGTGGCTCCAGAAACTCAGGTTCAATCTTGACTTTGGGTCCTGTCTGTGTGGAGTTTACGCGCTCTCCCTGTGATCACATGGGTTTCCTCCGGGTGCTCCAACTTCCTCCCACATCCCACAGATGTGTGATTGTTAGATTAATTGGCCATAGTAAATTACCCCTCATGTCCAGGTGTGTGGTAGAATCTGGGGGGAGTTATTGGAATGTGGGGAGAATAGAAATGGTATTAGTGTACAATTAGGATAAATATGTGTTTGATGGTCAGTGTTGACTTGGTTGGCTGAAGACCCTATTTTTGTAGTCTGTGACTCTATGAATAAAATGTTGGGCCATATCTTAAAATTTCCAAACCAGTTTGGTGTCACCCATTTTTTTCCCCCAAGACAAAGCAAACCTATCAGATGATCCCCATTTTGCATTGATAGTGGCTGTGATTGAACATTGTCCTCAGCTGATAGACATGGTAAGGCTAAGGCTGGACTCCCAATGGAAGTAAAACCACTGCCGATCTAAATATTACAATGGAGGAGAAAGACCATTTATTCTATTATTATGTATGTCACATCAGTGGTGAATTCTAGTATTTCCTAAACATTTTTCTGATGTCCATCTCACCCAGCTTACCTGGAAACCCATCCTGGAGATTCAGCTCTGGTGATGGTGCTAAATGTGCAATACAGGTGACTCCTGTATTACGGCTGTTCAGGTTACGGAAATTCGCCCTTACAGAATTCACAAATCATTCACAAAACACTGCCAAAAAATATGAGATATGGAACAAAATTCACTCTCATGGAATTTATGTGAATAAAAAGTAAATAAGTAAAAACAATATTTATTTATTTTCAACTTGCATTTCTTGACGCATGTGTGGATGAGATGGTTCACGTTACAGAAAACCGCGATATGGACATATTTCTAGGAACACAAACGCCTCCACCCCAACACCCACACTGCAGGGGTTTCCTGTATTGTCAGGTCATTTCATTGAATTTCACAGGCAGAGTAAAGCTCACTGATGCTACTCTCTGATGGGTTTAACACTACAGATCAGGGAGGGTTTTATCGGTAAACGTGTCTTTACTGAAAGTGAAAAACAAGACTTCAGATGCTGGAAATCTTAAAAAAACAGTAATGCTGGAAACACTCAGCAGGCCAGGCAGCATCCATGGAAGGAGAAAAAGAGTTAACGTGTAAGATCAAAGACTACTCATCAGAACTGGCATAAGATTTCTTTATTAGTCACATGTACATCGAAACACACAGTGAAATACATCTTTTGCTTACAGTGTTCTGGGGGCAGCCCGCAAGTGTTGCCAAGCTTCTGGCACCAACATAGCATGCCCACAACTTCCTAACCTGTACGTCTTTGGAATGTGGGAGGAAACCGGAGCACCCGGAGGAAACCCACGCGGTCATGGGGAGAACGTACAAACTCCTTACAGACAGCGGCGGGAATTGAACCGGGGTCACTGGTGCTGTAATAGCGTTATGCTAACCGCTACACTACCGTGCCTGCCCTAAAGGAGAAACACAATAGGTTCAAGTTCCAGAGAAGATGGGGGACGGATAGATAGGGATGTATTCACTACTCTTCATGTGAAGGCCAGCTTCCTTGATGTTAGTCCCAGATTTATCCATTACAATTTTAATATCTGTCCCCATGTTCTACTCTCACAATTAAACTCGGCCATAACCATAGTTTACCACAACCAAAGAGTGTCATAGCACATTGGTTTTTAGGATCTAGGCTCTGCCAATAAGATCAGCATTTGTGACCATTCCTAATTTTTCTTGGGAAGATAGTGGTGAGCCAACTTCCTGAACCACTGCTGTCCTTCTGGTGAAGGTACTCCCATCATAGTGGTATTGGGCAGATGGTTCCAGGATTTAGATCCACAGATGGCGAAGGATGCTGATATATTTTGAAGTCAGGATGATGCACATCTTGGAGGGGTGTAGATGATGGCATTCCCATGCATTTGCTTGGTGGGAGAGCTCATGAGTTTGGGAGGGCCTGTTAGAGTAAATTAGGTGAGTAACTGCAGTGTTTTTTCTGGATGCTCACTGTGTATCAGTGGTGGAAGGAATAAGTGTTTAGGGTGGTGAATGGGGTACCAATCAAGTTGGCTGTTTTGTCCTGGATGGTGTCTTGAGAGGTGTTTGCCCTGTATTTATCCAGGGAAGTAGAAAGTATTCCAGCGCACAACCAACTTCAGACCTTCTCTTGTAGCTGCAGTATTTATGTGGCTGGTCCAGTTGAGGTTCTGTTGAATGGTGACACCCCAGATTGTTGATGGTGGGGGACCCAGTGATGCTAATGCTACTGAATATCAAGGGTAGATGGCTAAATTCTCTCTCATTGGGGAAGGTCATTGGCACTTTTGTGGCACAAATGTTACTTGCCACTTTACAGCCCATGCCTGAAAAAAGTCCAGGTGTTAATACTTGCAGGGGCGGGTTGCTTCACTTGCTGTGGAGTTGAATGGAATTGAATAAGGTTGAACATTCTCCAAGAATCAGCAAACATCCCCACACTAGACATTATTAGGAATGGAAGGCCATGGATGAGGCAGCTGAAGATGATCGGAACTAGGACACTGCCTGAGGAACTCCTGCTGCTATGCCCTGGGACTGGATAACTGACTTCTGATAACTACAACGATCATCATCCGTGCGAGGTATGACTCCACTATTGTACTGTTTTTCACTTTGATGTCTATTCTCTTCAGTTTTACATGGGCACCTCGATGCCACACTCAGTCAAATGTTTGCTTGATACTCTCTTCTGGAACCCAGCTATTTGGTCTGTATTTGGACCAATGTTGTGATGAGTCATGAACCTACTGCTCCTGGTGAAACCCAAACTGGATAACTCCTGATCCTAATTGAACCAGTAAACTGCAAAAGACTTGGCAAAATTCATCAAGAATAGGGTCTGGAGCCACTTTAATGTCAATCGATGCTGAGCGTTAATCCTCCAAGCCTTTGTATGCGGAGTGCTGGATGAACACCTAACTTACACAGGTAAAACTCCAGGTTTACGTAAAAGGAGACACAAAAAAATTCTGCAGATGTTGGAATCTAGAACAATACACAAAAAGTGCTGGAGGAACTCAGCAGGTCAGGCAGCATCCATGGAGGGAAATAAACAGTTGACATTTCGGGCTGAGACCCCTTCATCAGGTTTACATAAAATCCAACTATGTAGTTCAGCACAATGCAAGCCACATTTTAAAATTACCCTGAAAGAAAACTGGACTTTTTGTAAAGCTTGTATCCCTAGAAATTGTTTTCATTCTCTTTTAAAATGCTAACCCATGTACAGGAGGTACCACTAATGCCCACAGAATGATATGAAAGTAGCTAAAAATATTTTGATGGTTCACAGCCAGATTCATGCATAGAGAAGGGACTAGTGCCATTCCAGAGTGGGCTGCATTAAAAGGTCCCAAATGCCACATCGTTGCCACGCTGATCATTGAGGGTGTTGCACTTATGGACTCTCTTTTCGTGGCAGCCACAAATCAGCTGCAAGGCGGCTGCCATGTAATGAGGAAAACATGGGGGAGGGAGAATGTCAATCTTCTGTGTGTGTGGCAACCCCAGCCAATCATCTGCCCTGATGGAATCCCATGTCATTAGTGGTCTCATACTTTTGCAAAGTGCGAGGTGATTCCATAGGGAAGAGATAGCAGCAGGTAGTTCTGATATGCACAATATTAACAGGCTGCAAACAGTGAAGAAACAACCATTAATGAGGTTTCAAATGTCCTGAGTTTTTAAAACTGAGGCAGGCAGCTACTGTATGCAAGACATTGATGTCAATACCGGACAATGTTTAGCTGTTGTCTCCCTGATGATTTCAGTGTGATGTACTACTAATTTTTTGTGAGTGTTCAGTGAGGGTCACAGGTGGCATGGAAAATCTCCAATTTACATTAATAAGGGAGGAAATGTGTGAAGAACGACTTGTGGTGAGCGACTGACTGCAGAGAACCGTCAAATGTGCTAAGATGAACTGCTGAAGGAAGTGCTTGGGTTAATTTCCTGATAGGTGCAAATAGTACATCACACTGAGATCATCAGGGAGGCAACAGCTGAACAGTGTCCGTATTGACATCAATGTCTTGCATACAGTAGCTGCCTGCCTCAGTTTTTAAAAACTCAGGACATTTGAAACCTCATTAGTGGTTGTTTCTTCACTGTTTGCAGCCTGTTAATATTGTGCATTTCCAGAAATCACCACCAGCGTGATCTGTCATAAGTTTTATGTGCAATTTGTGCATGATGAACGGGTGCTAATGAATCCAGTTTCTAGGCTATACATTTGATGAATTCTGTTTATTCTCTGGTGATTGTACCAAGTTCACCAGGGTCATCAACATAAAGAACATGGATGGCCCGTCAAAAGGCACTGATATCCCTCCAGACATTATACAAATAATGAAATACTGGAAATTGTAAAACACTCCTGCTACCTAGGCTCTAATGTTGTCAGCTCAAAAAACCTCAACATCGAGCTGAATATATACGCTGACTTAATCATCTTTGCAAGCTTAAAGCACTTCACTGAAGCGAGGTATCAACATATTAGACAAATAACCTTAGCACTTTATGGCAATGAAATTATAGTTTACAAAGGGTAGAGATTAAACTTTATTCTCTTCACAGGCTTGTAAAGATCTTGGAACTGATTTTGAACCAGCAGATCATCCATAGCCAAATTCTGACAATACTAGTCTTCAGTCCATGTAGACAATCTAAGATGTATATAGCCTTTGCCGGTTAGGGCTCATTGAGAGCATGCCACACATCTGCATTCACAAGGATGTATTCTATAATCAACTATACTGGTGTAGGAGCAACATCCTACAGCGGTGTAGGAGCAAACCAAGCTTTATTTCACTGACAAAATGAAACCGTGTCTGCAGATGTTCAGCCTCTGAAAGAGAAGATTCAATACTGGTGCAAACCACATCAGAGAGCAGAGACTGAATATTGGGGATAGGCTGGGAAACAGTCCAATTCTCCTTGGTGTATCTTCACTAAGAGAAAGTCTATCTCTCTTAGCATCTTCTCCCATTCCAAAACCTAGCATACCAATCCACTTGGATGGTCATTGATTTTAATCTTCAATATTTTGAGCATTAGGAGCTGAGCATTTCCTTCTAAGAACCCAAGGATTAGTGATGGCATTGGAAGTGACAGATATTGAGGTAGAAATTCATCTAGAGTTGTCTGGGGGTCCAGAATTAGTGCAGAAGTCTTCCCAACTGGGGTTTCCAAGGTTCTCCCTAACTTGGGCTTGAGTGTCCTCTCAGCAATTCTGATGAACAATCTTAATTCATCTGTCGGCCCACATCTACTGAGAGGAACCTTTGGGATCACAGAGGACTTGCTTCCATTCAGATCTGTGGCTTCTGAGGTGGCCGATGAGGCCAATATGGGACCTACAAACTCTGCCTTAGGTGGGGCAGGAGATGTTTGATGGGTTTTATGGAGGCATTGTAGCCTGTTGACTGTTTTTGGTGTGTTCTGTGTTCTCAGTGGTTCTCAGTGCATCTTGGATGCTCTTTTCTGCATGTTGAGTGGGCTCAGGTCAAGAGATTCTCACCAGTCAGTGTGGAGAGGCATTATCTGCAGGAGGCTTTGGGAACATCTATGCAGTATTTTGTCAGTACTCCTGGAAAAGTGTTGCTGTGATGAGCCAAGGAGTATAGTGCCTGTTTTGGGGTCTGGTGTCTGGCATATTTGTATTGGTATTGGTTTATTATTGTCACTTGTACTGAGGTACAGTGAAAAACTTGTCGTGCTTACCGTTCACACAGATCAATTAATTACACAGTGCATTGAGGTAGTACAGGGTAAAAACAATAACAGAATACAGAGTAAAGTGTCACAGCAACCGGGAAGTGCATTGCAGGTAGACAATAAGGTGCAAGGTCAAACAAGGTAGATTGTGAGGTCAAGAGTCCATCTCATTCATATAAGGGAAACCATTCAATTATCACCATGGGATAGAAGCTGTCCTTGAACCTGGTGGTATGTGCCCTCAGGCTCCTGTATCTTCTGCCTGATGGGAGAGGAGAGAAGAGAGAATGACCTGGGTAGGTGGGGTCTTTGATTATGCTGGCTGCTTCACCAAGGCAGCGAGAGGTATAGACAGAGTCCATGGAGGGAAGGCTGGTTTCCGTGATGTACTGGGCTGTGTCCACAACTCTCCGCAGTTTCTTGCATATTCACACTGTGGACACATCACCCCACCCCCCCATCTCCTCCCCTCACCACAGCCCCCAGGTAAGTCCTGGGAGGTGAGGTCAGTGAGAGGAGGCTAATCACAGTTGGCAGTGGCCTTCAACTCTTGCTCCTCTTGGTCCCACGAGCATCACAGCAAAAATAAACTTACTTTTGTCCTTGCAAGCAATATCCACATGATGAAAATTATAATCAGTGCAGAGTGCACAGAATTGCCCTCTTAAAAACTTGAGGGCCCCAGTGCCTGATTAAGGTGGCCACCCCAGGAGCCTAAAGACTGGCCGAAGTTCTGGAGGGAATAACCTTGCAGAACTGGACATAATATTTCCAATTTCAGACCTAAAAACAAACAAAAAGTCATACAGCATGGAAACAGGCCCTTTGGCCCACAGAGTCCACGCCATCCATCATCCACCCATTTATACTAATCCTACAGCAATCCATTTTTACTTAGCCCACATTACCATCAACTCTCCTCACTCACCAACTCGGTAGGAGCAATTTACAATTGCCAATTAATGTACCAACCCACATGTTCCTGGGATGTGGGAGGAAACCAGAGCACCGAGAGGAAACCCATGCAGTCACAGGGACAAAGTGTAAACTCTTTACAGATGTCACTGGAGATCAGGATTGAACAGGGCCATTGAAGCTCTGAGGCAGCTGCTCTGCTAGCTGTGCCATTGTGCCAGCCCTTCACACTGCCCAGTTTCTACTGCTATACTCTTACATGCATAACTATGCAGAGCTTCATTGCTAAACTCACTTTGAGTAATGCCTTACACTACAATTCACATTTACCAGTTGTAAATGCATCTTATGCATTCAAGATAAGTGACAATATTCTTAGTGGCTTATAATAGATTACTTGCGGTCTGGTGGCAGATTATCTGCACATTGCATTGGTGGAGGGGTTGAGGAGGGTGAGAAAAGTAACAGTTTTTTTTTATTGAGTGTTATATTGATTTATAATTGACTTGTGATTCCTTGATAACATCACTGGAAACCAACGGAAAAAAATCCCTTTTGCAGGACTTAGACCTCTCCATAGTGACTGTGGTAACAATAAAATAATTTACATATCTTGAAACAAACAGCTGCATTTTTAACAGAAAATTGTAAAAGTTTCAGCTCCAGCATAAAAGTTAGAATAACCATTAGATTGAACATTTAACTCTTTGATGGTGAAAGAACTCTTATTTGCAGATTTGTACAATTTTGACTCTTACCACTTGACACAGATCCAAACTTAATCTACATGCTCAAGTAAACAGTTTTAAATATAGCTTCGTTTTTTCCAAGGACACACTCAGACTGGAGTGGGCTCCCTCAGGATGCTGTGAGTCATTCTTTTAACTGATACATATAAAATCTGCCGTTCGGTTCACAACCACAAAGAAATCTAATCTTTCAATGAATTACACGAGTTTATGTTTTAAAAGGATCACTATGAGTTAAAAGCTGATTCTGAGATAATTCTGAATTTAGAATGCGTTCTAACCCACTTTACACCTTCTAGGTAATGTTTGCTTTTAATCAAAAGAATATTGCAATGCTTTATTTGATAAAAATCCTAAGCTACAAAAATATATTGTGTATCGTATTACTACAGATGTTAAATTAAGGAAACTGTTTTCATATCTTGAAAGGTGTTAGAAGTCTTCATTACCTCACTGGTTATCATTAGTTACACTGCAAGTTGAAGTAAATTGGAAAATAATTTTTTATTTAAATATACAATTTAAATTCAAATTTTTCAGTTGATTTCTGTTGATTATGGGAATTGTCTTTGCTTGCTCCAATACCACACTTCAAGAATAGCTTATCAGCTGAGAATCCCTTTGGGAAACATTGAGACGCACTATGCAAAATACTTTTCAAGGTGTTTTTAGATTTTTTGTATGTTAAATATTCAGTGTTCTTATTTGTTACTTGAATGAACGGCCTAGTGTACTTTCTTAACAAAAATGTTGTTAGTCATCAGCAAGATGTGGACATCACTGGCACTGCCAGAGTTTGTTCCCATTCCTAACTGTCCCTGAGCTGAGGAGGTGGATAAGAGTCAACCATAATGGTGAATCTCATATTGGCCAGACCAGGTGAAGATGGTAGATTTCCTTCCCTGAAGGAGAGTAGTGAATTGGATAGGTCTTTAATGACAATCCATTGTTTTTGTGGTCATCAGTACAAAAACAAGTATTTTTAAAACAATTCCAGATTATCTAATTACTTGAAATTAAATTTCCCTGCAACTATGATGGGGTACAAGCCTTGTCTCTGGATCTCCAGCTGTGAGCCCAGTATCTTAACCATTGCACTATTATTCCCCTTACTTTGAAGCTAAAAATAAAAGAAAGAAGACATTTGCATACCTTTACTGCTTTGCATTGACAGGGGATCCTTGCAATTTTTAATGATGCGTACACAGCTTGTGTGTTACTGCTGAACTAAGTCACTGTCTGTATAAACAGTACAGCAAGGACACAAACATCATTGAGTTGCTTATTTTGTCAGTATTAGTTACGAATAATGCTCGGAACATTTGAAGGTCTTCCTTTCTTCAAAAAGGTGTCATGAGATCTTTTTATATTGATGTGAATATGCAGACTGAACCTTAGCTTAACCATTACCCCATTCATTAGCTCACATGTTCAGCATTCATCGTTCTCTTCTTTGCCTTCATCTTGTAGTTTCATTTATCTTCTTCTATTTATACCTTCTTTACCACCCTCTCTCCCCTGGCTCCTTCACCCCTTTTGTTATTTAATCTCTTCAGCACTCCACCCAATCGCAGAGATGCTCGTTTGTCCTCTCTACCTTTCCCCACTTTCTCTGCAATTTTAAATTTGTTCTATTCCAACTTTTTCCCAGTTCTGATGAATGGTCATTGACCTGAAAAGTTAGCTTTTGTTTCTTTCTCTACCTGGTCTGCTGAGTTTTACCAGCATTTTGTTTTATTCCAAGAGACATCACCTCGTTATATCTTGGAATGTTTTTGAATATATAAACCTGTGATTTAGAAGTCAGAGTATGACCATATTCATTTGAAGATAACTCACTCATATCTTCTCTGAAACCATGGGCACTTTCTTGTTGTGGCTAAAGTCCCAGAACATTGTAAACCAACACCCATTTTACCTGCTACTGTGTTTTTGGCCTTTAATCCAATGCTTCCTCTGCTTTCCTCCCTGTCCCTTTAAGGGCCTCTGTAGATGATCCACTTTCTTATTCTTTCAAATGTTTGACTGCCATGAGGCCACAGTAATAGCAAAGGCCTCTCAACACCATTTACAGGAATCTTATCACTAAAGTTGATCACATGGAATGGTGGTCTCTGCCTGCCCAATATGTGACAGAGATAATAATCAGGCTGTGCCAGAGGCCGTGGGAGTGTGGGTAAGGAGGTTCATTAGAAATATGGACATTCATTAAACGAGTCAATGGATTACTAACCATCACATTAGAAAAGTTCCTGGTCAAAAATAACTGTGCAGGTGTTATTGGGGAATCGTGCTGACAATCTGATACCATTCTCACAAAAGAATGTTGAATTTTGTCAAGTAATTATTTTGGGAAAATTGCTCATTTCTCATGTGCTGCTACCATGGAGAACATGTTTTCAAAAGAAAAAATACTTTGAATTATATTTCAAGTCAAGGTTAAGAAAACAAGAGGTAATGGAAGTTTGATTTCCTGAGGGTTTTGTGATCCAACCTCCTCAAGTTAACAGAAAGGATATTAATTGCTTCTGGCTTCAAACTCAGCTTAACATTTCCTTCGTTTCAGTAATTTCCCCATCAATTTATTTTGAGAGTATATCTTGGGGGCAAAAATTTAAAACAAATGATCACATTTTTACAAGTTTCTATTTTGCTAACTTAACCTCCATGGTATATTTACATGGCCTTTCAAAAATTTCCTTTCGGTGTTCTCACTATCTCTCTCACGCAACTGTTGGTTCTGGGACACATTAGTTTCTCGCCCAAGTCTTCATTTATGCACCCGACAGTGAGTTATTTGGCCACGCTCGAGTCTAACCTTGCTTAACACCCTCACTTCTGGCAGGACTTACAGACAGAGAGAGGTTTAGAACAGGAACCTCAGAATAATGGTTCAGGGTGACCAGATCAATTGCAACACTCAACTGCCATTTCAATTAGAATAACTAGCTCTGATTTCCTTTCCTGATTGGAAAAAAGAAGTTACTTCAGCGTGAATATTAATAAGTTCAGTGATAGAAGCTGTAGAAAGGCTCTTGATTAAAGAGAAAGATTCCATTGACATTTGAATTAGCTGACAGTCTGAAGCAAGTTAAGGAAAATTGCTTACAAATTCATGACCTCTCCTTCATAGAAGGTCAAAAGCAGCTGATGCAATGGAATACCCCTACATGTCACACCTCACACTATCCTGACTTGGAAATAGGTCACTGTTTCTGTGTCTCACAGGGTCTAAATCCTAAAACAGTATGACAGGAACACTTTCACTGGAAGGGCTTCAGCAGTTTAAAGAGGCAGCACTCCATCATCTTTTCAAGCATCAAGTGGGGACAAGCGATAAACATTTAAATCTTGTAATTCAGTGAGAAATGGTGAGCGGCTAAACATTTTGTACAGAAGATCCCTTGACGCATGGATCGCTTCTAGGGACAAATCCCCTTTGTTTCAGGGAGGAGAGATGAGAAAAGTAGGAGGAAGAAAATATAATCCATTTCTGACGTTAAACAACAGGCAAATCTTGGCACTTTCTATTCCACCAAATGTTGAAATTATTATTATATTTTAAATCAGCAGTTGCTAGAAATCTCTGGTGGTCTCAAGCAGATGTGTTGGTCTGGCATTGCAATTGGGTACAAATCATGAATGACCATTTCTGTTATGGCCACCCCCTCCCTCACCCCCACCCCTCTGCAAGTGTCAGTAAGAACTTACATGCATCTGAAAGGGATTTGAACATTTCCATATTAGACACGCTGTCTGGGTCTGAGGCTGGGTTCAGGTGGAGGGAGAGCTGGTAGCCAAAGAATGAGGGTTGAGCCTTGGGATGGGTTGCTCTGTAGGGTGTGTAGCTGAGGGTGGGTTAGGGTTGGTCATCTGGACAGATTGGGCCTGACCTTGAGGGTTGTGATCAGGTAAGTGGCAAGGGAGCAGTTGGTTATCCAGAATCAAAGGTTTGGGAGATCACTGAATCTGAGTCTAAGGGATGTGGATCCAATAATTTCACCACTGTTCCTAGTTATGAATTCCCATAAAGGCCTTATAGGTGGGGAAAATTGGTGGTGGTCAATTTGAGTTAAAACCAAAACATTGTTTCGGCAAATCATTCGTTTTTGACTTCTTGAGTTACCTTGGCATGCAATTCCTACTGCCAACAGTTTGGTTTTCAAATAAATGCAAAACCTGGATATATTCAGTGTGCCAGGCAGCACTCATGGAGAGAGAAATAAGTGAGCCAAGGATGATGATCATTTATCAGGTATGGAAATAGAGATTTAGGAATTGCAGAGTTAGGAATGAAAGAGTTAAGAATGAAAGTGAAGGGAAAGATTGTGATGGGGGAAGGGAGGAGAGATTGAAGGACAAGTGAGCTGTTGGTGCATGGTTAAAAGGATGAGTAAAGAAATAGAAGTTGTACCCAAAAGGTTGTGTTTGTGGAATATCCAGATCATTATCAGAAGGAGTTGAACTCAATGTTGAGTCTAGAAACCTGTAAGATGTCAAATGTAAAATTCTGATGAGTTTCATTGGGAAGATGTAAACTGTAGAGACAGAGGTCAGGACGGGAGTGTGGTGGAGAATCAATGTGACAGGTGACCAGTGCCCACGGTGTTTTGATTTTGTGTATGGTCTTATTTTTCAACTACCTCATAGCATGTTACCTCATGAACCTTAAGGGAT